>NC_056005.1:13191597-13871276 GCF_018446385.1 Zingiber officinale
AAAAAACGAGCCTGGATGGGCTCCCCTACGTGACAGTTACATGCTTACACATTCGAAGTTGAAGGACTGGGATAAAATGGAGGTGAGTGGAAAAAGAATGAATAGTTTGCTTGCTTATAGGACTTTTCATTTATTTTTTTGATGACCTGTCAAAGTTTTGCTCTGGTATCTAGCCAAATGCTTATAGGACATCTTTCTTCTGCACACAGGAACCTGCAGCAGCAGTCAATGGGGAGAAAGTTTTATCTGATAGTTCTTCAGATGACGAATAGTAACTGGAAGAACATTACTGGATGCGCTCCTCAGTGCTAGAAGCTCGGTTTGCAGAAAAAGAAGGTAAATTATTCTCAGTATTTCACGGTAGAGATTGAGTTTATAGGCACCAGCGATCCTTGTGAATTCGATCTGGTAGTTTGGAGATGAAACTATCTCGGCAAACTATGCTACTTCATGTTCGATATAAGTCACTATTTTCATAGTTGTAAGGGATTTGCTAAAAGTTTAGAAAAGGTAGATTGTGGAGGGACATGTAAAGGCTCTCCTTTCACAGTTTCTAAGGCGCAAATTAGAGCAATGTCAACAATTTGTTTCTTATTACTGCAAGAAAGGTACAATGTTCTTTTGTTTTTAGTCATTAATCAATCTTCATTTGTCATATTCTTTGATGCTTCCCCTCATGGGAAATGTGATACGAAAAATCTTCTTCACATGAATAATCATACAATAAGAGACTTGTATTAGTTTGTAGTAGTTGACAAGTTCATCCCTACCATGGTACTGAATTCGATTGTCCATATTTTTCTTCAAAAGCAAAATTTCCCTAGTTATGATCTACTACTTTCTTGACATCCGTGGTTATGATCGATTTGATTCAAACAATTTGCAAACATGATAACAAGGAGCAAGATCCATACGGTTGAAAGGTCCATTCGGTAGAATAATGTCTCATTCGAATTTAAGTTGAATTTAATATTTGATTTTGATATACTTTCTGTCGCATAAATTATTGGCGATAACATATACGTGATTCAGATGACATAGAAAATAAAATGGGGCTAAATTACGGAGGCATTTGCCCTGGCAACAAGCTTCTGAAACACACGCGTCGATTACTTCGATCTCGTTTACGTTTCTTAATTACTTTTGGATTTGTTCGATTCAGTTGACCACTCTATAGTTTTTACGTATCTCTCCGTTGAACCCCGTTAGGATGTCGATGTTGCCCATCTTCACCATCGCCGCCGAGAAGCTGCTGTGGAAGATGGCCGAGTTTCTTGCAAACAGTTTGTCCTTCCCTGCCGAAAATGGGGACGTCAGCAGCAACTGGTCCGACGTGAACATCCCTAGTTCCTCAGGACGCCCTGGTAGTAGCTGTTGTCGAACCCCAAGCAGCTCGACGGGTCCATCGGTACCTCCTCGTCGATCGTCAACGTTGGGCACTTCCACCGTGTACGTTGGGCCCAGCATCGGGTCCACGCCCGTGCCCGAGCTGGAGTTGTAGATCCTGCTGGCGAATGCACCACAGTGCGCCAGCCCGATTGTGTGCGCTCCTGAGAGTGTGCTCCTCTTGGTTGGGGATTGGTCCATTTTAATAAATCCCATCATTTAAATAGATGGAGTTCATCATAATCCACTAATCATAAGTAGTGGACCATTCTCTCGTCCACAAATTGCTGACAAAAGGATCCCGCCTGTAACCTTTTGTTCTTAAAGTTATGAATGAGTTGATGGAGTTAGAAATTATGTCAGAAGATTGTGTTGGTTATTATGTCTAACTGGTAAGTTTAATTGTATGCTGTGCATATGAATACAAATCAAATCTATTAAAAATAATTTAACTTAAGCTTATTAGATTTCGGGTTATCGGATATGGATTGAATGTGTAGAATATTTTAATCATATTTGTCAAGTAGCGAGCAGCAACAAGTGATTGCCAATCTAATGGCCAATCAGAAGCCAGCTCCTTCCACTCCCCCAACCATTAATGTGGAGACCCCAATGGTGACTGAAGTCCTATCGGTTGCCCTAGAAGTCGCCACAACAACTAGAAGACAAGAAGCATACCTCATCCAGTGGCTGAAGCTGAAACCAGAAAGATTCTCAGGCACGACTGAGCCCTGGGATGCTCATGCTTGGTTCAAGACACTTGAGAGGGGAGGGGGAGAGGAGGATTGAGTTTCCAAAAATCAATCAACCAAATAATGAAACTTGTATCGAATTCTCTCCTAATTACATCTATATATAATCCTCTTTAATGAGTTGGATTAGAAAGCCTAAATCTAACTCATTATCTCTTAACAAAAAATTAGCTGATTAACCCCTTAGTTTGGTTCACAACTAAAGCAAGATGGTTCATGACTAATTCATGATTAAACCAAATATGGTCCAACTCAACCATAAGAGATGTAACCCATCTACTTTTTTATTATGACAAATATTTCCATATTTGTCTTATATATGGTCCAACCAAATATTTATCTCTTAATCAAAGAATCCTATTCTTTAACTTATTTTACGTCTTTAGAGACTCGTTAGTGTGTGTGATCGAATAGGTTTCCGGTTTATCTTGGTCGTCCATAATTAACTACTTAATTATAGAACAATCATGAATGACACATAGTAGTACATCATGATTCCTAATTAGCCAGAAAATCATAGTTGATCTTAAAACTAATTCTAAATCTTTCAGTAGCTACAGTGAGTCGTGTCATATTCCTTTCACTCATCTTATACTCACTTGGTTCAAGATATATTCTATGTGTCTGTCCCCACTAGACTAACTATGTCGCACCTAGCCTAAGTAATACTTCCTCATTCTACAAATTATAATTTTTCGTACATGTGTACAAGAGTCTCATACTCTTAACATGCATGTGATGCTTTGCCTAAAGACTTTGAGTAATAATCCTAATTAGTGGCCATAGGATATACACCTTCTCTTAAGGAGCGGTGAATCCTCTGTGGGCTATCGAAACATCTTCAAGTATTTTGACTTATACCCAATCATCCTGGGTTGATATCTCAATAAGGTACTTGCTTAAGATGTCAAAGGAAACTTATATAAGTCTCTATGACCAAAATGACTTGTATACCTCAAGTCAAAGGAAACTTACACTCGAGCTGCAGTAAGAGCTTCACAGACATATCTATATATATAGATAACTATATAAAGTCTTACAACGAGTCACTCCAATGAACTTGTTACCATAACTAGCATCCATGTTTAACTCTCAACATCCCAATATCTCTAGCCAGCGAGAAAATAGTTGTTTAGCGAACCAAGGAGTATAATCCTTGCTAGTCTTACAGAATTGATGATGTGCGAATGCATCAATTCGACGATTAGGAAAATTCTAATACGTTCATAATTGCATATATAGAGATAATCACTAGTTGTGATCTAATCACAATTTCTCTCATGTTATGAATTATATTACAGATATTCAGTAAATGATTTTAAGACAATCAAATATATAATATGCACTCAAATAGTGAATCTATATTTAGCAAAAATTGTAAGGCGATTGCCTTTAGACATCCCTCAAAATCTAACAAGATGTAGATTCTTTTGTGGCACTAACTCAGATTGAGTTGGAAAGTAGGGGTTCGGCTCATCAACAACCATACCTTGTCACTACCAGTTGGGTAATGGACAAGATACTATCACAAACAATTAAGGATCGATGTATCCTATACCATGGGGATTTTAGTCATGGACCGCTCGTACTCGGTTAGATAACCTAGAAGATACATTCAAATACATGACTCATTGTGATGTGGAGAAGATAGAACTAGCTTCTTATCACTTATGAGATCATGACATTACTTAGTGAAAATTTTAGAAGATGACCTGCGAGAGGCAAAGGCAAGATTTCTCTACCCTTTTAGTGTATTTTATCTTTAGAAGTTCTTGAACCCTAAGTGAGGTGACTATGGCATAATGGACCATAAGGCAGAGTTTAGTCGACTCGCTGAAAAGTTGGCCCCACCTAGTAGCTCAGGACTAGGACCATATAGTTCCATTTCCCCCTAAGGATTTGATTCCTACATTTGAATCAGAATGGCCAAACCTTTTATTAGTACTTATTAGAGAGACAGTAGACTAAATATTTATCAATAAGATTAGGGGATTTTTGACACTGCAATCATGTGGATTAGGGGTAATAATACCATTAAAGGAAGTATTGACTTCTGGCCAAAAAGTTAAAAGTTGCACTTGGACCTTGGTAGTTGTACCCTCACTATTGAGTTCCAAGTACTGAAAAATGGCGGAATCTGACATCATTCTAGGCATGGACCCCCTTGTCAAACTACAATTTAAATATTGAGCAAGAGTAACCATGCAACCTCGGGAAGATATCAAATTTGATTGATATCGAGGATGAATTGAGATTGGTGGATATTGTGAAAATAGATTTGATAGTCTATTAGTGGATATTTGACTTTATAGTTTTGCTATTAAGTAGTCGTCGTTGTTGGTGACATAGGGAGTAGCATGTGTGTGATATCCACAAATTTGGTGATTGCAATTGGTGTTCCGATTATAAATTGGTGCTAGAGAGCTTACAGTTGAATGTGCCTGTGTGTGATTTTGATAAATCTGGTCAATTGTGGTTGGTTAATAGGATGAAGAAACTGACATTTGCTTCCTTTGATATTGGAACTTTGTGGATAAACAAGATTTGACTTAACAATGATTGGATGAGATTTAAAGATTCATCACTCTTCATGTTGTAGAATATATAATCATTTTAATATCTCTAGAAATTGTTGAACTCACATAATAATTGTTGAAGTTATTTCTCAACAAACTTCTATGTAGCTCAGTTAGATATTACCAAACTGTAAATCCAAATGCTTGGAGTTCAATGAAACTTATGACAGTTTATATTAGATATAACTAATTTTGTCATAGTTATACCAATACTATTAATTTAGTAGTAGTTTCCTCAAGATTATATGTGTCTAGGTGATATCTACCAGAGGATAAAGTTAGCCCTACATGGGATTATCAATTGTTTATTGTAACTTACGGTTAGGAATCCTCAGAGCACAAGAAGGTGTTGTTTGAAGAGCATCTAGAGGATAAAAATGGGAGTAATTAATGTTTTGAATGTTGACTTGTTCTCATGCGGTGTAGAAGCTTATTCATCTGATACTACGTGGGTTGATATTTTTGAGGATAAAAATGGGAGTCTTGATATTTTGAATCCTAACTTTTTCTTTTGGGGCATAGTCATTTATACATATGATATTATGTGGGTTGATATTTTTGAATTTGAGTTGATCTAATTAGTGTAAGTACCCCGGTAAGTTTTGATATGATCAACTGGATTAAGTTAAGTTTTGTGATATTTTAATCCTTGTGTCTAAGTGTGCGAGAACTTAAAAATACAAGAACTCCAGTGGAAGATGCAGTGGACGAGAAGGATGATATGAGAATCGAGTCGACGGGCTCGATGCATCTGAGGGATGAGAAGTTATGGAAGAGTACATCAGTGGAGTTAGAAGGGCGCGCGCAGTGCTTCCGAGGGACGAGAAGCCAGAGAGGAAGACTGCTCGAGTAGAAGGCCGGAATTCGGTTCGGGTGAGCTCAACTCTGGAAGATCAGAGGATTACCCAAGCGACCTGAGAAGAAGCCAATAACCGCAGAAGGTGCCCAAATGGTCAGTGCATGGCTGACTGATTCAGGCGCCCGGACCTTCCAGGCGCTCGGACCACCAAGGCACCTTATCACAGTGTCATTGCTATGCATCACCTTCGAGTCCACGTCAACAATGGTCTGGATGCTTGGACATGGTTCAGGCGCCCGAACATGGAAAAATTTGATCTCTAAGCCATTGCAAAGTTGTTGTGTGGAGATAAAGTTTGCCTCGCTGGGGGGTGCCCGGAGAGAGTCCAGGCGCTCGAAGATGCCATGTTAGCAAACATCTAGTTACGACCAGTGGGCTATAAATAGAGTCCTAGTCTTCTTCATTGGAGAACAACACACTTGTATTTTAGCTACGAATTATGTTAGTTGTCTTTTGTGCTTTCAACGACTGTAAAAGGCTACTCCACCTACGACAAAAGGAGAATCTTAATGAGCTTCATCTATCTTAGATTAACAACCATCTTGGTTGTAACCAAGTAAAATTCTATTTGTCTCTTACTTACTTCTTTTTATATTACTTAGTTTGTTTAAACTAACAATGTGACTTTGCTAAGAACGATAGCAAAAGAAAATATTAAATTTAATTACAGGACAATTCATCCCTCTTGTTGGTCATACCTAGACCAACAATTAGTGTTGAATTGACCTATAAATTGATTTAGTTGTGTGGCATACTATATGGTTCGATTGGTCTTATGTATTGATTGGTGGGGTGCTTGTTGATATAGCGTGGTGTGGTGCTAGTGGATTTGATGCTGTAAATCCAAGAATTTTATGTTGGTCATGTTTTGAGTAACACTAGAAAATTTTTGAAGTGATTGTAAAGATAACAGTTTAGGTTGGAAGATACTGATTTAATGTTTCTTGAATTGTGATAGTTGGTGATAGAAGCTTGAAGTAGTAGGGTTGGTTTTGTGATAGAGGCCTGAAATGGTAGGGTTGGTTTTGTGATTCGTCAAATAAACCTAATTTGAAGATGTGGTGAGGTGATGATGTATTACAGCTTATAAGACATAGTGGTGTTAATTTTATTGTTGGTAGCAATTTGTTTGTGGTTTTATATCTATTCCACCATATATTGATTCCTTGAACTCCATGCTAATTCGAAGTCATTGCGATCTTGTGAAATGTTGACCAATTTAATAAATACCGTCTAATTGCTTAAGTTAGGGCCCCCTCTTAATCGGCGATCGCTCGTCTTATTCTTTACTTTAAGTGATTGCCAATTTCGACAAAACCGACTTGAGAGATCGATGGATGATCATTTCTCAAATAAAGCCAGGCGATTCATCATACTCTTATCAGGTTTTCATTTTCTTTTTCTTGTTCATGCCTTTCTGAGTGATGTGAACTATCGCTTTGTGCATTTAGGGTTTGTTGAGAAAGAATAGGTTTTGATCAAAAAGTGAAGGCCTCAAAGTGGCGTAGCGGATGTATAGTGGGCTCATAACCCACAAGGAATATCAGAGACCAACAAGATTACTTTAGAAGATTCAGATACCCAAATAGAAATGAGAGTATATTATGATGAACTTTGTTATGGGGTTACCCAGAACACGAAAGGGGCATGATTCAATTTGGGTAATCATTGATTGATTAACTAAGTTCGTCCATTTTCTTGTTGACTTACTAGACTGACTCTTTGGATCACTGGGCGGAGTTTCCAATGAGTCATGTGTACATAACTTCATTTTGTGCAGAATTTTAGTGAGACACACAGACAAACAGAGCACACCATTCAGACACTAGAAGACTTGCTTACATCATGTGGGATGGACTTTGATAGCAGCTGGAAAGATCATCTATATCTAGTGGATTCGCCTACAGCAATGGATCGTAATATCAACGAAGTGGAAGCATGAAGGATTCATAACCCACAGAACACTGATTATCTACTTTAAAAGTAGATCATGTAATGTATAAGGAATTCCAGACTATTATAGACTCTTCGAGATACTAGAAATGATTAGTATAGGGGCATACAGTTTAGTTGTTACCCCTAATACTAACTAAGTAGGGAATTTGAAAACTAAATTTTTATTAGTGGAGAAAATGTAATATGCAATATATATATATATATATATATATATATATATATATATATATAAGAATTAAAATGTAACATAATTAAATTTATTTATGAAAATAAATTTATATTAGTGAGAATTAAGAGGGAAATAAGTTTATATGAATTAATAAAAATTAATGAAAATTTTTCTATATTTTGACTGAATCATTTTATATTTTATGTGGATAAATGGATAAGAGATAAAACCTGTTTGGAAATACTTATTTAAGTTGAGAGTTGATTAGAGTTATTAACCTAAGGTTTAAACTCTCTCTGTTGACCCCTCCTCTCTACTTCTCGCCCCACACACGTATGTGGTGTTTCTATAAGTACCCCGTGGTAGTTTTGATGTGATAAACCAAGTAAAGTTAGGTCCTGTTGGTATTTAACCCTTGAATCTAAGTGTACAAACTTAGGAGCATAAGAAGTCGAGCGAAAGACATAGCTAGCGAGAAGGACAGTATGGGAGAGAGCCAACGGGCTCGGTGCATCCGAGGAACGAGGTGCTGTGGAAGAGTACGTGGGTGAACGAGAAGGAGGCGCGCGACGTTCTCTGAGGGACGAGAAGTCGGAGAGGAAGTTTGCTTGAGAAGGTCGAAAGTTGGGTTCGGGTGAGCCCTATTCTGGATGATCGACATTACCCAAGCGAGTGGAACCAGAGCGGAAGATCCAGACCAATGCGAGCGGAACTGGAGCAAAAGATCGGGAATGAAAAGTCAACACTAGGTTGACTTTCTGGTCCAGGTACCTGGACCCCCTGGATGTTTCAGTAGCTTCACGGAGTGGGTTTAACTTGGTCTAGGCGCCCGGCACTGGTCCAGGCACCCGGACCTAAAAATTTATCGACACAACAGGTGTCACAAGCCGTTGTAACAGGGATAAAAGTTTACCCCCCTCTAGGCGCCTGTAACCTTTCCAGGCGTCCTGACTAGCGCTATAAATATAGTCCTGGTCCCAGAAGGTGATAACAACACTTGTAATCACTTTCTTTGATTGTTCTGCTACTGTTTAAGTGATTTGACTGTTGGAAGAGACTTCTTCACCTAAAGAAAATATTAATGAGCTTTCAACTTCCTTGGATTAGTAATCTCCTGATTACAAACCAAGTAATTTCTTTTGTGCCTATTTTATTTCTTTAATTAATCATTTTTTATGCAAGTTTATGATTTAATTAAGCTGTAAAATTCGAGAAGGGATTTTGTCATGCCTCGAGGAGTCTCAGTCAGAAGAAAATCCGGCAGCATCTCCCTTGTACCAGTGACAATCCGAATCATTTCTACATCTACAAATATACATCAGTCACACACGGTTGGAATATATACACAACCATGCAATTTATACTCAACCCACTTGGCTGGAACAAAATATTCACAACCACGCGGTTATATATATATTAAATAGCTCACTCGACTGTACAAAAATAAAAAACATAACAAAAATGATAGAAACCATTACAAACCAAAGACAAAACTGCTAGCTGGCTAGACTTACACCACACAACAAAATAATACTAGACACCACATCACAACAATCTAGAAACAAATCCGGAATATACAAAGCCAAGTACACCGAATACATAAACCAAATAAAGTACTAAAGAAACTAGAAAACAAGTCTTCGGATGTGACGTAGGACCGGCAGACAGGATACTCCAAGCGACTCCAAAAATCTACCTGCTACCTGAAATAGAAATAGCTCAACGGTGTGAGTTCAAAGAACTCAGCGGATATCAAGCTGACACGCCTAGTAAGATATAACTATCAGTAATAATCATGGAATATAGTCTTCTGATCAATAATAAGAAATGCAAACTGAAAAGATAACAGAAGAAGAACTGTACTCACCAGGACCTCCTATCCAAATGTAAGGGTCGTCAAACCAGATATATAATGTCTCCTGTATGCATGTCAATCATATGCAACCACCAAAATGTAACAAACAAAGTGCAGCAATCACAAACAATAGATGCAATCAATGCATATGATGCAAAAATGACATGTGTCACCCCTGACGCCAGTCAGCCATCTCACACGCGAAGGTGAGACCGAGTGTGTAGGGCTATGACAACTGTGCACTCTGTCATCACTGCTCCTGAGTGACCGAGTGGACAGGATGTTGTCGAAGTACACCTATCCTCCTATCCCAAACAGAGTGAGGGAGCGCAATGCTCTCATCTCCCTGAGACAGCCCAGAGGAGGGATCCCTGCCGGCTACCACGCTGCATCACCACTACCCATGAGCAGACCAATGGAGTCTAACAGAGCAAACTTCTACATACCCTACCTGATATACCACTAATCCATGAGTAGTTGTGTGTGCAGATCATGTAACTGGCGATGTGCTCAACAATAATGGAACCGACAATCACACAGCATGCAATCATGCAAGATGGTGCATGACACTAAGCATGTAAATCCTAACCATAATCACCTCCACATAATATGTAGCAAACAGGAAAATACATCATACCATGACCTAGGTATCACCGATCTAAGTATACATGCCAGATAAAAAATTTCATAAAACTAGTCCTTTACTCAGTGAAGCCTAGTATGTCACTTCCTCTAGGAACTAAGGTACACATGGTAATAATCAAGAGATATAAACATGGATACATAACAGGCAACAAACAGAACATATAATAGGTATCAAATAGTGACATACCAAGGGCAAATCTAAGCATGATCATTGCTACTAGCTATAAATTACTATGTATATTAAAGTGACAATATCATAAAAAATAAGTCAAGAGATACCCGCCTCAAAAAGAAGATTGTATCAACCAAAATTTGACGTCGAGATGCTCGTCTCGAACTAAGGTCCTGCATCAATCAATGTATACCTTATATTTAGCTAAAATTCATATGGATTAAATATCTAAGTAAAATTCCTAAAACTAATTAAGGAAACCTCAATCCAACGATAAATCTCGATTCATCTAATCCATTTGATTGAGTCAGGTTTAATCCAACCTTCCTAATTCATCAAATAAATCCAATAATCCTCAATCAATAATCAAATGCTCTACGTATGATAATCAACTCAATGAGCCTAACGACAAACATACAATCATGATATTCAACCAATCCCAATTACACAAACCATAAGAGATTTACTAACTCCAAAATCCATGATTAACATCATCAATTAACAAACCAAATCCAATGTAGAAATGAAATCAAATCTCAACATGTCTTACCCCAAGTTTGGCAGCTAGGTGGTACTGGAAATGACTCACGGCCAACAACAATAATCCACTACTATCCTCTACTTCCCTCCCTTGCAACCTAACAATCCAATCAATGAATCCATCAATTAGTCTTGTAATTCAAATCAAGCTTGATTCTATAACCTTACCACAGATTTATGTCGGCAATGCCAGGGCCAACGATGGTCCTAGATCAGTGACAGATGTTGGCTGTTTCTGGTCGCAACAATGGCGGCAACACGCAGTGATGGTGGTTCACAGATGGGACTGCATCTGGCTAGTGAGAAGATAGGCAACGCTGATCAAAGCTAGGGCACGGATCCATCATTGCATGGAAGAAAGGAAGAAGGCACCGACTTCAGATGCTTGCAAGAAGTGGTGGCAATAGGGATTGTGTGACAGTGAACCCGCAGGTGCTCGATCTGCGACCAAGAGAGGAAAAGTTGCGCTCGGCTGGCGACGACGATCGGGTGGAGCAGGCTCGTGAAAGAGATGAAAGGGGGCAATAGGGTTTGTGTGATGGTGAACCCGCAGGTGCTCGATCTGCGACCAAGAGAGGAAAAGTTGCGCTCGGCTGGTGACGACGATCGGGTGGAGCAGGCTCGTGAAAGAGATGAAAGGGGGAAGAAGGAGAGCTCGGCAGTGTGTGGCTTGGGAGAAAAGGAGTGTTGGGTGGATGGTGTCGATGGTGTTGCGCTAGCCTCACCAAGAGAGGATTGTGTGACGGTGTTGCGCTAGCCTCACCAAGAGAAAAGGAGTGTTGCACTTCAGATGCTTGCAAGAAGTGGTGGCAATAGGGATTGTGTGACGGTGAACCCGCAGGTGCTCGATCTGGGCCAAGAGAGGAAAAGTTGCGCTCGGCTGGCGACGACGATCGGGTGGAGCAGGCTCGTGAAAGAGATGAAAGGGGGAAGAAGGAGAGCTCGGTAGTGTGCGGCTCGGGAGAAAAGGAGTGTCGGGTGGATGGCGTCGATGGTGTTGCGCTAGCCTCACACATAGTGGTGACGACGCCCAGGTGATCGGCCGGAGCGGCGACAACAGTGGCCAGTAGTGAGAGGGAGACGGGCGCTGGTGGAGACGGCTAGGGCACGGGAAAGAGAGGAATCGGGTGGCGACGTGAGCTCGACGAAGAGGGGGAGGGAGGTTTTCAGCGAGGGAAGAAAAATAGGGCACGGGAGAAATAAGAAAAGGAAAATAAAAATATTTAAGGAAATATTTCCTTGTTTAAATTGGGTAGCTTAAACTGGCTTTCCTGTGGCCCAATAATTAATCTCCTTAAACTCGTCATACGAGCTCCGAAAAATTCTCAGAAAATTTCTAAAAATTCCTCTATGGTTATTCACCCTTTTTCGGTATCTTACATTCTCCCCCACTAACAAAAAAAATTTGGTCCCCAAATTTTCGTTATTACCATAAGCAAGAACTGGCGATAAATAGATAGTATAAATGCCGAATGGAAATTAACCCGCATACCTCAAGTGAAAAGATGGGGGCATCAAGCTCGGACTGTATCCTCGAGCTCCCAAGTAGTCTCCTCGTCAGAATAATACTGTCATCCGACTTTAACCAGCCAGATAGTCTTCTTCCGCAGCTGACGCTCTTTGTGGCCCAGAATCCGTACTATAACCTCCTCATAGGTAACGTCGGACAGAATGAGAACTGATATATCTGTCACGCCCCCAGAGGAGACCCTGTCCGAGAAAATTTCGGCAGCATCTCCCCTGTACGGCGGACAATCAAAAATTTCTACAAGCACTAAATTCTCAGCCACATGCGGCTGGAATTATAACAATAATAAAAAAATCAATCACCACGCAGTTTATATATATATTCAGCCTCTGGCTGACACAACCACGCAGTAATAATACTCTGACTCAAAAACCACCCTACTCAACTACACTCGTAAAGCTCAAAATCGATGAACTCACCTCTTCTGCCATCCAGGCAGGCATGTAGTAGAATAAAAACCAAATCCGAATCCATCAATATAATAAAATCTATATCATGTCCATAAGCAAATAAATCTAGAACATAACATGTTCAAAACAGTCTAGAACATAAAAGAAACCAAGAAAACCAAACATATCCTCGAGGTCTGCAGGGACCAGCACTACGTGCAGTGGGGACTAGCGACTGGAACTCCCTCCTGACAGCATCAACCTGAAAATATCAACAATGGAGGCGGGGTGAGTCCAACACTCAGCATGTACAGTTGATATGCAAAGTAAAGAAATAACACCTAGCACTAATCATGCGCATACTGATAAAGATAAAGGTAACTACAAACCAAGAAGACAGGAGAGAATACTAACCAGGACCCGATAAAAGGACAAACAATCCGAAAGGTATAGAAGACCCGTATGCATGTCAATCAAGGTATCCAAGCAATGCGGCATATAAGTGCAACAAACACAAACACAAACAATAAATGCATCATGCATATGATGCCAATGTCATGGTCACCCCGACGCCAGTCACCGACTCACAACAAAAGTGGGACGGGTGTGACAACCGTGCACTCGCAACACTACTCCGATGAGTGATCGAGTGGACGGGATGCTGCCGGAGTACATACGTACTCCTACCCCAAATCATAAATGGGAGAACTCAACTGCTGTGACGGGAGGGATCTCTAACGTGCTACACGCGCCACACTACCCATGAGCGGACCAACGGAGCACCGGAAGAGCCAAACTGACGTGCTACCACGTTGTGTCCCGCTACCCATGAGCGTCACAACGGAGCACCGAACAGTGATGAAACTGGCAAAGTGCTCGACAATAAAGGAGCAATCAATCACTCAGCATGCAATCATGCGAATGGTGCATGTCACTAAACATGGTAATATACTAAACCAATCTCTGGACATATCATAATGTGCACCAAAGCGAATGAATCATATCAAGGTATCTGATCCTATAAGGTATCAAACCTAGGTCCTGACATGGTAAAATATGGTTATATCACTACCCATGAGCATGTGGAATCAGGTACATATCCATACAAGATGTAAACAAACAATCAATCAACGAGTAGCATGTATTGGGCAGTGATTAACCGAAACAAGTAAGAAACACAATTAATGCACCTTGTTAATTTAATTACTAAGCATATCGTAGACAATAAGTCAAAAGTATCCGCCTCCAAAATAGCTCCAATCCAATAATCGAGATACCCGTCTCGCGTCAAAGACCTGTGGTACCAATGTAAATATATTTTATTTAGCTACAATTTCCCATAAATAGCTAAATGAAATCTCTAACCCTAAATTAGGACAAAACCCTAATCAGCATCACATAATCAACTTGCTTTAGGTCTAAACCTAAATAAACTTGATTTCTCCTAAGTAGGCTCATAAGATCGGAACAAATTATACACTTTACCTCAAATCACAGATTTCTGTTCTTAATCAGCAACCAAAGAGGAACTCGGAAGGAGTGTTGCTTGAACAAAGTAAGCTGAAATCAAGAACACCACAGAAGAGAACAGAACAGAATCTCACAACCGCACTTGTTGATCTACAAGACTAAATTTCACCTCACAGTCCTTATCCTTCGATCCACAATCAAGAATCTGCACTACTGGAACCAAAGAGCATCTTCACAATCACAAAACCTCCCTTCCTGGATCAGACCAAGATGAGAAGATCACAAAACCAAGCATTCCGAATTTAAACAACCTAATTTCTGAAACCAAACCTTACCTTCCAGATCACAATTAGGGCACCAAAGTGAGCAGAGCACTATGGTTACTGTGTGAAGGAATCTAGGGCAAAGTGGTCGGCTGCCGGCACTAGGAAATAGCAAGGACAGCAACCAAAAATGGTCGCCGGAGAGATTAAACCGTGGCCGTCGGCTTCAAGCTAGGGCACAGAGGTGGTGGGGTAGAGGAGAAGCCGGCAACAAATTCCGGACGGCGATGGCGCTGTGCAGAGGCGCTCGGCGTCGCTGGCGGCAATGGCGTCGGCAAGTCTCTGCTAGGGCACGACCACGACTGGCTCCGTGCGTCGGGGTAAGGCGTTAGAGTCGGCAGTAGCCGGCGATCTGCGTCGGCGCGCAGGAAAAGAGGAGCCGGCGGTGGTGACTTCGGTGTCGCGGGGTGAGGCGATCGGCGCAAAGAAGGTGAGGAGAAGAAGAAAAGGAGGAGCCGGGGGTTAGGGCTCGGCGGCGGGCGTCGGCACGCGCGGGAGAGGAAAGGGAAATGGCACGAGTTCGGCGTCGGGGAAAAAAAAAACCAGAGGAAAAGAAAAATAAAAGAAAAAGAAAAGGAAAAAAGGAAAATTAAAACTTTTCCTCATTAAAACAGGGTATCCGAAACAGGCTTTTTTCCGAGCCCCGTTTTTGTCCTCGTTAACTCGTCCATACGAGCTCCGAAAAATTCCCGAAAAATTTCCAAAAATTCCGGAAAATTTCCTTATTAATATTCGCCTATTTTTCGGTATTTTACAATATCTGACAAAACAAGTGTTGGGTCGGATACATATCTCCTCTGTATGGACACATGAAATACATCGTGAACGCATGATAGAGATGAAGGTAGCGTCAGACAATAAGATACCGTTCCAATCCTCTCCAAGATCTGGAAAGGCCCAATGTATCGTGGAGCTAGCTTACCTCGGAGGCTAAATCTCTTCACCCCTTTCGTGGGTGTGACTCTCAGAAATACATGTTCGCCAGTAGAGAACTCCAGGGGTCTCCGTCTCTGGTCAGCATAACTCTTTTGGTGATTCTACACCTCTATCATCCTCCATCTGATAGTGTGGACTAACTCTACCTCCTGTTGAGCTCTATGAGGTCCTAGCAGCTGGGCCTCCCCAACCTCCTCCCAAAGGGTGGGTGTCCGACAAGGTATATGATACAACGCTTCTAACGGTGCCATCTGGATAGCTAAATGATAGCTGTTGTAGTAGGCGAACTCCACCAATGGCAGGTGGTTCTCCCAGCTGCCTCCGAAATTCATAACGCAGGTCCTCAGCAAGTCCTCTATGATAGGACCGAAATGTAGCTAGAAGGGGGGGGGGTGAATAGCTCGTTGCGATCTCGTGCTCGTCGTTGCTTGTTTCTTGAAATGATATGCAACGGAAAATACAAGAAAAAACAACACTCAATGCTAACACTAGGGATTTACTTGGTATCCACCTCAAGAAGAGGTGACTAATCCAAGGATCCACACACTCACTCACCCTCCACTATGAAATCACTCCTTTACGGTAACTATCAAAGGCGGAGAAGCCTTACAAGCTCTCAGTACAAGAAGAAAGGAAAGAAAAACAAAATACAATAAGATCTTACAAGTTTGCACAAGAAACTCTAACCCTAACTTCTTCCTCGCCTCTTGACTTGGACGTGCACCAGCACAAGCCTCCAAGAATCTTCAAGATCTGGCAGTGAGAGCTATGGAAAGATGCTGTGGAATCGCTGTTATCGCTGGAGAAGAAAGCCGAGAGATCTCGAAGACGAACGCACGCCAACATCTAAAAACGACACCAACGGTCGAATCCCAATCGATTGGATTGCTCTCAATCGATTGAGGAGGCTTTGGATCGATCGACCGATCGATCTAGAGCACCTCTGTGCTCCTGGGAATTACCTGGATCGATTGCCCAATCGATCCAGCACGTCTCGCGTGTTTTCCTGTGTTGTCGCGCAGATTCCCAACCTCTCAATCGATCACCCGATCGATTGAAGGCTCCCAATCGATCAGGTGATCGATTGGGAGGCATTTTGTGCGAATGCTTCTCTTCCCCAATCGATCCACTGATCGATTGGGAGAAGCCTTTGTCGCAGCACCCATTCAATCGATCAACCAATCGATTGAATGTGATTCAATCGATCGGTTGATCGATTGAATCACCTTGACTTGCTCTAATCAAGTCCCCAAGTGTCTAAATCCAACATTCGGTCAACCATGATCTGTTGGGACATCATGCCTAGCATCCAGTCACCCTCGACTTGCCAGGACTCCCTCACTAAGTGTCCGGTCAATCCCTTTGACGCACTTGGAATTCTCTCCTCGTGCCAAGTGTCCGGTCATCCTTAACCCACTTGGACTTATCTCCACTAGGTGTCCGATCAACCTTGATCCACCTGGATTTCTCGTGCCTGGATTCACTCACCAGGACTTCCCTTTTGCCTAGCTTCACTCACTAGGACTTCTCATCTGCCTAGCTTCACTCACTAGAACTTTCCTTCTGCCTAGCTTCACTCACTAGGACTTTCTTCTCTGCCTAACCTCCCATTTAGAACTTTTACCTGGCTTCACTCACTAGGATTTTCCAGTCAACCTTGACCTACTTGACTCTCCTTCAATCTGAGCTGGTCAACCTTGACCAAAAGGGAATTGTATCAACAATCTCCCCACATGAACAATTGCACCTGCAATCTCAATGTATTGTCTACATGTATTGTCAAACATCAAAACCAAAACATCAAGACTCGAGCTTGAACCAATTCAAGCTCAGTCAACCAAGTCAACCTTGACCTAAGGAATATTGCACCAACAATCTTCCCCTTTTTGATGTTTGACAATACCTCATTTAAGTTAGGCTAATCCCATAGCCTCAAACTCCTTCATGCCAATATATGAATGAGGATTCCCGTCATTCTTCCCCTTTCCTAGAGGGCAAACTCCCTCTTTAGGTAATGAAGGCCTAACTTAAACCCTTTATTCTCTCCCTATTGGCACACATCAAAAAATCTCCCCCTGAAGAGTTACCCAACGTTGTTTATGTTAGAGTGTATACTAAAAGCCTAGCTTTTGGTATAAACATTTATCTAGAAATAAGAATCACATTGGTCAAATGTCTACATTTAGTTGTAGTTGTTCAATTAATTTATACTGTAGATAACATAGTATGTGGTGTCACATGCAGAAGATGATGTTATCAGTACTTTATAAATTATAAACAGTAGCTCACGACCAAAATGGAAAGGAACAAACCATTAGAAGATCGTAGTGTAATTAGGTATCAGTTTATCTTGACTGTATAATTACACTAGTACACTTAGAGTGTATTGAGTAGGACCATTTGAGGTCGTTTCTTTTATACTGATTTTATAAAGAAACAAAGACCTCGGTTATTATGGAAGTGTGTGCTCTTAATCCTGATATAATAACAAGCACATATATTTGATATTTATTTTTTTAATTTATCAATGGGTGAGATTTAGTTCGATGAATCAATAAGCCCGATAAGTTGGGAAATGGTATCACTTATAGTGTGTGTTGTTGATTATAGAAGGAAACTGTGTCCTAGAGATACTAGATTGATAATGTTCCCAAGAGGAGCTCATAAGGATTGTCATGTTAAACCCTGCAGGTGGACTTAGTCCGACATGACAATAAGGTTGAGTGGTACTACTCTTGGACTAAGATATTAATTAAATGAGTTATCAGTAACTCACTTAATTAGTGGACATTTGATATCTTAAACACAGGGAGACTAACACACTCATAATAAGAAGGAGCCCAAAAATATAATTTGGGATTGGTGCGGTAGTTCAATAATAGTTCTCTAGTGGAATGAATTATTATTGATAAAATTAAGTTGTGTGTTCGGGGCGAACACGGGATGCTTAATTTTATCGGGAGACCAAAACCAATTCCTCCTCTCGGTCCCTATCGTAGCATTTTATTTATAGAGTACTATACCCACCTATACCTACCTTCTATACCCACCAATAGGGGGCCGGCCAAGCTAGCTTGGGAACCAAGCTAGGGCCGGCCTAGGTATAAGATTGGGTGGTCGGCCCTAGCTTGAACCCAAGCTGGTGGGGGCCGGCCAAATTAAATTTAAAAAGAAATTTAATTTTAATTTTTATTATGTGGAAGATATAATTTATTAAAGAGAATTAAAATTAAAATATCTCTCTTGTAAAAGATCTACAAAAGATTAAAGAAAGAGATTAGATCTCTTTCCTTATTTGTAGATTGGTGAGATATTTTATTTTCTCTTTAAAAATTATTCACATGTTGTAAAATTAAAATTATAGAAATTTCCTTTTTATCAACCATGAAGAGATTTTGAAGAGAAATTTTATTTTTTAAAATTTCTGGAAACAAATTAGGAAGTTTTAATTGTTGATTGAAACTTGTCCAATTTGATTTCATTAATGTGGCCGGCCATAAGATTTCAATTGGGGAAATTTTATTTTATTTTTCTCAATTAAATCATGTCAAGGAAATTGAGGAAATTTTATTGTAATTAAATTTCCTAATTTGCCTAGACCAAGGAATATAAAAGAAGGGGTGAGGGTGCCTTCAAGAGAAAAAAACCTCTATTATTTTCTCTTCCTCTTTTATTCCTTGAAGGGCCGGCCATCCTCTTTCTCTCTTCCTCTTTGTGGTGGCCGAAACTCTCAAAGGCTTGGAGCTCTTGTGGCGGCTGGATACTACTTGGAGAAGAAGAAGAAGAAGAAGGAGAGAAAGCTAGCATCTCTTGGAGCTTGGTTGGTGTTTTGTTCTTCATCCTTGGTAAAGCTTTTTGTGGCCGAACCTAGCTAGGAGGAGAAGAAGGTGGTTGGTGGTTTCTCATCTCGGAAGATCATTGCCCACACAACATCCAATGTTAGAAGAGGAATACGGTAGAAGATCAAGAGGTCTTTCTAAAAGGTATAACTAGTAGTTTTTCCTTTTCCGCATCATACTAGTTATTTATGGAAATAATACCAAATACAAGAGACTTACATTCTAGTATTTCAAATATGTTTTTCGAAGTTGTGTTCTTTTGTTTTTTTTTTCTTGTGATTTGATTGTTCTTTTTGGTTAACCTAAAGTTATTTTAGGAAATTAAATATTAGCTTTCCATAAAAGGTTTTGTCTAGTCGGTGGTGGTTGCTCCCATATCCAAGAAGGCCATGTGCCTCACCACGTCAGTACTGGGAACCAATTATGGAAATTAATATTTAATGGAATTAATAACTTAAGGTGATTTTGGTCGAACGTGTTAAGTTCCGCAGGAGACCCAAGTCAAAACCTAAAAGAACGAATAGATTAAGTTTTGGATCAAGCGTGTTAAGTTCCGCAGGCGATCCAAAATTTAATTTAAAAGAACACATGGTAGCTAGGAAAAGGTTCAGACCTTTGTACAAAATTTTTGTACAGTGGAACCTCTAGGTTTTCCGAGTAGCAACCAACAATTGGTATCAGAGCTAGGGTTTTGCCTCTGTGTATTTGGTATTAGTTTAATTATGCACATGTCATACATAATTTAGGCAGGATAATAGTAGGATGTGCTAACTTTGTGGATGCAGGATCCAACTATTATGGCTTTTAGTTATTATGTGTGTGATTGGACCCTTGGACATGCCAAGGGCATTTATATTTGTGTGCATGATTGTATTATAAAATACAACAGAGTGGATTTAGTTTTATTAGGATTTTATTTTGATCTAGATACATGTACATTCCTTTTATGGAATATAGGATCAAAATGTAAAATTCTATTTATGTCGCGGATCGAATCTTGCAAAGCGTGGAACCTTCTAAGGACCAGAGGCGCAGCGGAACTAGGAGCAAGATGGATGCGACAGCTAGACCCGGTGGCGGTGGCCAAATATGGCAGCAGCTTGGGATGACAACACACGGAGGACAACTAGAGATAAAAGCCATAATAGTTGAAAATTAGATTTTCTATTTATTGCTTTTATATTGTGCTGTGTGTGCATGTTGGTTTACATATTTAGTAGGCTAGCATAGTTAAAATTCCTCATTTATAAATAACTAAGTGGGAGAGGGATTTTTAAGTAAATCCCATGGTCTCCATTACTGGTTTGTAAGTGATGCAAACAAGTTTGCGCGTTGGCTCTGAGTGCCTTCCTCCATAACGGATGAGCTTGTTTGTGGATCACTAGAACAGACTTCCATTTTTGGATGACTATAGGAAGTTAATTAAGAGCGTGTGATCTTCCCCAACGGAAGGGGCATAATCTTATTAATGGACTTAGTGTCAAGTAATGGTATACACTTAGACATATTTAATAGTATCCTCCCCAACGGAGTCACTACTATCACTTGTGTGACCAAAGGGAAACCAACTATTGATTTGTCATAAAACTAGATTGGCAATATAATAAAATTAATAAACCCCTCTTACAAATGTTTGAATTTGTATACGTCCACACTAACGTGGCATACAAGATTCATGGTGTTTGAGGTAATTTTATTTGTCAAAAAGTTATATTGACAAGATAGTCAATGGGTAAAACCCTCCTCTTACAAATGATGAATTTGTATACGTCCACACTAACGTGGCATGCAAAATTCACAGTGTTTGAGGTGTTGGTGAATTTAAATAATATTGTTTGAGGAATCAATGTTATTTTAAATTCAAAGAGTTTTGACCAAATATTTGATCAAAGACAGATCAACTATTAATTTTATTCGTCATAAAGTAAAGTTGACGAGATAATAAAATTAATGAATAAAATCTCCTCTTCGATTTTGTATACACAAAATTCATGGAGATTTTAAGGAGTTGATCTTGACCAAATATTTTTGTGATTCTTAGGATGTTTGTCAATCCCTAGTAGTCATACTATAGAAAAAGACTTAGTAGTCCCAATTGTAATGATTGGAAATAGGACTTGGACATTAAGGTAGACTGTCTTCTTAGAACTAAGAACAATTTAGGTGTATTTAATTCATTAGTTGAAACATGTCTAGTGATGTTATCTACCAGAACCTGGAGTGTAGATACAAGATGCCATTAATCATGTCTGCAATTCATTGCAGAGTTCCAGGAAACCTGACAACTAAATGAAAGGTAAATCACCGTCCACATGGGCACTACTGTAAAAGTGGTAGCTGTTGCAGTGGGAGATGTTTATCTTTTGATAAGAATAAAATATGGATTTTAAGTAATTGTCTTTACGTACCAAGTTTAGAAAGAACCTGATTTTAGTTTCTAAACTATTATAGATATTGTGTCTATTTTGATAACAAAGTTATCAAGAAAAATAGGGAAGTTATCTATTCTGGTATGATGGTTGACAATTTATAATCCAATAACTCCCACGATGCAACAAATGGAAATTAGTAACACATCTTCTAATTTTAAGAGAAAGCAACCTTTAGAAATAAACCAATTATATCTTTGGCATCTAAAGCTAGGTTATACTTGAGTAGGATTCATTGGTAGCTGATAAACTTTTGGGTTCATTAGTAGTGGAAATCTTTCCAACCTGCGAGTCTTACTTGGAAGAAAAATAACCAAGAAGCTTTTAAGTCTAAGGGGTAAGGAATCAAAGATATATTGGAATTGGTTCATTCTGATTTGTGTGATCCTATGAGCATCCATGCAAGAGGTTGTTTCAAATATTTCATCTATTTTATAGACAACTATTTGAGATACAGATATATTTACTTGATGTGCCGCAAGTCTAAGTGCTTTGATTAGTTCAAAAAATACGAGGCTGATGTGGAGAAACGACAAAGTAAAAGTATCAAGACACTACGGTAAGATCGTAGTGGCAAGTACCTCTTGGGAGAATTTAGGAGTCATTTATCAGAAGTAGGGATTCAATCCCAACTAACTGCACCTGGTACACCTCAACAGAATGGTGTAGGAAAAGGAAGGTATAGGACTCTTATGGAAATAAGTAGATTGATGAGCTATTAAGAATATTATCAAAATCATTTTAAGGATATACTCTGGAAACAGGAGTGAATATAGTACCTTCTAAAGTCAGAACTCTCTACTCATATAGAATTGCTGAATAGGCGTAAGCCTATTTCGAAGCATATTCGGATTCGGGTAGTCCAGCACATATGCAGAAGAGAGACAATGATAAGTTGGACAGGAATTCACTTGTTTATGGGTTATCCTAGTGAAATGAAAGTAGGTTTATAGTCTTAAAAATCAGAAGGTCATTGTTAGCATCAATGATCGATTTTTAGAAAAGGACTATGTAATAAACCATGTGCCCATAAGAAAATTTGTTCTTAAGGAAGTAATAAAAGGCATGTCTAATCTAGTACCAACTGTACAAGATGAGATACCACAAGGAAACTGCAACACGTATCACAAATGATACACAATTAGAAAAAAAATGCCTTGTCATAGTGGGAGGGTTGTTAGGCAACCTAAAAAGATTCATGTTTTGGGAGAGTTTTTGGACTCGATCCCTGGAGGACATGAACCTGATCTCCGGACATATGACGAAACACTCCAAGATAAAGATGCAACATCTTGGCAAAGAGTAATGAATAACAGAATTAGAATATATGTATTCTAATAAAATCTGGAAGCTTGTAGAACCACCAAATGGTGTAAAAGCCTTTAGGTGTTAAAAGGTCTATAATAGGAAAAGAGGGATAGAAAGGAAGGTAGTAACTTTCAAAGCAAGGCTTGATGAAAAAGGAAACTTTTTCACTGGTAGTCATGCTTAAGTCTATCCGGATTCTTTTATCTATTTGGCAAGTGGATGTCAAGACAGCATTCTTTAATGGAAGTCTTGATGAGAGCATCCATATAAAGCAACTAGAAGGGTTCATTGCAAAGGGCTAAGAGTATCTTGTGTGCAAGCACAATCAGTCTATGGACTGAGGTAAAGCTTCAAGGTCTTGGAACATCCGGTTTATCAAAGTAATCCAGACCTATGGATTTATTGAGTAAATGGATAAGTCTTGTGTATACAAAAGGTGTGATGGAAGCGTGGTGGTATTTCTTGTACTATACGTAGATAACATTTTTGGTAGTTGGAAACAATATCAAAATGTTGTCAGAAGTAAGGGTATGGTTGTCCAAACAATTCGATATAAAGGACTTGGGAGAATGTATATATTCTTGAGATCAAAGTAATAAGGGATCGCAAGAAAAGAATATTTTACTTATTCCAAGCTTTATACATCGGAAAAATCCTTGCTCGTTTTAAGCATGCAAAACTCCAAGAAAGGTTTCTTACTTTTTTAGGATGGAGTAACTTTATCTAAAGATATGTCTCTGTAGACATCAAAGGAGATAAAGGAAATAAATGCAGTTCTTTATGCTTCGGCTATCGGAAGCCTAATATATGCTAAGCACGAGATCAGAAATCTTTTTTGCCAAGGGCATAGTTAGCAGATATCAAAGTAACCCTGGACAAGGACAGTGGACTGCAGTAAAGCATATATTGAAGTGCCTTAGAGGCACTAGAGATTATATGCTAGCTTACAAGGCAGTTAATTTGGTTCTAGTGGGTTGCATGGATTTTGGCTTCCAATCGGATAGGGATAATAATAAGTCAACCACAGGGTTTTGTGTTTACTTTAGGAGGTAAAGTCATAACTATGGAAGAGTGATAAGCATAGGTGTTTTTCTGGACTCCACCATAGAAGCTTAGTATATGGCAAGCCTCTGAGGTAGCCATAAAAGCTGAATGACTCAATAACCTCAAGATAGACAGATATGATTTCTGGTTTGTCCAAAGATTGTTACAATTTATTGTAATAATGTTGGTGCAGTAGCAAACTCGAAGAAACCATAAGTCTATAAGGCAAGTAAACACAATAGAGCGCAAGTACCACCCAATACGAGAAATCGTATAAACGAGGAGAAGTTGTTGCTGCCTAGATTGCATCAGGTGATGACCTATAGATCCTTTCACTAAGGTCCTTAAGGCAAGAGCTTTTGATGGGCATGTTGAAGGGTTGAGAATCAAATGTATGGCAGCAGATATGGCAGCTTAGTCTTTTAGTATAAGTGGGAGATTGTTAGAGTGTATACTAAAAGCCTAGCTTTTGGTATAAACATTTATCTAGAAATAAGAATCACATTGGTCAAATGTCTACATTTAGTTGTAGTTGTTCAATTAATTTATACTGTAGATAACATAGTATGTGGTGTCACATGCAGAAGAGGATGTTATCAGTACCTTATAAATTATAAACAGTAGCTCACGACCAAAATGGAAAAGAACAAACCATTAGAAGGTCGTAGTGTAATTAGGTATCAGTTTATCTTGACTGTATAATTACACTAGTACACTTAGAGTGTATTGAGTAGGACCATTTGAGGTCGTTTCTTTTATACTGATTTTATAAAGAAACAAAGACCTCGGTTATTATGGAAGTGTGTGCTCTTAATCCTGATATAATAACAAGCACATATATTTGATATTTATTTCTTTAATTTATCAATGGGTGAGATTTAGTTCGATGAATCAATAAGCCCGATAAGTTGAGAAATGATATCACTTATAGTGTGTGTTGTTGATTATAGAAGGAAACTGTGTCCTAGAGATACTAGGTTGATAATGTTCCCAAGAGGAGCTCATAAGGATTGTCATGTTAAACCCTGCAGGTGGACTTAGTCCGACATGACAATAAGGTTGAGTGGTACTACTCTTGGACTAAGATATTAATTAAATGAGTTATCAGTAACTCACTTAATTAGTGGACATTTGATATCTTAAACACAGGGAGACTAACACACTCATAATAAGAAGGAGCCCAAAAATGTAATTTGGGATTGGTGCGGTAGTTCAATAATAGTTCTCTAGTGGAATGAATTATTATTGATAAAATTAAGTTGTGTGTTCGGGGCGAACATGGGATGCTTAATTTTATCGGGAGACCAAAACCAATTTCTCCTCTCGGTCCCTATCGTAGCCTCTTATTTATAGAGTACTATACCCACCTATACCCACCTTCTATACCCACCAATAGGGGGCCGGCCAAGCTAGCTTGGGAACCAAGCTAGGGCCGACCTAGGTATAAGATTGGGTGGCCAGCCCTAGCTTGAACCCAAGCTGGTGGGGGCCGGCCAAATTAAATTAAAAAAGAAATTTAATTTTAATTTTTATTATGTGGAAGATATAATTTATTAAAGAGAATTAAAATTAAAATATCTCCCTTGTAAAAGATCTACAAAAGATTAAAGAAAGATATTAGATCTCTTTCCTTATTTGTAGATTGGTGAGATATTTTATTTTCTCTTTAAAAATTATTCACATGTTGTAAAATTAAAATTATAGAAAGTTCCTTTTTATCAACCATGAAGAGATTTTGAAGAGAAATTTTATTTTTTAAAATTTCCGGAAACAAATTAGGAAGTTTTAATTGTTGATTGAAACTTGTCCAATTTGATTTCATTAATGTGGCCGGCCATAAGATTTCAATTGGGGAAATTTTATTTTATTTTTCTCAATTAAATCATGTCAAGGAAATTGAGGAAATTTTATTGTAATTAAATTTCCTAATTTGCCTAGACCAAGGAATATAAAAGAAGGGGTGAGGGTGCTTTCAAGAGAAAAAAACCTCTATTATTTTCTCTTCCTCTTTTATTCCTTGAAGGGCCGGCCATCCTCTTTCTCTCTTCCTCTTTGTGGTGGCCGAAACTCTCAAAGGCTTGGAGCTCTTGTGGCGGCCGGATACTACTTGGAGAAGAAGAAGAAGAAGAAGGAGAGAAAGCTAGCATCTCTTGGAGCTTGGTTGGTGTTTTGTTCTTCATCCTTGGTAAAGCTTTTTGTGGCCGAACCTATCTTGGAGGAGAAGAAGGTGGTTGGTGGTTTCTCATCTCGGAAGATCGTTGCCCACACAACATCTGATGTTAGAAGAGGAATACGGTAGAAGATCAAGAGGTCTTTCTAAAAGGTATAACTAGTAGTTTTTCCTTTTCCGCATCATACTAGTTATTTATGGAAATAATACCAAATACAAGAGGCTTACGTTCTAGTATTTCGAATATGTTTTTCGAAGTTGTGTTCTTTTGTTTTTTTTTTCTTGTGATTTGATTGTTCTTTTTGGTTAACCTAAAGTTATTTTAGGAAATTAAATATTAGCTTTCCATAAAAGGTTTTGTCTAGTCGGTGGTGGTTGCTCCCATATCCAAGAAGGCCATGTGCCTCGCCACGTCAATACTGGGAACCAATTATGGAAATTAATATTTAATGGAATTAATAACTTAAGATGATTTGGGTCGAACGTGTTAAGTTCCGCAGGTGATCCAAAATTTAATTTAAAAGAACACATGGTAGCTAGGAAAAGGTTCAGACCTTTGTACAAAATTTTTGTACAGTGGAACCTCTAGGTTTTCCGAGTAGCAACCAATAGTTTACAACTCCACTCGTTGTTCTCAACCCAATAACGAAGGTTCCATACCCTTCATTATTCTGAACGCTCATCCTTGAGTATATACCAACTTAAACCAATGAAAGTCCCATACCCTTCAATTTTCCTTCAAAGCTCACCCATGAGCATGAACAAACGACCAATGAGGATATCCACTCCCCATTGCGTTCAAGAATGCTCAACCTCGAGCATTTTTGCTAAGGAAGGTTAACCACCTTCCAAGGTGTATGAAAAATAGATTTTCATGTCCTTAAAGAGTAACTCCCCCTAAAGACATGCACGTAGCTTCTGTCATTGTATCAACAATGACTTGGAATCCCTAAACATATAGGAAACCCAAATTTAGAAGTTTTGAGGTTCAAAAATTCAATATTGAAACTAAACCTCAACCTAAACCTCTAGTCTTCCTTAACCAATTCATCCTTGTTTTCATCATGAAAACTCCCCCTAAAGGTATACAAATATTTTTGAGGGGTTAGGAATGGTTACATAGGCCAAAAATGCTGAAGACAAGCTTTCCCAGCCAAAATCAGCGTCCCCAATCAATTGGAGTTGGGTCCCAATCGATTGAACCCATCTCAATCGATTCACTGATCGATTCAGACTGCATGGATCAATCGATGGATTGATCCAGCGAGCTTCTGCTCGTAAGAAATATCTTCTCAATCAATCGCCCGATCGATTGAGGCACTCCAATCGATCGGGTGATCGATTGAAGCTCTGAAAATGCTGAAATTACTTTCAGTCAATTTCAGAAGCTCCCCAAAAATTCTACAAAATTCAAAAAATCATGAAAATTCATGTAGACATTCCTTAGGGCATATACTATCAAGAAAAAATAGTTTTCTATGAAAATACTTTCCATTTTCAAGGATTGACACAAACTTGAAAACTTGTAAGGACTTTAGAGTTTTCTTCCAAGTTTGTGCCTAACTATTCAATGATGATCACTATCAGAATATAGCCTTCATCAAGGTTTTACAAAGTATATTAAAATCATTTTCAAAACTAATATCCAACCATATTCTTTAGGCCCAATGCACATGACTTGTACATTAGCTTTCCCAATGATTGGAAAACACATAACTATGTGTTTTGATGAACATAAAACTCAAAAGAATGCACTAAATCAACATCTTGAGTTTTGTTCATCACCCTAACATCTCACTTGTATTTAATATGTACGAAACCACATATAAGTCACCTTATAGTTCTTAGTGAGATGCAAACTTTGGTTTTGCCCTAATCTAGGGATCATGCATATCTATCTAGGCATTTTGAGGTTATGAACATCCACCAAGGATGTTACTTGTTAGTAAATGTCATTTGTCCTCAATTGCAAGGGATTAAACATAATGCATGATATGTTATGGCATACATCAAAAAGAAATAATTTTCAAAAGAAAATTTCCTATAACTACATGATGCATGTATGACATGACATGATATTTTTATATTTTTCATATTTAAACCATGAATGAAAAATATGATGTCATGACATATGATGGGCAAACAAAGCATGATAAGTTAGCGTAAATAAGACTTACCTAGATTACTTATCTAAGTATTCTTAAACCTTAGCTAACTTAAAATTTTAAATCCTAGATTGCCCATGATTTTTCTAAGAAAATGCCAAAACCCAACTGGACATTTCTTTACACTTGATTTCTTGTGCCAATTAAAATTATATCCAATTTCTCAAATTTTGGCACATCTTACTCTTTCCAAGAGTAACTCATAATCATTTTCATTTTCAAAATGTTAACAATAACCTTGAAAATGCTCTCCGAGTGTCAACTTCATCAAAGATGGGTTAACTACCCTTCTAATCGGAGTTGACACTCTCTAACCCATCTAAGGGGTAGAGAAAATGCTCTTAGGAACCCAAAACCTATTTGTGCTCCTTGGATGCTCTAGGTATTCACTAGGGATAACTTCCCTAGATACCTCCCTAATGACCTTGTTAGCCTTGGTCACCTTTTCTAGGTCAACTCTAGGGATTGCTTCCCTTGTGACATTCTTAGTGACTTTCTTAGACTTCTTAGAAGTCTTAGTCACATTTGTAGTTGCAAAGATACTTCTAGGGATGACTTCCTTTGTATCCTTGTCTTGACCCCTAGACCTAGAGTTAGTTAGTTTCATAGCTATATGGAACTCTATGGTAGGAAATTACATCCTTCTTGGTTTTAGGTTTGTATCCCAAACCCTTACGACCATTGGATGACTTTTGTGTTCCTAGCCATAGGTTTAGCTCATTTTGCCCTTTTAGGATATTTTCCATCCTTTTTAGGGTCTTCTCCATTTTATCAAGCCTTGACCTCAAGACTTGATTTTCTTCCCATAAATCCCTAGATTTTGATTTTTCATTAAATCCTTGAGCATTTTTATTTCTAGGCTTATAACTATGGTCCTTAGTGTTATTGCCTAAACTTTTACCTACCTTCCTAACCCTAGGTGTGGTAGTCTTAGCATGGAGAGTCACATGATTTTTGTTTATTCTCTCATGCTTACTATTTTTATGGTAAATAGCATTAAAATGATATAAATTAGAACTAGCATGCTTTTTACCATTATTTAAAGGGGTAGACTCAACAAATGATACCTTGTGTTTTACCTTGGAGGCTCCCCCTTGAGTTGTGCTTCCTCTTTGAGCCTTGACTGCTTTCTTCCCCTTGGGACATTGACTCCAATAGTGTCCCTTTTGATTGCAAGAAAAGCACACAATGTGATCCTTGCTCTTCTTTGTTCCGGGAGCGGTCTCTTTGGGCTTTTCCTTGCCCTTTAGTGCCACTTAGCTCTTCTTCTTGGTCAATTTTGGACATTTGCTTTTGTAGTGCCCATGTTCCCTACATTCAAAGCATATGATATAATCTTTATTTTTAGATGAAATGTTTATACCTTCACATATAGGGATGACACTTGATCCTCCATTTGATGTCTCTTGATTTTTGGAGGATGCATCATCTTCTTCTTCACTTGACCCGGATGTAGAAGCTTCTCCTTTTTCTTGATCCAGTATCAATAAAGGTCTCTCCCCCTCAATCCTAGAGGTGGATTCTTCTTCATCTTCATCTTGTACATGAAACAAGGAATATGCTCCTTCCTTGCTCTTTTTATTGCATTCCTTTGAAGATGAGGCTTCTTGGACTTCCTCTTCGGAAGTTGAGCATCTCTCAACTTCGGAGTCCTCTTGCTCTTGACCTTGATCCACTGAGTCACCCTCTTTGGATTCTTCTTGGTTTGGTATAGTGGAGGGGATCTCATGAATCTTTTCCAATTTGCTCCAAAGCTCTTTTGCATCTTTATACTCTCCAATTTGAGCCAAAATATTGTTTGGCAATAAATTGACCAATAGCTTGGTCACTTTGTCATTTGCCTCGCTCCTTTGAATTTGCTCTTGACTCCATTTGCTCTTCTTGAGGATTTTGTCTTTTGAATTTCTTGGAGCTTCGAAGCCTTCCATTAGAGCAAACCATTGCTCTATCTCCATCATAAGAAAATTTTCGATTCTTGATTTCCAAGAATCGAAGCTCGTCATTGTAAATGGTGGAGGCACCCTTGTATCGAATCCAAGTTCATCTTGGAATTCCATTTGAAGTTGAACTTCTTGAATGAAGTCTTCGACTTGTAAAATTTGCTCCAACTTCTTCACCCTCTAGCTTTTTGCCCCTTCCGGTGATGATTCCGATGAAGAGCGACATCGCTCTGATACCACTTGATATGACCAAAATGTAGCTAGAGGGGGGTGAATAGATCATCGCGATCTCATGCTCGTCGTTGCTTGTTTCTTGAAATGATATGCAGCGGAAAATACAAGAAGAAACAACACTCAACGCTAACACTAGGGATTTACTTAGTATCCACCTCAAGAAGAGGTGACTAATCCAAGGATCCACACACTCACGCACCCTCCACTATGAAATCACTCCTTTACGGTAACTACCGAAGGCGGAGAAGCCTTACAAGCTCTCAGTACAAGAAGAAAGGAAAGGAAAACAAAATACAATAAGATCTTACAAGTTTGCACAAGAAACCCTAACCCTAACTTCTTCCTCGTCTCTTGACTTGGACGTGCACCAGCACAAGCCTCCAAGAATGTTCAAGATCTAGCGGTGAGAGTTGTGGAAAGATGCTGTAGAATCACTGTTGTCACTGGAGAAGAAAGCCGAGAGATCTCGAAGATGAACGCACGCCAACAGCTAAAAACGACACCACCGGTCGAATCCCAATCGATTGAATTGCTCCCAATCGATTGGGGAGGCTTTGGATCAATCGCCCGATCTCCTAGGAATTACCTGGATCGATTGCCCAATCGATCTAGCACGTCTCGCGTGTTTTCCTATGTTGTCGCACAAATTCCCAGCCTCTCAATCGATCACCCGATCGATTGAAGGCTCGTAATCGATCGGGTGATCGATTGAAGGCTCCCAATCGATCGGGTGATCGATTGGGAGGCATTTTGTGCGAATGCTTCTCTTCCCCAATCGATCCACTGATCGATTGGGAGAAGCCTTTGTCGTGACACCCATTCAATCGATCAACTGATCGATTGAATGTGATTCAATCGATCAGTTGATCGATTGAATCACCTTGACTTGCTCTAATCAAGTCCCCAAGTGTCTAAATCCAACATCCGGTCAACCATGACCTGTTGGGACATCGTGCCTAGCATCCGGTCACCCTCGACCTACCAGGACTCCCTCACCAAGTGTCCGGTCAATCCCTTTGACCCACTTGGAATTCTCTCCTCGTGCCAAGTGTCCGGTTATCCGTGACCCACTTGGACTTATCTCCACTAGGTGTCCGATCAACCTTGATCCACCTGAATTTCCCGTGGCTGACTTCACTCACCAGGACTTCCCTTTTGCCTAGTTTCACTTACTAGGACTTCTCATCTGCCTGACTTCACTCACCAGGACTTTCCTTCTGCCTAGCTTCACTCACTAGGACTTTCTTCTCTGCCTAACCTCCCAATTAGGACTTTTACCTGACTTCACTCACCAAGATTTTCTAGTCAAGTATTCAGTCAACCTTGACCTACTTGACTCTCCTTCAATTTGAACTGGTCAACCTTGACCAAAAGGGAATTGTACCAACAATCTCCCCACATGAACAATTGCACCTGCAATCTCCTTGTATTGTTTACATGTATTATCAAACATCGAAACCCAAACATCAAGACTCGAGCTTGAACCAATTCAAGCTCAGTCAACCAGGTCAACCTTGACCTAGGGAATATTGCACCAACACTCTAAAGTTTGGATGGTCCGCTCTGACTGTCCATCTGTCTACGGATGAAATGTTGTACTAAAACGGAGTTGCATGTCCAAGGCATGCTACAAACTTTGCCAGAACATGGGGTCTCTATTAGATATAATGCTCAAAGGAACACCACGCCATCTGATAACCTCCCGACCATACAACTCTACCAATCGATCTAAAGAATCGGTCTTCCGAATCGCTAAGAAGTGTGCGGATTTGGTTAATCGGTCAACAACTACCCAAATTACGTCATGGTCTCGTCGTGTCTTAGGCAAACCCACCATAAAATGCATAGTGATGTGCTCCTATTTCCACTTAGGAATAGGAATTCTTTGAAGTAATCCAGCAGGTCTCTGGTGCTCAGCCTTCACTTGCTGATAGACTAGACATCTAGCTACAAACTCCGCGATGTCTTTCTTCATGTCGTTCCACCAATAGGAATGCCTCAAATCTTGATACATACGGGCTCTGTTTGGGTGGATGGCAAATCGAGAGCGATGAGCCTCCTGAAGTAACTCCTCCATGACCGAGTGAGATTGAGGCACGCATAATCTGCCTCAGAAATAAATAATACCTTCGTCATATCGGCTGAACTCAGTCTACTGCTTGAAAGTTATTTGGCTGCCAATGAACTGTAAATGTGATCATCGGCCCGGGCCTCTCGGATCCTCATCCTGATCGACGACTGAGCAACCGTGGTAACCAAAATACCCTGCTCTATCTGTCCCTGCTCCTCAAGGCCCAACTCAGAGAAACCTTGAATCAAGTCTTTGACCACAACTCGGTGGCAAGCTAAAGCCCCTCTGGACTTTCGGCTAAGTGCATCGACAACCACATTAGCTTTTCCTGGGTGGTAGCTAATGGTACAATCATAATCCTTTAGAAACTCCATTCATCTCCTCTGTCAGAGATTAAGTTCCTTCTAAGTGAAAAGATATTTGAGACTATTATGATCAGTGAGAATCTCAAATGTAATACCATATAGATGATGCCACCAAATCTTCAAAGCATAGATAATAGCGGCCAACTCCAAATCATGAACTGGGTAGTTCTTCTCATGCTCCTTCAACTGACGAGAAGCATAGGAGACTACCTTGCCGTGTTGTATCAAAACATAGCCCAAACCCTGTAGAGAAGCGTCGATATAGAGTACGAACTCGTCCTTATCCAGAGGCAAAACCAGAACTGGTGCCGACACTGATCTCCAATTCAGTTCTTGAAAGCTGGTCTCGCCGGCTTCTGGCTACGTGAACTTCACGCCCTTCCTAGTCAGGCATGTCAGTAGCATAGCAACACGAGGAAAACCCTCAACGAACCTTCAGTAATAATTAGCTCGACAAAGGAAGTTGCGAATCTCCTGTATAGATTACGACAACTCCCAACTGGTAACAACCTCTATCTCCTGTGGATCTACGGTATACCCCTATTGGTGACCATGTGTCTCAATCATCTCACAGAAGACAATCAAAATATGCACTACTGAATTTCACATATAAATGTTCCCGTCGAAACATCCTTAGAACTATGTGAAGATGGTGTACGTGATACACCTTAGATTGGGAATAGATCACCACGTTGTCAATAAAGATAACGAATACTTATCCAATATCCTGGGGATACCCAATTCATCGAGTCCATGATAACATCTAGGGCACTATAAGCCTAAATGATAAAACTAAGAACTTATAATGCCCGTACATCAGATATCCTCAATCATAAGATCCCCGATAATAAACACCAAGGAATAGATCATCAAATGTGAGCGCAACGCTCCATCATAAGAAAAACAACATATGTGGGAGCAACGCTCTACCACAAGCAATCCTCAATATGTGGGAGCAACGCTCCACCATAAACGATCCATAATATGCAGGAGCAATGCTCCTGATGTGCGTAAATATTATGATGGTTTATGAATGCTTTTACGCACATTCGCTTGCTTTATACGTACGTATTCTTTATATAGTCGCCTCTTTTATCGTATATTCATCATATATATTCTTTTGTATGGATATCATCTCTTTGTTTGGTTTTGTGTTGACAGGGACAACTTTCGGAGTGAAAACAACATTTTTCGATGCACCGGAGCAACTAGAGAACACGACCGTGCAAACCTTGCACGGTCGTGTGGCCAAACAGAAGGGAAGATATGCACAGTCGTGCAACCCTTGCACGATCGTGCCGCCAAACTAGAGGCGGAGCATCACATGGCCATGCAACCCTGCACAGAGGTGCACCCCATGACCGAGGCCAAGCAGCACACGGCCGTGCGACCCTGCACGACCGTGTCACCCAGAACCGAGCCCCAGCATCACACGGTCATGCCAATTGGCACGGTCGTGCAGCGCATCCAGAGCTCAGTTAGGGCACGGTCGTGCCATCCTTGCACGGTCGTGCCGCCGCGCCGTGCCCTAGTCTATAAAAGGGGGTTAACCCCTTTTCTCAAGGGGAGAGCCGGGAGGCGAGCCGTCAAGAGGAGATTCATTCTAGTACCGTTCCACGCCATCCAAGACATCGATCCAGCGACTTTCCATCACCACCTCAACTCCAGAAGCAAAGGATTGGATCTGGAGATCACTCATCGTCATTGGATAAGCATACTTCTTCTTTCTCTCTTTGATTTTGAGGATTGTATATTTAGTTTCACTATGTCGTCGAGTTCCTCTCTAACATCTATGGAGTAGAGTCTTTGTTCTAGGACGAGGGAGTAGCTGTGGATTGATTTGATGTAAAACTCGTATCATGTTCATATTCATTGGATGATTTCACTTGCTTCATTTCGATTCCTCGATCTCTTTGTCGTGTTAATTGTTTGTGCAGGAATTGCCAACCTCGTAGAGGAAATATCTTAGATCATACACCCGAGGGGCCCTAGTGACAGGGGTAACCTGTTCACGGACATCTAGGGTACTTCCTCGAAAGGAGAGGCGACTCCTTCGCAAGGAAGAAAGAGACCAAACTTAACTTCTTAATTCTATCCTTGATAACATCAGTAAGAGTCATGTCCTTGCGAACTACCGAGGCGCCCTAGTGACAGGAGGGTTAACCGTGACAGAATTTCGTAGGGACTGTCTTTGTCTAGTGCTCGAAGATAGTTACTTTTGTTGGAGTGTATACTGAAAGCCTAAGCTTTGTAAACATTCATTATGAATTAAGAATCATATTTGGTCAAATTGTCTACATTTAGTTGTAGTTGTTCAATTAATTTATATTGTAGATAACATAGTATGTGGTGTCACATGCAGAAGATAATGTTATCAGTACCTTATAAATTATAAACAGTAGCTCGCGACCAAAATGGAAAGGAACAAACCATTAGAAGGTCGTAGTGTAATTAGGTATCAGTTTATCTTGACTGTATAATTACACTAGTACACTCAGAGTGTATTGAGTAGGACCATTTGAGGTCGTTTCGTTTATACTGACTTTATAAAGAAACAAAGACCTCGGTTATTATGGAAGTGTGTGCTCTTAATCCTAATATAATAACAAGCACATATATTTGATATTTATTTCTTTAATTTATCAATGGGTGAGATTTAGTTCGATGAATCAATAAGCCCGATAAGTTGGGAAATGGTATCACTTATAGTGTGTGTTGTTGATTATAGAAAGAAACTGTGTCCTAGAGATACTAGGTTGATAATGTCCTCAAGAGGAGCTCATAAGGATTGTAATGTTAAACCCTGTAGGTGGACCTAGTCCGACATGACAATAAGGTTGAGTGGTACTACTCTTGGACTAAGATATTAATTAAATGAGTTGTCAGTAACTCACTTAATTAGTGGACATTCGATATCTTAAACACAGGGAGATTAACACACTCATAATAAAAAGGAGCCCAAAAATGTAATTTGGGATTGGTGCGGTAGTTCAATAATAGTTCTCTAGTGGAATGAATTATTATTGATAAAATTAAGTTGTGTGTTCGGGGCGAACACGGGATGCTTAATTTTATCGGGAGACCAAAACCAATTTCTCCTCTCGGTCCCTATCGTAGCCTCTTATTTATAGAGTACTATACTCGCCTATACCCACCTTCTATACCCACCAATAGGGGGTCAGCCAAGCTAAGCTTGGGAACCAAGCTAGGGCCGACCTAGGTATAAATTGGGGTGGCCGGCCCTAGCTTGAACCCAAGCTAGTGGGGGCCGGCCAAATTAAATTAAAAAGGAATTTTAATTTTAATTTTTATTATGTGGAAGAAATAATTTATTAAAGAGAATTAAAATTAAAATATTTCTCTTATTAAAGATCTACAAAAGATTAAAGAAAGAGATTAGATCTCTTTCCTTATTTGTAGATTGGTGAGATATTTTATTTTCTCTTTAAAATTATCTACATGTTGATAAAATTAAAATTATAGAAATTTCCTTTTATCAACCATGAAGAGATTTTTGAAGAGAAATTTTATTTTTTAAAATTTCCGGAAACAAATTAGGAAGTTTTAATTTGTTGATTAAAACTTGTCTAATTTATTTGTTTGATGTGGCCGGCCATTAGAGATTAATTGGGGAAATTTTATTTTATTTTTCTCAATTAAATCATGTCAAGAGAATTGAGGAAATTTTATTGTAAATAAATTTCCTAATTTGCCTAGGTCAAGGAATATAAAAGAAGGGGTGAGGGTGCCTTCATGAGACACAACCTCTATTATTTCTCTCCCTCTTTTGTTCCTTGGTGTGGCCGACTATCATCATCATCCTCTCCCTCTCTTCCTCTTGTGGTGGCCGAACCTCTCTCTCCCCTTGGAGCTCTTGCGGCGGCCGGATACTACTTCGAGAAGAAGAAGAAGAAGGAGAGAAAGCTTGCGTCTCTTGGAGCTTGGTTGGTGTTTTGTTCTTCATCCTTGGTAAAGCTTTTTTGTGGCTGAACCTAGCTAGGAGGAGAAGAAGGTGGTTGGTGGTTTCTCATCTCGGAAGATCGTTGCCCACACAACGTCCGAGGTTAGAAGAGGAATACGGTAGAAGATCAAGAGGTCTTTCTAAAAGGTATAACTAGTAATTTTTCTTTCTGCATCATACTAGTTATTTTTGGAAATAATACCAAATACAAGAGGCTTACGATTCTAGAATTTCGAATATGTTTTTCGATGTTGTGTTCTTTTGTTTTTTCTTTTCCTTGTGATTTGATTGTTCTTTTCTGTTAACCTAAAGTTATTTTAGGAAATTAAATATTAGCTTTCTATAAAAGGTTTTGTCTAGTCGGTGGTGGTTGCTCCCATATCCATGTGCCTCGCCACGTCAGTACTGGGAACCGATTATGGAAATTAATATTTAATGGAATTAATAACTTAAGGTGATTTGGGTCGAACATGTTAAGTTCCGCAGGAGATCCAAGTCAAAACCTAAAAGAACAAATAGATTAAGTTTTGGATCAAACGTGTTAAGTTCCGCAGGCGATCCAAAATTTAATTTAAAAGAACACATGGTAGCTAGGAAAAGGTTCAGACCTTTGTACACAATTTTTGTACAGTGGAACCTCTAGGCTTTCCGAGTAGCAACCAACAATTGGTATCGAGCTAGGGTTTTGCCTCCGTATTTGGTATTAGTTTAATTAGGGACATGTCATACATAATTTAGGCAGGATAATAGTAGGATGTGCTAACTTTGTGGATGCAGGATCCAACTATTATGGCTTTTAGTTATTATGTGTGTGATTGGACCCTTGAACATGTCAAGGGCATTTATATGTGTGTGCATGATTGTATTATAAAATACAGCAGGAGCTGTATTTAGTTTTATTAGGATTTTATTTTTGATCTAGATACATGTACATTCCTTTTATGGAATATAGGATCAAAAATGTAAAATTCTATTTATGTTGCGGATCGAATCTTGCAAAGCGTGGAACCTTCTAAGGATCAGAGGCGCAGCGGAACTAGGAGCAAGATGGATGCGACAGCTAGACCCGATGGCGGTGGTCAAATATGACAGCAGCTTGGGATGACAACACACGGAGGACAACTAGAGATAAAAGCCATAATAGTTGAAAATTAGATTTTCTATTTATTGCTTTTATATTGTGCTGTGTGTATATGTTAGTTTACATGTTTAGCAGGCTAGCATAGTTAAAATTTCTCATTTATAAATAACTAAGTGGGAGAGGGATTTTTAAATAAATCCCATGGTCTCCATTACTGGTTTGTAAGTGATGCAAACAAGCTTGCGCGTTGGCTCTGAGTGCCTTCCTCCATAACGGATGAGCTTGTTTGTGGATCACTAGAACAGACTTCCATTTTTGGATGACTATAGGAAGTTAATTAAGAGCGTGTGATCTTCCCTAACGAAAGGGGCATAATCTTATTAATGGACTTAGTGTCAAGTAATGGTATACATTTAGACACATCTAATAGTATCCTTTCCATCGGAGTCACTGCTATTATTTGTGTGACCAAAAGATACCAACTATTAATTTTATTTGTCAAAAAGTTAGGTTGACAAGATAATAAAATTAATGGGATAAAACCCTCCTTTTACAAATGTTGAATTTGTATACGTCCACACTAACGTGGCATACAAAATTCTCGGTGTTTTGAGGTGTTGGTTAATTTAAAATAGTATTGTTTGAGGAATCAATATTATTCTGAATTTAGAGTTCTGACCAAAAGTTATTTGTGATTCTTAGGATGACTTTCAATCCACTGTCCATCATACTTCAACATAATAGACTTACTGGACCTAATTACATAGATTGGAAAAGGAACCTGGACATTGTTCTTACTGTTGAAAGCTGTCCTGAAGCACCTACTGTGAATCTACCCAAGAGGAGATTGAATATCATAGGAAATGGGTAAAAGTAGATGAGATGGCGCGGTGTTACATTTTGGCTTCAATGTCAAATGTATTGCAACATCAGCATCAAGACTTACCAACAACTTATGATATTATGAACAATCTCAAGGAACTCTTTGGTCATCAAGATAGGGCTTCTAGACAAGAAGCCATGAGAAAGATAATGACAGCCACCATGCAAGAGGGTACTCCTGTGAGGGATCATATCCTAAAGATGATGGCTTATCTGAACGAGATACAGATCCTTGGAGGAGAAATTGATGGGGAAACCCAGATCGATATGATCCTCCAAACACTACCTAGAAGTTTTGAGCAATTTCGCCTGAATTACAATATGAATAAAAGGGTATATTCATTGGCGGAACTACTGACAGAACTTCAGGCAGCAGAAGGATTATTTCGTCACAATGCTCAAATTCACTATGTTGAAAATGGTTCTACTTTTAAGCCGAGAGGAAAGAAGAAGAAGAAACAAGTTGGTTCAGCAAAGAAAGTGAATAAGTCTCAGAGTACGGGATTTAAAGCTAGAGTGAAGAAGCTGAAGGGCAAGTGCTTCATCTGCAAGCAGGCAGGACATTGGAAGGCTGACTGTCCTCGTAGGAACCAAAACAAAGGTATATCTCATGCTCTAGTTGTTGAAACATGTTTAGCGGTGTTATCTACCAGCACCTGGTGTGTAGATACGGGAGCCACTGATCATGTCTGCAATTCCTTGCAGGGGTTCCAGGAAACCCGACGACTATCTGAAGGAGAAATTACCGTCTACATGGGCAATGTTACCAAGGTGGCAGCTGTTGTAGTGGGAGACGTCTACTTATCTTTTAGTAGAAATAGAAATTTGGTTTTAAGAAATTGTCTTTATGTACCCAGTTTTAGAAAGAATTTAATTTCAGTTTCTAAACTGTTTTTAGATGGATATTCAGTTTCTTTCAGTAACGATGTAGTTATTAAGAGAAATAAAGTGATTATCTGTTCTGGTACATTAGTTGGCAATTTATATACTTTAAATCCAATTTCTTCCACAAAGCAAAACATGGAAATTTATAACTCATCTTCTAACTCAAATAAAAGAAAAGAACCTTCGGAAATGAACCAAGCATATCTTTGGCATCTAAGGCTTGGTCATATTAACTTAAGTAGGATTCAGAGGCTTATAGCCGATGGACTTTTGGGTTCATTAGAGTTGGAAAATTTTCCAACTTGTGAATCCTGCTTGGAAGGTAAAATGACCAAGAGGCCGTTCAAGGCCAAGGGGTATAGAGCCAAAGAAGTGTTAGAGTTGGTTCACTCTGATTTGTGTGGTCCTATGTCTGTCCAGGCAAGAGGAGGTTTTGAATATTTTGTCTCTTTCATAGACGATTATTCAAGATATGGATACATTTACCTAATGCGCCGCAAGTCTGAGTGCTTTGATAAGTTCAAAGAATACAAGGCTGATGTGGAAAAACAACTAGGTAAAAGTATCAAGACACTACGGCGAATACCTCTTAGGAGAGTTTAGGAATTACTTATCGAGGCCGTGATTCAATCCCAATTGTCTGCACCTGGAACACCCCAACAGAATGGTGTAGCAGAACGAAGGAATAGGACTCTTATGGAGATGGTTAGATCGATGATGAGTTATTCAGAATTACCAAATTCGTTTTGGGGATATGCTCTGGAAACTGCAGTGTATGTTCTGAACTTAGTACCTTCTAAATCAGTTTCTTCTACTCCCATAGAATTGTGGAATGGGCGAAAACACAGTCTAAGACATATTCGGATTTGGGGTAGTCCAGCACATGTGCTGAAACTAGATGCTGATAAGTTAGAATCCCGTACAGAAGTTCGCGTGTTTGTAGGATATCCCAAAGGAACGAAAGGTGGTTTATTTTATAGTCCTAAAGACCAGAAGGTCATTGTTAGCACCAATGCCCAGTTTTTAGAAGAAGACTATATAATGGATCACAAGCCCAGAGCAAAGTTGTTTTAGAAGAACTTAGAGGACACGTCTACTTCAGGACCAACAGTACAAGATGAAGTCCCACAAGAGACTCGCAACGTGTCACACATGATACACAACCACGGACAGTGCCTCTTCGTAGTGGTGTAAACCTGAAAGATTCATGTTTTTGGAGAGTCTACGGACTTGATCCCTAAACATGAACCTGATCCACGAACATATGACAAGCACTCCAAGATATAGATGCAAGATCTTGGCAAAAGGCAATGAATTCTCAAATAGAGTCTATGTACTCTAATAAGATCTGGAGCTTGTAGAACCACCGATGGTGTAAAAGCCGGATGCAAGTGGATCTACAAGAGGAAAAGAGGGATGACGGAAGGTAGAAACCTTCAAAGCTAGGCTTGTTGCGAAAGGGTACACTCGAAAGAGGGAATCGATTATGAGGAAACTTTCACCGTAGCCATGCTTAAGTCTATCCGGATACTCTTATCCATCTGCTCATATGGATTATGAGATTTGGCAAATGGATGTCAAGATGCTTTCCTTAATGGAAGTCTTGAAGAGAGCATCCATATGAAGCAACCGGAAGGGTTCATTGAAAAGGCAAAGAGCATCTAGTGCAAGCTCAATCGATCCATTTATGGATGAAGCAAGCTTCAAGGTCTTAGAACATCCGGTTTAATGAAGTAATCGGTCATATGGATTTATTCAATGTCCGATGAGTCTTGTGTATATAAGAAGTGTAACGGAAACGCGTGGTATTTCTTGTACTATACGAGATGATATTTTGTTAATTGGCAACAATGTCAAGGTATTATCGGACGTAAGGGTATGGTTGTCCAAACAATTTGATATGAAGGACTTAGGAGAGTGTGTACACATTCTTGGGATCAAAGTGATAAGGGATCGTAAGAAAAGAATGTTGTGTGTCCCAAGCTTCATATATAGATACAATCCTTGCTCGCTTTAGTACGCAGGATTCCAAGAAAGGTTTCTTACCTTCTCGGGCATGGAATAGCTCTATCTAAAGAGATGTCTCCAAGACATCAAAGGAGATAGAAGACATGAAAGTAGTTCTTGCTGTAGGAAGCCTTATGTATGCAATGCTATGTACGAGACCGATATTTGTTTTGCCGTGGCATGGTCAGCAGATATCAAAGACAAGGACATTGGACTGCGGTAAAGCATATATTAAAGTACCTGAGAAGGACTAAAGATTATATGCTAGTTTATCAAGCAGATGATTTGCTCCCTGTGGGTTACACGGATTCAGATTTCCAATCAGATAGGGATAACAGTAAGTCTACATCAGGCTATATGTTTACTTTAGGAGGTGGAGCCATTTCATGGAGGAGTGTTAAGCAGAAATGCGTATCGGACTCAACCATGGAAGTTGAGTATGTAGCAGCCTCTGAGGCAGCTAAAGAAGCAGTATGACTCAGGAACTTTCTAATGGACTTAGAAGTGATTCCTGGTTTGCCCAAAATCATCACAATTTATTGTGATAATAGTGGTGCAGTTGCAAACTCGAAGGAACCACGAGCTCATAAGGCAAGTAAACATATAGAGCGCAAGTACCACCTGATACGAGATATCGTGAAGCGAGGAGAAGTTGTCATCGCCAAGATTGCATCAGCAGATAACCTGGCAGATCCTTTCACTAAGGCCCTTCCGGCGAAAGCTTTCGATCGGCATGTGGAGGGAATGGGAATCAGATGTATGGTAGAAGATATGGCAGCTTAGTCATTAGTATAAGTGGGAGATTGTTGGAGTGTATACTGAAAGCCTAAGCTTTGTAAACATTCATTATGAATAAAGAATCATATTTGGTCAAATTGTCTACATTTAGTTGTAGTTGTTCAATTAATTTATACTGTAGATAACATAGTATGTGGTGTCACATGCAGAAGATGATGTTATCAGTACCTTATAAATTATAAACAGTAGCTCACGACCAAAATGGAAAGGAACAAACCATTAGAAGGTCGTAGTGTAATTAGGTATCAGTTTATCTTGACTGTATAATTACACTAGTACACTCAGAGTGTATTGAGTAGGACCATTTGAGGTCGTTTCTTTTATACTGACTTTATAAAGAAACAAAGACCTCGGTTATTATGGAAGTGTGTGCTCTTAATCCTAATATAATAACAAGCACATATATTTGATATTTATTTCTTTAATTTATCAATGGGTGAGATTTAGTTCGATGAATCAATAAGCCCGATAAGTTGGGAAATGGTATCACTTATAGTGTGTGTTGTTGATTATAGAAGGAAACTGTGTCCTAGAGATACTAGGTTGATAATGTCCTCAAGAGGAGCTCATAAGGATTGTCATGTTAAACTCTGCAGGTGGACCTAGTCCGACATGACAATAAGGTTGAGTGGTACTACTCTTGGACTTAGATATTAATTAAATGAGTTGTCAGTAACTCACTTAATTAGTGGACATTCGATATCTTAAACACAGGGAGATTAACACACTCATAATAAGAAGGAGCCCAAAAATGTAATTTGGGATTGGTGTGGTAGTTCAATAATAGTTCTCTAGTGGAATGAATTATTATTGATAAAATTAAGTTGTGTGTTCGGGACGAACACGGGTGCTTAATTTTATCGGGAGACCAAAACCAATTCCTCCTCTCGGTCCCTATCGTAGCCTCTTATTTATAGAGTACTATACCCGCCTATACCCACCTTCTATACCCACCAATAGGGGGCCGGCCAAGCTAGCTTGGGAACCAAGCTAGGGCCTGGGTGGCCGGCCCTAGCTTGAACCCAAGCTAGTGGGGGCCGGCCAAATTAAATTAAAAAGGAATTTTAATTTTAATTTTTATTATGTGGAAGAAATAATTTATTAAAGAGAATTAAAATTAAAATATCTCTCTTATTAAAGATCTACAAAAGATTAAAGAAAGAGATTAGATCTCTTTCCTTATTTGTAGATTGGTTAGATATTTTATTTTCTCTTTAAAATTATCTACATGTTGATAAAATTAAAATTATAGAAATTTCCTTTTATCAACCATGAAGAGATTTTTGAAGAGAAATTTTATTTTTTAAAATTTTCGGAAACAAATTAGGAAGTATAAATTTGTTGATTAAAACTTGTCTAATTTATTTGTTTGATGTGGCCGACCATTAGAGATTAATTGGGGAAATTTTATTTTATTTTTCTCAATTAAATCATGTCAAGAGAATTGAGGAAATTTTATTGTAAATAAATTTCCTAATTTGCCTAGGTTAAGGAATATAAAAGAAGGGGTGAGGGTGCCTTCATGAGACACAACCTCTATTATTTCTCTCCCTCTTTTGTTCCTTGGTGTGGCCGACTATCATCATCATCCTCTCCCTCTCTTCCTCTTGTGGTGGCCGAACCTCTCTCTCCCCTTGGAGCTCTTGCGGCGGCCGGATACTACTTGGAGAAGAAGAAGAAGAAGGAGAGAAAGCTTGCGTCTCTTGGAGCTTGGTTGGTGTTTTGTTCTTCATCCTTGGTAAAGCTTTTTTGTGGCCGAACCTAGCTAGGAGGAGAAGAAGGTGGTTGGTGGTTTCTCATCTCGGAAGATCGTTTCCCACACAACGTCCGAGGTTAGAAGAGGAATACGGTAGAAGATCAAGAGGTCTTTCTAAAAGGTATAACTAGTAATTTTTCTTTCTGCATCATACTAGTTATTTTTGGAAATAATACCAAATACAAGAGACTTACGATTCTAGAATTTCGAATATGTTTTTCGATGTTGTGTTCTTTTATTTTTTCTTTTCCTTGTGATTTGATTATTCTTTTCGGTTAACCTAAAGTTATTTTAGGAAATTAAATATTAGCTTTCTATAAAAGGTTTTGTCTAGTCGGTGGTGGTTGCTCCCATATCCAAGAAGGCCATGTGCCTCGCCACGTCAGTATTGGGAACCGATTATGGAAATTAATATTTAATGGAATTAATAACTTAAGGTGATTTGGGTCGAACGTGTTAAGTTCCGCAGGAGATCCAAGTCAAAACCTAAAAGAACAAATAGATTAAGTTTTGGATCAAACGTGTTAAGTTCCGCAGGCGATCCAAAATTTAATTTAAAAGAACACATGGTAGCTAGGAAAAGGTTCAGACCTTTGTACAAAATTTTTGTACAGTGGAACCTCTAGGCTTTCCGAGTAGCAACCAACAACTTTAGCTTCCGGCGAATGCATGCCGAAGGACAATGAGTATAGGATAATATTAGAAACATCAATACCGCCATAATGAAACCGAACTCCTAGGACTCTTCATTATCTAGGTTGATTTCCTCTCGTTGCTAGTTCTCATTCCCCGCTTCCCGATCTTTTCTCTTAGATTACTTACAACCATCAATAGTGTAACTAATCCTAAGTGTGCCTTCACTAGTGCTTATAATCAATCCTTGTGGGTTCGACAATCTTTTATATTACTGATGACAAATCCGTGCACTTGCAGAATCGTAACAAGTTTTTGGCGTTGTTGTCGGGGACTGCGTCTATAACATTGGTGGCAGTCGTACTAGATTAGACTAGACTTTATTTTCTTTTCCTTAATCTTTCCTTTATTTTTTTTACTTTTGTCCGCATTTAGAGATAAATAATTTTACTCTTGTTTTTCTTTACGTTCTGCATTTTATTCCATATATTATTTTTGCATTCAAAGCTAACCTTGCAGGAAATCCGATTACCCTGCATGTCTGTCTACTTCATGCTCCCGGTCTATTCGGATAGGGCAGGATGTTAAAACCCTTAAAGGATTATGGAGCACCAAAGTCTGCTAAAGAGCTGGGACCCATTGTGTTTCCATAAAGCCCTACGAAGAATTTTATGCTCAGACCATTATTTATCTCTAAAGTGCAGGAAAATCAGTTTGGGGGATTAGATTCAGAGAATCCTTACTTGCATCTCCTAGATTTCCACAGCTACTGTAACACACTGAGATTTGAGGGGGTTCTGGTTGATTCGATACAACTCATAGTTTTTCCATTCAGTCTCAGAAGTAATGCAAAGGTTTGGTTCAATACTCTACCGCCAAGAAGCATCAAGACATGGGATGAATTGGAGAGAAAATTCCTAAACAGATTCTTTCCTCCAAAAAGAACTGCTCAGTTGAGAGATCAGATTCTGCACTTCAAGCAACGTGACGAAGAGGCACTGCATCAAGCTTGGAATAGGTACCTATCAATTTTATATCAGTGCCCACATCACGAGATTGAGAGTTGATTGGTTCTTCACATATTTTACATTGGTCTCTCGTTCTAGAACAAAATCCTCCTGGACACAGCAGCTGGGGGGGGGGGGGGGGGCACTCATGAAAAAAGGTTTGGATGAAGCACAAGAAATAATTCATATGGTGGTGTCAAATCTCAGCGAGTGGTCAGGACAAGACGTGCTAAACTTATCTCTACACCCGATTAAAGCAGAAGAGGATAAGGGGGTGTTGATGTATGAAAATAAATCAAGGTGCATAGAGAGCGAGGCTCAGGCAGAATTAGAGGAGTCCATCCGTATGCATTCCCAAGATGTACAAAAGATATTTCCTTAGTGTGGAGAAGTCTTACTAAAATTACCGGGAGGTTTGATATCTACCTCAACATCATGTGTAGAGGAGGACTTGGATGATGACAATGATACTGAGGGAATGGTTCAAGAAATCAAGGGAGCGCCATAAGAAGTCGGGGCAACCGAAGAAATACGGGTACTAGAACAGGAGCCAACATTGCCTGAGATTGCACCACCTCAAGTGGAGTTAAAACCTCTGCCGCCTAACCTTAAATATGCATTCCTTGGTCCAGATTCCACCTTCCCAGTAATAATTAATGCAAATTTGACAGAGATGGAGACACAGAGATTGATCAAGGAGCTGAGAACACACAGAAAAGCAATCAGGTACACCATTGATGACATAAAAGGAATCAGTCCTTCAATCTGCATGCACAAGATTCTGTTTGAAGAAGGATATAAAAATTTAATCGAACACCAAAGAAGGTTAAACCCAAATTTGAAAGAGGTGGTGAAGAATGAAGTATTAAAACTTCTTGATGCTGGGATCATTTACCCTATAGCAGATAGTGAATGGGTGAGTCTAGTCCATGTGGTCCCCAAGAGGGGGGGATGACTGTGGTTAGAAATGAAAATAACGAGTTGATTCCAACAAGAACAGTCACAGGATGGCGGATGTGTATTGATTACAGGAAGCTAAACAAGGAGACTAGGAAAGATCATTTCCCCTTGCCCTTCATCGATGAGATGCTGGAAAGATTAGCGAAGCATTCCTACTTTTGTTATCTGGATGGGTATTCTGGTTTTTTTCAAACTCCAATACATCCGCTAGATCAAGAAAGGACCACCTTTACATGCCCTTTTGGTACCTACGCTTATTGACGAATGTCGTTTGGACTCTGCAACGCACCAGCTACATTTCAGAGATGTATGATGGCAATTTTCTCAGATTTCACGGAAAAGATTATGGAAGTGTTCATGGATGATTTCTCAGTTTATGGAAATGACTTCGATTCTTGTCTTCTGAACCTTTCCAAAGTCCTCCAGAGATGCGAAGAAGTGAATTTAGTTCTGAACTGGGAGAAATGCCACTTCATGGTCAAGGAGGGAATTGTTTTAGGACACAAAATTTCAGAACGAGGAATTGAGGTAGATAAAGCCAAAATAGATGCAATTGAGAAACTACCTCCACCACTTAACGTAAAAGGGGTTAGGAGCTTTTTAGGGCATGCTGGATTTTACAAGCGTTTCATCAAGGACTTCTCAAAAATTTCCAAGCCACTAACAAACTTGTTAATTAAAGATGCTAAATTCTATTTTGACGATGACTGCAATGAGGCTTTTAAGAAAATCAAGAGTGCTCTCATCTCAGCTCCCGTAATCCAAACTCCAGACTGGGAACTCCCATTCGAAATCATGTGCGACGTTAGTGATTTTGCAGTGGGAGTGGTTTTAGGACAAAGAAAGGATAAAGTACTGCATGCAATCCACTATGCGAGCAAGACATTGGATGCATCCCAGATGAATTATTCCACCACCGAAAAGGAATTGTTGGCCATAGTATTCGCAATCGACAAGTTCAGGTCTTATCTAGTAGGCTCGAAGGTGATAGTGTATTCTGATCATGCTGCTATAAGATATCTGCTTAATAAGAAAGATGTCAAACCTCGGTTGATCAGGTGGATCTTGCTTCTTCAAGAATTTAATCTAGAAATTAGAGACAAAAAGGGGGTCGAGAATGTTGTGGCAGATCATCTGTCCCGGGCATGGCCGAATGGGCAAAAAGATGTAGATTTTGATCCGCCCATAAATGATGTTTTCCCTGACAAGCATTTGTTGACAGTAAATTCTAAGAGAGTTCCTTGGTATGTGGATTTTGTTAATTACCTTGCGAGTGGAGTGCTTCCCCTAAACTTCACCTGGCAGCAGAGAAAAAAGTTTTTCTCAGACGTCAAACACTACATATGGGATGAACCACTACTTTTTAGGAAATACGGAGATACGATCTACCGAAGGTGTGTGCCGGAAGACGAAATCAAGGACATTTTATTTCACTATCACTCAGCATCCTACAACGGACATTTGGGCGTGTCAAGGACTGCTATAAAAATTTTACAAGCAGGATTTTTTTGGCCAAGTCTATTTAAAGACATGAAGAATTTTATGCAGTCCTGCGATCAATGTCAGAAGACCGGGAACATCACTAGAAGAAATGAGATGCCACTAAGTTGCATCCTCGAAGTAGAACTGTTTGATGTATGGAGAACAGATTTTATGAGGCCTTTTCCTTCATCATGCGGAAATAATTATATCTTGGTGGCGGTGGATTATGTGTCAAAATGGGTAGAAGTCATAGCTTCTCCTACTAGTGATGCCAAAACAGTAATTAAACTATTTAAAAAGGTAATTTTTCCATGATTTGGTGTACCGAGAGCAATTATTAGCGACAGGGGTTCGCACTTCATTGAAAGACAGTTTGAAAGTTTGCTAAAAAAATATGGAGTTAGCCACAAAGTAGCAACACCCTACCATCCTCAGACCAATGGTCAATCAGAAATCTCCAACCAGGAGATAAAAGCAATATTAGAAAAGGCAGTGTCCAATTCTCAAAAAGACTAGTCATTGAAGTTGGATGATGCTTTATAGGCATACCGCACTACTTTCAAGACTCCAATTGGTATGACCCCATTCCGACTGGTATACGAAAATTCATGTCATCTTCCAGTAGAATTAGAACACAAGGCTTACTGGGCGATTAAGCAGCTTAACATGGACCTAAAGCTAGTGGGAGACAGAAGGAAACTCCAATTAAATGAGCTTGATGAATTGAGGATGGATGCCTATGAACATGACAAATCCTACAAAGAGAGAACAAAGAGATGGCATGACCAACACATCATGCGAAGAGAATTCGAGAAAGGGGACTCAGTGCTGCTGTTTAATTCAAGATTGAAACTCTTTCCTGGGAAGTTAAAATCGAGATGGACATGACCATTCCAAGTCAAAAAGGTCTACCCGTTTGGAGCTATTGACATTTGGAGCAAGGAGCATGGGGAATTTAAAGTAAACGGACAGAGTTTAAAAAAATATCTCCACGACGTGCCGGCAGAGAAAGACATGCTGATATACTTCTCAGATCCACATCCACCTAAATGAGTTAAAGTGGGGTCAAGATAAAGACCTAAAACAAGTGCCTCTTGGGAGGAAACCCAAGGGTTTTTCATTTTTTTTTATTATTGTTTTGAGCATTTTTATTATTTCTTCACTTTTGGGTATTCATTTTCAGGATGTGCAGAACCCCCGCGAGCTAGCCATGAGCATTTCATGGGCATGGAGGCGTCGGAGGGGCTGAAAGAGCGAAAGGCGAGTTACCGTGAGCCTAAAAGAGTCGGTCGTGTGATCCCACATGGTCGTGCGAAGTCGAGAGCAGGATGGAGGTCACGACCCGTGCAACCCTGCACGGCCGTGTGGCCTGTGCAGAGAGATGGAGGGCACAGGCCGTGCCACCCGGCACGGCCGTTGTTAGAATGTATACTAAAAGTCTAGCTTTTGGTATAAAACATTTATCTAGAAATAAGAATCACATTGGTCAAATGTCTACATTTGTGATAAATGTAGTTGTTCAATAAATTTATACTGTATATAATATAGTATGTGGTGCCACATGCAGAAGATGATGTTATCAGTACCTTATAAATTATAAACAGTAGCTCACGACCAAAATGGAAAGGAACAAACCATTAGAAGGTCGTAGTGTAATTAGGTATCAGTTTATCTTGACTGTATAATTACACTAGTACACTTAGAGTGTATTGAGTAGGACCATTTGAGGTCGTTTCTTTTATACTGACTTTATAAAGAAACAAAGACCTCGGTTATTATGGAAGTGTGTGCTCTTAATCCTAATATAATAACAAGTACATATATTTGATATTTATTTCTTTAATTTATCAATGAGTGAGATTTAGTTCGATGAATCAATAAGCCCGATAAGTTGGAAAATGACATCACTTATAGTGTGTGTTGTTGATTATAGAAGGAAACTGTGTCCTAGAGATACTAGGTTGATAATGTCCTCAAGAGGAGCTCATAAGGATTGTGATGTTAAACCCTGCAGGTGGACTTAGTCCGACATGACGATGAAGTTGAGTGGTACTACTCTTGGAGCTAGATATTAATTAAGCGAGTTGTCAGTAACTTACTTAATTAATGGACATTTGTTATCATAAACACAGGGAGACTAACACACTCATAATAAGAAGGAGCCCAAAAATGTAATTTGGGATTGGTGCGGTAGTTCAATAATTGTTCTTTAGTGGAATGAATTATTATTGATGAAATTAAGTTGTGTGTTCGGGGCGAACACGGGATGCTTAATTTCATCGGGAGACCAAAACCAATTCCTCCTCTCGGTCCCTATCGTAGCCTCTATTATATAGAGATTTATACCCACCGCATACCCACCTTCTTACCCATCCTATAGGGGTCGGCCAAGCTAGCTTGGAGACCAAGCTAGGGCCGGCCATGGGTATGTTCATGGGTGAATTCATGTGGCCGACCCTATTAAATAAAAAGGAATTTTAAATTTTAAAATTTTTCTTATGTGGATAATATAATTTAAAAGAGAGTTTAAAAATTTAAATCCTTCCTTTTATAAGATTCTACAAAAGATTAAGAGAAGAGTTAAAATCTCTTTCCTTATTTGTAATTAAAAGGTTGATTTTAATTTTGGTAAAAACTTTCCTTTTAATTATATTCATGATTTAAAAAATTAAAAAATTCTCTTTTATTAGTTTCTACAAAGATTAAGAAAAGATTTAATATCTTTCCTTATTTGTAGATTGAAAGGAGATTTTAATTTTAGAGATAACTTTCTTTTGGAAATTATCCACATGTTTAAAAGAAAGATTTTAATTTATAAAATTTCTTTTATTAACCAATCATGAAGGGATTAAAATTATTGGAGAATTTTTATAAATTTCTAGAAACAAATTAGGAAGTTTTAATTTTGTTTTAATTAAAACTCTCCTTGTTTTGGGGAGAAGAGTGGCCGGCCATTATAATTTGAAAAGAGAAAATTGTTTTAATTAAATAAATTTTCCTTTTCAATGGCAAAAGAATTAAGGAAGTTTTTATTAAATTTTCCTTATTTGCCAAGACCAAGGATTATAAAAGAGGGTAGAGGAGGCTTCAATGCTGACGACTCTATTCTATTTTTCCTCTCTTTTCTCCTTGGGTGTGGCGGTCCTTTCTTTCCTCTCCTCTCCTTTGTGTGGCGAAACCTTCTCATGGTGGAGATAGCTTTGGTGGCGGATCTAAGAAGGAGAAGAAGGAGAAGCCTCTTTTCTAGCATCCCTTGGAGCATGGTGGTGGTGGCCGAACCTCTTCATTCTAGGAGAAGTTTTGATGGCCGAAACTTGTAAGGAAGAAGAAGGTGCTTGATGGTTCTCATCTCGGAAGATCGTTGCCCACACAACGTCCGAGGTTAGAAGAGGAATACGGTAGAAGATCAAGAGGTCTTTCTAAAAGGTATAACTAGTAATTTTTCTTTCCGCATCATACTAGTTATTTTTGGAAATAATACTAAATACAAGAGGCATACGATTCTAGTGTTTTGAATTTGTTTTCGATATAGTGTTTCTTTGTTTTTTTTCCTTGTGATTTGATTGTTCTTTTCGGTTGACCTAAAGTTATTTTAGGAAATTAAATATTAGCTTTCTATAAAAGGTTTTGTCTAGTCGGTGGTGGTTGCTCCCATATCCAAGAAGGTCGTGTGCCTCGCCACGTCAGTACTGGGAACCAATTATGGAAATTAATATTTAATGGAATTAATAACTTAAGGTGATTTGGGTCGAACGTGTTAAGTTCCGCAGGAGACCCAAGTCAAAACCTAAAAGAACAAATAGATTAAGTTTTGGATCAAACGTGTTAAGTTCCGCAGGCGATCCAAAATTTAATTTAAAAGAACACATGGTAGCTAGGAAAAGGTTCAGACATTTGTACAAAATTTTTGTACAGTGGAACCTCTAGGTTTTCCGAGTAGCAACCAACAGCCGTGTGAGACTGCTAGAGAATGAGAGAGCTCAGGTCATGCCAATTGGCACGGCCGTGAGACAAGACCAGAGGAAGGGAAGAACTAGGCTGTGCCAATTGGCACGACCGTGAGACAAGACCAGAGGAAGGGAAGAACTGGGCCGTGCCAATTGGCACGGCTGTGCAACTACGGCCGAGTGGAGAAAAGAGAGGGGTGTGATGATTGGCACGACCGTGCCCTGGAAGAGTCATACGCCCCTGCACGGCCCGACCCACGCCCTTGTCCTATTAGGGCACGGGTGTGCGGACTTGCACGCTCGTGCCGCCATTATCATCCTCTCCCCCACACCTCCTTTCTCTCCTCTCTTCCCCCAACTCCCCAAGGTGTTACCACTCCTCTCCCACGCTCATCTCATTCCAATTGATCATCCATGATGTCAGACTTCGCAAGAAGGAACTCTCATCAATGGAAAGGAAAAGAAGTGTTGGTCGTCCTAAACGAGGAGAATGCACGCTTCAAAGGTATATCGAACAACTTTGGTATTACTTTCTCTAATGATGATCAATTACATCGTTTTCATTCTTTATCTACACGTCACATTCTAAGCATTAGATTCATGGACCGAGAGACCTTAGAAGCATTGGGGTTTGGAAATGATATTGATTGGTTGCTTGATAGAATAGGTTGGTCCAGCATAATGGCCCTATGGTACCCAACTTACCCTCATATTGTCTTAGAAATTTTAAGCTCCATTTCTATTGATAATGTTCAAGGAGGAGGGAAACTGAAATTTCATTTATTTATTGATGAGTTTGAATGGAGTCTTGAGGACTTCAATATATGCTATGATTTGCCTAGGGATGGAGCATACATAATCCTGCATGCTTTTGAAAAATCAAATTTGTGGGAGCAAATTGGTGGAGAGACTGGGTATAATCCGCACGTTTCTAATGGTAGTAGTATTATTAACCCAATCTTTTGATATGTCCATATGATGATGAGAAACACGATATTTGGAAGAGGCGGTAAGGATGGAATTGTAAGGCTTTCGGACTTATATTGTTTATGGGGAATGGTAGCAAATGTACCTATTAATTCAGGATATTTCTTTTTGAAGCACTTGGTAAAGTTAAGGAAAACTTCATCCCCTACCCCCATTGTTTTAGGTGGATTGCTTACTCACATTGCAGTGGTATTGGGCTATGACTTGAGTGGTCTTGAAATGATTGAAGATGTTTCTCGAATGGATCTAGATTTTTGTTTAACCACTCGTTTGATTCACCGGGAGGAATTTGGGTATAGTCTTGTAATTAAGGATAGTTTTCCACTTAGATTGCCCAATCCATCTTTGACTATAATCCATGTTAAGGAGAATTGGTGTTTGACGTTAGCAAGGCAACAGATTAGGCCACCTCCAAATTCCCTTCGTGGAGTTGTACCTTCAGTTAGTCGAGATATTTTGCGATATGATTTTCAAGAGTTTGGCCCTATCATTGACTCTCTTCATCATGATATTGAACAAACTAATGAATTACTTACTAGGGATTTTTACATGGAGGATGAGTAGTTTAAACAACTACAAGACTGTTTTCAGAGTGAGAGAGAGTTATGCACAATAATGTTTAAATTTATGGAGGCTCATAGAAAGAGAATGGTTTGGAATGAAGATTTTAGGTGGTATATGAGAAACTTTTAGAGCAATATTGATGATTTGTTTGCATACCATAAACAGGTAAAGGATCTAAGATGGGTGGTTAAGACTTATCTTGAGCTTCCGGATCTCCCCGACATTCGGCCTCATCGACCATTTTGATTTCATCGGGACGATGAAAGGTTTAAGTCTGGGGGGAGTTGTGCTTGTCTACACAACCTGGGTCGAGTCAAGTCTTCGTGTTTTCTTTTCTTTTTGAATTTTCTTTTTGCTTTGCATATTTGTATTTTTAGCTCGTTTTCTGCATTTTTCTTGCTTCATGTTTTATTTTCATTTGTATCTCATTTACACTTTGTTTTGTTTATTCACATTTCTGGTTTTTAGATATATTTGAGAACATCAAACCTTCTACTTTTTCTGCTACTTGTCCAATAGCAAAATGACAAGTATTTTCTTAGTTTATGAGTTGTCAAGATAGTGTTAGTATGTTTGGTGTATCTCCTTTCTCTATCTCTAGTAGCATGAAATAAGATAAGCATTGTACGGAGTTTGATATAAGTTTTGACCTAACCTTAAGGATCTTATTTACACTACACCTAAGTACTTAAGCTTGAATAGTATAAATACTTTTGGAATAGTTATGATTCATCCGAATTGGTTAGTACTTGTGTTCCTATGGGGATTTCTTACTTATATTTTGGTTACTGGACAACCTCAGATCATGAAAGCTCATTTGGAAAAATCTAAATCTCAACATATGCATCCCGCATGTGTGATTAGTACTACAACACCAACAAAAAAAAAGGATAAAAAAACAGTTGTCGTGAGTGGAAACTAACAATTCACCCCTTTGAGACCGAGTTAGATTATTGGGGAAATGAATGTTATGTTTCTCTTGATTCCGAGAAGTATCCTTTGAGACCTTGTGTAACTTAAGGAAAATGAACCAAGTGTGTGGCAAGTAAGTGTCTATCACCGGAAACATTAGGAACTCAATCGTATGACAACTTAACTAGGACAAAGAATTGAAACTTGAAGAGTTTGAGCTACCTATTGCACTGAGCACAAAGAACTTATGCTTAGGTCATACTTAGGTAACTTCACAATCATGCTTATCAATGAAACTAGTTGATAAAGTTAGGTGAATGCACTAGGGATTATGAAACACTGTCAGGCGCTCATAAACATAGTTTGTAGTGTTTTGCTTGAGAATAAGCAAAGCTTCAAGTCTGGGGGTGTGATGTGCATAAATATTATGATGGTTTATGCATGCTTTTACGCACATTCGCTTGCTTTATACGTACATATTCTTTGTATGATCGCCTCTTTTATCGTATATTCATCATATATATTCTTTTGTATGGATATCAGCTCTTTGTTTGATTTTGTGTTGACAGGAACAACTTTCGGAGCGAAAACAACATTTGTCGATGCACCGGAGCAAACCAGAGAACACGGTCATGCAAACCTTGCATGGCCGTGTGGCCAAACAGAAGGGAAGATATGCATGGTCGTACAACCCTTGCACGACCGTGCGGCCAAACCAGAGGCGGAGCATCACACGGTCATGCAACCCTGCACGGCCGTGCACCCCATGACTGAGGCCAAGAAGCACACGGTTGTGTCACCCAGAACCGAGCCTCAACATCACACGGTCGTGCCAATTGGCACGGCCGTGCAGCACATCCAGAGCTCAGTTAGGGCACGGTCGTGCCATCCTTGCACGGTCGTGCCGCCACGCCGTGCCCTAGTCTATAAAAGGGGGTTTAACCCCTTTTCTCAAGGGAAGAGCCGGGAGGCGAGCCGTCAAGAGGAGATTCATTCTAGTACCATTCTATGCCATCCAAGACATCGATCCAGCGACTTTCCATCACCACCTCAACTCCAGAAGCAAAGGATTGGATCCGGAGATCACTCATCGTCATTGGATAAGCATACTTCTTCTTTCTCTCTTTGATTTTGAGGATTGTATATTTAGTTTCACTATGTCTTCGAGTTCCTCTCTAACGTCTATGGAGTAGAGTCTTTGTTCTAGGATGAGGGAGTAACTGTGGATTGATTTGATGTAAAACTCGTATCATGTTCATATTCATTGGATGATTTCACTTGCTTCATTTCGATTCCTCGATCTCTTTGTCGTGTTAATTGTTTGTGCAGGAATTGCCAACCTCGTAAAGGGAATATCTTAGATCGTACACCCGATGGGCCCTAGTGATAGGGGTAATCCGTTCACGGACATCTAGGGTACTTCCTCGAAAGGAGAGGTGACTCCTTCGCAAGGAAGTAAGAGACCAAACTTAACTTCTTAATTCTATCCTTGATAACATCAGTAAGAGTCATGTCCTTGTGAACTACCGAGGCACCCTAGTGACAGGAGGGTTAACCGTGACAGGATTTCGTAGGGACTGTCTTTGTATGACGCTCGAAGATAGTTACTTTAGCTTCCGGCGAATGCATGCCGAAGGACAATGAGTATAGGATAATATGAGAAGCATCAATACAACCAAACTCTTAGGACTCTTCATTAACCAGGTTGATTCCCTCTCGTTGCTAGTTCTCATTCCCTGCTTCCCGATCTTTTCTCTTAGATTATTTACAACCATCGATAGTGTAGCTAATCCTAAGTGTGCCTTCACTAGTGCTTATAACCAGTCCTTGTGGGTTCGATAATCTTTTATATTACTGATGACGACTCCGTGCACTTGCAGAATCGTAACAAGTTTTTGGCGTCGTTGTCGGGGACTGCGTCTATAAGATTGGTGATAGTCGTACTAGTTAGTCAAAATATCTGTCAATTGACACTCTACCCCTCGTAGATCATCATATGATATTTTCACTCAGAATAGTGGATCTCATAGGTGTTAATCAACTAACACCTTGGTAACGGTTATATCTCCTATGTGTTAAGCAATTAGCTCTACACCTTCTTACCTCAGTGGGGGTCACATAGTCCAAATGTACCTTCTAAGTCATCTAATTAGGTACAAACAATCCATGGTCAAAGTCCCCATGGAATAGGATACATTGATCCTTTTATAGACTGACCAAGCCGACAATGGTATATGGCTAATTCAGTCTCTTCCACATCGATACAAATCATGTACTCAAATGTGCTCAAGATATCTAACTAAGCATGAATATCCCAAAGATCAGAACCTCTAAAAATAGAGTATGGCAGTCTCCTACTGATCGGACCAACAAAACTAAATCGGTCATCTACTAGCTGTGTCAACATAAATATGCAGGTACTATCCACTATAAGTTAACAATAGCAGAGACTGATATGCGCCTCCAACTCCTAACCAACTAATAGTAACAGAGGCTAAACCTACTGGTGGTATGATATGAAAAATCACCTGAGACTGAAATCCTTGATTTCTATTAAGGTCAACTATGATCAGTGGTTGACCCATCACATGTAATATATGTTACAATAACCAGACATGTACTAAATAAAAAGTGCTAATACATAGCATAACTATTATAGTCAACAATGCATATACTAACAGAAATGTATGATAATAATATACTAACATACCTCCTATTGCTTGGAGATGTCCTGTTGCTGCCTGGTCCCAAAACCTAAAAAAGTCACATTGAGAAAACTAAAACACGAAATCCAAAACTCAAGAAAAAAGACTATGATACCAAATAAATTGTCACACCCCGAGGAGTCCCAGCTAGAGGAAAATTCGGTAGCATCTCCCCTGTACCAATGACAATCTAAATCATTTCTACATCCATAGATATACATCAGCCACACACGGCTGTAATATATACACAACCACACAGTTTATATACTCAGCCCACTCGGTTGGAATAAAATATTCACAACCACGAAGTTATATATATATATATATATTAAATAGCCCACTCGATTGTACAAAAACCAAAAACACAGCGAAAATGATAGAAATCATTACAAACCAAAGACAAGACTACTAGCCGGCAAGGCTTACACCACACAACAAAATAATACTAGACACCACATTACAACAATCCAAAAACAAATCCAGAATATACAAAGCCTAAGTACACCGAATACATAAACCAAATAAGGTACTAAAGAAACCAGAAAACAGGTCTTCTGATATGACGTAGGACTGGTAGACAGGATACTCCAAGCGACTCCAAAAACCTACCTGCTACCTGAAATAGAAATAGCTCAACGATGTGAGTTCAAAGAACTTAGCGGATATCAAGCTGACATGCCTAGTGAGATATAACTATCAGTAATAATCATGGAGTACAGTCTTCTGATCAATAATAAGAAATGCAAATTGAAAAGATAATAGTAGAAGAACTGTACTCACCAGGACCTCCTATCCAGACGTAAGGGTCGTCAGACTAGATATATATGTCTCCTGTATGCATATCAATCATATGCAACCACCAAAATGCAGCAAACAAAGTGCAGCAATCACAAACAATAAATGCAACCAATGCATATGATGCAAAATGACATGTGTCACCCCTGACGCCAGTCAGCCATCTCACACGCGATGATGAGACCGAGTAAGTAAGGCTATGAAAACTATGCACTCTACCATCACTGCTCCTGAGTGACCAAGTGGACAGGATGCTGTCGGAGTACACCTATCCTGCTACCCCAAATAGAGTAGGGGAGCACAATGCTCTCATCTCCCTGAGGCAGTTCAGAGGAGGTATCCCTGTCGGCTACCACGCTGCGTCACCACTACCCATGAGAGGACCAATGGAGCCTAATAGAGCAAACTGTTATACACCATGCCTGATATACCACTAACCCATGAGTGGTTGTGTGCAGATCATGTAACTGACGATGTGCTCAATAATAATGGAGCCAACAATCACACAACATGCAATCATACAAGATGGTGCATGACACTAAGCATGTAAATCCTAACCATAATCACCTCCACATAATATGTAGCAAGCAGGAAAATACATCATACCATGACCTAGGTATCACAGATCTAAGTACACATGCCAGATAATAAAATTCAAAAAACTAGTCCTATACTCAGTGAAGCCTAGTATGTCACTTCCTCTAGGAACTAAGGTACACATGGCAATAATCAAGAGATATAAACATGGATACATAACAGGCAACAAACAGAACATACAATAGGTATCAAATAGTGACATACCAAGGGCAAATCTAAGCATGATCATTGCTACTAGCTATAAATTACTATGCATATCAAAGTGATAATATCAAAAGAGATAAGTCAAGAGATACCCGCCTCAAAAAGAAGATCGTATCAACCAAAATCCAACGTCATGACGCTCGTCTCGAACCAAGGTCTTGCATCAATAAATATATATCTTATATTTAGCTAAAATTCATATGGATTAAATATCTAAATAAAATCCCTAAAACTAATTAAGGAAACCTCAATCCAACGATAAATCTCAATTCATCTAATCCATTTGATTGAGTCAGGTTTAATCCAACCTTCCTAATTCATCGAATAATTCCAATAATCCTCAATCAATAATCAAATGCTCCACGTATGATAATCAACTCAATGAGCCTAACTACAAACATACAATCATGATACTCAACTAATCCCAATTACACAAACCATAAGAGATTTACTAACTCCAAAATCCATGATTAACATCATCAATTAACAAACCAAATCCAATATAGAAATGAAATCAAATCTCAACATGTCTTACCCCAAGTTTGGTAGCTAGGTGGTACTGGAAACGACTCACGGCCAACAACAATAATCCACTACTATCCTCTACTTCCTTCCCTTGCAACCTAACAATCCAATCAATGAATCCATCAATTAGTCTTGTAATTCAAATCAAGCTTGATTCTATAACCTTACCACAGATTTATGTCAGCAATGTCAGGGCCAACGATGGTCCTAACTCAGCGACATATGTTGGCTGTTTCTGGTCATAACAATGGCGGCAACATGCAGCGATGGTGGTTCACAGAGGGGGCTGCATCTGGCTGGTGAGAAGATAGGTGACGCTGATCAAATCTAGGGCACAGATCCGTCGTTGCATGGAAGAAAGGAAGAAGGCACCGACTTCATATGCTTGCAAGAAGTGGTGGCAATAGGGATTGTGTGACGATGAACCCGCAGGTGCTTGATCTGCGACTAAGAGAGGAAAAGTTGCGCTCGGCTGGCGACGACGATCGGGTGGAGCAGGCCCGTGAAAGAGATGAAAGGGGGAAGAAGGAGAGCTCGGTGGTGTGCAGCTTGGGAGAAAAGGAGTGTCGGGTGGATGGTGTCGATGGTGTTGCACTAGCCTCACACGTCGTGGTGACGGCGCCCAAGTGATCGGCCGGAGCGGCGACAACAGTGGCCAGTAGTGAGAGGGAGATGGGTGCTGGTGGAGACGACTAGGGCACGGGAAAGAGAGGAATCGGGTGGCGGCGCGAGCTCGACGTAGAGGGTGAGGGAGGTTTTCGGCGAGGGAAGAAAAATAGGGCACGGGAGAAATAAGAAAAGGAAAAGAAAAATATTTAAGGAAATAAAACATTTCCTCGTTTAAATTGGGTAGCTTAAATAGACTTTCCCGTGACCCAATAATTAATCCCCTTAAACTCGTCATACGAGTTTCGAAATTTTTTTAGAAAATTTCAAAAAATTCCCTTATGGTTATTCGCCCTTTTCAGTATCTTACAGATTTTGTTTGTTTTTATTGTGCAGGCTATTCACTACCCTCTAGCCGGTCGCCAAGGGACTAACAAGTGGTATCCGAGCCCAACAGCTTCAAGAGGACTAACCACCAAACGAAGTACAAGAGATGGCCAGATCGGGATTTCTTTTGAGTTCCTCATGAGTACAGGTAAAGAAGAGAGTTTTCTTTTGAGTTCCTCCAATGTCTTGTCACACTCAGTGTCCCATTAAAATTTGGTGGCTTGGCGTATAATCTTGAAAAATGGCAAACTCAGATCAGATGATTTTGAGATAAACCTTGATAGAGCTGTAATTTACCCGGTCAAACGTTGAGCTTCCTTCAAGTTGCGTGGTAGGGGTATGTCTTGAAGTGCTTTCACCTTGCCGAGGTTAGCTTCAATCCCCTGCTCGGTCACTATATAGCCGAGGAAGTGCCTTCTTCTAGCCCCAAATAAGAATTTGTTGGGGTTGAGCTTAACTCCATACTTCCTCAAGGTTTGACACATCTCTTCGATATCTGCACATAGATCAACAGGTTGAAGAGATTTTATCAGTATATCATCAACATATACCTCTATATTTCTATCGATCTACCTCTAAAGTACTTTATTCATAGGCCTCTAGTAGGTTGTTCCTACATTCTTTAGTTTGAACAACATGGTTTCATTGACCGTGATGAAGCTGACCTTCTCTTGATCCTTCTTGGTGAATGGGACCTGGTGGTATCCCTGATATGCATCAAACATGCATATCAATTCGCAGCCCATCATAGAACTCACCATTTAATCTATGCATGACATGGGGTAGTAATCCTTCGGGCATGCCTTACTTAAATTTCTGAAGTCCATGCAAACCCTCCACTTGTTCCCCATCTTGGATAATGATACAACATTCACAAGCAAACTCGGGAATTGCACTTCTCTAATGTGTCCAGCTTCAAGCAGTTTTTCAACCTCCAGTCGGACGATCTAATTCCGCTCTACCCCAAAATCCCTTTTCTTTTGTTTGACTAGCCAAGCATCTAGTTGAACATGCAACTCACGTTGCATCACAGTTGGAGAAATACCTGGAAGCTCGTGTGTTTCCCAAGAAAACATATCATGGTTGTGTTTCAAGTAGGCAACCAGCTCAGCCTTCTTCTCAGGGCTTAAATCGACTACGATGATGTTAATGGCTTCCGGTCAGTTGGGATGAATTTGTACTTCTTCCTTTTCTTCGTAGACCAAAGTCGGTAAAGCCTCTTGAATTGCGTTAACCTCCAACCATTAAGCTTTTCGAGCAACCCATGACTCAGCTCTTACAATTTCCACATAACATTTTAGTGATACTAGCTAGTCGCCCCTAACCTCGCCGACCGAGTCATCCACTAAAAATTTAATCTTCTGACAGAAGGTGGAGACGACAGTCCAAAACTCATTGAGCGCCTGTCGACCAAGTATCACATTATAGGCTGAGGGTGTGTCCACCACTATGAAATTTATCTGTCGAGTCCTCATGAGTGGCTCCTCCCCAAGAGAGATTATGAGATAAACTTGGTCGATCGGCAACACTTTATTACCAGTGAACTCACACAATGAAGTCGTCATAGGTTGGAGTTCACTTTTTCTATCTGAAGCTAATCAAATGCCTTCTTGAATAAGATGTTGACCGAGTTATCTATGTCAACAAAGCTATAATAAATGCTATAGTTGGCAATCACTACCTTAATAATTAAGGCGTCATCATAAGGGATTTTCACTCCCTCTAAATCTTGAGGACTGAAACTAATTTCTGATCCTTGTGTCTTCTCTTTGCTGCACTCGATCGCATGGATCTCCAATCTCTATATGTGTGATTTCCTATGTCATGCCCCGAGGGCATACTTGTCCACCAAATTGGATGATACCCCCTAGTGACAATATAGGAAATATGATATCGAACTAATTCAAGCCAACATAAAAAATATCAATATAATATAACAACACCAAGTCACAAATGGCAATGCGTGTATGTATACATGTACATTTGAAACACTCAAAAATCCAGAATAGAAAGAACTATAACTATAAGCAACGAAAATAATAAAATGAAGCAACTTAACATAAATCCAACTCGAGCGGGACTGTCAGCCAGGACCTCTGAGCGACACAATACCTTCTCTATCTAGTAACCTAAAAGTCAAGGGAATAATAAAGGGGTAGTGAGTACAACCACTGAGTGGGTAGAAGAAGATAGTGCATAAATAATATACTGATCGGAGATCAAAGGATGCAGTCTCAGGTAAAATACTTATTAACCAACATAGGTGTCCCAACATAATCACCAGCTAACTAAAAATATAATCAATAATATAGCACTTCACTAACCTGCTCAACAAAGTATAACCAACAATTCGAGAGTACATATAGTATATCCAAACCTGCACGAATAAATATATGACCGAAATATAGCAAGTATATAACAAACATTGACTGCAAGAGAATGTTCTACCACGGATGGTCCTATGGGCAGTCAGGGTAAATAGTTAGTCACTATCTGCGGGAGAATGCTCTACCACAGATGGTCCCGTGGGCGGACAAGATAAATAACTAGTCACTATCTACTGGAGAACGCTCTACTACGGATGGTCCAGTGGATAGAGAGGGTATATATCAATGGTCACTAATGACTCTCTCACCTACACATGGGAGATAAGATATATTAATAGTCGCTAATGACTCTCTTAACCATGAATAGGAGACAATGGTCGTCAGGATATACTAACAGTTGCTGACAACTCTTTCAACCACGAATGAGAGATAATGGTCAACAGAATATACCAACGGTTGCTGACGACTCTCTCAACCATGAATGGGAGACAATGGTCAATAGGATATAGCAACCAAGGGTCTAGTAGGATCCACGAAATACTACCCTATAGTATAATTCTACTAATGTATAGGCATGAGCCTATGTAACAAGTAAGGGTCTACTAGGATACTCGATACCCTATATTACGATATAATCCTTCTAATATATAGGCAGAAAGTAGACAATCACGTCCCCAAGTTACTAGTCACCTAGCATTAATATCTCGACTAATTCCATGGAATTATCGCAGATATAATAAACAATGGGATCTAGATCAAGTAACCCTAAGTGTCGATTCAAAGGGGAAGCCTAGTAGAATACACTACTCTTTTGCTAGGGAGTGATTTCCATCAAGTCAAGGTTAGTATAATCTCACTAATATACATGCCCTCGCACCAGTATACAACTATACTACCTATAATATTAGTGTCCTGCAGGAACGAGCTTAAGTATATAGCCATACTATAATACAAATTCATGAACATAAGCTATAGGCCTAAATAACAACAAGAGTCTATTAGGATACTCAATATCCTATACTACAGTATAAAATAATAACCAAAGGTTTAACAAGATGTTCGATATCCTATACTATGGTATGATCATCCTAACAATAAACACAAAGTCAAATCATCTACTATAAGGTCTAGCAGAATATCCAATGTCCTACACTATGGTATGGTAATATCATGCATATCTTTGTGAACACAATTATGAATAATAAACATAACTGCATAACTATCAATAATAGGTCAACATATAAGGATAAATAATAAGGTATTAGCTTAGGATCAATATAGGATAGATTTAAGGTAAGCGAGTAACTATAACCTCATCAGACATGGTAGTAAACAATCATGCACTATATTTAAAGCTATCAAGAAGATAAGCAAGATCTACCCACCTCAAATATAGATCGTCTTAATTGTCTTCAAGTTCATGGTCTGCGTCAAACTCAACTCCTACAAATATAGGATACAAATCTAGTCTAAGTACTAGAATACTCCTATTAATAATTTAGTTAACTATTAAGTTAATTAAACTAACTTAGTTAACTCTTAATTGATCTTTAATTAATTATCTTCCGTTAATTAATCATTAATCATTAATCAATTAAGTCAAATAATTAACTACTCTATCAATCAATTAAGTCAAATAATTAACTACTCTATCAATCAATTAACTAAATTGATGGTCATAGTAACCAATTAACTAAACTATATCCATTAGGAATCCATTCATCAATATTAGTAAACTTTTTAATTAATGTTAATTAATCAACTCATTTAGCAACCGGGTTCACGTAAACTCAATATGCCTTAATGAATCAATTGGCCATTTAATCAATATGTAGTTAATAATTTATTATTCAATTCACTGATCAGATGCTAATCTATTTGTTCAAATTCTGATGATCTTAGCTAATCATGTGATCAATTTATACCTTAATTAATTACCCAATTAATTAACCAACTAAATCAATTAGTTAACAACGTGTTAGTAAATCGGTCAATTATCAAGTAACAAATCTAATTACTGTTAATAAGCTTCATCAACGATTACCAATGTTCTCTTCACTAGCGGCAGGCGACCGGCGAGGGCGGGGGCGAAGGCGGCACTAGTGGCATCGACAACTCTATGGATCGGTGGTGGACTAGTTAGCAATTTCAGGCGATCAGCAATTGTCGCGCTTGTGGCTACAACTAGGAGGCCGGTAGTGGCGCGCGGCGCACGCTTGAAAAAAGGAACGAAGGCACAACATAAGGGACAGGTGACGCGCTTCTTGCTTGGTCAAGAAGATGGTCGGCATCATGGAACGGCAGGGATGTGCCGTAGTTCGGAGGGACGCGGCGCCCTTTGCTCACGAACGGTGGCACCTCGTTGGATCGTGCGTCGAAACACGCAACGAAGAGACATGGAGGGGTTGAAGACCGGTGCGACTACGTCGAGGTAGGGGCGCGCGGATGCGTGGATGGGAATGGAAAGGTGTTGGCCAAGGCGCTAGTGACGGTGAGGAGGAACACGGCGTCGTCGATCGGGCGCGGAGAGGTCGCTGCCAATTGCTCGCGCCGCTGAGTTGTGTCGCGGGTGAGGCGCTAATGCCAACTGAGTTTAATAAAGAAAACCTAAATTTATCTCAATCAACTCCTCATTTAAATGAGTATTTTAAACTGATTTTATTTCTTATCTATTTATCTCTGTAAAATATAAAAAGATTCCTTTAAAATCTAGCAAAATTCTAATAAATTTAATAAATTCGTATAAATCTATTTCCTCATATATTATCTACTAAAATATATTTATTTCACTTAAAATAATTTAATTATATCAACCTTTAATTATTTTAAATCCTTAGTTATATTTTTGGTATATTATATCCTGGACCGATTGGAGTCACCGTCGGTCGGGCCACCTACTATCATGTTGATGTCACCCCGAGCGATATTACCATGATTTTCTTTTTCTCAGTCTGACCAACGTGTGGGCAGCTCAGCCAATGCCCGTGTGGGCCTTTGATTATCTCTCTGCTGGGTTGTTGCTGGTTCCGCTCGACTGGTATGTTACCTTGAACTTGGGACCCACTCGATCTACGATGCCGCTAGCGGGTTGGAGAGGGAGATCCAATGTGGATTCCTTGAGGAGCTAGTTGGCAAGGCCCTGGATTAAAGTGGTAGCAGTCCCTCGTATTGTGAGTCGTCTAGCGATGGTAATAGAAGAACATTGGGGTCCACTGTCGAGGCTCGTGGAATCTTGTTTGCTTAGCTTCCACATGCTGGATCACATGCGATCAAGACACCTGATGTTGTTGTTGAGGGCTCGCTCAGGGTTCTTTTGGGGGCACATTACTGTTGGTCGATCGATGCTCATGAACAGAACAAGCTCGGGGATCACTTCTTTCTTTCGAGCTGACTAGACTTCCTCAAGATTGATTATTTTGTAGCCCGTCCGAACAGATGATCAAAATCCCTCGGAGGCTTCCTAATGAGGGATCACAAGAAATCATTATCTGTAAGTCCTTTTGAAAATGCATTTACCAAAATTTCCTGAGTGGATGAGGGGACGTCTATGGCCACTTCGTTAAATCTCTTAATGTAGGTCCGTAATATCTCCTTGGGCCCCTACTTGAGCGAGAAAAAATTCACAGTCGTTTTCTAATAGCGATAACTGCTAGCGAATTGTTAAAGGAGGGCAGCTTGGAAATCCTTGAAGCTATAGATAGATCTAGTCAGCAGTTGTTTGAACTATCTTTGCATCGAACCAGACAAGATAGTGAGAAACACTCAGCATTTGACTCCTTCGGTGTACTGGTGGAGTGTGGCTATATTGTCAAACTTGAGTAAATGATCCTTGGGATCAATCGATCCTCCATATTCTCCAATCGACAAAGGTCAAAAATGATCTTGCATCTGGTCATCAAGAATTTCTTGGGAAAACTTCATGTTTACCCGCTCAGGAGAATTGTCGTCGGATCGGGGTGTTTTGCCCTTACGAACATCCGGGGGGGGGGGGGGGGGGGGGGGGGCATTCTCAGAGGACAACCCTTGTGTCCTTTCCTCTCGGACATGCTCTTCTGAAGGCATTTTGAATAATGCTTTATGGTATTGGATCGGTACATTAGGCATTGGTGGCAAGCCAATCAGCGGGATGGGTGTTTGATGGAAAGCGCTTGTCGTCTGGTGGTTCAACTGACACCCGGCGGGACCCTCCACTTGGGTCCCATATTCAACTTGTTGGCCGGTTGCAGATATGACTCGGTCGTTTAGCGCTCGGCACTCGGTAATCGCTTGTTATTGTTGTTGAACCATTTTTGCAACCCAAGCATTTATCAACATCTCTAGTTCTTCTAGGGTTAATATCATAGTGGTGAGATATCCAACGCCCTCCATCTTCACGTCTTAGATGCAAGTGAGATTCCCACAAACGACGTCAAATATGATCTTGTTCTAAAGCGGTGAAGGTGGTGAGTATTGGTGTAATTTGCACTAATTATCTAACTTAGGTTTTGATGAATGACAAGTGGATTAAAGTTAGAGTATTTGTGGTCTAATTGCTTTACCACGTGTGCAGGAGTTGACGGGTCTGGAGGACCTAACACCAAGTTGAAATCCAACTAGGTCTGTGGGACCTGATAGCTAGTGCAAAGTCCAAATAGATCCGCAGGACTCGATATCTAGTGTGAAGTTCGGTTGGATCTGTGGAACCTGACAATCGGCTGAAATCTAGTTGGGTCTATGGACCTGACAACTGGTGGAAAGACTTGGTGGGTCAAAGGCGAGTCAAGCGACTGTAGTTGGTAAGTAAAAGGTAAGAAACTAGAGGAGAGATCTAGTAAGGACGTGTTCCCCATTGAGGGAATAGTAGACGTCAGTCCAGCTTAGGTTCATTTGGGAAACCTAAGTTGAGACATTGACTAGATCCTGGTCTCGAGGAGACAGGATCTAATAACTACTACTATCTTAGTACATTATGCTAACTACTAATATCCTGGCCTAGACCGTTGACACGGGCTCAGCCAGTCGTCATGCTCCAACTCAGCTTCTGGATAATTTTTCTGGTTCAGGTTCTTGGACCAACTCCAGGTGCCCGGACTGCCTGGGTGCCTAGCCAGGCACCTGCTTGGCAAAGCTGGTTCAGGAGCCCAGACCAACTCCAGGGGTTCAAATGCCGAACCAGCTGCAAAATAAAGTTAGGTCCTCCAGACCCGTCAAATGGACTATCTGAACCCTCGGAGTTGGTCCGGGCTCCCGAACCAGCTTCGCCAAGCAGGTGCCTGGCTAGGCACCCGGGCAGTTCGGGCACTTGGAGTTGGTCCAAGCACCTAAACCAGAAAAATCATCTAGAAGCTGAGTTGGAGCATGACGACTGGCTGAGCCCGTGTCAACGGTCTAGGCGCCCATAGGTGGATAAACTTCACGAATGAAGTTTTGACAAGAGCTCGCCACGTCAGTACAATCCAAGCGCCCGGGAGGAGATCCAAGCCCCTGAATGGGCCTATAAAAGTAGCCTTCAACCAGTAGCTTAGAAACAACATCTTCTACGACTTTCATATTCAGGTGCTGCTCTGAAAAGGCTCCAACGACCTGAAAGGCTACTCCGAAGATCGAAGAATGAAGAATTCTTCAAATTTCCTTTCTGTTTGTCGGTAACATTTATATTTCAGTTCATGTACTCAAATCTTTGTAACTCATTTTTGAATTGATAGTGATTGGCTAATGAAAGCACTCAACGAGTGCGGGCCTTGAAGTAGGAGTTATCGAAGGCTCTGAACCAAGTAAAGAATTACTTGTGTCAGCGTCTGAACTTTCATATTTTTTCCATTGTGTATTCTCGATTTTTTAAAAAGTGACGATCACTATTCAGTATTCACCTCTCCCCTAACATCTTTATGATCCAACGAGTGGTATCAGTGCCAAGTTAGCTTTGAATTGGTGCAACCACCAATCAGGCAGGGGTGACTTCAAAACTTTCTTTTAATTTTTTTTTTCGATTTTGAGCTTCTCGATATAGTCCAAATTGGTGCAATTACCTCTTTGAACAAGTCTTCTCATCTCTTTCTGCAATATCTTGAATTGGTGCAACACCAATCAGGTCCTTCTTTTCTCCCACACTACTTACTCCAAGACCAAGTCTTGACAATATTTTAAGTTTCTCTTTCAGAAATTAATGGCCCAAAATGAGAGATACAGCACCATCCGTCCCCCCGCTCCTTTTCAACTGGGACTACTTCCCATATTGGAAGAAGAGGATGGAAGTATTCCTAAAGACCGACATCGATCAATGGTTCACCATCCGATGAGGATATAGGGCGTCGATAGATGAAGCAACAAAAGTACCGATCGACCCAGAAAGATGGAATCCAGAACATGAGAAAAAGGCCCAGATCAACTCAAAGGCAATGAATACAATCCAGTGTAGACTTACAAAGGAAGAACTAAACTGCGTTGGCTCGCACAAGAATGTGAAGGAGCTGTGGGACAAGCTGGTTGAATTACATAAGGGCACGACCGATTCAAAGGTAACCAAGAGGGATTTACTTTTGCATAGTTTATTTAATATTAAAATGCAGGATGGAGAAATGACTACTTAGATACACGCAAGAATCAAAGATAGTCTGAACAGGCACCACCTAATCGGTCACCAACTAGAGAACAAGGATGTACTCAGGTATGCCTTGAACTCTTTTCCTCGAAATGCACTATGGACATCTATAATAGATGCCTATAAAGTTTCAGGGACTTAAAATAAATTAAAATTAGATGAGCTATTTTGTGAACTTAAACTCCACGAACATACTAACTCAAAGCAGGTCGAAAAAGGTGTGGCTTTTCTTGTAAGTTCATCAAAAGAAACAAAGACTAGATCTCGAGTCAAGCCTGAGTCAGAAGATGAATCTAACTTAGAAGCCGACGAAGAAGAACAATTCGTGAACATAGTAAAAAAATGTTCACAAGAAGGAAAAACAATTTCACAAAGGACTTACAAAAGGTAATTAAATCAAACGACACCAAGATGAAGATCACATTCTGCGTATGTAATAAGAAAGGACACTACAAGGACGAGTATCCAAAAATGAAAGAGGAAAAACCCAAGACAACCAGAAGAAAGAAGACACTCAAAGCAACTTGGGATGAGTCAGAATTGGACAACGATGAATCAAAGTATCACAACTATTTCGCGCTGATAGCATCCAGACCGGAATCAGAAAATAAGACGGAACAAGACGACAAGTCCAAATATGAATCAAGTGACGAGATAGTTGTGATGCTTCGATTCATCGTTGTTCGATTCTTCCAAAGATGACTTGTCCCAAGTTACTTTGAGGGCTTTCTTTCTTCTGGTTGTCTTGGATTTGTCCTTAATAAAAAAGTAATTATATCTGAAAAACAAACTAAAACACTTCTTGAAGAAAATCAACACCTCAAGGAATAAATTGAAAATAAAAATTCAATTCAAGCTATAAAACTTTACAAACAAAATACAATTTTAAAAGGTGAAATCAATAAACTCAAAGGATTACTAGAAACTTGATCTAATTCTTAAAACACAAAAAACTATATACAATAAGTCCGGGCTTGGATATAAGTCTAGCTCTACAAATAAAACTTTCATCTCATTAATAAGTCAAAATGTAAAACAAACTAAAGTTTGGATTTCAAAAACTTGTCTAACCAAGCAAGTAGGACTCAATCAATTTTATATGCCTAAAAATAAAATTCATTACCTAAAACCAAATCCAACTAAACCTATAAATTCAAACTCAAACCTAAAATGTAAAATAAAATCAGATAAATCAAACTCAAATCGAAAAACTAAATTTAAATCAAATAACTACAAAGGTTATTTAAATTCAAGTTACAATTAAGTTTATTATAACTATAAAAATAATCGGCATAAACCTAAAACTAAAATCCAAATTCAATAATTCAGGGGGAGACACCAAATTAGTTTACCCCTCTAAAATAATAGTTTACCCGACTGGCTAAATAGGACTAGTTTAATTAAGAATAAAAGTTTAACTTGACAAACAACACTAGAGAAGTTTTAGATGATAGTAGGTTAGGAAAACTCTATCTATGCATGTCTAGGAAGATATGACTTCGACCTAGTGCATTTGGCTTAATGGAACTAACTGAAGCTACCTTTTACTAATCCTAGCTGGTTAGACTAAAGTTTTGTACTAAGTTCAGTAGGCAAGACTATTTGAAAAATTTTAAAGGTGTGGTTACTCTAATGATATACAAATGACTCACCACAGCTTAAACATTTATCCAAAGAATATCTACTTATTGAATCCAAAGCTAAATTTGAATTTAATACAAGTTAAACTAAACCCTGAAATTCAAGTTAACTCATCTCACAAAATCATAGGATCCCTTTATCTAAAAACTTAGACTGGTGAGATGAATAAGGTTAAATTAATTCAAATGGAGTTAAATTAAATTAAATTAAATTCTAATTAATTCTAAATAATTAATCTGAAATTCAATAAATAATTCCTTTAAAACTTATTAATCTATAATACCAGTAAAATAATTATAAGTAAGTTTTTTTAAAACTAAGGCCTTATGTTAAGGGGAGGATATTATTCAAATAATTTTTAAATTCTAGGAAACTTATTTACGTAAGTTTTCGAAAAAAAATCTCATTTCTATAGTGTTGTAAAATTATTTTGGTCTTAGTCTAGATCAAACTCATAGAAAACATGATCCTATAAATTTAGGGAACGAGCATCTCACAAATACACTAGGTCTACGTTGATTGTGTATTCAAAAAGATAGAATAGCGTGTGATATGTAGGTTTTTTGCCTGGACTTCAGATGCTTATATCAGTATATTAACATAAATCTAAGTAAAAAATACAACAATATATTAATCAAATTAAGTAGTCATTTTTCAATAAATATCTAACTGAACAATATTACTTAACTTGACTAGTCAAGTGAAAACTGATATTTTCTGTATAGTTAGCTAGTTAGTAACTAAATGTTAGAAATTTAAAGACTAATTTTAGATGAGTATTTTTAAACAAAGTTTTTTTATTTTTCTCTTAACAATTTTTTTCATAATTAAAGTTTTAAATAACTTAACTTAATCTTTAACAACTTAATTCCTTTTAAATATAATAATAATAATAATAATAATAATAAACTTAATTCAATTTTTTTAAAAAATAATTTTTTAAAAAACTTAATTCAATTTTTAATTACACTTTTCAACAACTCTTTTTTTTAACTTAACTAAATTTTTGAATAACCCAATTATTTTTTTTAACTTAAATTATTTTTTAACTTAATTAAATTTTTTTCAACAACTTAATTATTTTTTTTAAAACCTTAATTTATTTTTTTAATAACTTAAATAAGTTTTTAAAATTTTAAACAACTTAATAAAATTTTTTCAACTTAATTAAATTAAGTTAATTAAAATTTAAAATTTTCAATTAACTTAATTAAATTTTTAATAATTTAAATTGATTTTTTAAAAAAAAACTTAATTAATTTTTAACAACTTAATTAATTTTTAACTTAAATTAATTTTTAACAACATAATTAAAATTTTAACTTAAATGAAATTTTTTTCAACAACTCAATTAATTTCTAATTTAATTTGATAAACAACTTAATTAAATTAAGGTAATTAGTATAATTAAAATTTAATCAATTTCTTTATAACGTAAACATTTAAAAAAAACACTCCTACGAGCGCCTGGACATAGTCCAGGCGCCCCGCCTTGCCTCCGCAAAATTAGCCCACGATTTTGCTGAGGCGGTCGAGATTTTGACGGTCCAAGCGCCCGGAGTTAGCTCCGGGTGCCCGGATAACTCCTATTAAAACACCCCAGTGGGCGCCCCTTCAACTCTCCCATATCCACTTTTTGCAAAAGAGTTCCACTCCGAAGTCTTAAAAGCAAAAAACAAAAGTGGAAAAATAAAATTTTAAATTTTTTTCTTATATGGGTTAGGTTTAGTAGGTCCCTGGTGAAAAGAATAAAGGAGATAATAGAATCTAGGGGAGTATGCCAGTATCTATCGGGATAATACCTTAAGAAAGATAGGCCAATATTGGTTGGGATAAAGATATGTCAATATTGGTCGGGATAAAGATAGGTCAATATTGGTCGGGATAATACCTTAAGAAAGATAAGCCAATATCGGTCGGATTTACACGTTTAAGATAGATAAACCAGGATTGTTTGAGTTAGCACATCTAGACATAGACTAGTATTAGTTGAGTGTATATGATCGCCCGAGTATGAAAAGATGCAGGACTTTACAGAATTTATAGTATATTACTGGGCGATTAGGATCAATATTGAACAATAGCAATAACCAGCCCGGACATAACTTAGGTTCAATCCTGTTTAATATAAATCATAACATAATATCGGGCTGTCTGTAACATAATAAGAACAAAGTAGGCAAGTATGGACGATAAATATATCTCTATATAGCTTATAAGACAGGGTGAGGACAAATATCTTAAGAATATTCATAAATAGCTTAATGAAGATATCTGTAATATGTGTTTGTATAACAGGTTTGCTAATTTGGTGGGAAGAATATTTCTAGACTTTTCTACAGGCACTAGGCGATAAAAAAGGTACATCTGGGGTACAAAGAAGATTCCTTAAAAGCTATTTTGTGCAAGTACATGGCTTACGTCATCTCATAACAAACTCTAACAAACCGGGGTCCACTTCATGACTACGGAGGTTATATGAAGTGGTATAAAAGGAGGAATCATCTCCGTTGGCAAGGTAAGTTCACATCATTGCGCACATTCATAACCCTAATTTTTCAACTACTATTCATCTTCTTCCTTATTCTTCTTCCACATCAAGAGAGATCACTGACTTGATCGTCGGAGGGCCTAGCCCGGGATTCCCACCCCGGTCTTAGGTCATTGACGATAGTGTTGGTTGGTCTCTTGTGCGCAGGAAGCCTTGGGAGCTCCGAACCTGGGTGTTCTTCGATCGGATATCCTCATCGCCATTGGTATATTACATCGAGAGGACACTCTTGTGGCTTCATCCTCTTGGATCCGCTTTGGATTTCTCGGATCGGCGTTCCATAGGTATTATTCTCCATCAACAGTAGGTTTTTTCTCCCGGCTCTCCGTTTTGTCCAACTTCTCAGACAGGATCAAATTTGGCGCCGTCTGTGGGAACTTTACCTGAATCTGAGACTACAAGATGGAAGAGGCTGGAAAATTAAACCTACTTACCATTAGTCGGGAAGATCTGGATTTCCTCATTAATTGTCATGTCCAGAAAGCCTTGCAACAACAACAACAACAACTTCAAGCTCATACCGGAGCTACTCTGCCAACAGCTCATAATCCAGCAATTTCAACTACTGAGCATCGAAAAGGAAAGGAGCTAGAAGAAGAGGGACATGCATATTTCCCTCCGGCCACAGCTTCCCCAACTTGGCATCCTCGAGCTTTCCTTCGCACTCCTTTGGAACAAGGAGGACGAAAGCCTATATTTCAAGAATCCTCTGGCGAAGCACCAGACAGAGAGCGCTAAATCAAGATGATAACTAGCGATAGCTCGCCGGAAAGAATCATTTCTTCATTCTCTCAAAGTGTACTGGATGATCCGCTTCCTAAGCGGTATCAAAATCTTCAGATCGACGAGTACACTGGGACTACAGATCCGGAAGATCATTTGTTAAAATTTGAGAATGTAGCGCTACTATAGTAATTTTCTGATGGAATAAAATGTCGGATGTTCCTTACGACACTCGGAGGAGTAGCTCAACGTTGGTTTAAAAGATTGTCGGAGAATTCTATCCGAAGGTTCAAAGATTTCAAGAAGGTTTTCTTGCATCATTTTCCAGCAACAAGAGGTATCATAAAACTCCTTGGAGCTTATTTTCAATTAAACAGGGATCTAAAGAGTCCATTAGAGCCTATATTAAGAGATTCAATCAGGTAGCCATCGATGTGCCCAATGCTACTACTGAGATATTGGTAAGTGCTTTTTCTCAAGGCTTAAATGATAATAATTTCTTTAAAGATCTGGTGAGAAATCCTCCTGCCAATTTTGACTTATTATTTGAATGTGCTATTGAGTTTATTAATGTCGAAGAAGCTCAGGCTGCACGCCGAAAAGAAGATACCACTTCTTCTCCTACTCCAATTAAGGAGAAAACTCCTGCTCCTGTTCCTCCACCAAGAGGACCTAGAGTAATTCACCCACCCCATCATCATCCAGAATATCGTCCACAAGCAATACAACATGTGGAGATGCAGCAAGAAGCACCAAGAGGATGGTGCACTTATCACAAGACCAGCAATCATCATACAGAAGACTATTTTTTTTTTGAAAAATAAGAAAGCAAATAGGGATCGTTATCAAAGGAGAAACTATTATTAATAGCAATATCCCAGGCAGCAAAGTCCGCTCAAGTATCTGTCAATTGGGGACTTTAAGTAGGAACCGACCAGGCATCCTTAAGGATTCTCAAAGACATTAAAAACATCACAAGGTTGGTGCAAGCATTTTAGTTTCCCTCAAATAATAGTCGATCGGGAAATCTCTTGAAGTAACCCGGACGGGTCTTCTTGAGAGGAACCAGAGACTTTAAACTATCATGAACATAGTGGATCGGGAAATCTCATGAAGTAACTCGGACGGGTCTTCATGGGAGAACACGGAGACTTTAAACTATCATAAAAGCATAGTCGATCGGGAAATCTCATGAAATAACTCGGACGGGTCTTCATGGGAGAAACCGGAGACTTTAAACTATCATAAAAGCTTAGTCGATCGAGAAATCTCATGAAGTAACCCGGACGGGTCTTCATGGGAGGAACCAGAGACTCTAAACTATCATAAAAGCATAGTCGATCGGGAAATCTCTTGAAGTAACCCGGACGGGTCTTCTTGAGAGGAACCGGAGACTTTAAACTATCATGAACATAGTCGATCGGTAAATCTCATGAAGTAACTCGGGCGGGTCTTCATGGGAGGAATCGGAGACTCTAAACTATCATAAAAGCATAGTCGATCGGGAATCTCATGAAGTAACTCAGACGGGTCTTCATGGGAGATACCAGAGACTTTAAACTATCATAAAAGCATAGTCGATCGGGAAATCTCATGAAGTAACTCGGACGGGTCTTCATGGGAGAAACAGGAGACTTTAAACTATCATAAAAGCTTAGTCGATCGGGAAAATCTCTTGAAGTAACCCAGACGGGTCTTCATGGGAGGAACCGGAGACTCTAAACTATCATAAAAGCATAGTCGATCGGGAAATCTCATGAAGTAACTCGGACGGGTCTTCATGGGAGAAACCAGAGACTTTAAACTATCATAAAAGCATAGTCGATCGAGAAATCTCATGAAGTAACTCGGACGGGTCTTCATGAGAGAAATCGGAGACTTTAAACTATCATAAAAGCTTAGTCGATCGGGAAATCTCTTGAAGTAACCCGGACGAGTCTTCTTAAGAGGAACCGGAGACTTTAAACTATCATGAACATAGTCGATCGGGAAATCTCATGAAGTAACTCGGACGGGTCTTCATGGGAGGAACCGGAGACTCTAAACTATTATAAAAGTATAGTCGATCGGGAAATCTCTTGAAGTAACCCGGGCGGGTCTTCATGGGAGGAACCGGAGACTCTAAACTATCATAAAAGCATAGTCGATCGGGAAATCTCATGAAGTAACTCGGACGGGTCTTCATGGGAGAAACTGGAGACTTTAAACTATCATAAAAGCATAGTCGATCGAGAAATCTCATGAAGTAACTCGGGCGGGTCTTCATGGGAGAAACCGGAGACTTTAAACTATCATAAAAGCTTAGTCGTTCGGGAAATCTCTTGAAGTAACCCGGACGGGTCTTCTTGAGAGGAACCGGAGACTTTAAATTATCATGAACATAGTCGATTGGGAAATCTCATGAAGTAACTCGGACGAGTCTTCATGGGAGGAACCGGAGACTCTAAACTATCATAAAAGCATAGTCGATCAGGAAATCTCATGAAGTAACTCGGACGGGTCTTCATGGGAGAAACCGGAGACTTTAAACTATCATAAGCACAATTGATCGGGAAATCTCTTGAAGTAACCCGGACGGACCTTCTTGAGAGGAACCGGAGACTTTAAACTATCACGAACATAGTCGATCGGGAAATCTCATGAAGTAACTCGGACGGGTCTTCATGGGAGAAACCGGAGACTTTAAACTATCATAAGCACAGTCGATCGGGAAATCTCATGAAGTAACTCGGACAGGTCTTCATGGGAGAAACCGGAGACTTTAAACTATCATAAAAGCATAGTCGATCGGGAAATCTCATGAAATAACTCGGGCGGGTCTTCATGAGAGAAATCGGAGACTTTAAACTATCATAAAAGCTTAGTCGATCGGGAAATCACATGAAGTAGCTCGGACGGGTCTTCATGGGAGGAACTGAAGACTTTAAACTATCATAAAAGCATAGTCGATCGGGAAATCTCATGAAGTAACTTAGACGGGTCTTCATGAGAGGAACCGGAGACTTTAAACTATTATGAGTAAAATCATGCGAGATTGATACAACACAATAATTTGTAGACCCGAACCACTCGGGATCACACGCCCGATCGAAATTCAAAGGCATCTGGATTTCTTTGTCACTCAGAATTACACTCCTGACCAGGATTCAAAACTTAGAGGGAATTCTTTCAAAATTATACTCCCGATCAGAATTCATAATCTTATGAGATTCTTATGATTTCCTTATATATTACTGCTAGAGATCAGGCACTTGATCAGAAGTTACAATCATATGGAGTTCTTTATATATAATCATTCAAAATTATACTCCCGGTCAGAATTCATAGTCTTATGAGATTCTTATGATTTCCTTATATATTACTGCTCGGGATCAGACACTTGATCAGAAGTTACAATCATATGGAGTTCTTTATATATAATCATTCAAAATTATACTCCCGGTCAGAATTCATAGTCTTATGAGATTCTTATGATTTCCTTATATATTACTGCTCGGGATCAGACACTTGATCAGAAGTTACAATCATATGGAGTTCTTTATATATAATCATTCAAAATTATACTCCCGGTCAGAATCAGAATTCATAGTCTTATGAGATTCTTATGATTTCCTTATATATTACTGCTCAGGATCACGTACCTGATCAGAAGTTACAATCATATGAAGTTCTTTATCTAAAATCGCTCGAGGTTATACTCCCCATCGGAGTGCATAAATCCTAGGGAATTTTTCACATAAAGTTGCTCGGGATTATACGCCCTTCTAGAATACGGATGGAATCTTATATATATATATATAGTTAGGCCTGAGTGAAGTTCAAAGAGTTTATGGAAAGTCTTATTGTTCAAAATCATATGATCAATTAAGATACCACAAATGGAGGAGTTTATCAAAACAGTGCCTAACTTCGAGAAATAAGAAAGAATTCTTGAACAAGATAGTACTTATTCTCACGAACATCTCAAAAGAAGCAGTAGCAAGATAACAAAGGTCAAGAAAGCAGGTAAGTATAAATTTTTACAAAAATACAAGTATTTAATTACAAGTCTTTTATGAATACATAATCATGCTTACTCAAAATTGCTTGTCAAGTTTTCGGACAATTCCTGATTAAGTCTGCGACGGTTTATGAATAGAGAGGAGGGTTCTCAAGATAGATAACCACCTTCCCTTAATTGTTGAATAACCCCTATCACAGAATGATTTAAAGTCCCTATTATACGGCGGACATATTCATCATTAAACTTCAAAGACCTCAAATAGGCTAAACGCTTGTCCTCCCATCGGTCTTCCTCATGCTCCTTATAACTCTGAAATTCGACTTGTAGTTTAGTATTTTCGTCTTTGAAAGTGTCTCTTTCCAATTTAAGTTGTTCTAGTTCTTTTTGGAGTGAGGATATCTCTGCATCCTGAGCCTTTCTTTGTTCTTGCTCTTGTGGAAGAGCAAATTATTTTGATGATAAATCTTGAACCTGCTCAAAAAGAAAAATATTGTGAAGCCTCTCTACTTTCTCTAAGACAATGTTTTTATGAGAAACATCTGAAATAGCTTTGTCCTTCAAAGTAGTTTACACCTGGAGGCTGGAGTTTAACCGATCCACTTGTAACTCCAAGGTTTTCCTCTCAAGCTCTTTGTTTTCTAATAATTGGTGTTGATGCTGCAGCTCTTTCTTCAGAGCTTCCAATTGTAAGGCTATTTTTTCTCGTAATTGAGGGAGATCATTGTGGGAAGGAGGAAGAATAGCTTTCAAAACTTCTATTTGGGCCCTTAATTTACTATTATCCCTTTCCAGAGCAATGAGCAGCTGGTCTAAATGAAGACTTGAGGCAAGGAACTAAACAAAATAATAATGCGGTTAGAGGAAGTGATAAGAAGTTAATAACATATAATTAAAAACACTTACAACAACAGCTTGACGACTGTGACTCCTCGTCGTGCGACAAATCGAATCATGTAAGGGTGGGTGACGCTTCGTCGTGCGCCTCCAACATTTTCTTACCGTCGAAAAACCAATCATAATCAAGGAAGTTCTGGAAAAAGTGCGCAGTTTACCAAGTGTAATAAAGAAAGATGGGAGAAGAATAAGAAAAAATAAAAACTCATGTCTAATCAGTCGGTTGACACCTCCTTCGACTAGACTTGGAGGGAAGGCTAGTGATATGGGTTAGGTTTAGTAGGTCCCTGATGAAAATAATAAAGGAGATAATAGAATCTAGGGGAGTATGCCAGTATCGATCGGGATAATACCTTAAGAAAGATAGACCAATATTGGTCGGGATAAAGATAGGTCAATATTGGTCGGGATAAAGATAGGTCAATATTGGTCGGGATAATACCTTAAGAAAGATAAGCCAATATCGGTCGGGTTTACACGTTTAAGATAGATAAACCAGGATTGTTTGAGTTAGCACATCTAGACATAGACTAGTATTAGTTGAGTGTATATGATCGCCCGGGTATGAAAAGATGCAGGATTTTACAGAATTTATAGTATATTATTGGGTGATTAGGATCTATATTGAACAATAGCAATAACCAGCCCGGACATAACTTAGGTTCAATCCTGTTTAATATAAATCATAACATAATATCGGGATGTCTGTAACATAATAAGAACAAAGTATGCAAGTATGGACAATAAATATATCTCTATATAGCTTATAAGACAGGGTGAGAACAAATATCTTAAGAATATTCATAAATAGCTTAATGAAGATATCTGTAATATGTGATTGTATAACAGGTTTGCTAATTTGACGGGAATAATGTTTCTAGACTTTTCTACATGCACTAGGTGACAAAAAAGGTACATCTGGGGTACAAAGAAGATTCCTTAAAAGCTATTTTGTGCAAGTACATGGATTACGTCATCTCATAACAAACTCTAACAAACCGGGGTCCACTTCATGACTACGGAGGTTATATGAAGTGGTATAAAAGGGGGAATCCTCTCCGTTGGCAAGGTAAGTTCACATCATTGCGCACATTCATAACCCTAATTTTTCAACTACTGTTCATCTTCTTCCTTCTTCTTCTTCCACATCAAGAGAGATCACTGACTTGAGCATCGGAGGGCCTAGCCAGGGATTCCCACCCCGGTCTTAGGTCATTGACGATAGTGTTGGTTGGTCTCTTGTGCGCAGGAAGCCTTGAGAGCTCCGAACCTGGGTGTTCTTCGATCGGATCTCCTCATCGCCATTGGTATATTGCATCGAGAGGACACTCTTGTGCCTTCATCCTCTTGGATCCGCTTTGGGTTTCTCAGATCGGCGTTCCATAGGTATTATTCTCCATCAGCAGTAGGTTTTTTCTCCCGGCTCTCCGTTTTATCTAGCTTCTCAGATAGGATCATTTTCCATAAAGCCTAAAAACTTTTTCCTTGCCAATTCTCAAGCCACATTATTGGGCTCCATCGAGATCGTCATTTCTTTTATAAATATTTAGAATACCTCGGTAATACTCGAAATTTAAAATTTTTTTAAATTAGTTTAGTTTTTCATTGTTTATTATCTTGTTGAGTAGGAAGAAAACAACAGATGTTAGTGCTGGCCCTTCTAGGACTCCTACCACTGACCTAGGTTTCCCTCTGAAGAACATAAAACTATATTTTCATCCATTTCTTATGTACCATTGCCAAGTCGGTATCTATGTAGGACCTTCTTTCAGTGTTCATGCATTCCTAGTATAAAGGTTATTGAGCATTATCAGCTACAAAGACTAGTTTATTGTTCAAGTTCGATTAACTCAAGTTTGTGTGCCGAATTGTACAATAATTGAGTCAAAGTAGACGATTTTACACACACTTCTAGAGTCGCCACTACCGAGGTCACATTATCTCCTACCATCCTTAGAGACTTCCTAGGCCTGTGACCCTCAACCATTCCCTTTGTTTGTTACCCTCCTAGGGATTTATCATTTGGTGATCCCTATTCCCACATCACTTTGGATAGATATATTCTTTTCTTTTCTTTTTTTTTTGAGGTGAGAGGGTACCGACTGTCACCTAGTTTCGATCAATGACACTTAGTGTTCAACATTACATTCTCTATATGGTCCTGGTGAAGTGCATCTTGTCACTCACCACTGGAGTTGTTGCTATGATGTGACCTTTACTTTTTTTTTTCTCCTATATGCATTCTGTCAGAGATTAGATATAGATATTAGTCTTCACATGTTCTGTACCATTATCTACTTAGCCAATATTTGCACCAGTAGATGAGTCCACATGCCTTACTTCCATATTCTGACTACCTACTTACACTCATTAGGTATTGATGTCACCACAGGTGATGTCACACCCCTAAATGAGTTTTACATGATAGTTACTAGGAAACTATCCTTAGCCTCCATACATATAGATGATCAGGGTATAGTGTCTTGGAGGGCAGCCTAACATCAGCCAAACCAGCATCAGCCTGCCCAGAATCCCCCTGTCCCTAAGGATCAGCCTTAGGATGATCCAGAGGCAGATTTGATGCTTGAGTATCTATCGATACCACCGCCTCCAGCTGATCCTACTCTCTCGAACCGAGTTACCCATCTAGAGATGTCTATGACTAGATTACAACAGGATGTATATGATCTTCGAAAGAATACAAGGACTAACCATCAAAAGATGCCGGTTGGACAACAACACATTCTAGAGATACTCTGATCATGGGGTTCAGCCCATCGTTCATCGTCCTCCTCTGACTAGACATTTTGAGTTGTATTTTTGCTACTCCTTTATGCTCATAGCTTTTGAATTTATACTTGATGCACTACTATTTTGCTACTTCTCTTTCATTATGTCCTTATGCATTGTTATATTTCTGCATTAATGTCTAGCATTACTTATCACATATTATGTTTGTCTTTCTTTTACCTTAGTCTTTTTTTTTTTATGAATACCAAAGGGGAAGGGTAAGGGTTAATGTAAAAAAAAGAACAAACAACTTGATCAAGTAAATTAAATTCAAAACTAACTTAGATCATTTATTTACATTTTACATATTGTCTTTCAATATTATTTTTTTCTAACTTTAATCCAAGTTGTCATTTCATCAAAAAGGAGGAGATTTTTGGTGCAATTTACACTAATGATCAAACTCGAATTTTGATAAATGACAAGTGGATTAAAGTTAAAGTATTTGTGGTCTAATTACTTTTCCAAGTGTAAAGGAGTTGACGAGTCTAGAGAACCTGACACCAGGCTGAAATCCAGCTAGATTCGTGGGACTTGATAGCTGGTATGAAGTCTAGATAAATCCACAGGACCCGATATCTGGCAGGAAGTCTGGTTGGGTCTGCAAATCCTGACAATCGATCGAATCAGTTGAGTCTGCGGGACCTGAAAACTAGCAGAAAGACTTGATGGGTCAAAGGCGAGTAAAGCAACTACAGTTGGTAAGTAAAAGATAAGCAACTGGAAGAGAGATCTAGTGAGGATGAGTTTCCGATTGAGGGAACAGTAAGCGTCAGTCCAGCTTATGTGCATTTAGGAAACTTAAGTTGAGACCTTGACTAGATCATGGTCTCGGAGAGATAGGATCTAATTGCTACTACCATCTTACTGTATTGTGCTAATTTTATTTTGTAGAATAAATATATTTTTAGTTGTCTGAACTAACTCTTTTACACAAGAAATAAGTGGCTGGAAAAGAGTGTTCGGGCGCTTGGAAGGGATCCGAGCGCCAGGAGTTGGTCCGAGCACCCGGACCAGCTTCGCCGGGCGAGTGCTTGGCCAGGCACCCGGGTGGTCTAGGCACCCGGGTGGTCCAGGCAACCGGAGTTAGTCTAGGCACCCAGACCAGAAAAATCATCCAGAAGCTGAGTTGGAGCACGATGACTGGCCAAACCCACTTCAACAATCCAGGTGCCCGGAGGGGGTCCAGGCACTTAGAAGTGGATAAACTTCGCCAATGAAGTTTCAACGAGAGCTCTCTACGTCAGCACAGTCCAAGCGCCCGGACAGGCCTAAAAAGCAACCTTCAACCAACAGCTTAGAAACAACATCTGGTATGCCTTTCATATTCACGTGTTGCTCCAAAAAGACTCTGACAACACCGAAAAGCTACTCTGAAGTTCAAAGAATGAAGACTTCTTCAAATTTCCTTTCTGTTTGTCGATAACATTTACATTTCAGTTTCTGTACTCAAATCTTTGTAACTCATTTTTGAACTAATAATGATTGTCTAACGAAAGTACTCAACGAGTGTAGACCTTGGAGTAGGAGTCGTCAAAGGTTCCAAACTAAATAAAAAATTACTTGTGTTAGCGTTTGAACTTTCGTGTTTTTTTCTGTTACGTATTCTCGATTTTCTAAAAAAAATAGTGATCACTATTCACCCCCTCTAGCGTCTTTACGATCCAACAGTGAGCTAGGGATGTGGCTTTGTTGTTGACCAAATGAAGACTCTGCGTTGTCCTGCAACACAAAGAGCGTTAGTGCAGGGTTAGGGAAGGGGTCCCCAATGATGGTCCTCTAACACTCAAGTCAGTGATCGATTTGTGGAGAGGAAATAATGAAGATGAATAGTAGCAAATGAGCATGCAAAATTATAGAGAATCTCAAAGAAAGCATTTGCATGCATCTCAAAGCATTTGCATGCTTCCTAAAGTATTCCTAAGAAAGGACAAGGCATAAAGTGCTTCTGACACCTTTTCTTAAACGAACGCGAAATCTCTATGATTTGACATGCTGGAAGCTTTTAAAGGACGATTTACCTGCAATATATTCTCTATCCTTTATAGCACAAACTTCCAAAAAGTTGGATATGGCGGGAACATGGGACCCACGTTAGGCCAACCGGCGTTACTCAGGGAGACCGCTGACTTGGCCCTATGGGTCGCCGCTTGTAACGACCCAATTTTTCCTATTTCAATTTCTAAAAGTCCATAAAAATATTTGAAAATACTTTTAAAATATTCTAGAGATTTTTAGGAATTTTTAGAGTATTTTTTCGTAATTTTTGGAGGTCGTTTGATATTTTTACAAAACGAAAGAAAGTTGGCAAAAAATTTGTCAAAACCGAAGCTCGAAGCCGTGACCTCGGGTTGAACCCGACCTAACCAAACGCAGCAGAACAGCCGAGCTACGCTCGTTTTGTTAACCCAATATGGAGAGAATTAAGTTTAAAGCATAGTTATAATTGTTACAGAAATACCTTAGTCTTAAAAAGGTTGTAGAGAAATTGCCGAGACGAAGCTCGACCCGACGACCTGGCGTTTCGGCGGAAACGCAGATAACCAGTTGTGCCAGCGGGTTTTTGTTAATTAAGGAAAGAACGAGTTATATTTAAGGAGTAGTTAATAATAAAGCCGGGGTTTTAAAAGAAAACCTAAGTTTTTCTCCTCTGCGGCCGAAAACTTTCGAACCTTTCTTCCCCTCTCCTTCGCGTGCGGCAACTGTGCGGGCGGAAAATACACCAAGGCGACGGCGCTAGGCTTCACTCCGGCGGCCGGCGAAGCTCTCTCCTCCACGGATCCTTCATCAAGCCGAACTTCTCTCGGCAAGGTCAGCGCGGGCACAAGAAGAAGCCACAAATCTTCAAGCTTCACCCGAAACCCTAGAATTTGCTCCTTTTCGGTTGTAAGTCCAAGAACAGTAGGTAAGTACTACTCACCTGTGATAGGAGTTGTTTTCGGTTTTGTTTCTCCTTGTGTTTGAATCTGCCGTGAATCTACATGCTTGGATGTTTTCCTTAGTGTTACCGAAATTTCAAAACAGAATTGGAAATTCTTGATTTTGATTTACGCTTTGGAGCTTGTACTATGGTATTGTTGGATTGAACTTGGATGAGATTTCATCCCTTTGATCGGATTGAATTACTGATCAGTACTATGGAAAGAGGAATGAATAGTAAGGATAATTTATAGGCTAAAGAATTTTTATGATGTTGTTTGGGTATTTGATCTACCATTATGTTTCACCTTTTTCTGTTATTTAAGTTCGTAGCTTTAAATCTTTGCCATGTGTATTTTTCCTTCAAGAGCTGTTATATAAAATGTATGCCTTTGCCTGCTTGTTGGCACTACTCTCTCAGATTTTGAATCTAGTTATCTAGCTCAATGGGATCGAATATGCCTCTCATAAGTTATAGTCTTTCACTGGACAGCTATCTAAAGTGCTCATCTCTTTAGTACCCTTTCATCACATATGACATTGGTAGCAAACTTGTTTTACTCGAATGACACTAGTGTAAGACATGGAGGACCATTTGATGCTCAATCTGGATTGTAGAATTTGCGAATTTCAGATTGATAGGAGTAGTTAAAATTCAATTTTTTTTAGAAGTTATACATTTGGATGGGCATAAACAGCCCTTGATCTTTAGTATTTCAAGTTTAGATAATCCTGGCGAAATCTCCCTTTTTGCCGCCTTAGCTTGGTTAATTCCCTTTTTACTGCCATGAGTTTGATATAGAAGAGGAGAAGGAACTTTAAGGGTTTTAGCATGTGTTTAAGTATTCCATCTTGTGTTAACTTTGCAGATTTTAGTTTATGTGCAAATAACTGGACATGAACAGCATGTTTAGAAAGCTCAAAGTTGTATTCTTTTGCCCTATTTTACAGCATGTATAGGAAGCTCAAAGTTGCATTCTTTTGCTCTATTTTACAGCATGTTTAGAAAGTCCAAGTTAGCTCTCCTTTGCTCTATTTTACAGCATGTTTTAAAAGTTCAAACTAGCTCTCTTTTGCTCTATTCTATAACATGATTAGTAAGTTCAGATGTGCTTTCTTTTCCTTTACTTTACAGCATGTTTAGAAAGTTCAGATTTGCTTTTCTGTTGCTTTGTTTTATAACATGCTTAGAGAGAGTTTAGATTTGTTTCCCTCGTATTGTTTTTATAGCATGCTTAGTTAATTGTAATCCTACACTTGTTAGGTATATCTAAAGGATTCCAATAAACTCTAATAAAGGATTATGAGAAAACTGAGTAAAAATAAAAAGACCAAGGTCTAGTTAAAAAGAGATAACAAGTAAACTAAAGTAAGAGGCTAGTACCCGACTTCCAAGGTTGTCGTTAAACAAATCCAGGTGACCAATTCCAAGGTCTTGGCCCTGGTAAGACCAAGGTCTTTACCTCATAGGACTAGAGGCTCGCTACCTCAGTCACTATTAGAGAGCGCGCAAAACAAAGATGGTACTAAGCCTGGGCCCAAAGAAGAAGAAAAGAAAAGTAAGAAGTATAAGAAGAAGAAAGTGAAAGAGAAATTAAAAGATTAATTTCTAGTATAAGGATATAAGAAAATGAAACAAGTTTATGCTTAGAATCAATAAAAGTTTAGTTCTTTAATTCTAAGCCTACAGTAGTAGTTTCATTACTTTCCTGTCAGTTAGTGAGCATGTTTAGTATTCAGTTTTATTTCTGTATACCATGAGTACATGCAGCTTTGCTTTAGCATTTCAGTTTCAGTATGATTGCATTACTTTTATGCACTTCGAGTTTTTGTGAGATAGATTAGTACTTACTAAGCATTTTCGCTTATAGTTTTGTTTTCTTTCCTCCTACTGCAGATAAAGGAAAAGTTAAGATATGAAGGGAGACGACAGGGTGGTGGTGATGATGAAGGTGTGTGGTGACTGGACTGTGGAGAGATCCAGAAGTAGCTGGCAAAATTGTCAAGACTTTCTTTTAGTTCTCTGTTAATGTTATATTAAATTTGGGATTGTAGTTGAGTTTATTTCCGCATGTCTAGCTAGTCTCTTTTATTATTTGTGGAGTGCTGTAGTCATTGCTATTGCTAGAGTAATTTCTTTATTTTTATTGTGATTTTTATTACTGCGTGGTTGTGGAAAATATGTTCCAACCGTCTGTGGCTGCGTATACTATTTGGTCACCGGTACAGGGGAGACTCTGCCGAAATTTTTCGGTAGGGTTTCCATGTGATATTTAATCATACCGGTTAAGTAGAGTTAGTAGTTAAGTAACGGTCATCCTTAGAGAGTAGTAGTAGTAAGAAGGGTGGTCGTTACAGTTGGTATCAGAGTCAGGTTCCATTCTCCAGCATCACACACACATCAGCATCATCCTTGCCGTCTCCAAGTAAGAAAGTATTTAAATTCTTTCTTTATTATGCTTTTCTTATTATTAACTGCAGTATAGAGTACTTATTTTTTTTAGTGCTTAAGTAAGATAGAAGATTTTGTTTCCCTTTTCTTTATTCATATATATATATATGATTAGAAGGGTTAGAGAAGCTATTTAGTCTTTTTCCTCTGCATAATTGGATGTCAAGAAGAGGACATCCCCGTACCGTTTATACTGAGAACCAAGATCAGGAGAACGAAGAGCCCAGAACCCCTGGGCCTATTCTCTCTGAAGTTGTTACTCAACTTCAGAGACAAGTAGCGAGCAGCAGCAAGTGATTGTCAATCTAATGACCAATCAGAAGCCAGCAACTCCCACTTCCCCAACCATTAATGTGGAGACCCCAGTGGTGGTTGAAGTCCTATCGGTTGTCCTAGAAGTCGCCACAACACCTAGAAGACAATAAGCATACCTCATCCAGTGGCTGAAGCTGAAACCAGAAAGATTCTCAGGCACGATTGAGCCCTGGGATGCCCAGGCTTGGTTCAAGACATTTGAGAGCACAATGGAGCTTCTTGACTGACCAGAAGTCGAGAAAGTTGATACCATTAAGTGTGCCTCTTGTATGTAGTGGGAGCGAGTTAAGAGTAAAAGAGCAGTCAACCAAATGAGCTGGGTTGACTTTGAGATAGAGTTGTACTAAGAGTTCTTCCGCCAACGGATCACCAATAAACATTATGAGCAGTTTATAGAATTTAGACCAGGTGAGAGAAAAGAAATGGAAGTAGAACTGGGCATTCAGACAGAGCTAATAGATGAAACTACTCAGGCTATTCAGAAGATCAGACAGAGAATTGAGACTGCCTAGAGTAGACAGAAGAGTTATGCTGACACACGCCGTAGGCCACTTGAATTCCAAGTAGGGGATTTAGTCTTTCTCAAGGTCGCTCCTATGAAGGGAGTGATGAGATTTGGCAAGAAGGGCAAATTAAGTCCTCGCTATGTAGGACCTTACATGATTATAGAGAGGATTGGGACAGTAGCTTACAAGCTGAATTTACCACAGGACATGTCAGCAATACATAATGTATTTCATGTCTCTCTGCTAAAGAAGTGTCTCCACGACCCTAGCCAAGTGATTCAGCCTAAGTCAGTGCAGATCCAAGAGGATCTTAGTTATGAGAACAGACCTACACAGATAGTGGACAGAGCAGTCAAGAGACTAAGAAATAAAGAAGTGCCACTAGTGAAGGTTATCTGGCAGAACCAGAAGCACGAGGAAGTTACTTGGGAGCGGGAGGACAGTATGAAAGAGAAATATCCAGAGCTATTCTAAGTTCGAGGACGAACTTTTTATAAGGTATGGGGAATTGTAACGATCCAATTTTCCCTATTTCAAGTTCTAAAAGTCCATAAAAATATTTGGAAATACTTTTAAAATATTCTAAAAATTTTTAGAGTATTTTTTCGTAATTTTTGGAGGTCGTTTGATATTTTTACAAAACGAAAGAAAGTTGGCAAAAAATTTGTCAAAACCGAAGCTCGAACCCGACCTAACCGGACGCAGCCGACCAGCCGAGCTACGCTCGTTTTGTTAACCCAATATGGAGAGAATTAGGTTTAAAGCATAGTTATAATTGTTACAGAAATACCTTAGTCTTAAAAAGGTTGCAGAGAAATTGCCGAGCCGAAGCTCGACCCGGCGACCTGGCGTTTCGGCTGAAACGCAGATAACCAGTTGTGTCAGCGGGTTTTTGTTAATTAAGGAATGAATGGGTTATATTTAAGGAGTAGTTAATAATAAAGCCGGGGTTTTAAAAGAAAACCTAAGGGGGCGTTTGGTACGCGCGTTTTCCATTTTCATTTTCTGGAAAACGCGCGTTTTCTGAAAAACAGTGTTTAGTTTGCGTTTTCTGCGCGCGTTTTCTAAAAAATTGACTATTGTTTTCTAGAAAAACAGAGAATGAAAAAAAGTCATTTTCTGTTTTCTAAAAAACGCGCGTTTTCCAGAAAATGAAAACGGTGCAAACCAAACGCACCCTAAGTTTTTCTCCTCTGCGGCCGAAAACTTTCGAACCTTTCTTCCCCTCTCCTTCGCGTGCGGCAACTGTGCGGGCGGAAAATACACCAAGGCGACGGCGCTAGGCTTCACTCCGACGGCCGGCGAAGCTCTCTCCTCCACGGATCCTTCATCAAGCCGAACTTCTCTCGGCAAGGTTAGCGCGGGCACAAGAAGAAGCCGCAAATCTTCAAGCTTCACCCGAAACCCTAGAATTTGCTCCTTTTCGGTTGTAAGTCCAAGAACAGTAGGTAAGTACTACTCACCTGTGGTAGGAGTTATTTTCGGTTTTGTTTCTCCTTGTGTTTGAATCTGCCGTGAATCTACATGCTTGGATGTTTTCCTTAGTGTTACCGAAATTTCAAAACAGAATTGGAAATTCTTGATTTTGATTTACGCTTTGGAGCTTGTACTATGGTATTGTTGGATTGAACTTGGATGAGATTTCATCCCTTTGATCAGATTGAATTACTGATCAGTACTATGGAAAGAGGAATGAATAGTAAGGATAATTTATAGGCTAAAGAATTTTTATGATGTTATTTGGGTATTTGATCTACCATTATGTTTCACCTTTTTCTGTTATTTAAGTTTGTAGCTTTAAATCTTTGCCATGTGTATTTTTCCTTCAAGAGCTATTATATAAAATGTATGTCTTTGCCTGCTTGTTGGCACTACTCTCTCAGATTTTGAATCTAGTTATCTAGCTCAATGGGATCGAATATGCCTCTCATAAGTTATAGTCTTTCACTGGACAACTATCTAAAGTGCTCATCTCTTTAGTACCCTTTCATCACATATGACATTGGTAGCAAACTTGTTTTACTCGAATGACACTAGTGTAAGACATGGAGGACCATTTGATGCTCAATCTGGATTGTAGAATTTGCGAATTTCAGATTGATAGGAGTAGTTAAAATTCAGTTTTTTTTAGAAGTTATACATTTGGATGGGCATAAACAACCCTTGATCTTTAGCATTTCAAGTTTAGATAATCCTGGCGAAATCTCCCTTTTTGCCGCCTTAGCTTGGTTAATTCCCTTTTTACTGCCGTGAGTTTGATATAGAAGAGGAGAAGGAACTTTAAGGATTTTAGCATGTGTTTAAGTATTCCATCTTGTGTTAACTTTGAAGATTTTAGTTTATGTGCAAATAACTGGACATGAACAGCATGTTTAGAAAGCTCAAAGTTGCATTCTTTTGCCCTATTTTACAGCATGTATAGGAAGCTCAAAGTTGCATTCTTTTGCTCTATTTTACAGCATGTTTAGAAAGTCCAAGTTAGCTCTCCTTTGCTCTATTTTACAGCATGTTTTAAAAGTTCAAACTAGCTCTCTTTTGCTCTATTCTATAGCATGATTAGTAAGTTCAGATGTGCTTTCTTTTCCTTTGCTTTACAGCATATTTAGAAAGTTCAGATTTGCTTTTCTGTTGCTTTGTTTTATAATATGCTTAGAGAGAGTTTAGATTTGTTTCCCTTGTATTGTTTTTTATAGCATGCTTAGTTAATTGTAATCTTACACTTGTTAGGTATATCTAAAGGATTCCAATAAACTTTAATAAAGGATTATGAGAAAACTGAGTAAAAAGAAAAAGACCAAGGTCTAGTTAAAAAGAGATAACAAGTAAACTAAAGTAAGAGGCTAGTACCCGACTTCCAAGGTTGTCGTTAAACAAATCCAGGTGACCAATTCCAAGGTCTTGGCCCTGGTAAGACCAAGGTCTTTACCTCATAGGACTAGAGGCTCGCTACCTCAGTCACTATTAGAGAGCGCGCAAAACAAAGATGGTACTAAGCCTGGGCCCAAAGAAGAAGAAAAGAAAAGTAAGAAGAACAAGAAGAAGAAAGTGAAAGAGAAATTAAAAGATTAATATCTAGTATAAGGATATAAGAAAATGAAACAAGTTTATGCTTAGAATCAATAAAAGTTTAGTTCTTTAATTCTAAGCCTACAGTAGTAGTTTCATTACTTTCCTGTCAGTTAGTGAGCATGTTTAGTATTCAGTTTTATTTCTGTATACAATGAGTACATGCAGCTTTGCTTTAGCATTTCAGTTTCAGTATGATTGCATTATTTTTATGCACTTCGAGTTTTTGTGAGATAGATTAATACTTACTAAGTGTTTTCGCTTATAGTTTTGTTTTCTTTCCTCCTACTGCAGATAAAGGAAAAGCTAAGATATGAAGGGAGACGACAGGGTGGTGGTGGTGATGAAGGTGTGTGGTGACTGTACTGTGGAGAGATCCAGAAGTAGCTAGCAAAATTGTCAAGACTTTCTTTTAGTTCTCTGTTAATGTTATATTAAATTTGGGATTGTAGTTGAGTTTATTTCCGCATGTCTAGCTAGTCTCTTTTATTATTTGTGGAGTGCTGTAGTCATTGCTATTGCTAGAGTAATTTATTTGTTTTTATTGTGATTTTTATTACTGCGTGGTTGTGGAAAATATGTTCCAGTCGTCTGTGGCTGCGTATACTATGTTTGTATTATAGATTTGGTCACCGGTATAGGGGAGACTCTGCCGAAATTTTTCGGTAGAGTTTCCATGTGATATTTAATCATACCGGTTAAGTAGAGTTAGTAGTTAAGTAGCGGTCATCCTTAGAGAGTAGTAGTAGTAAGAAGGGTGGTCGTTACACTGCCGATGGCTCGATATTGACTTGGCCCCTTCCTTGGCTGTAAAGACATACAACGTGTCCGATCGCCCGACCTCCCTGGTCGGCTAATGTAGTAGGTCCCATTTAGGAACGCTAATCAATGATGCCTACCTGCTCGTCCTAGGTTAAGACAAACCGGCCGAGCGGGAGGCCCAGTCAGACATTCACATCTGATCAGCTACATGGCCAGCTCAGTCACACTGCTTAAATCACTTCTTGACTTTGACTTCCACGCCAGCCGATCTTTCTTATTTTGGTCCCTTTTTTTTGGAGTCCACCTTTATTCCTGTATTAATACATATTTTAATTATGGGGGATGGAGGATGGCCAGAGTCTGATGACGAGGCCAGGGAAGATGTCATTGGGGTCATTAACGTGAGGGTTGCACTCCACGATGAATCGGTTGTTGCGCTTGTCGTCGATGGTATGCACCATCTCCCCTTCCGCCACCAAGTATAGTTGTTCGCATTGCCGCTCCGCCACCTTCTCCCCCGCACTATCGCCGCCTCACTTGGCACTGTGCCCACCACCGTGCTGATTGCTTCCGTGGTACACAGCCTCCTCTTCATCGACGACTCCCTCAGTTGAACTAAGACCGTGAGCGAGGGATGGATGCATTGGGATGAGCTGAATCCTATAATACCCTTAAAGTGTTATATATATATATATATATATATATATATATATATATATATATATATATAATTCAAAGTTCAAAGTAGCTTTAATTTAGTTAATTTTAATCTTAAAAATAATGAAAGAAATTCATGTTTTAATGTCAATTATATTCATTCACCCATCTTTGTAAAGCTGTCAAAAAAATAGAGAAAAAATAGTCTTATTTTTTCCCCTTTTTTTGAAGAAAAATTGATTCGGTTCCCAGTGTTTCATTTTGACTTCCTCACCATTCTCGTCCCTGTCACGCGGCTCTTTGCGATGAGCTGGTAAGGCCAAGTTAAACAAAATCCAAACGAAGTTGACTGAATCTGAGACAGCCTTTCCATTAAAAAGACATGACAAAGAAATCTACAACCTTCTTCCCGAATCTGGGTACTACTGATAAATCCCTTTGAAACTGTCTAACCGCCACGGAATCTCACAGATCATCTCCCTCGCAATCAATACCATGGCGGTTAAGACGTAGCGAGAGTGTCATAGTTTGACATCTGTTGGCGCTGAATTTAATAAAAAAATTAGATTGACCGATCATGGATTGAAGGACTCATGGATAGAAAAAATCCATAAATTTATCTTCATGAGTAAAGTATCAATTCGGCTTCGGTCTGCGAAGACAGATCCACTGCCAACGACTTGCTACCATGCTTTCGTGATTTATCTTAAAAATCAGTGAAAAATTTTCATAGGGAGCGAACGATCATATTTAGAATTAATTAGATCATAAAAATTCGAGATTATAAAAAAACTGTTCTACTATAATTTGAAAAAAAAAACATACAGTGAAATAAATTTGAAAAGAACATACTATGTGTTTCGGTTCTGTTTTACCCAGAGACAGAGTGACACATTATCAGAGCTATACTATGTGATATGGTTCCATTCAGTTCAATTCGGTTCAGTTAATTTATATACTTTGAAATTTGCCCGGAGTTTCATTTTAACGAAACTACTGACCGAACCGTTATTGGTCCGGGTCATTACAAGCATTACAATGTTTGGATTTACAAATTATAACAATCCAACTGAACTCTGTTTTTATTTATGCTACAGTGCACATGTGTAGTGGTAGTAGTAGAGGATCCGAGTAGTACTTTTCAGATGGAGTAGCTCCACAGGGACACGTCGCCGTAGTTCTCGTCATTGGCCGGTACCGGCAGCGGCGGAGGTTCGATTAATAAGCCTTCCGCCATGTCCAGGTACTCCTGCATCCCGAAATTGAAGTCGCCGTCGTCGAAGAGCGGGTCGCTGGCGGGCGTCGAGGACGGCTCCGCATGGGCCCATGAGGTTGAGGGATCGGCAGCGGCGGCGGCAGGGGCGAGTGCGGTGGAGGGAGTGGAGTTGGGGCGAAAAGCCTCGGCGGCGCGCGCGGCGGCCTTGCGGATGTCGTTGGGGTTGGAGGAGTCCGGGGAGGGGAGGAGCCAGGCGGAGTCGGCGAAGTTGAGGCAGGCGGTGCGGCCGCGGAGCGCGATGGCGGCTACGTCGTGCGCACGGGCGGCCATTTCGGCGGTGGCGAAGGTGCCCAGCCAGATTCGGGACTTCTTGTTGGGCTCCCGGACCTCGCACACCCACTTGTCGCCGTTCCGGCGCCGGACGCCTTTGAACACCGGGTGGCGCGTCTCCCGGAACTTGGTGCGGCCCGCCCGGCGCTTTGGCGGCGCAGACGACACCGTGGCGTAGCAGACTTCTTCGTCGGACTCCGATCGGCGGGGGAGCCTCGGCGAGTCGAGCGAGTCGCTGTCCATTTGCGATTTGATCAATTGGTTTGATTAATTTTCCGGTGGTGGCGGCAAAGTGTGGGGAGGAGAGTTGGTATAAATTTGGGTGTGGCGAAGGGAGAATGTGTCGCTATCGGGACGCGGCACACGGATTGCCAGGTTGGTCCTAGATTGTGGTCGGGATGCGGAGGATACAGCTGTGGTGTGGTGGTGGACTAGGGGTCGTATCGTTTGAGTGGCTAAACATTCCCGATTTCCCCCTTTATTATTATCACTAACTTAAATTTATAAATAATATAATTTAATAAGATATATTATTGTGAGAACTCGACCTATTCATAGTTAAAAAAAAAAAATTAAGATTAAATTAGTTAAATGTTTTTAAAAATTATAAATATGATATGGTATTTACTGTATCATGAAGATTTCGAAATTTCACATTTTGAGTATTTAATTTTCATAATATTAAAATCACACATTTCCATTATATCCTTAAAAAAAATCTTCTTCAAATTTTTATTTTACTTATTCAAAAATTATTATTCTCAAGTTATACTACAAATTTATTATTACTTTAAAAAACTTAAAATTGAATTACTCTTTTCTAATGTGACAAAAGTCGATTAGCTTGTTTCAACATCTTTACTAATTCATCCCTAAGTTAATATATAAAAAATAAATTATGGATGACTACTAATTATTAATATAAATATTCAAGACATGAGAAAAAAAACATATTCCAATACGTCTCCAATGCTTTCTAATGAATCTTGATAAAAATGTAAATATCAAGCTTTTTGTTCCTTTGAAGGGAGATGGTTGATGTGATAGGGTGAATCTTTGTACTTGGATTTATTAATTGTCGATCTAGAATTTGAGATTCAATTAAGATATATTATTAAAAAAAATTAATTAATCAATTAGAGATGTAGGGTTTGAAACTTTTTCTCTATTTATTTTATATAAAAAAGTATATTTTTTTATTCTATATCTTAGGATTAGTAACACGGTGAGAACGAGATATTTTTATAAATATCTTATGTTATAAAGTATACTTATGTTTTTGACATTTTTATTAAGATTAAATATAATATTAAATTAATTTTTTATAAATAAGAGTCCGTTATTGAATTCTTGAACGTCTCACCCGGACAATCGCTAGTACACTGAAAGATTCGGGATTAATGTAAATTCGTAGGTCCCGTGATTTGAATGAATAGATACTAGATTCTAATCAGTTACTGCGGTTTTTTTTCTTAGATACCTCGTCAGTATGTTCCACGTGGGACGTGGCGAAGCATCAAGCAAAAAGAAACGTGCACGTGGAGTTAGGGGCAGCAGAGATGGCCCACGTGCGGGTTATTTTTTTTTTTATGACGACAATGCAATTAAATTTTTACTTTAATTGAAGTTGATTTCTGAGCGGCGAACGAGTGACAGTTAGGAGCCAGTTTGTAACGGTCAAATCCTACGCGCGACATCACCGAACACGGATCGGTACTCATGCGGGGTTGGGCGTTGGACGTGCCTGGTTGGAGGCAACTGCAGAACTGCTTAGTTAGCTCATAAATGAACTAGAATTTTTCACCGAAGCTTCATTTATTTTATATTAAAAAAACTTTCTTAAAAAAATATTTAGTGTGATATGAATTTATCGCCTATAATTTTTTATTTCACAATAAAAATATAATATATTTTTTTTATTGAAATCGGGACCGTACTTTTTCATTTATTACTAAAAGAGGTTTCGTATATTATCCTTTTAATTTTTTTATTTTTAATATTATTATAGCGGCCATAAAATCATAATTACCATGTAATTACAAGTGTTATGCTTTATAAATACTACTATTTAACTAGTATTGATACAAATAACTTATTTATGTTGTAATAACTATGATTCATAGTTGTTATAATATAATATTGATCTGTATTGATAAATGTTAAATAGAGATAATGATGGTCTAATATGATATATATAAGATGGGTGAATTGTCTATAAAATAAAAATAACTTTTTTCTGAATCTTTCAACTTAGTTAGATATCACAATTAATTTAAATAAAAATAAAGTGTATAAAAATAAACAAATAAAGAAAGAAAATAAGAAGGATGTGATTTTTACTTGTTTAAAATCTAGGTAGTTATTAATCTAGAGAGTTGCAAAGCTCCACTAAAAATATCTCCTTCGTTGTAGGTAGAGAAGTCTATTACACTCTTTGAAAAGTTAGGAAATGAATATAGAAGTTGTTATTGATTTCCTACCTCCAGAGGTCTTTTTATAGCTCTTGAAAAATTATATCTATAGCTTGAAGGCACCTTCAAGTGGGTCCAAGGCACCTTCAATAGACTAAGGTTTATCCACCGAAGATAAAATTTTATCTTCGTCTAATGGTTATTGAAAGCGCCTCTAACAGGCTGGAAGGTGCCTTCGACATTATTCATGGAAGGCATCTTCCAAGCCATTGAAGGTGTCTTCCCTCAGGCAGATCAGCTTCTTAGCTGATCTTCTTTGCGTGGGTGATGCTCCGGTTAACCGGAGTTGAGCTTATCCTAACCCAACTCCGACTTTCTCCTCGAGCATACTTCCTCCCCGGCTTCTCATCCTCGAACGTTGCACATGTCTTTCTCGTTCATAGTGTACACTTTCGCAGTACCTTGTCCCTTGGATGCACTGAGACCGTCAGCTCCCTTCCCGTGTCATCCTTCTCGCTAGCTGAGTATTTCGTTCAACTTCATGTGCTCTTAAGTTCCTACACACTTAGACACAAGGCATCAAACACAAATAGGAATTAACTTAATTTGGTTGACCATATCAAAATTACCACAGGGTACTTACAATCTCTCCTTTTTTGATATATATCAACCTGAGTTAAAGTTAGGTTTAAAACCAAAATGCAATAACATAATTAAATAAAGTAGATTGCAATTATAACAAAAATTGGAATACAATGAATTAACTAAGTTAAAGAATTTTATAAAATAAGTACAAGAATAAAAATTCTAAATTCTAAAAATATTCTAACTTGTACATATTTCTCCCCCTTTGATCATATCAAAAAATAGGAAAAAATAAAATAAAAAGTTAGAAAATTTTAAAATATTTTTTTAGAGGTGCATAACAAGAATTATCAATAGGCTAATATTTGTTAGAAATAATTTTTAAAAATATTCTATTTTTACTAATAATCTTCTATTTTGACAAAAAAAAATTACTTTTCAGTTTTGAAAAATCATAAAAAATTTTGTCAAACTTAAACAGAATAATCTATATCAGTAAAAAAAAATTCACAATAAAATATTATTTAATCGAACAACATTGATTTATTTCATCAAAACAACCTAATTTTTTAAAATAAATCTTAAAAAATAAATTTTTAACTTTAGAAATTCTACTAATTTTTCTGGATATGCAAAAGAGATTGTTTAATGCCAAAAAAATCAAAGTTTTCAAATTTATATTTTCTTAAATTTTTAATATTAAAAATTAACTTTTAGGAAAATAATTCAAATAATATTTATAAAAATATTTAAAAAATTTATTATGATTGAGAACATCTAGTCATTTTGACTAACTGTTTTTACGTAGATGATAAGTAAAAAAGCAATAGGAACTAGAATGAACAGTGCAGTAGCAATAAATGCGAGAATATTTACTTCCATAATCTCATTTCTTTTTACTTCGCAATAACTCGGGATCTAATCCCATAGAGATGAGAAATTGGATTCCTGTAAATTCAATGGGATAAATTGCATTTTGATGACACTGAATCGGATCAGTATTATGAATAACAATATATGATCTATCAAATAAATTCATCGTCGAGAATGTTTTATCGTATAAAAATAAAAGTTTTCAAAAATAAATCTATAAAATATTTTTAATTTTAAAAATACTATTTTTGTTAATAATTTTATAGAAAATAACTTAATGGTAAAAAAAATTTATGTTTGTAGATAATATTTCTATTTTGTACCGATAAAATTTTGAGTATAAAATATAACCAAAAAGTTGATGAAATAATTAAATTTACCAAAAAAAAAATCTAAGCAAACTAATTTTCTAGGATGCATAAAAATTAATTTATTGAGCTAATCATGATTTTGACATCCAAAATAAATTATTTACTAGTGGTTAATAAAAAAAATTTGTGGTATATGATTTCTAGGGATTTTTCTAATTTAACCCTTATGAAATCTGAAATACCAATTAAGCCCTTTAAATTTTGAATTTCGGAGAATATTCAATTTTCCACATGCATAGTCATTCTTCAAATTTTCTATTTGTGCTTTTAATTTTTAATTTTCTATTTTTAAATTATCATACATATCAAAGGGGCATGAATTTGTTAAGTTTAATTTTAACCTAGCATTATCTTTTTCTAATTTAAGCATATTGTTAGAAAGTATCTTAATGAATTCAAAATATTTTTCAGGAGACAGTGCATATACCTCACTTATCTCGTGATGTATTTCTCTCCCTTCATCACTACTTTCCTCTGAAGATCCTCCCCCTTCGTCGATGCTTATCTCTGAGGAACTTTCGGCATTCCTATGGTAGTCTGCCATCAGGGCTAATCCAGCGTACTCTTCTAAATCCGATTATGATGACGATGATTTGTCCAAAGTTGCTTTCAAGTTTTTGTGCTTTGTTCTTGTTGGTATTTTACCCTTGTCTTTCTCCTTCTTCTTCAGTTTGTGGCAATCGTCCTTGATGTGCCTTCTTCTTGACAATTATAGCATCAAACCTTCCTTTTGCTCCAAAATTACTTTTTCATCGATGACTTATTAAATTTATTAGATTTAATAAACTTACTAATTTTTTTTACCATTAGGGTCACTTCTTCTTCATTGATGGGCATTTCGAAGTCATGTTCGTCCTTCTAGGCTTTCAGAGCAAGGTTGTCGTTCAACTTCTAGGTTTCTTTAGGATCTGCACATCAAGTTTCGTGAAGTTCAAAAGTCGAAAACAAGTTTTTTAGTGTACTTATCTTGAATTCTTAGAGATATAGTATACATCTACTAAGGATAATCATTCAGGAGTTCTCAAAAAAGCATTGAGCGCGTATCAGATAGAATCACAGTTTATTTCCGAGTCTCTGAGATTGTTGAGTTGAGTAATGAATTCTTTGATCTTTGATTGGAGTTGTACTACCTTCTCTCCCTTATTCATCCATAGGTTCCTTAGTTAGGTTCGGAGGATATCCCATCTTGCTAACTTAGCTTCTGAAGTACCTTCATGTAGTTCCAGGAATTTCTCCTAGAGCTCTTTGGCGGAGTCATAGCTGCCGTGGAAGAACGTTTAGCAGATGAAACTCTGCTTTGTCATTCGCCACGAAATCTGCTTGTTCTTTCTTTGTCCATGAGTACTCTTCTTTTTTAGCTCCTTGTTGGTCCTTGGGGGTTACAAAATCATATTTTATGATTAAAAGAATTTCAAAGTCTGTTTTAAAAAATACCTCCATCCGATGCTTCCATTGCATGAAGTCTCCCTTGAACTTCGATGGATGAATACTTGAACTGACCATCGTCTTGTTGTTTTAGAGGTAACCCCCTTCTCAATCTTTCAACTTAGTTAAATAACACAATTAATTTAAATAAAAATGAAGTGTATAAAAATGAACAACTAAAGAAAGAAAGTAAGAAGGTCTAGGATTTTTACTTGGTTACAACCTAGATAGTTGTTAATCCAAGACAGATGCAAAGCTCCACTAAAAATATCTCTTTCGTTGTAGGTGGAGAACACTACAAGAAAAAATAGTACTACTGACAAAATTACCAATAGGAGAAAAGGTACATCGATGATTTCTGATGAAAGTTTATTTTTGTCGGTATATTTAGGCCTTCTGCCAAAAAAAGCTCATTCCATCAATAATGGTCGAAAATACCGACGACAATGTTCTTTTCGTCGGAAATGGCTATCGAAAAAATTGGTAAGGTAGAAATTTACCGAAGGAATTGATATTCCGTCGGTAATCATTATGATTACCGATGGAATCAAGTATTTTCCGTCGGTAATCCTCAGGATTACCGATGGAAAAACTCAATCCGTTGGTAATCATAATGATTACCGACGGAATATCAATTCTGTCGATAATGCCGATTACAATACCTAGGGCACACGGCCGATCCTTTATCCTTCACACACGCGGCCTTCTCCTCCGATCTCTCGAGCTTCGATGATTCAACAAGTTCCCCTCTCTCTCCCCCTCTTCCCCACTCTTCCTTGTTAGAGTGTATATTAAAAGCCTAGCTTTTGGTATAAACATTTATCTAGAAATAAGAATCACATTGGTCAAATGTCTACATTTATGATAAATGTAGTTGTTCAATTAATTTATATTGTAGATAACATGATGTGTGTTGTCACACACAGAGGATCATGTTATCAGTACCTTATAAATTATAAACAGTAGCTCACGACCATAATGGAAAGGAACAAACTATTGGAAGGTCGTAGTTTAATTAGGTGTTAGTTTATCTTAACTATATAATTACACTAGTACACTTAGAGTGTATTGAGCAGGACCATTTGAGGTCGTTCCTTTTATACTGACTTTATAAAGGAACAAAGACCTCAGTTATTATGGAAGTGTGTGCTCTTAATCCTAATATAATAACAAGCACATATATTTGATATTTATTTCTTTAATTTATCAATGGGTGAGATTTAGTTCGATGAATCAATAAGCCCGATAAGTTGGGAAATGATATCACTTATAGTGTGTGTTGTTAATTATAGAAGGAAACTGTGTCCTAGTAATCTAGGTTGAGAATGTCCCCAAGAGGAGCTCATAAGGATTGTCATGTTAAACCCTGCAGGTGGACTTAGTCCGACATGACGATGAAGTTGAGTGGTACTACTCTTGGAGCTAGATATTAATTAAATGAGTTGTCAGTAACTTACTTAATTAGTGGACATTCGACATCTTAAACACAGGGAGACTAACACACTCATAATAAGAAGGAGCCCAAAATGTAATTTGGGATTGGTGCGGTAGTTCAATAATAGTTCTCTAGTGGAATGAATTATTATTGATATAATTAAGTTGTGTGTTCGGGGCGAACACGGGATGCTTAATTTTATCGGGAGACCAAAACCAATTCCTCCTCTCGGTCCCTATCGTATCCTCTTAATTATAGAGTACTATACCCACGTATACCCACCTTCTTACCCATCCCATAGGGGCCGGCCAAGCTAGCTTGGAGACCAAGCTAGGGTCGGCCAAAGTTTGGTTCATGGTTGCTTCAAGGTGACCGGCCCTAGCTTGGGTTCAAGCTTGGTGTGGCCGGCCCAAATTAAAATAAAAGGTTTTTTATTTTTTAAAATTTTCTTATGTGGATAACATGATTTAAAAGAGAGTTTAAAAATTTAAATCTTTCCTTTTATAAGATTCTACAAAAGATTAAGAGAAGAGCTAAATCTCTTTCCTTATTTGTAGATTAAAAGGTTGATTTTAATTTTGGTAAAAACTTTCCTTTTTAACCATGTTCATGATTTAAAAGAAAGTTTAAAAATTAATAATTCTCTTTTATTAGTTTCTACAAAAGATTAAGAAAAGATTTGATATCTTTCCTTATTTGTAGATTGAAAAGAGATTTTAATTTTTAGAGATAACTTTCCGGAAATTATCCACATGTTTAAAGAAAGATTTAATTTATAAAATTTCTTTTTTACCAATCATGAAGGGATTTAAATTATTGGAGAAATTTTTTATAAAATTTCCGGAAGCAAATAAGGAAGTTTTAATTTGTGTTTAAAATTTTTATTTGCTTGGAGAATAGGTGTGGCCGGCCATTATAATTGTGAGAAGAAAAATTATTTTTAATTAAATAAATTTTTCCTTTTCATGGCAAAAGAATTAAGGAAGTTTTTTATTAAAATTTCCTTATTTGCCAAGACCAAGGATTATAAAAGAGGAGGTAGATGTGGCTTCATGGGTGAACAACTCTATTATTTTTCTCCCTCTTTTCTTCCTTGGGTGTGACCGGCCCTTTCTTTCCTCTCCTCTCCTTTGTGTGGCCGAAATTTTCTCATGGTGGAGATAGCTTTGGTGGCCGGAACTAAGAAGGAGAAGAAGGAAAGAAAAGAAGCCTCTTTTCTAGCATCCCTTGGAGCATGGTGGTGGTGGCCGAACCTCTTCATCCTAGGAGAAGTTTTGATGGCCGAAACTTGTAAGGAAGAAGAAGGTGCTAGGTGGTTCTCATCTCGGAAGATCGTTGCCCACACAACGTCCAAGGTTAGAAGAGGAATATGGTAGAAGATCTAGAGGTCTTTCTAAAAGGTATAACTAGTAATTTTTCTTTCCGCATCATACTAGTTATTTTTGGAAATAATACTAAATACAAGAGGCATACGATTCTAGAGTTTTGAATTTATTTTCGATATAGTGTTCTTTTGTTTTTCTTTTCCTTGTGATTTGATTTTTCTTTTCGGTTAACCTAAAGTTATTTTAGGAAATTAAATATTAGCTTTCTATAAAAGGTTTTGTCTAGTCGGTGGTGGTTGCTCCCATATCCAAGAAGGTCATGTGCCTTGCCACGTCAGTACTGGGAACCAATTATGGAAATTAATATTTAATGGAATTAATAACTTAAGGTGATTTGGGTCGAACGTGTTAAGTTTCGCAGGAGACCCAAGTCAAAACCTAAAAGAACGAATAGATTAAGTTTTGGATCAAACGTGTTAAGTTCCGCAGGCGATCCAAAATTTAATTTAAAAGAATACATGGTAGCTAGGAAAAGGTTCAGACCTTTGTACAAAATTTTTGTACAGTGGAACCTCTAGGTTTTCCGAGTAGCAACCAACATTCCTGACTCTTCCAAACGTCGGCAATAACTGGCACAACACATAGCTAGCGTGTTGTGCCGGTCGGTAGCACACGACTGGCAGCTATAGAGACCACTAGCACGCGGTTGGCGGCTGTGTTGACCTCCAGCACGCGGTTGGCGACTATGCTGGCCTCCAACACGCTGCTGACGGCTATATCGACCGCCAGCACATTACTGCCAAGTGTTGTGGCACCAATAATGGCCACCATCACGTGGTTGGCTTCTTTGCTGGCTACCAGTGCACAAGTTGGGCAGCCAACAGCTTGTTCCTGCTGAATTTATCCTAGCATGTCATTTTTTTAATTAATTTTAGCTAAATTGTATTTCTGTTGTAGTATATTACTGCTATTTTTCAGTTGGACTACACATATTCAGGTATAATTTACATGATTGAATTTAAATATAAATTAAGTTAATATTTTGATATATAACATGATATAACCATATGGTGATTTTACTATTGGTAGATACTCCATGTTCAATATATGAAAAAATAATCTAGGTTTCTTTTGATTCACTAAGATGAATGTTCAATAGAAAGTGAATGTTATGTCTGATCTAACCTATTATGTTGTTAAATGGAAACTACTCACTATATTATGTTTGATTATTTTATTTAAGGTTAAATTAAATTGTACAAGTTTAATAGTGTTTTAAATTATATTCTCATTAGGTGATAATGTCTATGAACAAAGCATAGATGTACAATTGATTAGAAAAAAAGATTTATTAGAGATGATTTTATTACTGAAGTAAAATAATTTGTGAACTTTGTTAAGAGTCATCCAGAATATATGAATGGTGTTGAGTTATGTTGTCCTTGTAATCACTCCAAATATAGAAATAGAGCCTTCCGTGATGAGGATATCATGAAAATACATATATAAAGAAATAATTTTATATCAAATTACTACAATTGATAATGTCATGAAGATCCTTATTTGTATGAACCAATTGAGCCTTCTAGGGGTTCTTTATCTAGCATAACTTTTATTGTGCCTGAATCATCAACTTATGATATTGGAATGCAATCAATGGTTCACGATGCAATGAATGCTCCAGTTGATTATTTCAATATCAACGAAATACCAACACCTGAATATCAACAAATATATGAAATATTAAAGGTTATTGAAAGAGAAGTGTGGGAAAGCATTCCCTCTAGCCATTCGCAATTATCAGCTACTGGAAGGTTATTGAATATGAAATAGAACATTATTTTTCAGAAAGATGTTACGATGACATTTGTTAATTGATGTCAGAGTTGCTTCTTATTGATAACATAATGATGGATAGTTTTTACAATATAAAGAAATTGATTAGAGGTTTAGGTTTACCTGTAAAGAAGATTGATTGTTGTATAAACAACTGTATAATATTTTGGAATAAAGATAGTGAACTGAGTGAATGCAAAATCTGTATGATATTTTGCTATAAGCATCATAGTCGTATACCAGGGAAGAAGAAAAATATTACTTGGAAAGTGATGTATTACTTTCCTTTAATTGTTATACTTCAACACTTATATGCATCTGTCGCTACAGCTTGTCACATAACGTGGCATCATGAACATGAGCATGAAGGAGGAATTATATGTCATCATTGTGATTTCCCTGCATGGAAACATCTTGATATTGTATTTTTCTCATTTGCAATGGAACCACGTAATGTGAGATTGAGACTTTCCGCAGATAGATTTCAGTCATTTAGTCAGTCGGGACAGCAACATCCATCTTGACCAATTATATTAACACCGTATAATTTACCATCATGGATGTGCAAGAAAGATGAATTTATGTTCCTTACTATGCTTATTCATGGTCCAACCAATCTCAAAGAGAAGATAGATGTTTTCTTGCAGCCACTAATTATTGAATTAAATGATTGATGGAATATGGGGTCGGTGACTTATGATGTTATAAGTAAAACTAATTTTAGATTACATGCTACATTATTATGGATGATCAATGATTTTCCAGCATACTCAATATTGTCTGGATAAAGCACAGTTGGTAAATTAACTTGTCCACACTTCATGACAGATTCTGATGCATTTTCATTATCTTGCAGTGGGAATGTATCTTAGTTTGATAATCACCGTAAATTTTTACTTATTGATCACCCTTTCAAGAGAAATAAAAAAAATAAAAAATATTATAGTCAGAAAACCTCCTCCAATAGTTCATACTTTAAGTGAAGAAATCATTGAACAAATAGACAGTTATGAATTTCTACCAGTATCTCAATCTAATTCTGATGAGATAAATAAATACATTATTAGGATGTGCAAATGTGGTTACAAGAAAAGGAGCATTTTTTAGGAGCTCCCTATTAGAAGTATCTACTTATTCGACATAACTTAGATGTCATGCATGTTGAGAAAAATTTCTTCGATAATATCTTCAACACTGTGATGAATGTGCCTAGAAGAACTAAAGATACTGTAAAATTTCATGAGGAATTAAAAAACTAATAAACAGACCAGAGTTGCATCAAAATGAAACAACCAATAGATTTTCAAAGACTTGTTATACATTGGACAAAGACGGTAAGCAGACTTTATGTAGTTGGCTGAAAGAAATAAAATTCCCAGATAAGTATACCTCAAATATGGCTCGATGTGTGGATATGAATAGGTTAAAGATGTTTGGAATGAAGAGTCATGACTATCATGTATTCATGCAAAGACTTATTCCAGTAGCTTTCCATGATTTACTTCCTCATAATGTTTGGCAAGCGCTCACAGAATTGAGTCTATTTTTTAGAGATTTGACAGCGGGGTGTATTATGATGGATGATATGCTTCAGCTAGAAATAGACATTCCTCTCATACTATGTAAGTTGGAGCACATATTTCCACCCAATTTTTTTGATTCAATGAAATATTTACCAGTACATTTACCATACGAGGTACCAATAGCTGGTCATATGCAATACAGATGGATGTATTTGTTAGACCCCGTGGTTATTTTTATGTGATCAACCAAGTTAGGTTAGGTCATATTTGTTATCTGATCCCTATGTCTAAGTGTGCAGGAGTTTAGGAGCGCAGGAAGTCGAGCGGAAGACGCAGCTAGCGAGAAGGATGACACGGGAAGGGAGCTGACAAGCTCGATACGTCCGAAGGACGAGAGAGCTACGGAAGAGTACACCAGTGGATGAGAAGAACGTGCACGGCGGAAGAAGGGTCGGAAGCATGCTCGAGGAGAAGGCCAGAAATTGAGTTCGGGTGAGCCCTATTTCAGTTGGTCGCAATCACCTATGCAATCAGAGCCTCAGAAGAAGAAATCAAGTCAAAAGGAGTTGAAGAGCTAGCTGGAGGCGCCTTCAACGAAGTGATGAAGGCGCCTGCGCTGCCTGCAGGGTTGGAGGCGCCTTCATTGGCTTAAAGGCGCCCTTAACCAGTCCAAGGTGACTTCAAGCCCATTGGAGGCACCTTCGACCTGGCCAAAGTGGTCATTTTTTATCGGATAAAGTTTTATCCGGTCAAACCCCTTGGAGGCGTCCTCAACCCCTTTGGAGGTGCCTTCAACACTCGAGATAGAGTTTCCAGGAGCTATATAAAGGCCCCTGGAGCTAGGAAATTAGTCAATCAACTCTGTAACAACTTCCTAGCAACTTCTGAGCATTCTTAGTGTGTAAAAAAGTTTCTCCGCCTACAGTTAAGGAGACATTCTAGTAAAGCTGTTCGACTGCCTTAGATTAACAACTCCCTGGGTTGTAACCAAGTTAAATTCCCTGTCTCTCTCTTATTTCTGTTTAGTTTTGATTTTATTGTTGCTATTTTTTGAGTTGAAAGTTTGAGGAGGATATTCTTTATTTTCAGACAATTCACCCCTCCCCTCTTGCCGGCCCCGCTCCACCAACAAGTGGTATCAGAGCCAGACCGCCTCACAAGGTCTGACCGTCGACTAAAGCACAAAGATCAAGACGATGGCCGGAAAAAGCATTTAGCCCTCGAAATTCGACGGAGACTTTGCTACATGGAAGCGAAGAATGGAGGTATTCTTTAAGACTGAATTTGATATACTTCTAATCATGAAATATGGTTTTTCAACCCCCAAAGACAAGGAAGAATACAACTGGACGAAGAAGGAGCAAGCCGATTTCGTGGCCAACGGAAAGGCTGAGTTCCATCTGCTCAGCGTTCTACCGCCCCAGGAGGTAAGTCGGATCGGAAGTTACAATTCTACCAAAGACCTCTGGGAAAAATTCCTGGAGCTTCACGAAGGCACCTCAGAAGCAAAGTTAGCAAGGTGGGACATCCTCCAGACTCAGCGGACGAATCTCCGGATGAACAACGGCGAGAAGGTAGCACAACTTCAAGCGAGAATTAAGGGGCTAATAACGCAACTGAACAACCTCAAAGAATCGGTAACAAACCGAGACTCGATCCGGTACGCGCTCAACGTCTTCCCAAGGTCTCCAGAATGGGTGTCCTTAGTAGATGCATACTACATCTCTAAGGACTTTAAGGTAAGTACTTTAGAAAGTTTATTTTCTACATTTGAATTTCACGAATCTCGAATTGCAGAGCCTAAACAAGTAGAAAAGACAAATCTCAACATTGCCCTACAAGCTGAAAAGGACGATCCCGACTCTGAAGCTTCGATCGACGAGTTTGAAGCGGCTCTATTGGAAAGAAATTAAATAAATTTATTAAAACTAATAAATTTAGATCGCAGTCAAAAAGGCATCAACGCAACAAAAGGACGATTCGTTGCTACAACTGCAATGAAGAAGGGCACATCAAGGATGACTATCCAAAACTGAAGAAAAGAGACAAAGAGAAGTCTCAAAAGCCAACATCCTCAAAGCGCAAAAGTCTGAAGGCAACATGGGATGAATCATCATCCTCGGAATCAGAAGTCAAAGCCTTCTTAGGATTAGCACTGATGGCCAACCATCTTTTCGAAGAAACCAGCTCGGAGATGAGCATAGATGAAGGGAGAGGATCATCAGAAGAAGAAAGCTGCGATGAAGGAGAGCATCGGATATAGAGATAAGTCAGGTATGTAATCTAACTCCCAAGAAATCCTTTCAATTCATAAAAGTTCTCACTAAAGACTTAGTTAAATTAGAAAAGGAGAATAATGAATTGAAGTTAAACTTAGCAAAAGCATGCCATTAGAAATGTACGATAATTTAATGTTAGAAAATAAAAATGGCAGTCCGGTGCACGAAGCTCCCACCATGCGAGGTCCCGGGGAAGGATCCATTGTACGTAGTCTTACCCTGCTTTTTGCAAGAGGTTGTTTCCAGGATTCGAACCCGTGACCTTTTGGTCACATGGCAACAACTTTATCGTTGCACCAAGGCTCCCCTTCTAATGTTAGAAAATGAAAAATTAAAATTGAAAATTAAAAAATTAAAAAATAATGCATGCCTAAATAAATTTCCAAAATCAAAACTCAAGTTATATGGAAAATTAAACTGGTACATTAGAAAACATCATGGACAACTTAGAAAAGTTTCTAAAAGTTATATACCGCCTAAGTTGTTAATTAATCCAGTAGAGAAGAACCTTTACTGGGTTCCAAAATCTTTTCTAGACTAAATTTTTTATAGCTTTCAGCGAGAAAATTAAACGTTAAAATTTCTTTATGAGGCTTTGTCTAAGGAAGTGGTTGTTGCTCCAATAACCAAGAAGGCCTAGTGCCTCGCCATGATCTAAAAGCCAAAATATTGAAATAAAATGTTTAATTAACTTTCTAGTAAAGAATTAAAATTATAATTAAATAATACTTTAAAAAGTTTTCTTAAACATTCTTCAAAAATATTTTTATACTTAGAAAAATTCTCAAATAACATTTTTTGCCTAGGTTAAAATTTCTCAAATTAGATTTTTTTTTTTAGAAAATTGTCTTATCTAAGTCTCACTTAGAAATTTTCAAAAGATTTAAATAAAAATTTTCAAAATTATTTAAAAAATTACCTAAGTTAAAATTTTCTTCTATTTAGAAAAATTTTAAAAATAGCTATGTTCGTAAAATCTTTAAATTTTTTATTATTTTGAAAATGATTTCTTTTAAAACTTGAATTTTTTCTTAGAAAACTTTTACTTGAATATTATTACCCCATGTTTTTCGATGTGATCAAAGGGGGAGAAATAGACACAAGTTTAAGTTTAGGGGAAGTTTTAGAAAAGTTAGTTAATTTTTTAATGTTGCAATTTCTTTTATTGCAACATTTTTACTTAAAATGCTAGTTTGGTAATTTCTTTAAATTACTTGTCTATTTTTTCCCCTAACTTGAACTTGGGTTGATGCACATCAAAAATGGAGAGATTGTTAGACCCCATAGTTGTTTTGATGTGATCAACCAAGTTAGGTTAGGTCATGTTTGTTAGCCGATCCCTGTGTCTAAGTGTGCAGGAGATTAGAAGCGCAGGAAGTCAAGCAGAGGACGCAGCTAGCGAGAAGGATGGCACGGGAAGGGAGCCGACGGGCTCGGTGCATCCAAAGGACGAGAGAGCTGCGAAGGAGTACACCGGTGGACGAGAAGAACGTGCGCGGCGTTCGAGGGATGAGAAGTCGGCTCGGAAGCCTGCTCGAGGAGAAGGTCAAAAATTGAGGTCAAAAACTCTCTCTTGTGTACTTCTCTTCTTCTTCCTCTTGATCCCTCCTCTGTGCTCATGACTAGTAACTTCCGAAGGAGAGGTTTGTACTCAAGGAGTTATCTTAAGGAGCTCAGCATGGATACGAATAGAGGCGAGGTTCGACAACGTCACTACAGTTGATACCCTTCCGTTACAGGTCATCCGTAAGGTATACCTAGTGTAAATTTACTTCCTGTAAAATTTTAATTATGTGATCATGTTTAGCATATTGTATCCTTGTATGCATGTGGTGTGTGTGATGTAATAATTAAAAATTATTATTGTTTTATTTTTTACTACGCATGTTTACAAAACATGTTCTAGCACACACCCGCATCGGGCATATCCCAACATCTTTCTCGTCCACCGGTGTATTCTTCGCAGCATCTCGTCCCTTGGATAGATCGACCCCGTCGGCTCCCTTTCCCATAACATCCTTCTCACTAGCCGCATCTTCCGCTCAACTTATTGTGCTCCTAAGTTTCTGTACACTTAGACACAAGACATCAAACATAAATATCACCTAATTTAACTTGGTTGGCCATATCAAAACTACCATAGGATACTTACAGATAAAACATTCATATTATAAGAACTGTAGTTAGTTACAACACAATAAAATTAGTGTTGATCAAAACAAAGTGCTGCTATAATATAATATTTGTTGGTGCGGGAAGCATCCAACGATTGAACCTGTGTTTTGATTATGTCAAAGGGTTCAAAGTTAAGTTATTTTCTTATCTAATAAGGTTTATTGAGTTTGCAGGAAAGTCCTAAGTTGTCTTAGGCAAAAGTCCTAGATGCGGTTAGGCAGGTGGAAAACTCTAGGGGGTGGTAACCCTAAGTCCAAGGGGGTGGTAACCCTAGGTGGTGGAAACTCTAAGGGGCAGTAACCTTAGGTCTTAGGGGTGGTAACCCTAGGTGGTGAAAATCTAAGGGGCGGTAACCTTAGGTCGTAGGGGGTGGTAACCCTAGGTTGTGGAAAACCCTAGGGGGTGGTAACCCTAGGTCCTAGGGGGCGGTAACCCTAGGCTGAGGAAAACCCTAGGGGGTGGTAACTCTAGGTCCTAGGGGTGGTAACCCTAGGCAGAAAGTCCAGTTGGTCTGGAGGATCAATCTGGCAAATAGGTAAACTCTCTTGAGTGGAGTAGGTGAGGATGCGTTCCCCGATAAGGGAACAGTAGGCGTCGGTTCTACCTATGGTTTCCGGAGATGAAATCTGAAGTCAGAACCGGATAGTCCGGAGGCTGTCAAAATAAGTTTCTATTTATCTTATTTTATTGTACTAACTTTGTTTTGCAGGATATACCTTGTTTGTAGACTAACATGCCTTGCAGAACGGAAATTGCACAAGAAAAGCCTCGGATGAACAGTCCTGAGGCACCCTCCATGGAGCTTGGAGGCGCCTCGGGTGACTTGGTCGATAGCCCCGCAACAAGGCGCGAGGACGCCCTCCATGGAGCTTGGAGGCGCCCTCAGGCGAATAAGCAGCGGGCATTACGGAGTTTATCAACGCGGCTGACTCGATAGGTTGGAGGCGCCCTCCATGTGGTTAGAGGCACCCTCCATGTGGTTGGAGGTGCCCTCAATAGGCCATTTAAGCCTGGTTCGAGCAGCAGCTTACACAATCAAGAATCTGGCAATCCTTCTTCCATGTGCTGCTAACAAGACGATCTGGCGAAGTCCTAACTCTACTCCGACGACCAAAAGCTTTCAATTTCAGATTTCCTTGTTGTCAGTATAACATTTGATAGTGCTTTAATTTGTATTAATTTGTAATATTTCTGAATTGATAGTGATTGTCCAAAGTAAACACTCAACGAGTATGAGCCTTGGAGTAGGAGTCGTCACAGGCTCCGAACCAAGTAAAACTCTTGGTGTTCATGTATTGTCTTATTTTTCGCTACGTGTTTTACTCTAACAAATGAATTAGCCACGAGCAATATTCACCCCTCCCTCCCCCCTCTCCCCTCTCCCCTCTCCCCTCTCCCCTCTCCCCTCTAGCGCTTTCGATCCTACAATATTAACTAGAAATGAAGAAAGTCCCACAATCTCTGGAAGGGGGTAAATCAGAGCATTTTACCCTAACACAATAATCCTTATATAAGAAAAGTCAAATATCTAACAAGACATTTTACATCTATTGAGAATTGATCCTAATACTTATTAAAATAATACCAATAATGTCAACCTATGAAGCTCATATTGTAACCACTATGAACTATAATTATTATAATATAATTTATTAGTGTTTATTAAAATTGAAATATCTATATTATAATACATGTGAACATGTAACTACCTCAACAGCATAAAAAATAATAATTTGGGAAAATATATATATATATATATTAACATAAAATAAAATGTCCTTTTGATAATAAATTAAGGAAGGGACGTCTTTTCAATTTTTGTCCTTGTCCTCTAGCTTTATCCTGGAGTCTTTTAATATTTTTTGCTTTATAAATAAGCTAGATGATCTAGGTAAGTCAAGGGAGTAAGATAGGTCAATCAAGTTTGTCAGATATAAGAGTATAAATAAGTTAAGTTGTTTGTAAATAAGGATGTAATTGAGTTAAGTTGTTCATGAATTATTCGAAACTCGATTCGATAAAAATTCATTTAATGAGACTCATTAAGATAAATAAATCAAACTCAAGTTTCACACTATTCGACTCGTTAGCTCGTGAACATGTTCGTTAAGTTCATGAATTAATTTTAAATAAAATAATAATAATTTTGATATTAAATTTATAGATTTTTTATTATACTTATGAAACATATAGACAAATATATTAAATTTTTTTATTATAATAAAATTATAAATTTTAATAAGAATATTATAATTTTTTCTAAATATATTATTTAACTTTTAATAAATATTTAAATTTATAACTCATATTTATTAAACTCGTTATGCTCGATAAAAGCTCGAATAAACTCGTTAGTCATGAATATATTCGTTAAATAAAACTCGAGTTTGACTCGATTATAAATGAGTCAAATTCAAATATTCAAGAATTCGACTCGGCTCAATTACACCCCTACTTGTGAATCACTCGTGAGCAACTCAGTCAAAATTCAACTCGAGCTTGAAGTTGACCGAACTCGATCCAAGCTCGAGCCGGCTTGATTAGAAATTGAGTCGAACTCGAGCTTAATTATTACTTGCTCGAGCAAAACGAGCCCATAATAATATATATTTTATAATTTATAATATATAATATATTAATTTATTTATTAAAAAATTAAAAAATTCAAATTCGAGCTCAAGCCCATAATTAAATATCGAGCTCGAGCTCAACTCTACCGACTTGAGCGAGCTCGAACTCGAATCAAGCCAGTATAAATCGAGCCGAGTCGAGCTCGAGCCTTGGCTGGTTTACAGCCGTAGTCAGGTGCTTCGGGCTAGTTAAGTAGACTGGGACGATCAAGTTAGGTCATCTAATTGGTTTAGGAGGGATTGGCAACTCAGTCAATTCAATTTGATCCACTCAACATGAAGGAACCGACTAGCTCACCTCTACCCGACCAAACCAACTCAATCACACAAACTCAACCTGAATTCATGCGAGCAATCAAACCTGGGACCTGAAATTCAGATGCTTAGAACAGAAATGATTACAAATATCTGAATACCTCACAGAGATGTTACAAATCCTTGTGTATTTTTGACTTCACTGGTGTGTAAGAACTTATTTGCAACAGCCTTGATCCAAGCTCTATCCTTTTTGGAATATGCATATCTGACGTTGGATGCCAGTAGGAGAAACCCTTCATTCTCCAATGGTGGAATCGAATTGGTAAATGCATCAGAAACTCTGATTACTGGCTGCACTAGCATTGAAAGAGTCCCTTTAGGTAGTGGAATCCTTACCTCAGATCCTGCAGCCGTCAAAATATATGAAACTAAAACCTGTAAAGTGTAAGAAAACACCAAACAAGATCATTCCTGCATTGGCAAAATCACTTCCTTTGAAGAAAGAAAATATTGAAGATGTGTACAATGAAGTTCAGCAAAACTCTCAGAAACTAGAAATATTCCAAGTACTGAAATGAATAATTAGTAGCTTATAGGGAAGTCGCAAAAAACTTGGTTACACAAGAATGCAGGAACAAGAGAAGATCATCCAATGAGGCTGTTTCAACGTCTATATTCCGAATAGCGCATCTATGTTCTTGAGTGTTTCAATATTTTAGATGTCTACACGCACATATTACCTACCACAAATGGTTTAGGACTCGCAATGTATTGTCATCGCATTTACATGTACAAATGGCATTCTTGTGTTTGTTTCATTCTAACACAATGGAATCTTCTAAAAAACTGCATGGATTCCAAGAATTTAGCTGCTATTTTATTCATCAATTGAAGCTTATTTATCTGAGGCAGTGGTTCATCAATTGGGCGAATTATGAACAGGGTATTCTTCTTGAAGCAATCCATCCTAACTCATTTTATACTAGATGATAAAGTTTGAAAGGAACATAGGTATTTATCCTCTCCAAGAAGAAAAATTTATCATACCTAGGCTTTCAGGATAATATACTGTTTCTTTCAGGTCAAAAAAGCCACTTTGTTGAATCCCATTGCCAAACCATTGCAATAGATGATCTCTCGAATCGTCTTCATCTTCAGGCATGTTCCAGTATCCACGTATGCATAGTCCATCATTAACTGCTATAATCTAGCACAAAGAGATATATAAAGATGTACTGGACAATAGTACCTCGTCTTATTTTTGGCACCTAAGTTTTTAGTGAAATCTGAAGTTATACCACTGATATGCTGTTCGTGGTGCGTAAAAGAGCATAAGAGGCCCATGCCATATCTTCCTTCAGATCGTCTGAGATGTTATTGGGCATGAGGAATATTTGCCTATTTCCTTCTGGCAGTGAGGTACGATCCACTATTGCACCCTGATGAAATTCAAGAAACGGGACATATAATAGGGAGAATATTAATGAAGACGATAATTTACCAAATGTTGATAATTAAAAAAAAAGTACATGACGACAACAAATTCTTTAGTCCCTGCATATGCTGCACAAAGATCATTGGACTTACTGTATCGCTAATTGTTCAGGAATTTAGAGAGCAGTCATCACCTAGCATAAGAATGACTACTAACAACTAGATTACAGTATTGGATCAAAGGTAGGTAACAATCAGACCTTGGCCTAGTATGCCGAAATAGTAAGGCAACGGTAACAAAGTCCTACTGTATTATTCACTAATTTAAGTCCTTCAGACATTTTTGAATTTAGGCTTTGTCCACAGTGATAGCCAATCCACTCAAATAAACCAATCTTTGCAGAAGGTTGAATATAAAAGAAACAAAGCTTTCCAAATCCAGAAATGACCACAAGTGAGACAGGACCAGAAATATAACATCCAAATGTGAAAAAAATACTCTACTGCTGAGTGACTCTTCCATCCTTTTCATGTTGGCACATCATCATCAAGTTCTAATTTTCTTCTAGTCAGAATAGAACCTCAACTCTATACTCCTGTTCTCTAAACTGCCCTCTCTAAGAGAAGTTTTCATGGGGAAAAAAAGAAGAAAACGTTATAAATTATATTCTTACTTTCATGCTACATCAACCAAAACAAAAAGTAAATCATCTACTCTTATAAAGGCAATTGGAAATGGTTATATTTCACATCATTATCTATCAATGTTGTTGGATTATTGCATAGTTGTTTGTTAGGGTACCAAAACTCGGAATAAAGAAACACACAATTGTATTTGGGTTAACAGAAACAGTACAACAAGACTACTCAAATCTAAAAGAGAAACTCTCTCCACCAGCCCAAGACCATACTCTCTTTTGACAGTAATTCTTAGATCCCCTCCCCACTAACTTCCTACCAACTTATAACCATACACATACTCTAAAACATGAAAACATAACTGCCACAGAGATATAATTAACTCTACAAGATAAACTGGCTACTATATATTAATGTTGGTATGCCCCTTTTGTGCTTTAGCCCTCCTAGAATATACAATCCATGTTTTTGGCTTGTTTCCCCCATGACCCATGTTCACATCTAGAACTGGGCTTCTATCATTACCACCTGCTGTAGCTCTAGCCTTGTCCTCAAGGCTAAAATGAGGAAATTGAGTTCTAAGAGTGAAATCATCCTCCCACATTGTGTCAATCATGGCCTTACCCTTCCATTTGACTAGCCATTGACAAATCGCTTCGCCATTATGAACAATGTCTCTACTAGCAATCACATATTTGGATTCCACATCATCTTCAGGTGTTACCTCCAGTCCACTCGGTCAATATGCTTGCACATTATACTCTCCAATAGCTTTCTCAAGTAATGGTGGAAGAAGGCAACTACGCTCGCCCCAGCACCTCCGCCAACCCGTCCCAGGGCCAACACGGAGGAGCTTTCTTAAGTAATGATACACGAAAGATGGGATGGACTCGAGAATGACGGGAAAGTTTCAGCTTATATGCAACCTCGCCATATTTTGCAAAACCTGGAAAGGTCCATAATATCATGCTGCCAATTTTTTATTAATCCTCCAAGAGACTGTGTGCTGGCTGTGGGGGCCTTAATTTAAGGAACACCCATTCTCCTACTGCAAATTGTAGTTACTTCCTTGGAGAGCTTCATCCCTGTCAAACAACTCCCTGGCCACTATCTCAACTTTAGTTTCATTTGTTAAGAAACGAGTTAAAGTTGTAATGGATTGGAAGGAGATGACCATGAAATTTCATCATGAAGATCTTTTAGTCACCCTACAAGGTAAGTTGGAGGCAGCTAAGAAGAGTAAACAAACAGAAATAGTATAACAAAAATGTTGTAACCCCAAGGTTATTTTGATATGATCAACCAAGTTAGGTTAGGTCCTGTGGTGTTTTAACCTTGTGTCTAAGTGTGCAGAAGCTTAGGAACACAATAAGTCAAGCAAAAGACGCAGCTAGCGAGAAGGACGGCACGGGAGAGAGTCGACGGGCTCGGAGCGTCCTAGGGACGAGGTGCTGCGGAAGAGTACGCGGACGGACGAGAAGGAAGCGCGTGGCGTTTCCGAGGGACGAGAAGCCGGAGCGGAAGGTTGCTCGAGAAGGCCGAAATTAGGTTCGGGTGAGCCTTATTTCGGTTGGCTGAAATCACCCAAGCGAGCGAAGTCGGAGTGGAAAACCCGGACCGAGGCGAGCTGAACCGGAGCGGAAGGCCCAGACCGAAAAGGTCAAGGGGGTTGACTTTGAGGTCCGGGCGCCTGGATCCATTTCGAGCGCCCGGAAGTCTTGGAGCTCGGAATGTGACTTTGATCGGATCGCGTTTGACCGCAATCCATTGTGAAGGGGATAAAACTTTATCCCCCTCCAGGCGTCTGGAAGGTTCCAGGCGCCCCGACCAAGGCTATAAATATAGCCTTGGTCCAGAAGCTTTTCAATCATCAAGCAATTGTAATACAACACTTGTGCGCTCTTCATTGTTAGTTTAGCTTCTCATTTTGTGCTTTCACTGTTGTAAGAGACTTCTCCGCCTGAAGAAGATACTTAGTGTGTTTACTTCCTTGGACTAACAACCTCCCCGGCTGTAACCAAGTAAAAGCTGTGAGCCTCTTCTTTTAGCTTATTTCTTTATTTCAATTTATGCAAGTGTTCTTTTAAAAGTCCGAGAAAGGTATTTGTTTTTTATATTGTGCAGAACTATTCAACCCCCCTTCTAGCCGGCCCAACGACACTAACAAAATGTTGGATCGAGAAGCACTAGGGGGAGGGGGGGTGAATAGCGCTCGTGGCTATTTCGTTCGATTCGTAAAACTCGAGTGTTAAAGCAGCGGAAATAAAAAGAACAACACACAAAGACACAGATTATTTACTTGGTTCGAAGCCTGTGGCGACTCCTACTCCAAGGCCCGCGATCGTTGATCGCTTTCGGTGGGCAACAACTATAATATCGTAAATGAGAGTACAACTTTGAAATACAATATTAAAGCTGGAATACAAATTATACCGACGATGAAAATTACTATCTTGAAGCTTCGAGTCGTCGGGGTCTTGCCGTAGCTCAGCCGGATCGTCTTGTTAGCAGCACACAGGAGAAAGAGCTCTAGAGAATTGATTGTTTGAAGTGCTGCCTCGACAACCCCTTTTATACACTGCTGAAGGCGCCTCCAAGCACGTCCGAGGTGCCTCCAGGTTGCCCGAGTCGCACGCGTGGATCAGCACAGAACTGGTCGCACTTATTTGCTTTAAGGCGCCTCCAAGCCTCTTCAAGGCGCCTTCAAACCTTGGTCCAAGGCGCCTCCAGCTTCATCTAAGGCGCCTCCAGCACTGCTTCGCAGCTAGCTCCCGCTTTGCACTCGAGGCGCCTCCAAGCTCCATGTAGGTGCCTCGGACACTGTTCATCCGAGACTTAAGGTTGGTTTTTTGTACCTGCAAGATGCGTTAGTCCCAAAATAACAGCATACCCTGCAAGACAATGTTAGCATGCATAAGATATAGTGAGAACAGTAATTGACAATCTCCGGACTGTCCGGGTCTGACTTTAGATTTCCGACCGGAAACCCTAGGTCGACCCGACGCCTACTGTTCCCTCTACGGGGAACGCGTCCTCACCTACTCCCCTCAGGAGAGATTACCTGATGTCAGGCCGGTCCTCCAGACCGACTGAACTTTCTTCCTAGGGTTACCACCCCATAGGACCTAGGGTTACCGCCCCCTAGGGTTTTTCTCCACCTAGGGTTATCACCCCCTAGGACTTAGGGTTACCGCGCCCTAGGGTTTTCCTCCACCTAGGGTTACCACCCCATAGGACCTAAGGTTACCGCCCCTTAGGATTTTCCTTCATCTAGGGTTACCACCCCCTAGGACCTAAGGTTACCGCCCTTTAGGGTTTTCTACCACCTAGGGTTACCACCCCCTAGGGCCTAGGGTTACCACCCCCTAGGGTTTTTCACCTACCTAACCGCAATTAGGACTTTCCTGCAATCACAAATAAGCTTAACTTTGAATTCCTTTGTCATTATCAAAATAATGGTTCGATCGTCGGATGTTTCCCGCACCAACACAAAAAAACACTCAAATTTGACAGAGAAACTCTCTCCACTAGTCAAAGACCATACTCTTTTTAACAATAATTCTTAGATCCCCTCCCCACTAAATTCCCACCAACTTATAACCATACACATACTCTAAAACATGAAAATATAACTGCCACAGAGATAGGGGTGTTCATTTGGTTCGGTTCGAATTATTTGGGTTATTCGGTTCGGGTTATTCGGATTTTATAATTTTCTAAATCCAACCAAGAACCAAACCGAATTAGCTATAAACCAAACCGAATTACCCGAAACTAATTTGGGTTATTCGGTTCGGGTACCAATTAACCCAATTTTCTTTTTATTTCAAATTTTCAATCTTCTTCAAATAAATAAACTCTTAATATTTTACATTTATAAATAAATAAGCTCCAAATTTGATAAAATAGTTTCATTCAATATAAGAAAAAAACTTACACATTCCAAAGATTATACTAAAATAAATTAAAAATATATATATTAATTCCTTATTTGGGTTTCGGGCGGGTTATTCGGATGGGGAGTTAAATCCAAAACCAAACCATTAACCCAATTAACATTTTGGGTTAATTCATTCAACCGACCCGAATTTCATTTAACCAAACCAAATAACCCGAATGTTATTTGGATCGGCGGGTTAATGGATTGACCCGAATAATGAACACCCCTACACAGAGATATAACTGAGTCTACAATATAAATTGCCTACTATGTATTAATGTTGGTCTACCCCTTTTGTGTTTTAGCCCTCCTAGAATATACATGTTTGCCTCCTATAAATTGCCTACTATCCATGTTTCTGGCTTGTTTCGCCCATGATCCAGATAATCCAGCATGTTTCCCCCATAACCCAGGTTCATATCTGGAACTAAGTTTCTATCATTGTTTGTAGTAATTCTCCATTATGAGTTTAACTAATGCACATTGCAATTCTCCAACACGCTGATCCCCAGCAAAAATGTCAAGAAGCTAGACCTCACAAGCAGTACTTTCTGAGAAAAATTAATTTTAAGGAGAATGCTATTTCTTTGTTATCCCTTTGGTCAGTGCTTTTGAGGAGAATTACCATTTTTTGTTTGGACTTTTGGTTAGATGTCCTATTTGATACATGGATATAGCTAATGATAGTAGTATTGAGGAATGAATCAAAGAGCAAAATTATTTTTTCAATATTTCTAAGGTACCACAAGAAGGCAGAGATAAGGGTCTTGTACTCATCATCACCATCAAACAAGAAGCTATCTAGATTGTAATATTAACTTTGGGGAGCAACATGATAGCATGAACAATCAAATATGAGTCTAAAAGGAACAGCCAGTGAAATCAGTCAATGAAGATTCGGCCTAGCGTAAATGTACTGGACCAATGGATTGTAACTCATGCAACATAAAAAAAAGAGTCTTTCAAAGCTTTACATACCTCAAGAAACCTCCCAAGATAAGGGAGGACGATCGAGAAGGTAGCCAAGAAAATCCCTAGAGCCTCAGTTCTCTGGTTTAGAGAAATAGAATGTAAAAAAACAATTCTTATAAGAAACTTTCTTCCGGTTGAATCGAGTTCAAGAGAACCAAAAGGAAAACTGAATTACCAGCTGAGCAGGAGTGGCGGAGGCAGCGGAGAAAACGTGGTTGATCACGATTAGAGTGCCAAGTGCAATCCCGAGGTATCTCGGAAGGTAGGACTCGTCAAGGCCCGGAATCCCTGTCAATGCCTAAAGATGAGTAAGTAAAACAAGCCGGAGAGGGATGGAACGACAAAGGGAATGGAGTCAGAGAACCAAACGTGAAACGGAGAATGGAGACGTTGATCTCTTGCTGCTGCTGCTGCTGCTTTTGTTGCTGGGGATTGGAGTCCCAGGCAGCGAGTGTGAAGAGGAAGCGGCGGCGGACAAGGGCTCTAGTGGATCGAGGAAGGAGGAGGAAGGGAGGTGGGCCTCTCGTCGGAAGAGTAGGAAGCGTACGGATAAAGGACCATTTCACGCCGGCGACGGCGGACGACCTGCATCCACTCACGGCCATTTGGAGCCAGATAATTGTCGGCCAATATCGTCAAGAAAATGAAAATTTTGGGCAAAATTCATAAAAGCACTCGTTGTTTATTTATTTATCTATTTTGGGCCTTTTAGCAATTGGAGAATAGTTGCGGTAATTTGGCCTCAAGCCCAAATTTCCATTGTCTCAAACATTTGCATAATACAAGTCTAATTTAGCCCGACTTGACTTGTTTACAAGTAGTTTTGTGAATTCAACTCTCCAAGCATAACAAACGCAAGTTAGTTGAGGATGGAATCCCTGCGCCGATAAGTTAAGATGTTAAGCCCCCTGTGGCTCAATAGCTTGGCTGATGATTCAGTTCATCGAACCAAGTATTTAAGATTAATTTTGAAGGGGATCGATTTAATCCTATTAAAAATTTTCATCAGTTTATAATTCAACAAATTTTTTCGGGGCAGATTCGAAGTGTCGTGATTCTGTTGCGTTGAAATCTCCATGTCTGTGGTTAGTTATTGGGGCTTGTATTTTTCTGGTATCTTGTGACTTGCTGTGCTTGTTAACTTTTTATTGAAGTAGCAGCGCTTGTGCAGTTATGCACAAGCCACCAGAACATAAGCGCAACGACCGGTTCATACTGGTCAACCGCGGTTCAATTATCATCCGGCCGACCGACCGAGCACGACACGAATCTGACAGCGACGATAAAACACGCACGTTATGACGGCGCCATTAACGGGGCCGTTATCTCTACCAGCAGCGGTAATCCACCGTGCGGCACCATCGCAGATCCGACGGACCACGGCCGCCCTGCGACTGCCATTCCTCGGCAGCGTCAGCCTCTGCGCCGCACGTGATCCTGCGCCCCCGTAGCCTCGCTTGGTGGTGGTACGGCGGACACGCCGAATGACATTGCGTAGACTACGGAGGGGTACTCTCGTACTTTCATCTACGGAGACGGCCGGATTCTTCTACGCGCCGGCTCCCCACTGTGTCATTTCCCACACGCAGCGCCCCACGACTCAAGTCGCGAGCACTTCGGGAGTGCTATATAAATTGCGCTTGCGCCGGTGGTTGCTGAGTCGTTGGAGGAGCGGTGATGGGCCGTGCCGCGAGGTGGATTCGGGGGCTCCTGCTCGGCGGGAAGAAGGCGGGCGAGCCGACGTCGGAGAAGAAGCGGTGGGGCTTCGGGAAGTCCTACCGGGAGAAGCAGCGGCAGCAGCACTACCAGCCGCGTGGCGAGGAGGTCCGGCTCACCGTGCCGGAAGCAGATGCGGACGAGCGCAGCAAGCGAGCCATCGCCGTGGCTGCTGCGACCGCGGCGGTGGCGGAGGCCGCAGTCGCCGCGGCGCAGGCAGCCGCGGTGGTGGTCAGACTGACGGCGAGCGGTGGAAGGGCGGAGCGGGAGTGGGAGGAGCAGCGGGCGGCTCTCAAGATCCAGTCCGCCTTCCGCGGTTACTTGGTTAGTCTTCAACCCTTATTCTCATGCCAAGTTTAGATTTTGCACCTTCGATTGATCTCCTTGCGCCGGCGAAATTGGGAATTTAGGGTATAAATTTTTGAAGCAAAATTGCATCTTTTCTCAATTCTCCCAATCTTATCTTGGATTTCGAACCAACATGACTCGCTGGGAGCGCAGAGATGCTTTGCGTGCTTCCAGTAGAGTCTGTCTCTTCAAAGTTCCCATCTTTGCTCAGGCCGCTGAAAGACGCTTTCCAGTTCCCTCCGAGTCTTTAAGCTCTGCCTTATATTGCCGCTCTCTCGGATTCGTCATTTTCTGTTCATTGATTCTTACTATCTTTGGGGTTTTTGTAAAAGGCGAGGCGAGCGCTCAAGGCGTTGAGGGGACTGGTGAAGGTCCAGGCGCTGGTCCGTGGTAACATTGTCAGGAAGCAGGCAGCGGAGACTCTCCGGTGCATGCAGGCGCTGGTGCGCGTCCAGGCGAGAGCCCGGGCGTGTCGGTCTCTCTGTTCGTCGAGCAGCCGTCCACCGGCAAAAGCTTCCCGTCCTCGCGCGCGCGGAAGCTCGGCTACTCATTTCCCTGCTTTCTGTTATCCTCCAACTGATGAGAATTATGAACGTGCTGTTCGACCAATTGCCTCCGATGGATCTTTCACTCTCAAGGCAAGTGAATCTCGGGTGTGTGTTCTTTAATGCTCAAATTTTTTGGTAAATTTGCTTCAATCTCTGTAGAGGAATTCATCGAGAGTGGAAGTCGACAGAGCATATTTGTGGGACGGCGACCGGGCCGCAGGAAGGAAGGCCACAAATTTCTCGCCGGCCGGCGACCAGAAGAACGCCATAATCATGGAAGTCGACCTAGAATGCTTATCCCACATCCGCAAGAAGAGCAACCACCACCATAACCACTCCGGCAACAGCCGGAGCTTCACCGCCGTGCTCGCCTCGCCGTCGAAGGACTCCTCCTCCGGCCAGAGCCCGTTCTTACACCACGGAACGTCGTCTCTGAAGCAGGCCGCCGACGAGGACTGTGCTCAGAGCTTGTGGAGCGACTACATGGACTGCTGCCCGAGCTACATGGCGAACACGGAGTCGTCGAGGGCGAAACTGCGGTCTTATAGCGCCCCGAGGCAGAGGCCGGAGGTGGAGAAGCAGGAGCCCGTGGTGAAGAGGTCGTCAGCGCACGGAAGCGGCCAGATTCCGCCATTGTTGCCTCAGAGGAGTGCTTCTTCATCTTCTTTGCATGCGAAATTCACCAACAAAGCATATCCAGGATCGGGGAGGTTGGACAGATTGGGGACGCCTATAAGAATCTGAAGGCGTTGTAACACTGATTGATGTATCCATCTATGATCTCATAGATTATGAATATGATCGAGTTAGAGTAGTATGTGATCGATTATGATCCATCGTTTTTACTTGGGTTCCGATGTTTTGCTTTTCGATCATGATCATGGCTTCATGCGAGGCCAGTGTTGACTTTGTCAAACTCAATTAAAAATGTGGAATCTATCAAAGACCGTAGTTGAGGAGAGGATTTAAGAGTGTTTAGTCAAAGTAAAAATTACTTTTTTTAAAACTAATTAAAGAATAATAATCTTAAGTTATACCAGGTCAGATTTGTTCCCATTCAGAATCAACTCGGTTTGAATATTTTTTTTTTTATGAATTTGAACTTCGTTTAGATACCATTGAATTCATAATTCAATTTATTTAATTTTTTAATATATTAAATGAATATAAATAAATTCAAGTTGAACACGTATCTATTAAAGTTTGATATTAATAAATTGTTTGTGTTACAGTAATTATTATTCATAATTATTATAATATGATATTATATCTCATGGCGTAGTGTAGATGGGAACGTATAGTATTTTTGATATAATGATCTTATCTCATCATATGTTTATAATCTGTATATTTATATTTACTTTTCTATATAGCGAATTTATATATATATATATATATATATAATAATTGTTGCAGTCAAAATGGTGAATCAGGATGGAGTTGGAGTTAATTGTTGGAGGATAGTTCCCTTTAATTTAATTCAAACATCTAATAATGTTGTAAGACAGCAAAGTCAACAACAACACCTGCGAATGCCGGTATATAGTGTCGGTGCTGAATTTTGGTCAAAGTTAGTGCTTTGACGGCCTACGAATTTTAATTGTAAATTTATTTAAATAATTAGGTTTTTAATTTTAAAAGAAAAAATTAGGAATTATTTCCTGCCTATTTGACTGACGCGGACCGATTCTACCAATCCTCTAATGTCTATACATCCTTTGTGTAAAATTGTCCGGAGCGTCAAAAATAATAAATTATTATTCATATATTTCATCCTCAATATAGATATATATAGACATACAATTATATAATACTAAATAATACAGTAATAAAAAGGATCATTACGTGTTGATAACGTGGAGGTCAATAGATAAAAAGGTCAACACTAGAAGACTAACAGACTCCTCCAAAAATATCTGAGCGGAGCTCTACATAATGAGTCGATCGGATATATTTTACTTGACTGATAAAAGGATGGGTCAAACAAAGCGTCTGTGCAATTAAGATCATCATAAATTCGTCACATAGCAGAGGAGCGTTAAGATGATCGGAACGTTATTTCGGTCGGGTGAAAATATACTATCGAGACTCGTCGTCACATGGAAAAGTAGTCGAGTCCGGCCGAGCAGAGAAGTACTTGACCAAGCGGAAGAGTACTGGGCCGAGCGGCGGGATCGTTGACCTATCTCGGGATATCCTTTTAGAAGATAATGTCATCGACATAGGACATAGTCAACAGGCGAATCATACGACGACAAATCGAAGGATATGCCAACGACCAATTGGAGAACGTGCCCATGACCACGTGTCCAGGACCAATTGGAGAACGTGTCAGCGACTAATAGGAGAACGTGCCCACGTCTCAAAAAGTGTGCACATCGTCCACTAGGACATTATATAAAGGGGGTTCGTACATCGGCGGAGGTACGCATTATTCATTGTTTACACTTGCGCCACTGTTGTATTGTCTGTTAGATATAAGTGATGTTGTAAAATACCGGAAAAATGACGAATAATGATAAGGGAATTTTCTGGAATTTTTAGAAATTTTTCGAGAATTTTTCGGAGCTCGTATAGACAAGTTAACAGGGACAAAAACGGGGCCCGGAAAAGCCTGTTTGGGCTACCCATTTAAGTGAGGAAATGTATATTTATAAATACATTTTTCTTTTCTTTTCTTTTTTTATTTCCTTCTCCCTCCGCTGAACCCCTGCGCCGACGCCGAGTTGTCTTCTCCCGATCTTCTTCCCTAACCGCCACGAGAGCACCGCCGGCTCCTCCTCTCGGCCAATCCATCCTCGCCGGCCGACGAGAGCCAAGGAAAATCCTTGTCTCCGGCCACACACCGAGCCACCGAGCCCTAGACCTTTCTCTCTCGGCGCCGACACCCCAATAACTCTTCTCTTCTCGCGCTGCTGCCACCTGAGGTCGAACAGAGTAGCACCGGCGCCCTACCGCCGACACATCTCCGAAGTTTCTTCTCCTCTACTGAGCGCCGGCAGCCGAGCACCTCCCCTTTTGCCTAGTGTTCGTGCCCTAGCCACCCAACGTCGGCTGCCATCTTTCTGCCCTAGCTTCCTCCCCGACACCGACGCCTGCATCTGGCGCAAGGGTTGTGGTCACCGGAGAAGGATCGACACAAGGGGGGCTAGGGCTAGTGTTACTCCTCACGCATGGACCCGAGCGACACCTCTTTCCACCGGAGAGCAATGCCTTCGTCCTCTGCTCTGTCGCGAGATGCCGGGCCATTGTTGATTTCTGGCACAACTAAGGTGTAGCCGACAGACACCATTTTTCCGGCCACAAGAAGATTTGTATGGAAGCTTCCGGCTGTGTAGAAGCTTGCTGCCATCGCCAATCTAGGGTTTCTGACGACAAGTTTTTAGGTGGATTTTCTGTGAAGTTCCAACTAGAGCTTCAAAGGGTAAGAGCAGCGGAGTATCCTGCTACCGATTATCATTGGAGGTAACCACTCATTGCTAATAAATGTTTTTGGTGTAAAGCTATGTGTGGAGTTCCGGTTGTATTTTTATGAGTATTTGGAGATATGCATTTGTATCGGATTATGTTGGAGATGTGTAATTTGCAGTTGCTTGGTTAGATGTGGATTTAGGTAAGTTATGATGGATTCATGTTTAACTTAACCTAATGTGATTATGGAAGGCTTAATCTATTGTAGTTGTGATGAATTAAGTACAGTTGATTTATGTTGGATTAGATTTAATCCTTGGATTTATTAGAGATGATCATATTGCTAATCGTAAGTTGATCAGCGAAAGGAAATGATTGTGTTGATGGAGGATTATTGATTAAGGAGATTAATTAGGATTAATTAATGATGGATTGATTAGGGTTTTCCAAATTAAGTTGGGTTGGATTTAGCTAGTTGTTGTTTATAAAATTAGCTAAATTGTATATCACGTTATCTGCAGGACTTTGATTCGAGACGGTGTCTCGACGAGGGATCTATTTCGGATTGGACATTTCTATTGGAGGCGGGTACCTCTTGACTTATCTTTTATGATATCGTCATTTGGATATGCATAGTACTTTATAGCTGCAAGCAATGAACATGTTTGTTTTTGGTATGTCACTGTTTGATATCCATAGCATGTTAGGTTTGTCGCTTGTTATGTATCCGTGCTTATATCTCGTGATTTGTTACCATGAGTATCTTATTGCCATGAGTACTTTATTACCATGAGTATCTTAGTTTCTAGAGTAACATACTATGCTTTACTGAGGTTAGGACTAGGTTCTGGATTTTATTTCTGGCAGGTGTATCTAGATTATCTGATACCTAGGTTTTTATACCATACCTGACTTGTGTACCTCTATTTGTATATCATATATGATTCGTGTACCTAGACTCTGATTCTTTGATCTGTGTATATTGTTGGTACATATGTTATGGAAGGAGGATATGTTTAGGATCTAGGTTGTTATACCATAGAGGATCTGTATACCCTAAATTCGTGGATTTGACTCACTGATACTGTGGTACCCATTTTATATATATATGGATATGGTTATGTTGATCAGTTTATGACCATGCTTAGTGTCATGCATCATGATTGCATGTTGGGCTCTACTATGGTTGAGCACATCGCTAGTTATATCCGCACACACCACCACTCATGGTTTAGTGGTATATCGTGTGTGTGGCGGTTCATTGCTTGGTCTGCTGGTCATATGACCCAGTGGTAGCCGCCGGCCTGGCCTGCTTGGCTCACCGGCATTTAGTGTAGCAGAGTAGTAGCCGGCAGACGGTGGACTCTGTTTGGCTCCGTTCCAGTAGCCGGCAGAGATACCTCCCCGCCATCGTGTACCGGGAGTTGAGAGCATTGAGCCCCCATTTATGATTTGGGGTCACAGAGTGAGTACTCGACAAGATCCCGTCCACTCGGTCACTCAGGAGCAGTGACAACAGAGTGCGCAGTTGTCATAGCCCTACCCACTCGGTCTCGCCATTTGTGTGAGAGGATTGACTGGGGTGACCAGACGCATCATTAGCATCATATGCATTGATGTATTTATATTATTGTGATTGTGTTTGCTGCATTTTGGTTGGATGCATACCTTTGACCTGCATACAGGATTATTGACACTTACGGTTTGACGACCCTTTTGTCTGGATAGGAGTTCCTGGTGAGTATAGCTTCCTCAGTTACCTTTCAGTTTTGCATATTCCCTATATATATGATTAGGAAGCTGTATTCCATGTTGTTGTTGTTAGATATATCTTACTGCTCATGTCCATTGGTATTCACTGAGTTGTTGAACTCACCCCCATTGACACTATTTTTTTCAGGTAGCAGGATGTTTATGGAGTCGCTTGGAGTATCCTGACTGCCGGTCCCCACATCACATTAGAAGACCAGTCTTCGAGTTTTGTTTATGTTTATCGTGGTATATGGTATGTGTGTATTTTGACTTTGTGTTCCGGTTTTGTTTCCCAGGGTGTTATGTTGTTGGTTGTGTAAACCTAGCCGGCTAGTAGTCATGTATTTTGGATTTCTATCATTTTTTTGCTGTGTTTTATATTTTGTTCCAGCCGAGTGGGCTGACGATATATATATATAACTGCGTGGTTGTGTGTATATTCCAGCCGCCTGTGGCTGATGTATATTGTGTATGTAGAAAGTTTCAGATTGTCCGTCGTACAGGGGAGGTGCTGCCGAAATTTCTTCGGACAGGGACTCCTCCGGGGCGTGACAGATGTGAATGGAGAAGAGGCGGAAGAGGAAAGAAGCTCCATTGTGAATGAGACTTTAGTACCACATTGGGAGTTTCATGGCATGTTGGTTGGTTTATATTGATTCACATACATTAAAGATGTGAACAAATGCATAAGGAGAGGCTCTCTCTCACGCATGGGTGCGCAGGGGGTGCTAATCCAGGACCCGGATTTGCATTGAAAACCATGTTGACTCGTGTATAGGCACGACCTGCGCGTGCCGAATATCGAACCGGTCAGGATAAAATTTACCCAAGTGAAACAACCAACATTTTACCACGTAAATATTTTGCTACTGTGTAACGGATGCATTAAATTCGAGATTAATGCAGAATCAAAACGGTCGAGTGATAATGAGTGAAAAGGTTAGCGTTTCACTGCTCGACGAGTAATGATCATTAATCGATCATTAACGCTACCGTTGATCTGAGCTCCTATATAAGGAGGCTGTGATCACAGACAGAAAAGAGACAGAGAAAGCAGCAGCTCTCCACCAGTGTTCCCTCTTTCTCTATCGTGCAACTCCTGTTCAGCGAAGTGCCCGTGATAGCAATCGAGTGTCACTCAGTTCGTCGTGCCCGCCAATGCTTGGTAGAACCATGGTCAACCGTTGTATCCTGGGAAATAGATGACCCCGAGTAAGGCTCGAAGCACAGTCGGAGGTGGGGCGAATCTATTTCAAGGAATTGCGTCAATCGTAGGCCTCAGTTAGTTCTCCCTGTCGGTCTCTTCATCCGCCTGGTCGGCCTCTCTACTCGCTCTGCTAGTCTTTCTCCGCCCGGTCTGCCTCTCGCTAGACCTGTCTATCCGCCCGGTCTGCCTCTCGCCAGACCTGTCTACCCGCTCGGTCTGCCTTTCGCCAGACCTGTCTGCTCGCCCGGCCTACCTCTCACCAGGCATGTCTGCCTGCCCAGTTGGTCTTATTGCTCGGTCAGCCTTTCTGCCCGGTTGGCCTTACTGCCCACCCCGATCGTACTGCTCGGTTAGTCTCTTTGGTTGGATGGTTGCTCTGTTCGATCGAATAGTGTGCTCTCGACTGCTCGGCTCGACAACACAAACCTGTTGCTCAGCAAATCTACCCACTTAACAACTGAGTCTGATCTGCTCCTCTTGGACACGTAACAGAAACCAGCCCCCTGCTGGCAGCCTGAGATTATTCGCTCGAGTCATCTTTACTGTAAGTTGAATTTAAATTCTATGTAATTTTAAATTCAGCTAAGTCCCTAAAATCTCCGACAACAGATTGTTTGTCCAATAATCTTGAAATAGACTCGATTCTGTTGAGATAGCCACATAACGGAATGTTGAGGTGCAACAGACTCAACACGTGCAGGCCCCCTCCGGCCCGATTGGAATTGTGTCAATCAACCATAGGGAAAAGCCAGAGAAGTTCAGTGGACTGAACTTCAAGAGGTGGCGGCAGAAGATGCTCTTCTATCTGACCACGCTCAACCTGGCTCAATTCTTGATCGAGGACCCTCCCAAGCGTGCTAAGGATGCTGATGCGCAGACCATCAGTGTAGTGGAGGCATAGACTTATTTTGAGTTCCTTTGTCGAAACTACATCCTCAACTGCCCTGTCGACTCATTGTACGCTGTGTATAACATGAAGAGAATGACTAAGGAGTTGTGGGAGCCCCTGGACAAGAAGTACAAGATGGAGGATGTAAGGGCCAAGAAGTTCATCGTGGGCCGATTCCTGGACTACAAGACGGTTGACTCCAAGACGGTGATCAGCCAAATCCAGAAGCTTCAGGTGATCTTAAACGAAATCCACTCAGAAGGGATGATTCTGAGTGAAACCTTTCAGGTGGCTGCTATCATTGAAAAGATGCCTCCCGGCTAGAAGGACTTCAAGAACTACCTGAAGCACAAGCAAAAGGAGATGAATGTGGAGGAACTCATTGTTCGACTTCGCATCGAAGAAGACAACAAGAGTTCAGAGAAAAAATTGTTCTCTCAAGCTACTGTGAAAGCCAACGTGGTCAAGCACGGTCAAAGCTTGAAACGGAAGAACCCTAAGTCTTCCAAGATGGGACCCAGAGGAGGCATCAACAAAAATAAGTTCTCTGGGAAGTACTTCAACTGTGATCGAGTGGGTCACAAATCTTCGGAGTGCAGGAAGCCAAAGAAGAAGCAGGAGGTCAATCTGAACGAGGGACCAGAAATGGACGACCTCTGTACTATGGTCTCTGAGTTGAACCTAATCAGTTCAAACCCGCGACAATGGTGGATCGATACTGGAGCCACCAGACATGTCTGTTGTAATAAGGAGTTGCTCCACAACTTTAAAGAAGTCACTAGAGACAAGTTGTTCATGGGGAACTCAGCAATCTCGGATATCATGGGCCAAGGAAAGGTGGTGCTAAAGATGACCTCGGGCAAGGACCTTACTCTGAACAATGTGTTGTATGTTCTGAAGATTCGAAAGAATCTAGTATCCGGATAACTGTTAAGCAAGTATGACTTTCATATTATTTTTGAGTCGGACAAAGTTGTATTGTCCAAGAATTGAATGTTTGTAGGAAGGGGCTATGTATCTGATGAGCTATTCAAACTCAATGTAATGGTCATTAGGCCCAAGATAAATAAAAATGAAAGCTCTTCCACTTATATGCTTGAGTCTTCGTGTTTGTGGCATGGTATACTAGGACATGTTAACTACGATGTGTTGTGTAGATTAATATACATGCAAAGCATACCTGCATTCCACCTTGACCCAAAACACAAGTGTGAGATTTGTGTTGAAGTAAAAATGACAAGGTCATCCTTTCAACATATTGAAAGAAGTAACGAACCACTTGACCTAATCCACACTGATGTGTGTGATCTAAAAGATACACCAACACGTGGTGATAATAGATATTTCATTACTTTTGTAGATGATAACATAAAATATTGTTATGTGTATCTTCTCAAAAGTAAGGATGAAGCTATAGAGAAATTTACTCTCTGTAAGACTAAGGTTGAAAACTAGCTTAATAGAAAGATTAAGATGGTTCGAAGTGACTAAGACAGTGAATATGTATCACCATTTGCTGAGTTATGTGCTGAACATGGGATCATACACAAAATAACAGCTCCTTATACTCTTCAGCAAAATAGAGTTGCTAAGCGAAAGAAACGAACTCTAAAGGAGATGATGAATGCTCTTCTATTGAGTTCTGGATTGCCAGAGTCTATGTGGGGGGAAGCTGTGTTAACAGCTAATTACCTTTTAAATAAGGTGTCCCAGAAGAAAATAGATAAGAGTCCTTATGAGTTGTGAAATGGAAAACAACCATCCTACAAATATTTATGAATGTGGGGGTGTCTTGCCAAAGTGTTGGTTCTTGGTCCGAAAATGATTAAGATAGGACCAAAGACTGTTAATTGTATATTTATTGGATATGCACAAACAACAGTGCATATCGATTTTGTGTGTATAAGTCACACATACCGGAGATATACAAGAACTCGATAATCGAATCGAGAAATACCTCTTTCTTCGAGCGTGTGTTTCCGTTTAAGACCCGTGAGGATGCTAGCTCCTCAAAACGGGCATATGAAACACAAGATAAAGATGATGATGAGGAACCTGTGAAGGTTGAGCCTAGACGGAGAAAAAGAGCTCGAATAGAAAAATTCTATGGATCAGATTTTATCACTTTCATGTTGGAGAGTGAGCCCCGAAGTTACTCAAAAGTTGTAGGCTCTTCTGATGAACCTCACTAGAGAGAGGCAATTGCATCTGAGATAGAATCTATCTTGCAAAATCACACTTGGGAACTTGTGAATCTTCCTCCGATAAGTAAACCACTAGGTTGAAAGTGGATTTTCAAGAAGAAAATGAAGTTAGATGGCACGATTGATAAGTATAAGACTAGATTAGTAATCAAATGATACCGACAACGAGAAGACCTCGATTACGTATTCTCTGGTGTCAAGAATAACTTCCATTAGAGTATTGTTGGCTATTGTCGCTCTATGGAATCTCGAAATATATCATATGGATGTAAATACTGCCTTTCTAAATGGGGGATTTTGAAGAGGAAATCTACATGGTGTAACTTGAGGGGTTTTCTGTGCCAAGATAGAAAAACAAGGTTTGTAGATTGGTGAAGTCATTATATGGCTTAAAACAAGCATCAAAATAGTGGCATGAGAAATTTGATAATGCCATGAAGGAATATGGATTCAAGATTAATGAATTTGATAAATGCGTCTATATGAAAGTCACAAAGAATGACTATGTCATCTTGTGTCTATATGTAGACGATATACTTATCATTGGGAGTAATGATAAGATAATCAAATCCACTAAATATATGTTAAACTCAAGATTTGACATGAAAGGCATGGACCTAGCTGATGTGATTCTAGGAATCAAAATTCTTAGAACGATAGAAGAACTTGTTCTTAGTCAGTCTCATTACGTGGACAAGATTCTTGAGAAATTCATCAAGGGTAATACTGTGTTGGCATGAACACTAATAGATACGAGTCAACATCTATTGAAAAATCAATGTGAAAGTATCTCTCAGATAGAGTACTCTCAAGTGATTGGAAGTTTAATGTACTTGATGAGTTGTACACGACCAAACTTGGCCTACACAGTAAGTAAACTGAGTAGATACACCAATAATCCCAGTGTTGAGCACTGGAAAGAATAACAAGAGTACTGAGGTACTTGAGGTATACTCGTGAATATGGACTGCACTATACAAGATATCATGCTGTGATCGAAGGATACAACAATGTAAGTTGGATATCTGATATAAAAGACTCTAAGTCTACGAGTGAATATGTCTTCACTTTAGCAGGTACAGCCATTTCCTGGAAATCTTCTAAGCAAACTGTAATAACTAGATCCACGATGGAATCTGAGTTTGTAGCTCTTGACAAATGTGGTGAAGAGGCTGAATGACTATGATAATTCTTAGAAAATATTCTATGATGGCCGAAACCTGTGCCGACAATTTACATACATTGCGACAGTCAATCAGCTATTGGTCGGGCGCAGAGCTATCTGTATAATGGTAAGTCTAGACATATACGTCGTCGACATAATATCATTAAACAACTACTCTCAACGGGAGTTATCACTGTTAACTATGTGAGGTCAAAGAATAACCTAGCATATCCACTAACCAAAGGGTTAAATCGAGAGTTAGTTGCAAGCTCATCACGAGGAATGAGCTTGATGTCATTGTCAACGATTAGTGCAGAGAACACCCAACCTATGCTGACTGGAGATCCCAATAACTAGATTTAAAGGGATAACTAATCTGTACCAACTAGACACACTATGAGGGATAGCCAATGAAACAGTTATACCAGTATAAGTCGATGGGCTTTTAATTATCAAGAGGAGTATATGACAACTCTTGAGAGATCATCTATGTGAGAAAGAAGTGGGGCCGCTTCGAAGAGAATTGGAGGCACAATTCTTAGATCTTCTCACAAAATCAGGCGTGTTCATGGCCAAGAATGAACACACTTATGAGAACTGAGTTGTATCAGGAAGAGTCTTGGGTGAGATTTGTCACTGCTTACACAGATGACAGTATAGTTCAAGGACATCGTGTCTACTATCAGCCAGTAAGCAACCAAATCTTCACAAGAAAAGGTTCAAAGGATAAAACCTACCTATCATATACTTGACTCAACTGTTGAATGCTATCACATACTCTATCTCCATTCATGTGGGGGATTATTGGATATAAGTGATGTAAATAAAGAAGAGGTGGAAGAGGAAAGATGCTCCATTGTGAATGGAACTTTAGTCCCACATTGGGAATTTCATGGCATGTTGGTTGGTTTATATTGATTCACATGCATTGAGGATGTGAACAAATGCATGGGGAGAGACTCTCTCTCACACTTGGGTGCGCAGGGGGGTGCAAATCCAGGGCCCAGATTTGCTGTCACGCCCCAAAGGAGTCCCTGCCAGACAAAAATCCGGCAGAGTCTCCCCTGTACCAGTGACAATATGAAGCATCACTACAAGCACAATACATCAGCCACATGCGGCTGGAATATTTATATACACAACCACGCAGTTATAATAACAGCCCACACAGCTGGAATGAAACAATCACAACCACGCAGTTATATATAAAACAGCCCACACGGCTGCACTAAAAACCAACACAGCGGAAAAACGAAACGGAAAGCCCACACAAGACAAATAGATACAACGCATGCCGGCACGGCTTAAACACAAATACAACACCAAAAACATAGGATAGCCACATGGCTATACACAAATACAATGCCAAAAATAAGAAAAGAATATACAAGAGAAAACAATCACGATCTTCAGATGTGACGTAGGACCCGGCAGACAGGATACTCCGAGCGACACTCCAACCATCTACCTGAAAACATAAATGTATACATGCGGTGGTGAGTATAGGTAACTCAGCGGGTAATAGACAAGATAGTGCATGGTCAATAAACAAACATGGAGATCACAAGTATACAGTCTCAGTAGGGAATAAGAACATGATCATACTATCATAATCAATGCACCTAAACATATCTGACATAATAACCTGACATATAAACTGTACAAACCACAACTAACATAATGACAGATACATACCCAATCTGGAATCGACACATGGTACAATGATCAGTAAACTCACCGGATCTGCAACAGACATACCCCTGACACCTGTGCAATATACATACGATTGCATATACATGTAAAATAAATGACATGTATGCAGCATGGCAACCAAATGCAACAATCATATCGCAAACAAATGCAATATACCACAAACACATGCAACTAGTATCTAGTAGGCATGTATGCAAATATAACCCCCAGATGCACCGTGCATCATATGCAAAAGTGCATGCATGCTCCATAGTCACCCCCGCCACCTCTCCGAACACCACGACCCCTGTATGGCCGAGAGGCTTGGGTCTGTGACGACTGTACTACCCTCCAGCCCACTATATAGTGGTCGAGGCGGACAGTCCGCTAATAGCTATCTAGCTAAATAGCATCAGGGTCCCTGACTGCTCACAACGCCGGATCTCACTAAACCTCGTGACCGAGTGGCACGACAGGACTAGCAGCAACTGCTCCAACTACCACTACCCATGAGTGGCCGAGTGTGCAGTGCTATTCCCAAACCAACTGACGACTCTCTCACCACAAGGGAGACAATGGTCATCAGATGCAATGAATGATGAACATGATATATATATATAATCATCATCCATGCAACAACCCCAAACCTCATAAATACCTCCAACATGAGTATAATCGTCATGATACCTCCCCGTATCCCACCAAACATATGTACCCGCTACACATGTATAATCAACCAAAAATCTCCAACAATCCCACCAGACACATGTACACAAAAATATAAGTACAATCAACATGTATCCTCCAATAAAAACACCTCAGACCCGTGTATAAACCATAAACACACAATCAACACAACTCCTCCAAAAGTACATAGTCAAACCCGTGTGTACATACAACATGCAAAAGTAGGGTCAACATGATGACTCCTAAAACACATACCAAGCTACACATAATCCACATTATATACCCAATCAGCATGGTAATACTAACAGCCCAACAATCCCTATAAGACATACTCTACACGTGTCATCACAACAGAGTAGATATCAAGAGTGGAGACTGTATCAGAATTAAAGAGATCATCACAAGGGTCAAGTATAAGTATCATGCAGGAAAAACAACAACCGATCATGATATAAGATAAAGCAGCCTAATTCATCCAATAATAACCATGCACTAAGTACAAGAAAAACTACATAGAGGTAAAGGAAGAAATACCCGCCTTAAATCTGTCGATCGTGATAAGATAATTCCCACCCGAGTCGAGACACTCACCTCGAATCCAAGTCCTGCGATCACATAATATATTTAGCTAATTACATATGAAGTAATTAACTAAACTTCCCCCAACCTAATTAGGATAACCCTAATCAAACATGATTATAGATTAATCCCCCAACTAACCTAAACCATAATACAACCTAACTAGATTAGGTTATACATGATACATCTCCAAAACTCCTCTAAATCAACACATCATTTAATCCAATGCATGGGGAGAGGCTCTCTCTCACACTTGGGTGCGCAGGGGGGTGCAAATCCAGAGCCCAGATTTGCACTGCACCATGTTGACTCGTGTGCGGGCACAACCTGTGCGCGCCTAATGCCAGACCGATCGAGGTAAAATTTGCCCAAGTGGAACAACTAACATTTTACCACGTAAATCTTTTGCCGCTATGTAACAGATGCATTAAATTCGAGATTAATGTAGAATCAAAATGATCGAGTGATAATGAATGAAACGGTCGACGTTTCACTGCTCAGCGAGTAATGGTCATTAATCGACCATTAACGCTACTGTTGATCTGAACTCCTATATAAGGAGGTTACGATCACAGGTAGAAAAGAGATAGAGAAAGTAGCAGCTCGCCACCAGTGTTCCCTCCTCCTCTGTAGTGCAACTCCTGCTTGGCGGAGTGCCCGTGATAGCAATCGGGTGCCAAACAGTTCGCTGTGCCCGCCAGTGCTTGCTGGAACCACGGTCAACCGTTGTATCTTGGGAAACAGATGACCCGAGTAAGCCTCGAAGCACAGTCAGAGGTGGGGCGAATCTATTTCAAGGAAACTGCGTCAGTCGCAGGCCTCGGTCAGTTCTCCCGATCGATCTCTTTATCCGCCCGGTCAGCCTCTCTACTCGCCCTGCTAGTCTTTGTTCGCCCAGTCTGCCTCTTGCCAGACCTGTCTGCCCGCCCAGTCTACCTCTCGCCAGACCTGTCTATCCGCCCGGTCTGTCTCTCGCCAGACCTGTCTGCCCGCTCGATCTGCCTTTCGCTAGACCTGTCTGCTCGCCCGGTCGGCCAGTCTGTTCGCCCGACTTGTCTATTCGCCCGACTTGTCTGCTTGCCTAGCCAGTCTGTTCGCCTGACCTACCTCTCACCAGGCCTGTTTGCCCGCCCGGTCGATTTTACTGCTCAGTCAGTCTTTCTGCCCGATCGGCCTTGCTACCCGCCCGACCGTACTACTCAGTCGGTCTCTCTAGTTGGACGACTACTCTGTCCGATCAGACGCTATGCTCTTGATTGCTTGGCTCAGTAATACAGACCTGTTGCTCAGAAGATTTGCCCGCTTAACAACTGAGTCTGATCTACTGTTCTTTGGCACGTAGTAGAAACTAACTCCTACTGACAGCCTGAGATTATCCGCTCAGGTCATCTCTACTGTAAGTTGAATTTAAATTTTGTGTAATTTTAAATTCAACTAAGTCCCTAAAATCTCTAGCAATAGATTGTTTGTCCAACACTATCTTCTTCTTCATGCAGGTGACTAACTTAAGCGTTGGAGGGCCAACGTCGGAGACCCCTTCCCTGTCTTAGCACTAACGTTTCTTGTGCTTGTAGATCAGAACATGATCTACATTCAGTCAACGCAGCAATTATATCCCCAACTTTCCATCTCCATGATTTTCAGACATGATCATATTTGTGTCATCTGTGGGAACGTAGTCTGAATCTGAAACGCAACGATGGAGGACGCTGGATGACTCACTACGATGACTTTGACAAAGGAGGAGCTGGATATGCTGATACAAGCTCGAGCAACAAAAATATTAGAGCAACAACAACAATAGGTGCTAGGCGAACGCCAGGTACAAGAACCTGTGGTCTCAGTGGCGGGTCATCAAGACGGATATGGAGATCGAGTGGATCATGTACTCGTTCGGGGGCAGAGTAAGAAATCAACCGACACGTACAGAGATGCACCCAATGCGTCGATTCCCTTTCATCGAGCACTATTCCACACTCCATCAGAGGAATGGTGCCGAGCGAGCAAAGACCGAGGATCCTCCTCGAATGACGCTCTCATTCAGGATGCATGGAAAGGGAAAGCACTAAAGAATGATGATTCACTTGAGCAGATTAATCAGCAGTTTTCTCGAGGGATCTTGGATGACCCCTTGCCAAAGCACTACACCCCCACTGACGATCAGGGAGTACAATGGTATGACCGATCTGGATGACCATTTGGCTAAGTTTGATAACATGGCCACACTTCATCAATATACCGACGAGGTAAAATATTGGGTCTTCCTCACGACCCTCTCCGGATCGCCACAACGCTGGTTCAAGAGATTGCAGAGCGAGTCGATTCATAACTTCAAAGGCTTTCAAGCGACATTCTTACATCACTTCATAAGCAGTTGCCGCTACCAGAAGACTGTTGGTCCCTTTGGAGGCCGGCAAGAGGGGAGGGGTGAATTTCCCTAAAATAAAAATCTAACCTTTCTCAGTTTTTCAACTAATAATAGACACTTGTAATAAAAGAAACAGAGACTAATTAAAGAAATCAGACACAAGAGATTTACTTGGTTTGCAATCAGAAGATTGCTAATCTAAGACGAATATGGTGCACTATCTAACGATCTCCTTTGGACGGAGTAGCCTCTTTACAGCGTTGAGAGCACAGACAGAAACGTAAAGCACTAAGAAACTGATTACAAGTGAGTTCAATAATCTGTGCTAATCAGTGCTATATTTATAACACTGGTCGGGGCGTCCTGAAGAGTCCGGGCGCCCTGGGAGGATAAAATTTTATCCCCCAACGATCAGATCAAGTTAAAACTCGATCTGGTCAAAATCTTCACTCCGGGCTCCCCGGTACGTTCCGGGCGCCCTTGAGGGGTCCGGGCGCCCTGGTCAGCTCCGGGCGCCCCAGACTCCAAAAGTCAACTCTAGTTGACTTTTTTCATCCGGTAGCTCTACTTCGGTTCGGCTCGTCTCGGTCCGGGTCTTCAACTCCGGTTCCGCTAGCTTGGGTGATCTCGGTCGTCCGAAATAGGGCTCACCCGAACTCAAGTTCCGGTCTTCTCCTCGATCAGTCTTCCTTCCCGGTTTCTCGTCCCTCGAATGCCGCGCACGTTCTTCTCGTCCACCAGTGTACTCTTCCGCGGTCACCTCGTCCCTCGGACGCACCGAGCCTGTCGACTCTCTCCCCGTGTCGTCCTTCTCGTTAGTCGCGTCTTCTGCTCGACTTCCTGTGTTCCTAAGCTCCTGCACACTTAGACACAAGGGTTAAACAAAACATGATATAACTTAATTTGTTTGATCACATCAAAACACCTTGGGGTTCCAACAATCTCTCCCTTTTTGATGTGAGTAAGCCAAGTTAAGCTAGGATAAACATATGCAATAAAAATAGTTAATATGCAAATAAGTCCAAAGATTTTTCAATATTTAAAATATATACCTCTCCCTAGACTTAACATTCTTCTCCCCCTTTGATCACATAAAAAATGGGACTCCTTTTAATAAGTCTAAGGTAAATTCTAACTTAAAAAAATGAAGTTAGAAAAAAAATTTAAGTTTTGTAAAAATTCTAAGGAATCAAATTTTAAACACTTTCTTAACATAAATTGAAGTTTTCAAACAAAATTTTAAGGAAAAAATGTCTAAGTAAGAAAATTTTGAACTTTAATTTTCTAAGTTAAAAATGTGCAACAGAATTAATTTTCTAATAGAAATTGAAGTTTTATAAAAAAATTATGTTAGAGAAACTGTGATAATTTTTCAAAGATTTTAAGTGTTTGCAAACATTTCTAAGTAAAAATAATAATTTTCTACAAAATTTTGTGCAACAGAATAGATACCTAAAAAAAATATTTAAGTTAAAAAAAATTTGCAACGTAAAAATTTCCTAACTTAAAAAAAAAATTCTAAGTTTTTGAAAATATGAATATTTTTAAATATATTTTCTAAAACAAATTGAATAACTCTTTTAAAGAATTATTTGCAACAGAAACATTTTCTAAGTTAAATAAAATTTTCAAAACAAATGTTTAAAAACTTTAAAGCATTATTTAACTCTAACTTTAATACTTTTTCCAGAAAGTTAATTAAACATTTGATTTCAGTATTTTGGCTTTCAGGTCGTGACGAGGCACTAGGCCTTCTTGATTATTAGAGCAATAACCACTTCCTTGGACAAAGCCTCATAAAGAAACTATCTGTTTAACTTTCTCGTTGAAAATGCTAAGTTTAATTTTAAATTCAAGTTAAACATGTTTTCAGAACTCAATAGAGGTTCCTACCTACAGGATTAATTAAATATTTTCTAGGTATATAGGCTTTTGATATTGTTTTGATTTGACTTTGATGAAACCTATAGTATCAATTTAAACCTCTATAATTTCTAAAAGTAGAAATATTTGAGTAGGTAGAGTTTTTCAATTTTTCTATTTATTCTTTTAATTTATCATTTTCAAACTTTATTTTATCAAAGTCTTATATTAGACAAGATTTTGCTAAAGTTCTTTTTATTTCTAAGTTTTCATTTTTTAATTCAGTATTTTTACTTTTTAACTTAAACATGGATTTTGTCATAGACTTAATTCTAAAGTAAAGTTGATCAGGGGGTAAGAGGCATACCTCACTTACCATATCAAACTTGAAGTCTGAATCTCCCCCTGCTTCGCTGCTCTCATCTGAGGCTGCTCCCCCTTCATCAATGCTGGGTTCTGATATACTTTGTCCTTCGTAGCTTGCCATCAGCGCCAGCCCGGTATATTCTTGAATCTCGGACTCAGATGATGAAGTGTCGTCCCAAGTAGTTTTTAGGTTCTTGTGCTTCTTAGGAATCTTGCCTTTGTCCTTCTTTAGTTCTGGGCAATCCTCCTTTAGGTGTCTTTCCTTTTGACACTGGTAGCAATGCATCCTTCTTCTATTTCTTGGATTCTTTTTATTCTGTATTTCTTAAACTTATTAGATCTAAAGAACTTTTTGAAATTTCTTACCATACACGCTTCCTGATTCTCTTTTGAATCTGACTCGAGTTCATCCTTCTTGGTTGCATTTAGTACCATTATTTGACTTGAATCCTTAGTTGTTCCTGCACACCTGATTTCATGTAATTCAAGAGTAGAAAATAATTCTTCTAAGCTACTTACCTCCAGGTCCTTTGAAATATAGTAGGCGTCGACGATTGATGTCCATTCTGGAGTTTTAGGAAACGCATTGAGTGCGTAACATATGGTGTCCCTGTTTGTTACTGTTTCACCGAGGTTCTCAAGACCAGTAATCAATTCCTTTACCTTCGCGTGTAGATCATCTACCTTCTCACCTTTTTCCAGACCGATGTTCGTCAGTTTGTTCCGGAGGATGTCTCTTTTAGCCAGTTTTGCTTCGGATGCCCCTTCGTGGGGTTCCAGGAACTTCTCCCAGAGTTCTTTGGCCGACGAGTAGCTTCCGATGCGGTTGACTTCTTGAGGCGGTAACACACTCAGCAGGTGATATTTCGCACGATTGTTCGCTACGGAATCATTCTGCTCCTTCTTTGTCTACTGGCTCTCTTCTTTTTCTTCTCCATTCTGATTCGTCAGAGCTACAAAGCCATACTTTATTATTAACCAAAATTCGAAATCAATTTTTAGGAATACCTCCATACGACGCTTCCAGTGTGTGAAGTCCCCCTCGAATTTTGGTGGAACAATGCTTGGTCCGACCATCTTGTTGCTTCGATCGGCGGTTAGTCCTCCTGAAGTGTTTTGCTCTGATACCACTTGTTGGTCCCTTTGGAGGCCGGCAAGAGCAGAGGGGTGAATTGCCCTAAAATAAAAATCTAACCTTTCTTGGATTTTCAACTAATAACAAACACTTGTAATAAAAGAAACAGAGACTAATTAAAGAAATCATACACAAGAGATTTACTTGGTTTGCAATCAGAAGATTGCTAATCTAAGACGAATACGGTGCACTATCTAATGATCTCCTTCGGGCGGAGTAGCCTCTTTACAGCGTTGAGAGCACAGACAGAAACGTGAAGCACTAAGAAACTGATTACAAGTGAGTTCAATAATATGTGCTAATCAGTGTTATATTTATAGCACTGGTCAGGGCGCCCTGAAGAGTCCGGGCGCCCTGGGGGGGATAAAATTTTATTCCCCAACGATCAGATCGAGTCAAAACTCGATCTGGTCAAAATCTTCGCTCCGGGCGCCCCGGACCCCAAAAGTCAACTCTGGTTGACTTTTTTCGTCCGGTAGCTCTGCTTCGGTTCGGGTCGTCTCGGTCCGGGTCTTCAACTCCGGTTCCACTAGCTTGGGTGATCTCGGCCGTCCGGAATAGGGCTCACCCGAACCCAAGTTCCGGTCTTCTCCTCGATCAGCCTTCCTTCCTGGTTTCTCATCCCTCGAATGGCGCGCACGTTCTTCTCGTCCACTGGTGTACTCTTCCGTGGTCACCTCGTCCCTCGGACGCACCAAGCCCGTCGGCTCTCTCCTCGTGTCATCCTTCTCGTTAGCCATGTCTTCCGCTCGACTTCCTGTGTTCCTAAGCTCCTACACACTTAGACATAAGGGTTAGACAAAACAGGACATAACTTAACTTGTTTGATCACATCAAAATACCTTGGGGTTCCAACAAAGACGAGTGTCAATTTATTCGCTTTAAAGTAGGGACCCAAGGAAGCATTGAGGGTCTACATCAAGTGCTTTAACCAAGCGACCATAGATATTCTATCGGTCTCCTTTGAAATATTGGTGAATGCATTCGCCCAGGGGCTCACCGAAGTGAAGTTCTTTCGTTCACTCATCCAAAAGCCGTCGAAGGACTTCGATCACCTGCTCAAGAGGGCCACGAAGTACATAAGCGTGGAAGAAGCTTAAGCGGCAAAAAGAAAGGAGGCGCCTGCCGAGCCCGTAGTAGCGTCTAAGCAACAACCACCAAGCAGTCATCAACTACCCAAGGGGCCCCGAGCGGGAGGAGCACAGCGACACCAAGAGCCCAGCATGCATGTCGTGCAGTATGTGGCAGCTGGTCACCCAAACGTTGTGAAAGGCAAGTCATGGACGTCATTGTTCTGCTCTTCCCACTAGTCAGCGACACATAACACGTGTGATTGTTATGACCTGAAACCAATCGCGAGTAGGCTAGCTCCACGGGCATATTGCTGTCGATCACCATCGTCAGATCAATGCCATAGGCGCCAATTAGTCGGGCAAAGAGATTAAGAAAAAACGACGGCCAAACCATGCCATCATCGCCCCAAAGAAGAAACAACACAAGTTCCACCTGAGCTTATGCAGAACGAAGTCGACCCTCAACTTGAGAAGAAGAGAACCTAAACAACGTCGCTTGGGGAGAGATTGGAATGATCGTTGATGGACCAAGCAACAGTGATTGAAACTGAATGAGGAAGTCATACGCTCGGTGATTAGAAGTACATGTTGTGGGGTGCAGCAAGGAGAAAGCCGAGAGACTCGAGATCAGCTTTGGCCCCCGAGACTTAGAGGGAGTGGAGATCCCTTATGACGATGCCTTGATAATTTGAGCGGTAATTACTAACTATACCATTTACCGAACTTTTGTTGGCACAGGCAGCTCGGTGAATATAATATTCAAGAAGGTGTTTAATCAGCTATAAATTGACCTAAGCGAGTTGTAGCCAATGACAACCACACTCAATGGGTTCACAGGAAACGAAGTATTGTCGAGCCACTAAGAGGACAAGGATCATAAACTTCATCGTGGTGGACACACTATCCGTCCATAATGTTATATTGGGCCGACCGACCCTTAACGAGTTCCGAGTGGTGGTATCCACTTTCTGCTAGAAAATCAAGTTTCCAGTGGACAACGAGGTGGGCGAAGTTAAAGGCGACTAGTTGGCTACTCAGTGATGTTGCGTCGAGATGGTGAATTCCGAAGCAAGAGTCGCGCAGAAGACCCCGCGCCTAGAAGTGAACGCCATCAAGGAGGAACCTCCCACGCTGGTCTACGAGGAAAAGAAGGAAGTCCAGATTCATCCTAGCCGATCGAAAGCCATAACTTTCATCGCTGCCGACCTGACAAAGGAGAAGAAGGCAGAGCTGGTCACCTACCTTAGGCGAAATCACGACGTGTTTGCCTGGTTGACCCACGAGCTCTCGAGCATCTCGCTAACTATAGCTCAGCATGAGCTTCACGTCTGACCGGACGCACGACCTGTGAAGCAGCGAAAAGGGACTTCAGCACGGAGCAGAACCAGATCATCTGAGCAGAAATAGAGAAGCTGCTAGAGGCCGACCACATTTGCGAGGTTCAGTTTCCAAGCTGACTCGCTAATGTCATGTTGGTCTCTAAGTCGAGCAACAAATGACGAGTTTGCATCTACTTTCATGATCTGAATAAGGCTTGCCCGAAGGACTTCTATCCCCTGCCTAAGATAGACCAGATGGTGGACTCCACGGCGGGTTGCTGGCTGATCTGCATACTCGACGCATATCAAGGTTACTACCAAGTGCCGCTTGCACAGGAGAATCAAGAAAATGTCAGTTTCATCACCGCCGACAGAACTTATTGTTACAATGTCATGTAGTTCGATTTGAAGAATGTCGGTGTCACCTACTAAATGCTGATGAATAAGGTGTTCCTACGATAGATCGTCTACAACATGGAGGTATATGTCGATGACATATTAATAAAATCCCTTCAAGCTGCTGACCTTTGTGTTAGAAATCGAAGAAACTTACTAAACCCTGAGAGCGTATAGAATAAAGCTGAACCCAAATAAGTGTCTGTTCAAAGCGAAGAGTGGTTGCTTCCTCAGATATATCGTCACCGAATAGGGGATTGAGGTGAATCCGAGAAAGGTGAAAGAACTACAAGACATGCCCCCGCCCCATAACTTGAAGGAGGCCCAACGACTAACCGGACGGATCACTGCGCTATCAAGGTTCATCTCCAAATCATCCGACTGGAGTCACCCATTCTTCAAGATACTATGTCGAGCGACTAAGTTCCAGTGAGATGTGGAATACGACAAGACACTAGAAGAGCTTAAGGAGTATCTTACCTCCTTACGTGCATTGGCCAAGCCCATCGTTGGCGAGCCGCTAATGATTTACTTGTCATCCATCGAGTATGTGATTGGCTCGACGTTGGTACACCAAAACGGCTCTGAGCAATAGCCTAGATATATTTTGAGTCATATATTAAAATATGCAGAGTCCTGCTACACCGACCTTGAAAAATTGGCTTACGCGCTAGTACTTGCCTCTTGGAGACTCTATCCGTACATCCTATCACATTTGATCATCATGATGACCAATAGTGTCTTGGGAAGAGTCCTTCTTAACCCAGAGGCATCCAGATGGATGATCAAATGGACAATCGAGATGAGCGAATTTGACATATAATATCAGCTCAGGACGACGATCAAGGTCCAGGCCTTAGCAGATTTTGTCACTGAGGTCCAAAACGTCAAGCTAGACACGACTTGGAAAATATACGTAGATGGATCATCCACTCGGCAAGGTAGCAGGATTGACATTCTCTTGATTTTACCTCAGGAGGACAGGATGCAACTATCCGTAAGGCTAGCCTATTGGGCTACAAACAATGAAGCCGAGTATGAGGTCTTAATAGCCGGCTTGCAGGCAGCTATTGGGGGCGTTCGAAATAAGCAATTCCCGACTCAGGCTATATACAGAAGCTTTTGAGAAGTTGAAGGTAAATTTTTAAGAAGTTGTTATATAAAAAATCGCCTGATTGGGCAACCAGATCGTGGATGAGTTGGCTAAGTTAGCCAGTTCATTGTCACCGATCGCGATAGAGCAGCTGATCGAGCATGTCTCACTGGTAGTGTACATCGACAGGATGGATGGAATAAACTTCCCGAGCGACTAGAGGAATCCATTGATAAAGTTCCTCTGATCGAGTAACACTTCAGCCAATCAAGAAGAAGCTCGTCTATTGAAAAAGAGGGACGGACGATTACTCTAATCGGAGACCAACTGTATAAAAGAGCTTTTTCAAGGTCGTTGCTCGAGTGTGTCGGACTGGAGGACGTCAAGTACATCCTTCAAGAAGTGCATTAGGGCTCCTGCGGAAGCCATCCGGATAGTAAATCACTAGCCTGAAAGATCCTGTTGGTGGGATATTTTTGGCCTACACTACAAGATGATGCCGCTCGGATAGTGGCCACCTGTTTGTCGTGTCAAAAATATCACAACATCCAACACCAATCGACCGAGGAGATGAAGGCATTCATGGTGTCTTGTCCGTTCGACCAATGAGACATGGATATCATTGAACCATTTCCAATGCCGACCGGTCAGCGCAAATTTCTACTTGTCACAGTAAATTATTTCTCAAAGTGGGTGGAGGATGAACCGCTAGCCAAAATAACCGAACACATGGTTATCAAGTTCATATGGTTGAATATCCTATGTCAGTTCAGCATCCCTTGCTGGCTCGTTTCGGATAACAGGAGGCAGTTCGTCGGATAGAGACTCAAGGAATGGTGCGAAGGCTATGATATTGTGTAGGCTTTCACCTCAGTAGCCTATCCTCAGAGCAACGTCCAGGCGGGAGTCACCAACCGGGAAATTCTTAGGGGTTTACAGGCTTAGCTTGACCATGCTGGAGGCAGCTGGGTCGATGAGAGAGGCGACCAACATCACACCATTCCACATGGTGTACGGTGGTTCCAGTGGAAGTCGGAGTAGAGTCCGATCGGGTGCAGTTGTATAACGATGGAAACGCTGAGCGGAGGCTTATGGAGCTCAACCTGGTGAACGAAGCGTGGGATAAGGTCGTCATCCGGCTGATGGTGTATAGACAACGCATGAAGTAGAACTACAACTAGAGGGTGATCCCAAAGTCATTTCAGGTCGATGACCTGGTTTGGAAAAGAGTGAAGCTGGTCGACGATGTCACCAAATTGGAGGATCCATGGGGAGGACCTTTTAAAGTCACTCTGAAGCTCTGCTTGATCAGAGCCTATTACTTGCAAGATGAGGATGGGAGAAAGCTCAAGCGGCCTTGGAGCACGAACCATCTCCAGCCATATAGGATCGGGCGAGAGGTGCATGGTTAAATCCGAATGTACTTGTGTAAGTGTATGTCTTGTGGATGCAGGAAGACAATGAATAAAAATCCTAAATGTTTTAGACTCTTGTGTCGTTCGGCCAAGTTAAAAGTCAAGCGGCGATTTTAAACCCCTATCTACGTCAACAGTCGAGCGATGACTTTAAACCCCTGTCTACATCAACAGTCAAGCGACGACTTTAAACTCCTGTCTAGGGGTGGGCATAATTCGGTTCAAACCGAAAAACCCGACCGAACCGAAAAATTTCAATTTTTTTTGTTCGGTTTTTTTGGTGTTTCAGCCGGTTTCGGTTTAAGTTTTTTAAAATTCAGTTATTCGGTTCGGTTTCCGGTTTTGACTCCCAAAAAACCGAAAAAACTGAACCGACCGTATTATACTTAAAATATTATTTTTATGGATATTGGATCATACAAGTAGATTAGTTTCTAATCATTTATAATATAATAGCATAATCAAATTATATATTTATATTTACTTATTGTTACCGGATAACAAAATTTTAGTATTACTTTAAATTCATAATTATTTTAATAAATTGATACTTTTTCTTTGTCTGTAAACTAATATTTGTAGTAGCATAAAATCAATTTAATTCATTGTATAAACCGTATATAACCGACCGTATAAACCGGACCGTATTACAATAAAAATTGAACCAAACCGTAATAAAATGGTTTGGTTTTGGATCAAAACTCTTTAAAACCGAAACCGAAAAAATAAAACCGTAGTAGGATAAAACCAGACCAAACCGGCCGATGCCCACCCCTACTCCTGTCTACGTCAATAGTCGAGTGGTGACTTTAAACCCCTGTTTACATCAACAGACGAGTGATGACTATAAACCCCGGTCTACGCATCAACAGTCGAGCGGCGGCTATAAATCTAAGTCTTTGTCAACAACCGAGTGGCAACTATAAACTCGAGTCTATGCCGAATAATGACTGAGCGGTAGCTCTGAAACCGAGTCTATGATAAATAAAACCGATCGACGAATATATGAGCTAGGAAAAAGGTTGATAAGAAGACAAGTTGCTTCCAGAAGCAGCAGCTTTTTGCTAAAATAAGGTTGTTCGGATAGGCTAAAGTGATTACTCCAACAACTCAGTGGCCAGTTACATCGACGATTAGGAGGGCATGAAATCATACTTAGAAATTTTTCACAAAACGATAGGTGGTTCATAGTCCTACCCGAGCCGAGTGGCGATTCATTCGTTAACAAGTGCAAAATCCAATAGAGGGAAGAAGCGTCTAACGATGATGCATGAGGAAACATAGTAAAAATCAACTAGACAAAGATACGTTGAACGGGCGATCGTGAATTGATACTTAGAAATTTTTTTACAAAGCATACAAGAGTACAAAAGTAGACAACTTAGCAGAGAGCGGGGGTCACTCAAGATAATCCAGCACATCATCGGCAATGATTCGGTCAACTTGTCTCAACTGATGACCTTGTTGGTCAGTGTGGGGGGAGATATAATGTCGTCCTTTAGCTGGTCGAACTTCCCATCAATGGCGAGGTCAAAGAGGCAAAGCGCCCGATTGGTGAGTCGGTCATTGAACGGGTCCAAACGGAGGTAATATCACTTTAAAACCTCGAACCAGCTAGGCTCTACATCTTGATAAATTTGGGAAGCTGATCGGGATGCCTCCAACTAGGCTTTCAACGATTCCAACTCAGCATTCATGGCGACGAGCAGAACCTTCGTCGTAGCTTGCTCTGTCGATCGACTCTCCCGCTCGACGCTCAATGCGGCCTCGGCCTCCTTCATGTTCTAAGCCAGGACACGGGCCTCTTTGTTTTTAATCTCCAAGTCCTCAATGGCTCAAAGCTTCCTGGCGTTGGTCGAATTGATCTTCGAATCAAAAGAGCTGGCATGTTTATTGAGCCTTGCTAGTTGCGAAACCTGCTCGGCGTTATTGCTCCTCTCTGCCTCTAGTAGCTCAGAGCTCTTCTGCAGACCGACCTTCAGTTGGGCCACCTTAGCAGTCAACTGCTCCAAACGTGCCTAAGAAGCTTCGGTGATGTCGCTTGGGGTGCAAAGCTGTTGGACTTCGTGCTCCAAAAATGCTAACCTTTGGCACATGGCCAGACTCTCGACCTAGTACTGCAATGGCAAGAAGATTGTAAGGGTCGAGCAGGATAAAAGAGAGTGAATGTGAAAGCTATATACATACCCCAGTGACCATCTGGGTATGGTTGTTCGCGAGCTCCCCCGGAGAGCTGACCTTCGCATGGGCCCTGGCATCGACCCATATTTGTGCTAGCGGCTTTGAATCCGAATATGGTACTCGGGGGTGTCGGATGCGGTGTCGCCTAGATTGCGCTATTCATCTGTAGGAAAGTGGATGATGGTCATTATTTGTCTTTGGCCGCTAGGACCAGAGGGCTCTGAAGTCGCTCTCCCCATGGACTTGGGCATTGGGGAGGGCCGGATGGTTGATACTTGTGCTGCGGCGAAGATTGAGGTGGTATGTAGGTGATCGGTGGTGCACAGATTGTCCCTCGTAGCAGCCCCGACAGCGATGGCGTCCGGTCGAACAATAATAAAGTATGGAGCATGACGACTCCTTGCTCAGGGAGAGCGGGTGTTGATGTTTCACCTCGCTTGAAGGAAGGGCAGGCTCTGGCGGGGGTTTGCAAGACGGAAGTGGAGGAGCTGGATGAAGTTTCGTCGCGGTGCCGCTTGTGTCGTCTTAAGGGTTCCCCGGAAGTGGTTGACTCTGAAGCCACGGCGATCGGCAGCATCGAAAGTCGTTTAGGAGGTAGGTCGCTTGTAGCAGCTATGGCTCCACTAGCCACTGTCTGACTCCCTCCACCCTCACTAACCAAAGCATGAGTCTCAGCCGCCTCGCCGAGAGGATCCTCGTGGGGGTCGACCGACTGTAATTCGCGACTCTCCAGTTCGATTACGTCCGCGACGTTGATCTTTGCGTCCATGAGCCTGCTCTTACTGGCCAGACGTGCCCTCAACCTGATGTGGGCTGCAAAAGAGAAGAAAAATTAGTTAATTCAAAGATAAGGAGAAGAAAGAGCATACCTAGGCTGGACGATAGATGTGTTTCGATCGGGCTCAGGCCGAATACATATATGACGCCCTCCGACAACAACTTGTGGATGTGATATTTCTGACCGGACAAACTGGATGTTGCTTGGAGATAGTCCGATCTGCTTCGATATCTCCTGAGCAATGGAGCTATCATCACTTCCATCTGCCAGTCGGTCGGTAAGTCGGGCCGCTTGGGAAAACAAATAAAGAAATAGTATTATCTCAAATGCTTGTTGGAGGATGACATTTTATCAAAAAGGACTGAGCCCACTCAAGCTGGGAACAAGAAGGTCCCCGACTCGGACAATTTAGGGTAATAGAAGTAGTGAAAGACCTGAGACGTCAAGGGAATGTTGTGCAGGCGAAAGAGAACTACTACCCTGCATAGTAACCTAAAGGAGTTCGACACTAATTGATGTAGGGAGATATGAAAATATTTACAGACGATGGGAAAGAAGGGATGAACAGAAAACTGAAGGCCTGCACAAAACTGGTCCTTAAAGAAGGTCAAAAAGTCGGCTAGCGGTTCGTGTGGCCGGTCATATGTAGAGGGAATGAAAATCTGGTAATCGGATGGAAAATGGTATATGGATTTAAGTTGGTCTATCTTCTCCCCGTTAAACCTGGACTCGATGGAAGTATACTAGAGCCCGAGGACGAGGCATAGTAGGTTGCGGGGAGTCAGCCATCGAAAACAAAGAATTCGAGAAGAAGCAACAAACTGATTCAACGAAGGAAAAGGAGAAGAAGCTTACTGAAGATGGTCACTGGAGAAGAAGAGGAGAAGAAACGTCGCAGAGACTGCTTGAAGATGAAAAAGCAAGGAATGAAGATGAGGATAATGCGAAGTAATGTTTATAAACCTCACGGTCGATTGCCCTAAGACATCCGATCAAGGGTTGCAAAAAACTAGGAGAAGATTCGACCGTAGAATTTAAAAAGGCGCATGTCACATCATCAACGAATATCGACCTGTCACGTCAAGTATGCGGTGACAGAATGTAGGACATGTGGCAGCAAGTTATATAATAAGGCTTAATTAAAAAGCATGGGCAGTGTGCTCGGCCATAATGAGCAGAGATTTGCACGGTCTTCTAGAAATTGAGAGGATGTCATCTCTTATCGTTGGGCGCCTAGACAAGAAAGTCTAGAGAAATGGAAAAAATAGCTAAGTGTTGCATCAACCATCCCGATCGACACAGATATCCGACTATAGTACAGTCGAGCGGCCGATCCAACACCAAGCTTATGAGGTATGATCTGAGAGGTAGCTACACGCCCAGGCCGACATATGAAGCAGTATGGCGAAGTAATGTGATCTGATCAAAAGTTCGAGACAAAAAAGGAATAGCCAGTTGACGAGTTAAATTGCCAAATCAACGACCAAACTTCGCCGCTCATTACATCCGAATGGCGATTAGTAGATATCAGCCGACCAACATCTAGAGCACAGAGAGTGTCCAATCATTACCCAAGCCACACTTGTCCAATCAGTCAGACTTGCAGCCTCCTTCGACTAGACTTGAGGGGAAAGTTTGTGATGCGGTGATAAAGGGGGCCCACTAAGTGTGGGTCAAAGGAGGGCATGGAGGTCAAGACAAGGAGGTCAACAGCAAAGGGCCAACGGGCCCATCAAAGGGTATCCGAGCGGAGCTCTACATCATGGGTCGATTGGCCATTTTTGCTCGACCGGTAAAAGGATGGGCCAAGCGAAGCGCCCGTGCAACCAAAATCATCAAAAGTTCGTCATGGAGCAGAGGAGCGTTGAGATGACCGAAGCGTTATTCTAGTCGGGCGAAAACATACTATCGAGACTCGTCACCGCATGGAAGAGTAGGCGAGTCCGACCGAGCAGAGAAGTACTTGGCCAAGCAGAGGAGTACTAGCTCCTAGCGGCTATCTCGCTCGGCCGATTGGAGGGTTCACTGACCTATCTCAGGATATCCTTTTGGGAGATAGTGCCGCCGACATGGAGCATGGTCAACAGACAGATCGTACGACAACAAATCAGAGGATGTGCCGACGACTAATTGGAGAATATGTCCATGACCACGTGTCCAAGATCAATTGGAGAATGTGTCCGCAACCAATGGGAGAACGTGTCCGCGACTAATGGGAGAACGTGCTCACGCCTTGAAAAGTGCATACGTCACCCACCAGGACATTATATAAAGGGGGTTCGTATACTGGCAAAGGTACGAATTATTCACTATTTACACTTGCGCCACTATTGTTTCATCTTTTCTTCGTGCCAATGACTGACTTGAGCATCAGAGGGACAACACCGGGGATCCCTTTCCTGACTCGGTACTAACATTTCTTGTACTTACAGATCGAAATATGGTCAATATCTAATCAACACAATAATCACATTCCTAATTTCTTATCTCCATGATCACTAAACTTCTGAATCATCCATCACCAGTAATCAATAAAACACATTTTCTATAAAGTCAAATGGATCATCTCATAGTCATATTATCTGATTCAATTAGATCAGTGCGTGTGAAACCAACAGAAGTAATAAGTGGGAATAAAAATTAAATAAGATAATTTTAAATAAAAATCATGTGACAAGCGAATATAGCCAATTGTGGACTCATGCAGATCAAATTAAAAGGCTGGTTTAAAAATTAATGTACAGATCATTGTATGTTCATTAAATTCATGTAAATTGATTCCAACAAAAAACAACTATTATAAATACAAAGAACTCAATTTATTATTATTATTATTATAAATTAAGTTGACTCATAATGAGATTTTTACGAGGACGAATGAAGTGGTAGCCGTTTACAAAGGGGGAAAAATTAACTTAAAAATGTTTAGTATTTGCATGTGGATGATAGAGGATCGTGACTATGTGTTTTCTTCTGGGGCTTTAAGAAAAACTAAAAAAAATACTAAATTAATGATTAGATGTATAGTTTCATCACGCCGATAGTACGATAAGATTATATTTATTGAAAAAAAATGATATCACTTCTATCAAATGATTCATTATCATTTGGTCGACAATTATGAGGATATTTTTATCCTAGTATAAAGTTCTTTTATATCTGAGTTATGCACCTAATAAAATATTTTATATCCGTTAAAATTTGACTCAAAACTTATTAAAATAAATACTCAAATAGATATCAACTGATAGGATTACATCTATAGATCACTAAAAGATCAATTAAGTCTAAGTAATATCATTTTACTAACAACTTGTTCTTAAATTTTGTCCAATCATTTATTGATGTGTTGACTTAGTCAATGAAGAGATGAAAGAGCTCTACTATTTATACTTGTCTCCAGTAGTTAAGGATCAAAATTATCCCATAAATTGATCCAGTTGATATTTATATAAGTGGTGACTATTGGAGTTAATTTCAACAAGATCTTACTCATATAAAGAGCCACCTTACCAGATAAATATCTCCGTGATTTAATTCCTTCTAGAGAATATGAAACCATTCTAAAAGAGCCGCTAAGGTAATGACATGTTAAGACTCAAAATATACAATTTTATTAAAATCATTTAATTGCCCAATATTATTTGATGATTTTAAATACTAAAGAACATTTGTTTTATATATATAAAAAAATTCCTAATACACATGATAAAAGTTACTCCTTACATGATTGGAATTAATGGGGTGGCAAGATGATGATTAGTGTTGAATTTGGTGATAATTATTAATTAATTATGGATGTTTGGTGATGCATTATATATTTCTCCACGTGATTCGGTGATTGAGTCCAAAAAATATTTATTTGGCATTTTTATTGGATGGTGTGTATTTTGGAGGCTAGTTTAGAAGAGATAATGATGCCGAGCTCATATGATTACATGTTATTAATAAATGTATGAGATGACCGTACACCGTTCTAACTCTTCTTGAATATGTTTGATTTATTTATTTATGTTTGATTCTTTCAGTTGTGTTTTTTTAATGTAACTATCCAGAATCCATTAATTTCTATAGATCATCGATCTGCTCCTATAAAAAAAATTTTGGGGTTCTAACGAATAACTTAATATTATGAGTGGTTTGAATATTATGAACATATGAAATGCATTGAGTTTTAAACATTCGTTTCAAAGGAGCTTCTAACAAATCCCATTGTATAATAAGTGGAATTCATAAGATCCAGCCACTGAATAGAGCGGTCAATCCTGTGCTCAAATCCAAATCAGACGGAAAGGAGGATTTTAAAAAAGTAAAATTACATAAATATCCTTAGTTAGGTTTTATTATCTAAATTGTTCCCTCTTTCGTCTCTTTTGCGATCTCCAGCCATTCTCACCGTCTTCTACGGCGATCGTCTGCAACGTGCGCAGGCGTTCCTTGCCTTCGTTTAATAGGCAACAATCTTCAGGTTCGACATCTCTAGGGCATACTACTTGACCTATTCATGAGTAAATGCTACTGGCGTCTGCAGGGTCGTGGGTACCATCGGCGTCGGTCCCATGCCCGGGTCTTCTCCCGTCAACGTTCTTGCCCTCGTCACCGGCACCTCCAGCCGACTCAGCTTCCGGACGGGATCAGCTACTATTCTTTAATAGAAAACAATCTTCAGGTTTGTTATTATTTGTCTTGAGCAAAGGGAACTAATCATCTTGTTCATGGACTCTCTTAAATTTTGTCTATTTCTTTTCACACTTTATTCGCTGCTCACAACTGTGATTTTGAAACTTTGGAACTACACTGTAGATGTTAGATTTTGTTTATAGAAGTTTTATATATAAGTTATTTTGTATTGTATAGATTTTTTTTTTTTTTTACTTTTGATCGTTGAATAATAAAAATGTTTGCTTGTGAAATTAAATCTGTGTGCATTCTTCTCTAGAGGTTATCAGGTCAGATTATGACCATTGAGAATAAGCTTCTAACAACCTAAAGCTTTCAGATCATGCATCTTGGATTAGGCTGAAGAAACTTAATCATAAAAAAATGAACCAAAGATTACCTATCCAATTGTAGAAAATGCCATAAAAGCTTAAGATCTCCTTAAACCTTATCAACCATGTCGTTGGGTCCTGCTCATGAAATTCAACAGATCAGAATGCATAATGGATGTTTAGGAGCAAAATAAATGAGAAAATCTCTGCAGAAAGTTCATTGAGGTTTATATAATTTATTGGTAATTCTTTTTCATAATCAACTTAACCATTACAACTGTTGTTTGTTTTTTACAGCAAATGACATTGTTGATTTTTTTTATAGTAGTCTATATTATAATTGTTTATCTTTCCACAGATTTGATGAGATGGAGTTAGACAATGGTGAAGGAGATTATCCGAATGTTAATGATTGTTATGAGGAGAATGATGGTAGTTTGGATGAGAGTTCAAATGATGAAGTTTTCATAAATAGAAATTGTATAGTTGTTCTTTGGATGATGTTGACGGTTATGAATAACTATGTAGATATAGGTCTAATGGAGAGTAATGAGCAAAAAGATAATGCATGATGTGTTCTATTGCACAACCTTATGACATCTAATGAGGCATGATGTAGTGTTCTTAGGATAAGTGTCGATGGCTCTGTTTGCTTGTGTGAACTATTAAAGCAAACCAAAAGGGTAAAAGCCAATAGGAATTCAGGTTTTGAAGAGAAGGTTGCTTAGTTTTTATATTTGCTTGGTCATGATGTTAAGCATCGAGAATGAGTTTTTTTCTTTCATCAAAGTATAAGGACTACTAATAATCATTTTCATGAAGTCTTCAAAGCATTTATTGAACTTCATGTTGAATATATAAAGCAACTAGATGGATTCTGAAATCCCTCCACTTATACAGAGTAGCAATAGATTCTATCCTTACTTCAAGGTAACATTCATTTTGACTATTTTGAATTTTAGAAGGTTTGTAAGGTACTTTGTAGCCAAACATGCTCATTGTCTCCTAATTACAGGACTGTGTCGGTCCTTATTAGATGGAACTCATATACGTGTTGAGGTATCCACCTCTAAGGCCCTAGCCTTTGCCTCCTCACCACTTCATGAGTTGGGTTCTGCCATCGCCCGCCGCGCCTCCTCCTTGACATTGCGCATCAGCAGCCCTGCCGGGTGATAGTGGCTTTCCTCCCGTGTTTCTGGTGTGTCAAACCAACTTTAACATCTCACACTATCTTCTCTTCCTTTTTTTCTGCCTTTGAGTTTTCCCTCACCTTTTTCCTGTGTGTTGGTGAGTTGCAACACGAGCAGGGTTTCTTTCGGGCAGTAAGCCCTTCGTTGTTGGTGCGACCCTTCACTTTATTGTTTCCCTTGATTGTCAACTGTCTTGTATGACGGACATCAGTGGGCCAATTTTTGCTTTTTGTTTGATTTGATGATGCAATTTTAGGGCTTCTGCAAAATATTATTATTTTTCAATGGGTTTTAAATTGCATATCAATTAAATTTGCATGATGAATCCGCAGGTTACATAGCTGGTAGATTAAGATGGTGCAATTTAAAAATAGATATTTGGTGATGGAAATATTTATACATGGAGAAAGAGACCTCATTGGAAGGGATACATTGAGGGTTGTTAGCTCAAACAGTATCTCCAAAGCAATCAAGGAAAGTGTTCAGTTAAATTTTGGAGAGTGTGGTCTAGCTCTATTACTTGGATCCCTCCAGGGTACTCATTAATTTTGTCAGTTAATTTAGGAAATTAATTCCTAGAATTTTCATGGCTCTAAATTGCTGAATTTTACAGTGAAGTATGTCAATGGCACAACAAAGATATGCATCATCAGAGTTTCTCGCTCGGAGTACCAGAAAGTTTGGTCTGCTATTACAATGATCAGGACCATTGGTAATAACCCAGCTACGTTTAATTTACTTGATTTGAGTGGTGAGCAAACTTATCCTCTTCAAAATTTATTTTACCAGTTGAGTTATATGTGAATTCCAACAAGAAACTACTTACCTAGGCTGCATCTGTCTATTTTTCTCATGTTATACTCCTAAAAATTGTTGATGTATGAATTCGACTTAGACAACTAGTTTGTTTGTATCTATTATTATAAATATGACTTTTTTGTCAAATAAGTTTACGTAGATCAAATGCAAGAAAAAATTTATGTAGTCCATCCTAAATTGTTGCAAGATACACAGCTGGTAGACAATGACACAACTATAGTTTTTCATTATCATGTTGATAATAGATAAAATCAATATTTTTGGACAAAAAAAATTATCATATCATAGCCTAGAAATGGTCCGACTACCTTGAATTTGAGGTTGTTGTTCCTTTTCCAGTAGTATGACTAAACTCGCTACTCTGATTGTTGCCAATAATCTTGATTTTTTACAAATGCCTTAATCATATGATGTTTCTCAAACTTGTTAATTATAGTGCAACTGAACTCTTCTTGTTTCATTGCCATCATTCGACAAACTCTGGCATCTTTTTCTTCATAACCATTTCTTATCCTTATGGGGTATCTGCCACAACATGTAAATCCCCTTCGAATATATTTCTTTAACAAATGTTTACATATGCTCAATTAGCATCTTTTTTATATACCATAGTGGTATTAAAAATTTGCAACTTTTCCCTTAATATTTGTCAGGGAGTATCAGAGCCTGTAAGAAAGCTGCCATCAAATGCGAGGAAGCTAAGTATGAACAATATGTTTTAGCTACCGGTGATAGTGTTGGTCTGGATTTTACCAATGCTAGAAAAGATAGCATTGATAAAATCAATGCGTTGGATTCTTAGCACCATCAGGTCAGCTCCAAGGCATGAGTTCATTTGTACCTCTCCTTTATTTGTATCCTAACCTTCTCAAATCACTCCTATTTCTATTTTGCTGTGTGTATCGTAGTTCAGGCTTTTACCCGTACCTTGACAGTGAAATAGTATGTACCTTCCATGAATACCCTAATCCAAATGGTGTAATAGTGTTTTTTTTTTTTCATGTTGATGATTAGATGTACTTTGATCATGCCGACAGTATGATAAAATTACATTTATAGACCTATAAAGATCAATTAAGTCCAAGTAACATCATTTTCCTAGCAACTTGTTCTTATATTTTATCGAATCATTTTATTGTTGTGCTGACTTAGTCAATGAAGAGATAAAGAGCTCAAACTACTTTCTTATCTCTAGTCGTTTAGGCTCACTAAATTTGATTTTTATAGAACTCAAAAAATATTATTTATTCTTATTCCACAAGCACCTTACTATTCAAAATACACAATTTTATTAAAATGGTTTAATTACCCAATATTATTTGATGTTTTAAATACTAAAGATCACCTTTTTTTTTTTAAAAAAAAAATCCTAATACAACATGATAAAAGTTACTCTCTAAATGATTGGAATTAATGGGGTAGGCAAAATGATGATTGATAAGTTCGTTGATAATTATTAATTAATTATGGATGGTTGGTGATATATTAGAATAGAATTTGGCCCATGCCATGCATTATATTTCTCCACGTCATTGAGTCCAACAATTATTTATTTGCAATTTTTATTGGATGCTATGGATTTTGGAGGCTAGTTTAGAAGAGATGATGAGTTTGCATATGATTAAATGTTTTTAATAAATGTATGAAATGATCGTACACCGGTCTAATTCTTTTTGTTTATACAATATGATTATATATTTCTGTTTGATTTTCGGTCGTTGTTAGATGAATAACACAATGAGTTGAACAGTCACTACAAGGAAATGCTATAATAGTGACCTATTTAGCGACCAAAATAATTTCGGTCGTTAATATAACGACCGTAATAAAGTCGGTCCCAAAATTAGGGACTGAATATATTTCGGTCGTTAATTTAACGACCGAAATTATTTCGGTCTCTAAATTAGCAACGAAACGACAAACTAAATTTGAAATGTAAAATTAGCGATCGAGTTAGCGACTACTTTAATTTTTCGATCTCAGCCAGTGAGTCTTGTAGTTACGTAGCATTTAGGGGTAAATTATTGCGACCGAAATTAAAACTTCGGTAGGTAATTAGGTACCGCAATTTAGAATCGGTAGGTAATTAGCGACTGAAATTACTATTTAGAATCGGTAGCTCATTAGCGACCGAAATTTAATTTCAGTCGCTAATTAGCTACCGATTCTAAATAGCGATCGCTAATGTCTAAAGCTTTCACCCCTTCTTTCACGAATGAATTTCAATTGTTTCGTTAAATTAGGAGATCGAACTGAATTGCTGTAGCTAATTTACAAATAACGGTATTCAAATGCGTTGAATAGCTAGCTATCATTATATTTATCATTTAAAGTTTAACTTAATTTGTTATTTAATAAGATTATTTATGGCTAATTGGTTAATAAATTGTATAGATTGAAATTAAATGTAATATCGATCTCTAATTTAACGATGCAAATAAATTATTTTACTTACTTGTTAAATTATTAAGTGATTTCCGCTAATAATGTTATTCGTAAATAAATTAATAAATAAATTTTGTAATTTAAGTGTGGATATAACTTTAATTTTGTGTATTTTTAACTACTGAACTTTAAATTTGGTCACAAAATTAGAGACTGATAAAATAGGCGGTTGCTAAATAATGACCGAATAAATTATTCGGTCGCTATTATCTCCCAAAAAACCCGTTCGCAAGCCCTAAATCCCGAACTCCTCTTCCCATCCTGTCTCTGCGCGATCCCCTTCTCCCGTCTCCGTCCGATTCCTTCTGTCGTTCTCTCACACGTGATCACTCTCTAGCCGGCGATCTCCTCCGGCGTTAGCTTTTCTCCGACGCGGGTAAACATCTATTTCTTCACTCCTCCTCGGTGCCGCCTCCTCACCGTAAACGCCGCCTGACCTTTCCTTGGTCGGCCTAAGCTTGGCTGGCCTGAGCTCGACATTTTCTTGGTCGGCCTGAACTCGGCCTTTTCTTGGCCGACCTTTCCTTGGCCGCGCGTGAACTCGATCAACCTGAGCTCAGCCTTTTCTTGGCTGGCGTGAACTCGGTCAGCCTGAGCTCGACCTTTTCTTGACATGTACATTCCTTGGTCGGCCTGAGCTCGATTTTTTCTTGGCCGTAAAGATTAGTTAGGGTCTGCCTTCATGTTTTCGACATAAGAGACGATGTAGATTGCTCGCCCTCCTCTATGTGCTACTATGCAAAGTTATGAAAATCCAATAATCAGAATGCACAAATTCTGAGTTTCTTTTGTTTGTGATCCTATGATGAGAACATATTTGGACTTAGACAATATATATAGCGTAAAACTGTAGTAAAACTCATTCGAGTAGAAGGTGTTGGCCCTACACTACCAACATTGGTAAAGAGCATTGCTTTTCCCGTTGCAACTCTCATATGACTTGGATACATTTTTTTTACTGATATCCTTCGCTATATTTGTTTGTCAATTACTCAAGAGAGCCTGCATTATTCATAGATGAATAAATTGAGGATTTTTTCCCTACGTCTAGTATATAATGATCTAACTATTAATTACTTCAAGTCATTAGTATATTTTTTTCCTTACCAATTTTAACTTACTGTGGTCACTAGGCCACTAACATACTTTGCTCTTGGTTAAGGAGAATCTCTCTTGCATTGGAGAATAAACCCTTACATCTGCTTTGTTTATTCATGAAATTGCTCTCTATAATCCCAAATCTTCCCACAGTTTCAAGATATCGTGGCAAGTAAAATACAAGTATTTGACAACCTTGACAATACCATGATTGTAATTCTATAGAGCAAATGCTAAGTAATTTTCTATAAAAGGATGAGTCCTGTACTTGCTGTGACATCATTTTAGAATAGAAATTACTTTTTGCTTAACCAACTTCCTCTCTTTTCTTATTTCAGGTATACTACATTGTCTGAATACTACATTGTCTGGGATCTTATTTCAGGTATGTGCATTGTCTAAATTTATGGCACAATTTTTTTTATTATTTCCTTTTCAGTGATATTGTATTTTTAGATATATTTCATTTAATACTAACACGGATTACTATTAATAGAATTCCATTATGTTTTATTGATAGAATTGTTATACATCTTTATCTTTACACGTTTAAATAATATTGCAATTTTTTTTAGGTTACAATGTATATGAATAAAGTTTGGATGTACAATAGGTTAGAAAATGAGTTTATTACCGATTAATTTTATGCTGGAGTTGAAGAGTTTGTCAACTTTGCTAAGCGTCATCCAGAATGTTTAGATGGAGACAAGTTAAAATGTCCGTGTAATCATTGCAAATGTAGAAATACAACTTTCCGTGATGAAGATACTATGAAAGTACATATATGTAAAAAAGGATTTGTTCCTAATTATTACAACTGGTACTGTCATGGAGAACCTTATGTGTTTGAGCCAATTGGATATTCTGGTGCTTCATCATCTGTCTCTATTGGTCAACCAGAATTATCATTTAATGAGAATACAATGCAATCAATGGTTTACGATACAATGAATGCATTTGATCATAACAATGTTGATGAAATACCAACACCTGAAGTACAACATCTATATGACATGTTAAAGGCCAGTGAAAGAGAATTGTGGAAAGACATTCCTTCTGGTCATTCTCAACTATCAGCTACTGCAAGGTTGTTGAATATTAAGGCGGAACATCATTTCTCAGAAAGATGTTACGATGACATTTGTCAATTAATGTCAGAGTTGCTCCCTTCTGATAATATAATGATTGATAGCTTCTACAATACAAAGAAATTGGTTAGAGGTTTACCTGTTGAAAAGATAGATTGTTGTATAAATAACTGTATAATCTTTTGGAGTGAAGACAGTGAGCTAGTTGAGTGCAGAATATGTAATCACCCTCGTTATAAGCAGCATAATCGCATATCAGGGAAGAAGATTAAAAAGTTACCATGGAAAGTTATGTACTACATCCCGTTAACTGCTAGATTGCAACGCTTGTATGCATCTGTTACAACTGCAAGCCATATGAAGTGGCATCATGAGCATGCACATGAAGGAGATTTAATGTGTCATCCCTCTAACTCACCTGCATGGAAACATCTGGATACAGTATTTTCCTCTTTTGCAATGGAACCACGTAATGTAAGATTGGGACTTTCAGCAGATAAGTTTCAGTCATTTGGTCAATCTGGATAGCAATATTTATCTTGGCCAGTTATATTAACACCATATAATTTACCACCATAGATGTGCATGAAAGATGAATTCATGTTCCTTACTGTGCTTATTCCAGATCCAACGAATCCGAAAGATAAGATAGATATTTTCTTACAACCTTTGATTGCTGAGCTGAATGAATTATGGAATGTAGGGTCTGAGACTTATGATATTGCAAATAAAAATAATTTTATCCTACATGCTACTTTATTATGGACGATTAGTGATTTTCCAGCATACTCAATGTTGTCAAGATGGAGCATCGCTGGTAAATTAGCATGTCCACATTGCATGTCAGAGTCTGATGCAATTTCATTACCTTGCAGTGGGAAGGTATCTTGGTTTGATAATCATCGAAAATTTTTACCAGCTGAGCACCCTTTCAGGCGAAATAGGAAAGATTTCATTAAGAATAAAATGGTAAGAAAACTTTCACCGTCAATTAAGTCAGGTGAAGAAATCATTGAGGACATAGATAACTAAGGATTTGTACAAGTAACTCAAGCTGGTTCTGATGAATTAAATAAGTACATTGTTAGGCAATGTAAGTGTGGTTGGAAAAAAAGAAGCATATTTTGGGAGTTGCCATATTGGAAGTATCTGCTCATTCGACATAATTTAGATGTGATGCACGTGAAGAAGAACTTTTTTGATAATATTTTTAACACTGTGATGAATGTTATGGGCAAAACTAAAGACACAGTAAAATCAGGTGAGGAACTGAAACAATTGATTAATAGACCTGAGTTGCATTAGAATGAAACAACCGGTAAATTTCCAAAGGTTTGTTATACATTGGATAAAGAAAGTAAGCAGATATTGTGTAGTTGGTTGAAAGAAGTAAAATTTCCTGATAGATATGCCTCGAATATGGCTCGATGTGTGGATATGAACAAATTGAAAATGTTTGTAATGAAGAGTCATGACTGTCACGTGTTCATGCAAAGACTTATTCCAATAGCTTTCCATGACTTACTTCCTAATAATGTTTGGCAAGCACTAACAGAATTGAGTCTATTTTTCAGAAATTTGACATCGAGAGTGATTATGACATCAGAAATGCTACAACTAGAAACAAAAATACCTTTGATCCTATGTAAACTTGAGCGTATATTTCCACCCAGCTTTTTTGATTCAATGGAACATCTACCTGTTCATTTACCATATGAGGCACGACTAGCTGGTCCTGTGCAGTATAGATGGATGTATCCATTTGAACGAGTTTTAAAAAGATTAAAGAATAATGTTCGTAACAAAGCAAGAGTTGAGGGGTCAATATGTAATGCTTATCTGGTTGAAGAAGCATCTTCTTTCTGCTTATATTATTTTCCTGATACTGTAAAAACTAGACATCGCAAGTGTCCTCGGAATTCTTATGATTCTCAACCAATAGACCCAGAGATGCTATCTATTTTCAAATTTCATGGTAAGACAATGGGTGCATCTGGTAGTAGATGGTTAAATCCAAATAAGTATCATGCAGCAAGAACATACATACTTCTGAACTGTGACGAGGTCAAACCCTACTTAAAGTGAGTTAACTTTTAATTTAGATGCATTTCTCCTTCTATGTAATATTTGTTATACCATATGCAATTTATAATTATATTCTTTAATAGATTGTACGAACAACAACTGCAACTGGAAAATTCATCAATAAGTGCAAGTGAGGTAGAGAAGAAGATAGAGATGGAATTTGCACTTTGGTTTGAAATCTATGTAAGTTAAAGAATAATTTTTTTCATAGTATGTATGTTATAATCAATTTATATCATAACTTTTTTTTTAGGTAAAGGATCGTAGAATTTCAAATGTGCAAGATGAAAGGATAAAGAATATTGCATCAGGACCTCTTCATAATATAAGAGTCTTTTCTGGGTACTATGTGAATGGCTTTAAATTTCACGTGGTACAACGTGATTCACATACAATGACCTCTAATTCAGGTGTTTGTGTTAAAGGATCATCCACCAACACTGGTACTGAATTTGATTACTATGGCATACTTGAAGAAATCATTGAGGTCGAATATCCTGCTTTACCTATAAAAAAGTGTGTGTTATTTAAAAGTTCATGGTATGATCCAACTCCAAGAACATGTACTAGAAGACATGCAAATTATAATTTAGTTGGGGTGAATGCAAACAAAAGATTCAATAAATTTGAACCTTTCATTTTCGCGGTGCAAGCTGGCTAAGTTTTCTATCTTAAATATCCGATGAAGCGAAGGAGATCTAGTGAATGATTATCAGTTTGTCGAATCAAGCCTTGCTCGAATATAGAAATGCCGGACTCCATCACAACCCAAAATCATGATGCATTTCAGAATGAGGAAGTGGAGATACATTCAGTTGATTCAGAGATTCAATCTACTTCACAATTACTTATAGATGTAAATGTCACTTACGAGGATATAGATGATGGAGAGATGTCGAGTAGTGAGGATCAAATAGAATCTAGCGAGGAAGAAATAGAAATGGTTAATGTTATTGATTGTAATGATGATTATATATTAGGCTTGAAAACTGTTATTATTTTGGATATGATTGCTTTCTACATGTTTGATTGTGTATGTGTTATAATATTATTTTGCAGATATAATCATGTCTAGTGCACCAGTATGTGGTCAGATTGTATTGACCATTGTTGGGGGTTGGTATGTATTTATGTTATTAGTATTTTAAATTCAACCTTTCTTTATATTGAATCATGATTTATTTTATTATACAGTTTTATTCCCAATGGTCATAGTGTGGCTGCATACATTTCAAAAAAATTTAAGGAACGATAATGCGCCTCTGGTGTCACTTGGAGGCATGTAGATCAAGAAATGAAAGACTTTTATTATAATGAATTTCTGGTAAGTAATATTTTCTATATTGGACACTGAATAATATTCTTTGATACTAATTATTTTTGTATTATTGTAGAAAAAATATACCTGTGACGCAGAACATGAGGTGGAATTCAAAGCAACATGGAATAGTTACTGCCAGAAGTTGTACAAGGATTGAATGTACAAGTGGAGAAGAAATGCAACAAAACCATCGTATATACGAGAGGATATTTGGGTTGCATGGCAAAAAATTTGGACTGCAAAAAATTGGCAGCGAAAGTCAGCAACTGCGCAAAGCAATAGAAAAGCTGAGGTCAGTGGCACGAGTACGGGATCTTCAAAGCACACTGCTGGATCACAATCTATGGTTGAGCATGCCATTGAATTGGTATGCTTACAATAACCTTTAGAACTAATTAGTGAAAGTAATTGTATTTTACTCTTTTAAATATTTTATCCGTGCAGGAAAAGACATTACAAAAACCTGGTACTTGTTGGTATTTATTTCGTAAAACCCACCAAAAAAAGGATGGCACATTTGTGGATTCGAAATCAAAAGCCATTGATGTAAGCATATAATCTTGTTTACCACCCAATTTTTAAAAGGATTATCTTTGTTAATTGTTTATTAGATATTAATAATTTTTTTGCACAGGACAATATGATCGATTGTGTTGCACAGGCATCTCAGCCTGTTGTAGAGGGAGGGGGCGTACCAATTTTATCAGATGAAGCTATAAATGATATTTATTATGAAGTTGTTGGCGGAAGTAAAAAGAACGCCCTCTACGACCTTGGCTCTTAAGCATGAGTTGCATATGATCATGAGATGGCTCCTAGGCCCAGGGGTCGACCCAGTTCTTCATCCACTGGTATTCAAGGCTTACGTCAAGAAAATCAAGATTTGAGGGATCGGGTCACAACAGTAGAGACATCAATAGATGATCGGGTCAAGTTTGCAGTAGAACGGTCTGAGAGATTGATGAATGATCGATTCAAGGCGGCAGTAGAGCAATCTGAGAGATCAATGGATGATAGGGTTAAGGCAGCCGTTGAGTGACAAATGCGAGAATTCTTTGATCGCTATTCAATAATGAGTCCTTCTGCTTTTCCAACCCCGCATCGTTTTGATTCACAAGAAACTCAAGACCCAAATCATCCTGATAAATAGAAATTATGAGGTGTGTTGGACCTGATCTAGTAAGGATCGTAGCACTAGTGTTTTTTTAACATGCCATTTACCTTGATTCCAATATAAATTTTAATTTGTGATTTTTTGTAGATTTACCATCACTCCAGCAGCAAAATGAGATGCAAAGCGGTGTATCGTCCATCTGAACTTCTCTATCCTCTTCACTACCGGTAAGCTTCTATTCAAATTTTAGATCCCGTTATTAAAAAAAATTCTTATAGAGTTTTAGATTTAGAGTTAACTTGACTTGTATCAAGTGCTTATATATTGCAAGTAAGAGTTAAGCTCTATATATATGCAACATGTATTCCATGATCCATATTTTTGTTAAACATCTCTTGCTATTTTTGTTTTAATTAATAATATATTGTATTTTATTTGATGCAGGATTGGATAAAGAAGGTTGTTAGTTTATTTTTGAGCACGTTGACATGTTTACAATCAATATCTGGATATCGTCTACTTTATTGCTTTTGTTTTGTATCAATTGGATTTGGTTTGTATTAATTGGATTTGATTTGCATGTATATGTAACTGGATTTGATTTGTATTAACTGGATTTTATTTGGTTGACACTTTATGGTTTGACATTTCTATTGTGTGTATATGTTTGTAATATTGGTTGATGTTAAAGTTTATGATATTGTGTGTATATGTTTGTAATATTTGGTCGGAAATATAAATATCGGTCGTTAAATAACGACCGAAATATAAATATCGGTCGTTATAGTCCATTTAACGACCGAAATATAAATATCGGTCGTTATAGTCCTGTTAGGGGAAAAAATTCCGTTGCTTATTTTACGACTGGATTTATATTTTCGGTCGATAAAATTAGCGACTGATTAAATTTCGGTAGCTAAATTAACTACCGAATGAATAATTCAGTCGCTAAAACACCCTGCGACGGAAAAAATATCGACTTTTGTTTTCCGTCGTTGATCGATCGTTAAAGAGTATTAGCGACTCTTTAGCGACTGAATATTCGATCGCTAAAGCTGATTATTTTTGTGGTGAGTAACAAAAATAATTAGGATCACTTTGAAGAAATTAACTATAATACAGGTGTATATCAACCAGAATCACTTTCTCAACCTTGTGTGAGATCTACTACATATATCACAACATCAGTTATCCATAAATAGAACATCAGTTATCTAGATACGGATCTAACAAACTATTCCATTACTAGATTTAGATAGATTTGGACCATTTGGATAGTAAGTATATTTGAGCTTAGAAGTTCCATCTGAACTAGGTTCGTATAACATTGTGGTACTCGAGTCGTAGTGAACCAGGCTGAGAAAATGGAACCGTTTGAACCCGACCCACTGCCTTGTTCTCCATTGTTGCTAGAGGTCCACATGATGGACGCTGTGGACTCATCGGAGCTCCTCCTTAGGTCCCTCTGTCGCTGCCCTGTTGTTGGCCCAAAAGCTGAGTGGAAGCCTGTCCGATTTGTTAGTCGCGACCACTACCTTCCACCTGGTGATGGATTGGGACGGACCCCCCGCCACCGCTGACTTCCTCCCTCGGTCATTCTCGACTGTGTCCCTCCAAATCGCCTGTCGTTTCCTCCATAAGCCTATGGAACCAAGGGTCAGTGAATCGTTGGTGTTATTGATGGGCACGCTCTCCGTTCCGCTCGACACCCTTTCAAAGCCACTCAGGGATATGTTTGAACCACCAGATGTAATCAAGCTTGGATTCAGGTTCAGGCAGGATCGGATCTATCTTTCTTCCACATTCTCTACCCAAGGATACAATCCTGACTTTGATAGAGTAATCTTTCTCCACCTATTCTAAACCCGTTTGAAAATGAAGAAGATGGTTTACTGAGAAGTATGACTCTGATATTGACCAAATGAAACATGAAGTTATAAGTGAGCAATTATAGAACTTAATGAGGGTATATAAAACTAGTTCCTATATGAATAGTTCGTGGGAACTTAACGAGGGTTCATTTATAGTAGGTACATGAAACAGTTTGGACAAAATTGGTTGATAGACTAAATGACCTCGGATTGGTATAAAACTAGTTTCTATGTGTTCCTCTACATCTCCTGGTTATATCCATACTCTCAAATATTAACTTGATATAATATATTGAGAGCAATAATTTTTTAAACATGAATTTAATTTTTCAAATATATTCGTGTTCAAAAAATCATTGCTCTCAATATATTGAGTCAAATTGACATTTGAGGGCATGAATATAATTAAGAGAGATAGCCGAACACATAGGAACTAGTTTCATATCAATCCAAGATCGTTTGGTCCATCAACCGATTCTATTTGAAATCAACTTTGATAAAAAAAAAAAGTAAATTAGTCAAGTGATTTAAAAACTAGTTGACTGATTTACTTAAAATTTCGATGCTTCAACACAGAGTAAAATCAATTCGATTAATAAAAAAATCAGTCGATAGGGGTAAAATAAAAAATAAATACGTGATTTAGTAATTTTAAAACTACCCTACGTCATTTGGTAATTTCAGAAACTTACCTTCATGGTTCGATAAAAAGATGAAGAAAGATTGAGGAGAAAATAAGAAGAGAATACTTTTAAAACGAAGAGAAATACATCGTTATATGAGTTTTACTACAATAAGAAATTTTATTATAAATAAAGGGTAATTTCTCAATATCTAAATATGACTCTTATATATACCATGACCTAAAATCTAAATAAAAGAAAGAAATTACATTTAATAGATTTTAATTTCAGTCTTGTAAAAAAGGAAATATATCTTTTACCCGAAAAGGAAAGTATATAATTGAACGATCTTAACTCAAAACAGGACTCGGATAAGGACAAATTCTCTCATATAAATATCAGGAATACCAAAATTACCCTAAATACCTTAAAAATAAAAATTATCAAAAATAGCAAAAATGTTCTAAAAAGGGTTTAAATGGTGGGCCTTCAGGTCAAAATTTGGTAGTTACAATTTCACTCGTAACAATCATAGGTTTTCAAATTTTGCACGCGTGGCCATTGATAGAGTATGATTTCAAGTTTTGAGTGAAAAGTTATGCCCTTTTAAAGTTTGAAGAGTCATATTGGGTTTTATCATGGGTTAGGCCTACACTAGTCTCCCTAGGTTAAAAAGAACTCGCCCTCAAATTCATATTAGCTTCATCAACATCCGTTGAATAAGGAGTTAAGTGCTTCACATTTAAGACATCAGAAGTCTTCAGATGACTAGAAAGGTGCAACCTATAGGCATTGTCATTAATCTTCTACAACATCTCATTGGTCCAATTTTTTGATCTTTTAACTTATTATACTCTCCAACAGGGAAACATTCATGAGTTAATACAACCCAGATAAAATCTCCAATCTCAAAAAGTACTACGGACTCAATCCTGTGGTATTGTTTCTCAATCTATTGTAGGCAAACTCTGTTTGAGGTAATGCCAAGTCTCACTGCTTTGGTTTAGTTCCTGTGAGGCATCTCAAAAGATTGCCCAGACTCCGATTCGCTATCTCGGTCTGTCCATCTGTTTGAGGGTGGTAAGCACTGCTAAAGTTTAACTGTGTGTCCAATTTTTCCCATAAGCTCTTCCAAAAGTAACTGATGAACTTGGCATCTCGGCCTGAAATCATAGACCGAGGAACGCCATATAAACATAGGGTCTTCTTGAAGTAAGGATGGGTAATCCAGGCAGTATCCATAGTCTTCCTACAAGCTACGAAATGTGTCATCTTTAAGAATCTGTCAACCACAACAAGAATTGGATCTGAGGTTCATTGGGTGCGGGGTAATCCCAATACGAAATCTATGCTGACATCGAACCAAGGAGCTTTAGGAATAGGTAGGGGAGTGTACAAGCCTGCATTTGTGAGAACCCCCTTAGACCGTCGATATACAGAACATCGGTCAATAAAGTCAACCACATCTCTGGACAACTTGGGCCAATAGAAATTGACAGAGATGAGGGCCAACGTCTTATCACATCCGAAGTGCCCCTCATTATGAAGGTCGCTCATAATTTGCTGCCTTAGAGAGTAGTCTGGAATGCACAACTACAACCCATGAAATAGATAACTATTATGTAAAATAAAATTATGTCGGTGACCATCATGCACCTCTTGGAATATCCTTCCAAATGATGGGTCAGCTGTATACATATCTGGAAGATCTCAAATCTTGCAACACTAGTACTCATAGTGGTGAGTAATAAAGAACGCTGACTTAGGACATCTGCGACACGGTTCAGACTTCTAGCTTGGTGTCTTAGCATAAATGTGAACTCTTGTATGTAAGCCACCCACTTGGCATGCCGCCTATTCAGCTTGTGTTGACCATTGATGTACTTTAATGCTTCATGACTAGTAAACAAGATGAACTCCTTCTGTACCAGATAGTGTCGCCAATGCTTCAAAGACTGCACAATGACATAGAACTTCAAGTCATAGATAAAATATTTTTTCTTGGATTGGGAGAGTTTCTCACTGAAGAAAGTAACTAGTCACCCAGATTGACTCGAAACACCTTCTATACCTACGCCGGATGCATCACAGCTGACCTCGAATAATTTGTCAAAATCAGGAAGGTCATAACTGATGCTTCAGTCATCCGCTATTTGACTAGTTGAAAGCTAACCTCTACTTCTTCAAACCAATTGAAATCCTTTCCCTTGAAACACTCGGTGATAGGAGCAATCAGGGTACTGAAATTTTTGATGAACTTACAGTAGAAAGAAGCCAAGCCAGGGAAACTTCTGACATCATGCAAGGTTTTCAGTTGATGCCACTCCAAGACTGCATTTATCTTTATTTGATTTGCATGTACACCATTATTAAACACAATAAAGCCGAAGAAAGTTACTGATGTAGTAAAGAAAGAGAACTTCTTCTTGTTTACAAATAAGGTCTGTTTTTCACTTTTCGAAGACAGTAAAGAGATAATCGAAGTGTTATGCCCATGTTGGACTATAAATGTGAATTCCATCAAAGTATACCACCACAAACATGTTATATTTGAGAGATGTCTTAAGACAATCGCCTTAGATATTATTGGATAAATGAAATTTTCTATTTGAGTGCACATTCCCTATATGCATAATTGGATCTTAAACTCATTTATTGAATGTCCACAATACGATTCATAGTATGAGAGAACTTGTGATTGCATCACAACTTGTGAACATCTCTACATGTGTAATTATAAATGTATTGAAATAATCCCTAGTCAATGAATTGATCAGTTCGAACATCATCGATTCTGTGAGATTAGCACGCGTTATACTACTTGGTCTAATCAAGCAACTATTCCTCACTGGTTGGAGATATTAGGATATTGAGAGTTAAATATGGATGTTAGTTAAGGTAACTAGTTCATTGGAGTGACCTATTATGATACTTCATATAGTTCTTTACATATATAGATATGTCAATGAAGATCTCATTGCAGCTTGAGTATAAGTTTCCTTCGACTTGAGATATTTAAGTCACCTTGATCATAGAAACTTATACTTTGACATCTTAAACAAACACCTCCATGGAAGTGTAAATCTGAGATAATTGGATATCAGTCAAAGTGTCCAAAGGTGATTGGATAGCAACAAAGGATTCACCACACCTTACAAGGAGATATATACCCTAAGGTCACTTATCAGGATTGTTGCTCAAAGTCTTTGACCAAAGTATCACATGTCAAGAGTATGCGACTTTTGGTTAGATGTACGAGTAATTTGAATAAGCAGGATAAGAAAATATTACTTGGATTAAGTGTAACATAGTCAGCCTATTGGGGATTGACACATAGACCATATTCTGAATCAAGTGAGTAAAAGACGGAATGAAAGGAATGAGACACGACTCATTGTAACTGCTGAAGGATTCAGAAGTGGTTCTGGAATCAACTGTGATTTTTCGGTCAATTGAAAATTATGATGTACTATACTAGGTGTCACCCATGATCGTTTTATAATTAATAATTAATTTTGTATGACCAACATAATCAGGAACCTATAAGGTCACATGCATTACGAGTTTATCTTAAATACTTAAAATGAGTTTGAGAATTGGATTCTCAAATCAAGAGAGATAGATTTTGGTTGGACCAAATTGAAAGGATAAATATGGAAAGATATTTGTTAGAATGGAAGCACGGATGAGCCATGACTATTGTAGGAGATATAGATTCATTATGATCTGATAATAAACTAAAAAGGGTTTGGTTTAGTTATGAAACAACTTGGTTTAATAATAAACCAAAAGAGTTTGCTTTAATTATGAATCAAGATAGTTTGGATTTGAACCAAGCTTAATCTTAATGGTAATGGATCGAGTTGACTTTACTTATTTGATTTGGGAGATGACTTGCTCCCCAAGTCATGTAAAAGTATACAAATACCCTCTATGAGGAGAAGAGAGTAGTGATCTTATTTTTGAGAGAAAACTCTAATTTAATTAGGGCTTCTTCTCATCCTCTTCTCCCCCTCTCACTCTAGACGCCGCCCAAGCTCTTGCCGCCCAAGAGTTATCGTCGGCCATCTCCAGCCACCGAATTTGGTGTTGACAAATTCGGTGTCAATGAATTCAGTGCCGAAGAATTCAATGTCGATGATTTCAATGTTGCATCGCTCTCAAAATAATGTCGTGGGAGTTCTCTCGGATTGCTTCGTCTTCACACTTGGCTAGTACCGATCGAGACAAACGACTCGTGGCTTCATGAAGCCATCTCAACAACAGCTCAGCATAGAAACAAATAGAGGCGAGGTTTTCGAGTGTCGCTTGGTTGATTCTAATTCCACTCCTCATTAATTAGCCGCTTGCTCGTTGATTTTCAAAGGAGGCTTGCCTTACGAGGCTAGAAAACGCTATTTACAAGGTTTGATCATGAATCGTCAGGTACCCTTATCATAAATTTACTTTCAGTAAAATTTTACTTATGCGATCATGTCTAGCCGTCTTGTATCCTTGCATGCGAGTGGTGTGTATGATATAATAATTAGGAATTATTACTATTTTTATTTTCACTGTGCATGTTTATGAAATATGTTTTAACACGCATCACATTGCACATTCCTCAACAAAATATTCCCATAAAGAGTCACAAGATTTGATGCATAAACCTCATGAAAGTGTTGGTGCATTGGACAGTTCAAAAGACATTACCATCCACTCATATAGTCCATGTTGTTGGTGCAATATCCCTCAGGTCAAGGCTGACCTGGTTGACCAAGCTTGAGTCTTGGTTTGGGTTTCGATGTTTGACAATGCAGTTGTGCATTTGGGGAGATTGTTTGGTGCAATTCCCCTCTGATCAGGATCTGATCAGGTTGGTTGAAGAAGAGTCAAGTATGTCAAGGTTGACCGGATACTTGACTGGGAAGTCCTAACTGGGATGTTTGGCAGTAAGGAAATCCTAGTGAGTGAAGCTAGGTGAAAGACCTGGTGAGTGAAGCCAGGCAGAAAAGAAGTCCTAGTAAGTGAAGCTAGGCAGAATGAAAGTCCTGGTGAGTGAAGCTAGGCAGAAGGAAAGTCCTGGTGAGTGAAGCCAGGTGAAAGACCTAGTGCATGAAGCTAGGCAGTGAGAAAATCCTAGTGAGTGAAGCTAGGTGAAAGTCCTGGTGAGTGAAGCCAGACAGAGGAAAATCCTAGTGAGTGAAGCTAGGAGAAAATCCTAGTGAGTGAAGCTAGGTGAAAGTCCTGGTGAGTGAAGCCAGGCAGAGGAAAATCCTAGTGAGTGAAGCTAGGTGAAAGTCCTAGTGAGTGAGGCTAGGCAGTTGGAAGTCCTGGTGAGTGAAGCCAGGCAGAGGAAAATCCTAGTGAGTGAAGCTAGGTGAAAGTCCTAGTGAGTGAAGCTAGGCAGTTGGAAGTCCTAGTGAGTGAAGCCAGACACGGGGAAAATCCATATGGGTCAAGGTTGACCAGACATCTGGTGAAAGTCCAAGTATGTCAAAGGGATTGACCGGATACTTGGCATGATGAGGAAAAGTCCAAGTGGGTCAAAGGGATTGATCAGACACTTGGTGAGGGAGTCCTAGCAGGTCAAGGGTGACCGGATGCTAGGCATGATGAACCAACAGGTCATGGATTGACCGGATGTTGGTTTGGGGGCTTTGGGACTTGGTTTTGGGCAAAAACCAGCAGCTGGATCAATCAGCCGATCGATTGGCTGGAGCCCAATCGATCGGTCAATCAATTGGGGTGTCTCCGCGAGAAGCCTTCGTCCCAATCGATCAGTGGATCGATTGGGTGGAAGTCGCGAGCGCACAGAACGCCTCTGGATCGATCAGCTGATCGATCCAGAGGTCCCAATCGATCAGTGGATCGATTTGGAAGGTGCATTTTGTCGTGATAAGCCCTGGATCGATCAGCCGATCGATCCAGGCAAATTCCTAGAGCACAGAGGCACTTTTGGATCGATCCGTGGATCGATCCAAAGCCTCCCCGATCGATTGGGAGAAATCCAATCGATCGGGATTCGACCGTTAGCGTCGATTTAAGCCGCAGGCGTTCATTTCCTTCGGCATCGCTTCTACGATTCATTCCGATCTTCACCAGCGGCTCCACAGATCTCTCTCAAGTTCAGATCGCAGGTTCTTGAAGATTCTTGGAGGTTCTTCCAAGTCAAGAGGCGGATCAAAAGCAAGAAGAGAAGTTAGGGTTACGGTTTATTGTAAGCTTTTGCTTGTATTTCATATCCTTTCCTTTCTTCTTGTATTGAGAGTTTGTAAAGGCTTCTCCGCCTTCGGTAGTTACCGTAGAGGAGTGTGTTTCATAGTGGAGGGTGCGTGAGTGTGTGGATCCTTGGATTAGTCACCTCTTGTGAGGTGGATACCAAGTAAAATCCATTTGTTAGCGTTGTATTGTGTTTCTTGTACATTTCCGCTGCACACCATCGAAGAAACAAGCAACGCCAACCATGAAGCACGCGACGAGCTATTCACCCCCCTTCTAGCTACATTACAACCCCAACAGGTGGTATCAGAGCGAGACCGCTCTTCACCGGAATCATCGCCGGAAGGGGCAAACATAACAAGAAGAGCTAGAGGGTGAAGAAGTTGGAGCAAGAATTATCAAAGTCAAAGAATTCAAGAAGCTCAACTTCAAGATGCAATTCCAAGATGGACTTGGATTTGACACGAGGGTGGCTCCACCATACGCTTCAACAAGCTTCGATCTTTGGAAATCAAGGATCGAGAATTTCTTAATGGTGGAGATAGAGCAATGGTTTGCTCTCATGGAAGGTTTCGAAGCTCCAACAAACTCCAAGGGCAAGCCTCTCAAGAAAATCAAATGGAGCAAAGAGCATATTCAAAGGAGCGAGACAAATGATAAAGTGACCAAGCTTTTGGTCAACTTATTGCCTAGCCACATTTTGGCTCAAATTGGAGAGTTCAAGGATGCCAAGGAGCTATGGAGCAAATTGGCATCAATTCATGAGATCCCCTCCACTGCACCAATCCAAGAAGAATCCAAAGAGGGTGACTCATTGGAGCAAAATCAAAAGGAAGAGGAAGAGGACTCCGAAGTTGAGAGATGCTCAACTTCCGATGAAGAAGAAGGTAAAACCTCCACCTCTAGGATTGAGGGGGAGTGTAGATCATTGACCCCAGAGCAAGAAGAAGCCTCCACATCCGAGTCAAAAGAAGAAGAGGATGAAGAAGCTTCCACCTCCACAAGTCAAGATAAATCTAATGGAGGAGCATCACTATCGGATCAAGAGGAAGCCTCTACATCCACATCACATGGAGGATCAAGTGTCATCCCTACATGTGAAGGTAAAAATAATTCAATTAATAATAAAAATCATATTATATGTTTTGAGTGTAGGGAGAATGGGCACTACAAGAGCAAGTGCCCTAAATTGGCCAAGAAGAAGGGCCAAGTGGCACAACAGGGCAAGGAGAAGCTCAAGGAGACCATCCCCACAACAAAGAAGAGCAATGAGCACATTGTGTGCTTCTTGTGCCAACAAAAAGGGCATTACCTAAGTCAATGCCCTAAGGGGAAGAAGGTGGTCAAGGCTCAAGGAGGAAGCTCAACTAAAGGGGGAGCCTCCAAGGTAAAAAGAAAGGTAACTTTTATTGAGCCTACCCCTTTAAATTATGGTAAAAAGCATGCTAGTTCTAACTTATATCATTTTAATGCTACTTACCATGAAAATAGGAGGTATGATAAAGTTAAGGAAAATCATGTAGCTCTCCATGCTAAAACTACCAACCCTAGGGTTAGGAAGGTAGATAAAAATCTAGGCAAGAACACTAAGGATTTTAGCTACAAGCCTAGAAACAAAAATGCTCATGGACTTAATAGAAAACCAAAAACTAAGGACTTAGTGTTGGAAAATCAAGTCTTGAGGTCAAGACTTGACAAACTAGAAAAGACCCTAAAAAGGATGGAAAATATCCTTAAAGGGCAAAATGAGCAAAACCTAGGTCTAGGAGTACAACAAGGGTCATCCAATGGCCATAGAGGTTTGGGATACAAACCTAAGGCTAAGAAAGATGAAATCTCTTACCATAGGGTTCCATATAGCTATGGAACCAACCCTAGGTCTAAGGGTCAAGTCAAAAGTACAAGGGAAGTTATCCCTAGGAGTATTTTTGTAATAAATGTGACTAAGGCTTCTAAGAAGTCTAAGAAAGTCACACACAAGGTTACAAGGGAAGCAATCCCTAGAGTTGACCTAGAAAAGGTGACCAAGGCTTCTAAGAAGCCAAACAAGGTCACTAGAAAGGTAACTAGGGAAGTTATCCCTAGTGAATACCTAGAGCATCCAAGGAGCACCAATAGGTGTTGGGTTCCTAGGAGCATTTTCTCTACCCCATAGATGAGTTAGAGAGTGTCAACTCTAAGAAGAAGGGTAGTTAACCCAACTTTGAAGAAATTGACACTCGAGGAGCATTTTCAAGGTTATTATCAACCTTTGAAAATGAAATGGATTTGTGATTTACTCTTTGAAAGAGTAAAATGTGCCAAATTTGAGAAGTATTGATTTTAATCCTAATTGGCAAAATTTAGGAATCACAAGAACTACCAAGTTGGGATTTTGGTATGTTCTTAGGAAATTATAGGCAATTTGAGCCTTAATTAAGAGTGCTACTCTTGTGGAAGAATGAAATATGGCAACATTTGAGGAATAAGCTAAATTTCAATTAGCATAAATTAATCAAGAGAATTAGAAATGCCAACTTAGGTTTTGGCAATCTCTTGAAGCACTTTTGGGCAATCTAGGTTTAAAATTTTAAGATTAGCTAAGAATTAAGGATACTTAGGTAGATAATCTAGGTATTTTATTTATGCTAAACCTTGCCATGATTGTTTGCCTATGATATGCCATGACATCATGTTTAATTTTGTATTCTGCATTCATCTCTTATTATGAAAATACAAAAATACCATGTCATGCATTCATACATCATGTAGTTATAGAAATCTTTCTTTTGAAAGCTATTTCATTTTGATGTATGCCATAACATATCATGCATTATTTTTAATTCCTTAAAATTAAGGACAAATGACATTTATCAACTTGTATCAACAAGTGGTATTTGTAACAAGTGGTACAAGTGTTTCAACAAGTGACATCCTAGGTGGATGTTCAATATTTACGAAAATGCCTAGATAGATATGCATAATCCCTAGATTAGGGCAAAACCAAAATTTACATCTCACAAAGACCTATAAGATGACTTGTATGTGTTTTGTGCACATTAGAGACAAGTGAGATGTTAGGATGATGAACAAAACTCAACATGCTGATTTAGTGCATTCTTTTGAGTTTTAAATTTATCAAAACACATAGTTATGTGTTTTCCCATCATTGGGAAAGCTAATATACAAGTCATGTGCATTAAGCCCAAGGAACATGGTGGGATATTGGTTTTGAAAATGTTTTTGAAATGCTTTTGGAAAACCTTGGTGAAGGCTATCTTTTGATAGTAATCATCATTGAATAGTTAGACACAAAACTTGAAGAAAACACTAAAGTTTTTGCAAGTTTTCAAGTTTGTGTCAATCTTTGAAAATATGATGTATTTTCATAGAAAACTATTTTTCCATGATAAAGTATACCCTACATAATGTCTACACAAATTTTCACGATTTTTAGAATTTTATAGAATTTTCTAGGGGTTTCTGAAGTTGACTGAAATGAAATTTCAGCAACTATCAAACCTCAATCGATCACCCAATCGATTGAAGGGTCTCAATCGATCGGGCGATCGATTGAGAACTGGCTTCTCACAAACAGAAGCCATCTGGATCGATCCACCGATCGATCCAGCCCTCCTGAATCGATCAGTGGATCGATTCAGCATGGTCTGATCAATTGGGACCCAACTCCAATCGATCGAAGTTGTTGATTTTGGCTGGTAAAGCCTGATTTCAGCATTTTTGAACCTTGTTTAGTCTATGTAACCATTCCAAACCCCTAAAAATATATTTGTATACATAAAAAAGGTGTTTTCATGTTGAAAACAAGAATGGATTGGTTAAGGAAGACTAAATTGAAGTTAAGGTTGAGGTTTGTTTCAAATTTTGAACATTTGAACCTCAAAACTTCTAAATTTGGGTTTCCTAAAGGTTTAGGGATTCTAAGTCATTGTTGGTGCAATGACAGAAGTTACCACCATATCTTTAGGGGGAGGGACTCTTTAAAGACATGAAAATTATTTTTCATGAACCTTGAAGGTGGTTAACTTTCTTTTCAGACCATGCTCAAGGTTGAGTGTTTGAACTTTAATGGGGAGTGGATATCCTCATTGTTCAAGTGGTTTAAGTTAAAAATGCTCAAGGGTGGGCATTTGACTACATTAAGAAGAGAATGTAGGGTTAAGGATAATGAGGGGTATGAGACTTTCATTATCGTGTTGATCACAACGAGTGAAGTTGTGAACAACGATGAGCAACTCTTCAGGGGGAGAGTTTTCAACAAGTAAATTTGTTGATGTGTGCCAATAGGGGGAGAATGAAGGGTTTAAGTTAGGACTTCATTACCTAGAGGGAGTTTGCCCTCTTAGGAAGAGAATGAAGGGTTTAACTTATGCTTTCATTACCTAGTGGCATGAAGGAGGTTGAGGCTATGGGATTAGCCCAACTTAAATGTGGTATTGTCAAACATCAAAAAGGGAGAGATTGTTGGTGCAATATCCCTCAGGTCAAGGCTGACCTGGTTGACCAAGCTTGAGTCTTGGTTTGGGTTTCGATGTTTGACAATGTAGTTGTGCATTTGGGGAGATTGTTTGGTGCAATTCTCCTCTGATCAGGATCTGATCAGGTTGGTTGAAGAAAAGTCAAGTAGGTCAAGGTTGACCGGATACTTGACTGGGAAGTCCTAACTGGAATGTTAGGCAGTAAGGAAATCCTAGTGAGTGAAGCTAGGTGAAAGACCTGGTGAGTGAAGCCAGGCAGAAGAGAAGTCCTAGTAAGTGAAGCTAGGCAGAATGAAAGTCCTAGTGAGTGAAGCCAGGCAGAAGGAAAATCCTGGTGAGTGAAGCCAGGTGAAAGGCCTAGTGAGTGAAGCTAGCCAGTGAGAAAATCCTAGTGAGTGAAGCTAGGTGAAAGTCCTGGTGAGTGAATCCAGGCAGAGGAAAATCCTAGTGAGTGAAGCTAGGAGAAAATCCTAGTGAGTGAAGCTAGGTGAAAGTCCTGGTGAGTGAAGCCAGGCAACGGAAAATCCTAGTGAGTGAAGCTAGGTGAAAGTCCTAGTGAGTGAAGCTAGGCAGTTGGAAGTCCTGGTGAGTGAAGTTAGACAGAGGAAAATCCTAGTGAGTGAAGCTAGGTGAAAGTCCTAGTGAGTAAAGCTAGGCAGTTGGAAGTCCTGGTGAGTGAAGCCAGGCACGGGGAAAATCCATATGGGTCAAGGTTGACTAGACATCTGGTGAAAGTCCAAGTAGGTCAAAGGGATTGACCGAATACTTGGCATGATGAGAAAAAGTCCAAGTGGGTCAAAGGGATTGACCGGACACTTGGTGAGGGAGTCCTTGTTAGGATGTATACTAAAAGTCTAGCTTTTGGTATAAACATTTATCTAGAAATAAGAATCACATTGGTCAAATGTCTACATTTATGATAAATGTAGTTGTTCAATTAATTTATATTGTAGATAACATGGTGTGTGGTGTCACACATAGAGGATCATGTTATCAGTACCTTATAAATTATAAACAGTAGCTCACGACCAAGATGGAAAGGAACAAACCATTGGAAGGTCGTAGTGTAATTAGGTATTAGTTTATCTTAACTATATAATTACACTAGTACACTTAGAGTGTATTGAGTAGGACCATTAGAGGTCGTTTCTTTTTATACTGACTTTATAAAGGAATAAATACCTCAGTTATTATGGAAGTGTGTGCTCTTAATCCTAATATAATAACAAGCACATATATTTGATATTTATTTCTTTAATTTATCAATGGGTGAGATTTAGTTCGATAAATCAATAAGCCCGATAAGTTGGGAAATGATATCACTTATAGTGTATGTTGTTGATTATAGAAGGAAACTGTGTCATAGTAATCTAGGTTGAGAATGTCCCCAAGAGGAGCTCATAAGGATTGTCATGTTAAACCCTGCAGGTGGACTTAGTCCGACATGACGATGAAGTTGAGTGGTACTACCCTTGGAGCTAGATATTAATTAAGTGAGTTGTCAGTAACTTACTTAATTAGTGGACATTTGTTATCTTAAACACAGGGAGACTAACACACTCATAATAAAAAGGAGCCCAAAATGTAATTTGGGATTGGTGCGGTAGTTCAATAATAGTTCTTTAGTGGAATGAATTATTATTGATGAAATTAAGTTGTGTGTTCGGGGCGAACACGGGATGCTTAATTTCATCGGAAGACCAAAACCAATTCCTCCTCTCGGTCCCTATCGTAGCCCCTTGTATATAGAGATTTATACCCACCACATACCCACCTTCTTGTTGGAGTGTATACTGAAAGCCTAAGTTTTGTAAACATTCATTATGAATAAAGAATCACATTTGGTCAAATTGTCTACATTTGTTTGTAGTTGTTCAATTAATTTATATTGTAGATAACATAGCATGTGGTGTCATATGCAGAAGATAATTTTATCAGTACCTTATAAATTATAAACAGTAGCTCACGACCAAAATGGAAAGGAACAAACCATTAGAAGGTCGTAGTGTAATTAGGTATCAGTTTATCTTGACTGTATAATTACACTAGTACACTTAGAGTGTATTGAGTAGGACCATTTGAGGTCGTTTCTTTTATACTGATTTTATAAAGAAACAAAGACCTCGGTTATTATGGAAGTGTGTGCTCTTAATCCTAATATAATAACAAGCACATATATTTGATGTTTATTTCTTTAATTTATCAATGGGTGAGATTTAGTTCGATGAATCAATAAGCCCGATAAGTTGGGAAATGGTATCACTTATAGTGTGTGTTGTTGATTATAGGAAACGTGTCCTAGAGATACTAGGTTGAGAATGTCCCCAAGAGGAGCTCATAAGGATTGTCATGTTAAACCCTGCGGTGGACTTAGTCCGACATGACGATAAGGTTGAGTGGTACTACTCTTGGACTAAGATATTAATTAAATGAGTTGTCGTTAACTCACTTAATTAGTGGACATTCGATATCTTAAACACAGGGAGACTAACACACTCATAATAAGAAGGAGCCCAAAAATGTAATTTGGGATTAGTGCGGTAGTTCAATGATAGTTCTCTAGTGGAATGAATTATCATTGATAAAATTAAGTTGTGTGTTCGGGGCGAACACGGGATGCTTAATTTTATCGGGAGACCAAAACCAATTCCTCCTCTCGGTCCCTATCGTAGCCTCTTATTTGTAGAGTTTTATACCCACCTATACCCACCTTCTATACCCACCAATAAGGGGCCGGCCAAGCTAGCTTGGGAACCAAGCTAGGGCCGGCCTAGGTATATTATTGGGTGGTCGGCCCTAGCTTGAACCCAAGCTAGTGGGGCTGACCAAATTAAATTAAAAAAGAAATTTAATTTTAATTTTTATTATTTTATGGAAGATATAATTTAAAGAGAATTAAAATTAAAATATCTCTCTTGTAAAAGATCTACAAAAGATTAAAGAAAGAGATTAGATCTCTTTCCTTATTTGTAGATTGGAGAGATGTTTTATTTTCTCTTTAAAAATTATTCACATGTTGATAAAATTAAAATTATAGAAATTTCCTTTTATCAACCATGAAGAGATTTTAAAGAGAAATTTTATTTTTTAAAATTTTCGGAAACAAATTAGGAAGTTTTAATTGTTGATTAAAACTTGTCTAATTTTTTCCTTCATTGATGTGGCCGGCCATTGGTTTATTTGGGAAATTTTATTTTATTTTTCTCAAATTAAATCATGTCAAGGAAATTGTGGAAATTTTATTGTAATTAAATTTCCTAATTTGCCTAGGCCAAGGAATATAAAAGAAGGGGTGAGGGTGCCTTCATGAGACACAACCTCTATTATTTTCTCTCCCTCTTTTGTTCCTTGGTGTGGCCGGCCATCCTCTCCCTCTCTTCCTCTTGTGGTGGCCGAACCTCTCTCCCTTCCTTGGAGCTCTTGTGGTGGTCGGATACTACTTGGAGAAGAAGAAGAAGAAGGAGAGAAAGCTAGCATCTCTTGGAGCTTGGTTAGTATTTTGGTTTTCTTCTTTGGTGAAGTTCTTCCTTTGTGGCCGAACCTTGCTTGGAGGAGAAGAAGGTGGTTGGTGGTTTCTCATCTCGGTAGATCGTTGCCCACACAACGTCTGAGGTTAGAAGAGGAATACGGTAGAAGATCAAGAGGTTTTTCTACAAGGTATAACTAGTAATTTTTATTTCCGCATCATGCTAGTTATTTATGGAAATAATACCAAATACAAGAGGCTTACGTTCTAGAATTTCGAATATGTTTTTTCGATGCTGTGTTCTTTTATTTTTTTCTTTTCCTTGTGATTTGATTGTTCTCTTTGGTTAACCTAAAGTTATTTTAGGAAATTAAATATTAGCTTTCTATAAAAGGTTTTGTCTAGTCGGTGGTGGTTGCTCCCATATCCAAGAAGGCCATGTGCCTCGCCACGATCGAACCTATTATGGAAATTAATATTTAATGGAATTAATAACTTAAGGAGACTTGGGTCGAACGTGTAAAGTTCCGCGGAGATCCAAGTCAAAACCTAAAAGAACAAATAGATTAAGTTTTGGATCAAACGTGTTAAGTTCTGAGCGATCCAAAATTTAATTTAAAAGAACACATGGTAGCTAGGAAAAGGTTCAGACCTTTGTACAAAATTTTTGTACAGTGGAACCTATAGGTTTTCCGAGTAGCAACCAACAATTGGTATCAGAGTTATGGTTTTGCCTCTGTGTATTTGGTATTTAGTTTAATTATGCACATGTCATACATAATTTAGGCAGGTTAATAGTAGGATGTGCTAACTTTGTGGATGCAGGATCCAACTATTATGGCTTTTAGTTATTATGTGTGTGATTAGACCCTTGGATATGTCAAGGGCATTTAAATGTGTGTGCATGATTGTATTCAAATACAGCAGGAGCTGTATTTTGTTTTATTAGGATTTTATTTTTGATCTAGATACATGTACATTCCTTTTATGGAATATAGGATCAAAATGTAAAATTCTATTTATGTCGCGGATCGAATCTTGCAAAGCGTGGAACCTTCTAAGGACCAGAGGCGCAGCGGAACAAGGAGCAAGATGGATGCGACAGCTAGACCCGGTGGCGGTGGCCAAATATGGCAGCAGCTTGGGATGACAACACACGGAGGACAACTAGAGATAAAAGCCATAATAGTTGAAAATTAGTTTCTCTATTGCTTTTATATTATGCTGTGTGTGCATGTTAGTTTACAAGTAAAGTAGGCTAGCATAGTTAAAATTCCTCATTTATAAATAACTAAGTGGGAGAGGAATTTTAAATAAATCCCATAGTCTCCATTATGGTTTGTAAGTGATGCAAACAAGCTTGCGCGTTGGCTCTGAGTGCCTTCCTCCATAACGGATGAGCTTGTTTGCGGATCACTAGAACGGACTTCCATTTTGGATGACTATAGGAAGTTAATTAAGAGCGTGTGATCTTCCCAACGGAAGGGCATAATCTTATTAATGGACTTAGTTTTAAGTAATGGTATACACTAAGACACATCTAATATTATCCTCCCCAACGTAGGCCCTGCTATTATTTGTGTGACCAAATGATACCAACTATTAATTTTAGTTATCAAAAGTTAAGTTGACAAGATAATAAAATTAATGGGTTAAAACCCTCCTTTTACAAATGTTGAATTTGTATACGTCCACACTAACGTGGCATACAAAATTCACGGTGTTATGAGGTGTTGGTTAATTTAAAATAGTATTGTTTGAGGAATCAATATTATTCTAAATTTAGAGTTCTGACCAAAAGTTATTTGTGATTCTTAGGATGACTTTCAACCCACTGTCCATCATACTTCAACAGAATAGACTTACTGGACCTAATTACATAGATTGGAAAAGAAACCTAGACATTGTTCTTACTGCTGAAAGCTATAAATTTGTACTGACTGAGCAGTGCCCTGAAGCACCTACTGGTGAATCTACCCAAGAGGAGATTGAATATCATAGGAAATGGGTAAAAGCAGATGAGATGGCGCGGTGTTACATTTTGGCTTCAATGTCAAATGTATTGCAACATCAGCATCAAGATTTACCAACAGCCTATGATATTATGAACAATCTCAAGGAACTCTTTGGTCATCAGGATAGGGCTTCTAGGCAAGAAGCCATGAGAAAGATAATGACAACCACCATGCAAGAGGGTACTCTGAAGGATCATATCCTAAAGATGATGGCTTATCCGAACGAGATACGGATCCTTGGAGGAGAAATTGATGGGAAACCAGATCGATATGATCCTCCAACGCTACCTAGAAGTTTTGAGCAGTTTCGCTGAACTATAATATGAATAAGAGGGTTTATTCATTAGCGGAACTACTGAACTTCAAGCAGCTGAAGGATTATTTCGTCACAATGCTCAAATTCACTATGCTGAAAATGGTTCTACTTCTAAACCGAAAGGAAAGAAGAAGAAGAAACAAGCTGGTTCAGCAAAGAAAGTGAATAAATCTCAGAGTACGGGATTTAAAGCTGGAATGAAGAAGCCGAAGGGCAAGTGCTTCATCTGCAAGCAGGCAGGACATTGGAAGGCGGACTGTCCTCGTAGGAACCAAAACAAAGGTATATCTCATACTCTAGTTGTTGAAACATGTTTAGCGGTGTTATCTACCAGCACCTGGTGTGTAGATACGGGAGCCACTGATCATGTCTGCAATTCCTTGCAGGGGTTCCAGGAAACCCGACGACTATCTGAAGGAGAAATTACCGTCTACATGGGCAATGCTACTAAGGTGGCAGCTGTTGCAGTGGGAGACGTCTACTTATCTTTTAGTAGAAATAAAAATTTGATTTTAAGAAATTGTCTTTATGTACCCAGTTTTAGAAAGAATTTAATTTCAGTTTCTAAACTGTTTTTAGATGGATATTCAGTTTCTTTCAGTAACGATGTAGTTATTAAAAGAAATAAAGTGATTATCTGTTCTGGTGCATTAGTTGGCAATTTGTATACTTTAAATCCAATTTCTTCCACAAAGCAAAATATGGAAATTTATAACTCATCTTCTAACTCTAATAAGAGAAAAGAACCTTCGGAAATGAACCAAGCATATCTTTGGCATCTAAGGCTTGGTCATATTAACTTAAGTAGGATTCAGGAGGCTTATAGCCGATGGACTTTGAGTTCATTTGAGTTGGAAAATTTTCCAACTTGTGAATCTTGCTTGGAAGGTAAAATGACCAAGAGGCCGTCAAGGCCAAGGGTATAGAGCCAAAGAAGTGTTAGAGTTGGTTCACTCTGATTTATGTGGTCCTATGTCCATCCAGCAAGAGGGGGTTTTGAATATTTTGTCTCTTTCATGAGCGATTATTCAAGATATGGATATATTTACCTAACGCGCCGCAAGTCCGAGTGCTTTGATAAGTTCAAAGAATACAAGGCTGATGTGGAGAAACGACTAGGTAAAAGTATCAAGACACTACGGTCGGATCGTGGTGGCGAATACCTCTTAGGAGAGTTTAGGAATTACTTATCGAGGAGGATTCAATCCCAATTATGCGCACTGGAGCACCCAAAATGGTGTAGCGAGCGAAGGAATATGACTCTTATGGAGATGGTTAGATCAATGATGAGTTATTGATTACCAAATTCGTTTGGGGATATGCTCTGAAACAGTGTATATTCCGAACTTAGTACCTTCTAAATCAGTTTCTTCTACCCAGAATTGTGGAATGGGTGAAAGCCAGTCTAAGACATATTCGATTTGGGGTAGTCCGGCACATGTCTTGAAGGAAGATCTTGATAAGTTAGAATCCCTCAGAAGTTGGCGTGTTTGTAGGATCTCCCAAAGGAACGCAAGGTGGTTTATTTTATAGTCCTAAAGACCAGAAGGTCATTGTTAGCACCAATGCCCAGTTTTTAGAAGAAGACTATATAATGGATCACAAGCCCAGTAGTAAAGTTGTTTTAGAAGAACTAAGAGAGGACACGTCTACTTTAGTACCAACAGTACAAGATGAAGTACCACAAGAGACTGCAACACGTGTCACACATGATACACAACCACAGACAGTGCCTCGTCGTAGTGGGAGGGTTGTAAGGCAACCTGAAAGATTCATGTTTTTGGGAGAGTCTTCAGATTTGATCCCGGGTAAATATGAACCTGATCCCCGGACATATGACGAAGCACTCCAAGATATAGATGCAGCATCTTGGCAAAAGGCGATGAATTCTGAAATAGAGTCTATGTACTCTAATAAGGTCTGGGAGCTTGTAGAACCACCTGATGGTGTAAAAGTCGTTGGATGTAAGTGGATCTACAAAAGGAAAAGAGGGACAGACGGGAAGGTAGAAACCTTCAAAGCTAGGCTTGTTGCGAAAGGGTACACTCAGAATCGATTATGAGGAAACCTTTTCACCGGTAGCCATGCTTAAGTCTATCCGGATACTCTTATCCATTGCTGCTCATATGGATTATGAGATTTGGCAAATGGATGTCAAGACAGCTTTCCTTAATGGAAGTCTTGAAGAGAACATCCATATGAAGCAACCAGAAGGGTTCATTGAAAAAGGCAAAGAGCATCTAGTGTGCAAGCTCAATCGGTCCATTTATGGACTGAAGCAAGCTTCAAGGTCTTGGAACATCCGGTTTAATGAAGTAATCCAGTCATATGGATTTATTCAAAGTCCGGATGAGTCTTGTGTATATAAGAAGTGTAACGGAAACGTGGTGGTATTTCTTGTACTATACGTAGATGATATTTTGTTAATTGGCAACAATGTCAAGGTATTATCAGACGTAAGGGTATGGTTGTCCAAACAATTTGATATGAAGGACTTAGGAGATTGTGCACACATTCTTGGGATCAAAGTTATAAGGGATCGTAAGAAAAGAATGTTGTGTCTGTCCCAAGCTTCATATATAGATACAATCCTTGTTCGTTTTAGCATGCAAGATTCCAAGAAAGGTTTCTTACCTTTTAGACATGGGGTAGCTCTATCTAAAGAGATGTCTCCAAAGACGTCGAAAGAGATAGAGGACATGAAAGCAGTTCCTTATGCTTCGGCTGTAGGAAGCCTAATGTATGCAATGCTATGTACGAGACCTGATATTTGTTTTGCCGTGGGCATGGTCAGCAGATATCAGAGTAACCCTGGACAAGGACATTGGACTGCGGTAAAGCATATATTGAAGTACCTGAGAAGGACTAGAGATTATATGCTAGTTTACCAAGCAGACGATCTGCTCCCTGTGGGTTACACGGATTCAGATTTCCAATCAGATAGGGATAACAGTAAGTCTACATCAGGCTATGAGTTTACTTTAGGAGGTGGAGCCATTTCATGGAGGAGTGTTAAGAAAAAATGCGTTTCGGACTCAACCATGGAAGCTAAGTATGTAGCAGCTTCTGATGCAGCTAAAGAAGCAGTATGGCTCAGGAACTTTCTAATGGACTTAGATGTGATTCCTGGTTTGCCCAAAATCATCACAATTTATTGTGATAATAGCGGTGCAGTTGCAAACTCGAAGGAACCACGAGCTCATAAGGCAAGTAAACATATAGAGCGCAAGTACCACCTGATACGAGATATCGTGAAGCGAGGAGAAGTTGTCATCGCCAAGATTGCATCAGCGGATAAACTGGCAGATCCTTTCACTAAGGCCCTTCCGGCGAAAGCTTTCGATCGGCATGTGGAGGGAATGGGAATCAGATGTATGGTAGAAGATATGGCAGCTTAGTCATTAGTATAAGTGGGAGATTGTTGGAGTGTATACTGAAAGCCTAAGTTTTGTAAACATTCATTATGAATAAAGAATCACATTTGGTCAAATTGTCTACATTTGTTTGTAGTTGTTCAATTAATTTATATTGTAGATAACATAACATGTGGTATCATATGCAGAAGATAATGTTATCAGTACCTTATAAATTATAAACAGTAGCTCACGACCAAAATGGAAAGGAACAAACCATTAGAAGGTCGTAGTGTAATTAGGTATCAGTTTATCTTGACTGTATAATTACACTAGTACACTTAGAGTGTATTGAGTAGGACCATTTGAGGTCGTTTCTTTTATACTGATTTTATAAAGAAACAAAGACCTCGGTTATTATGGAAGTGTGTGCTCTTAATCCTAATATAATAACAAGCACATATATTTGATGTTTATTTCTTTAATTTATCAATGGGTGAGATTTAGTTCGATGAATCAATAAGCCCGATAAGTTGGGAAATGGTATCACTTATAGTGTGTGTTGTTGATTATAGAAGGAAACTGTGTCCTAGAGATACTAGGTTGAGAATGTCCCCAAGAGGAGCTCATAAGGATTGTCATGTTAAACCCTGTAGGTGGACTTAGTCCGACATGACGATAAGGTTGAGTGGTACTACTCTTGGACTAAGATATTAATTAAATGAGTTGTCAGTAACTCACTTAATTAGTGGACATTCGATATCTTAAACACAGGGAACTAACACACTCATAATAAGAAGGAGCCCAAAAATGTAATTTGGGATTGGTGCGGTAGTTCAATGATAGTTCTCTAGTGGAATGAATTATCATTGATAAAATTAAGTTGTGTGTTCGGGGCGAACACGGGATGCTTAATTTTATCGGGAGACCAAAACCAATTCCTCCTCTCGGTCCCTATCGTAGCCTCTTATTTATAGAGTTTATACCCACCTATACCCACCTTCTATACCCACCCAATTGGGGCCGGCCAAGCTAGCTTGGGAACAAGCTAGGGCCGGCCTAGGTATGAATTTGGGTGGCCGGCCCTAGCTTGAACCCAAGCTAGTGGGGGCCGGCCAAATTAAATTAAAAAAGAAATTTAATTTTAATTTTTATTATTATGTGGAAGATATAATTTAAAGAGAATTAAAATTAAAATATCTCTCTTGTAAAAGATCTACAAAAGATTAAAGAAAGAGATTAGATCTCTTTCCTTATTTGTAGATTGGAGAGATGTTTTATTTTCTCTTTAAAAATTATTCACATGTTGATAAAATTAAAATTATAGAAATTTCCTTTTATCAACCATGAAGAGATTTTAAAGAGAAATTTTATTTTTTAAAATTTCCGGAAACAAATTAGGAAGTTTTAATTGTTGATTAAAACTTGTCTAATTTTTTCCTTCATTGATGTGGCCGGCCATTGGTTTATTTGGGAAATTTTATTTTATTTTTCTCAAATTAAATTATGTCAAGGAAATTGAGGAAATTTTATTGTAATTAAATTTCCTAATTTGCCTAGGCCAAGGAATATAAAAGAAGGGGTGAGGGTGCCTTCATGAGACACAACCTCTATTATTTTCTCTCCCTCTTTTGTTCCTTGGTGTGGCCGGCCATCCTCTCCCTCTCTTCCTCTTGTGGTGGCCGAACCTCTCTCCCTTCCTTGGAGCTCTTGTGGTGGCCGGATACTACTTGGAGAAGAAGAAGAAGAAGGAGAGAAAGCTAGCATCTCTTGGAGCTTGGTTAGTATTTTGGTTTTCTTCTTTGGTGAAGTTCTTCCTTTGTGGCCAAACCTTGCTTGGAGGAGAAGAAGGTGGTTGGTGGTTTCTCATCTCGGTAGATCGTTGCTCACACAACGTCCGAGGTTAGAAGAGGAATACGGTAGAAGATCAAGAGGTTTTTCTACAAGGTATAACTAGTAATTTTTATTTCCGCATCATGCTAGTTATTTATGGAAATAATACCAAATACAAGAGGCTTACGTTCTAGAATTTCGAATATGTTTTTTCGATGCTGTGTTCTTTTGTTTTTTCTTTTCCTTGTGATTTGATTGTTCTCTTTGGTTAACCTAAAGTTATTTTAGGAAATTAAATATTAGCTTTCTATAAAAGATTTTGTCTAGTCGGTGGTGGTTGCTCCCATATCCAAGAAGGTCATGTGCCTCGCCACGTCAGTACTGGGAACCAATTATGGAAATTAATATTTAATGAAATTAATAACTTAAGGAGACTTAGATCAAAGTCAAAACCTAAAAGAACAAATAGATTAAGTTTTGGATCAAACGTGTTAAGTTCCGCAGGCGATCCAAAATTTAATTTAAAAGAACACATGGTAGCTAGGAAAAGGTTCAGACCTTTGTACAAAATTTTTGTATAGTGGAACCTATAGGTTTTCCGAGTAGCAACCAACACTTCTTACCCATCCAATGGGGCCGGCCAAGCTAGCTTGGAACCCAAGCTAGGGCCGGCCAAGACCAAGTGGATGAGCCAAGTTGGTGGCCGGCCAAAGCTTGGGTCTCAAGCTTAGGTGGCCGGCCACTAGAGTATTAAAAGGATTTTTATTAAAATTATTTCTTATGTGAATATCAAGGTTTTTAAAAGAGAGTTTAAAAATTAAAAATTTCCTTTTATAGCTTTCTACAAAAGATTAAGAGAAGAGATTAATCTCTTTCCTTATTTGTAGATTAAAAGGATGATTTTAATTTTTGGTAAAAACTTTCCTTATTTGTAAATCATCTACATGTTTAAAAGAGAGTTTAAAATTTGAAATCTTTCCTTATTTGTTGATTAAAAGGTGGATTTTAAATTTTAAGAAAATTTTCCTTTTTAACCATGTTCATGATTTAAAAGAGAGTTTAAAAATTAAATATTCTCTTTTATAAGTTTCTACAAAAGATTAAGAAAAGATTTGATATCTTTCCTTATTTGTAGATTAAAAGAGATTTTAATTTTTAGAGATAACTTTTTTTTATCCACATGTTTAAAAGAAAGATTTTAATTTATTAAATTTCCTTTTTATAAACCAATCATGAAGGGATAAAAATTATTAGAGAAATTTTATTTTAAAAATTTCCGGAAACAAATTAGGAAGGTTTTAATTCTTGATTGAATTAAATTTCCTTTGCTTAGATTATTGTGGCCGACCATGTTGATTAATAAAAGAGAAATTGATTTTATATCAATTAAATTTATTTTTCATGGCAAAGGAATTAAGGAAGTTTTTATTAAAATTTCCTTATTTGCCAAGACCAAGGATTATAAAAGACGGGGTAGAGGTGCCTTCATGACAAGAACTCTATTCTATTTTTCTCCCTCTTTTTCTTCCTTGGTGTGGCCGGCCATCCTCTCCTCCTCTCTTCTCTTTGTTGGTCGAACCTCATCCTTCTTGTGGAGATTCATATGGTGGCCGGATCAAGTTTAGAGAAGAAGAAGAAGAAGGAGAGAAAGAAAGCTTTGTTTCTAGCATCCCTTGGAGCATGGTGGTGGTGGCCGAACCTCTTCATCCTAGGAGAAGTTTTGATGGCCGAAACTTGCAAGGAAGAAGAAGGTGCTTGGTGGTTCTCGTCTCGAAAGATCGTTGCCCACACAACGTCCGGGATTAGAAGAGGAATACGGTAGAAGACCTAGAGGTTTTTGTTTGCAAAAGAAAATGTATACTAGTATTTAATTTCCGCATCATACTAGTTTTATTTTTTTTGTAAAAATACCAAATACAAGAGGCATGTGATTCTAGGTTTCGAATTAGTTTTCGATGTTGTGTTCTTTTGTTTTCTTTTTGAACTTGTGCTTCGATTGTTCTTTTGGGTTAACCTAGAGTTATTTAAGGAAATTAAATATTAGATTTCCTTAAAAGGTTTTGTCTAGTCGGTGGTGGTTGTTCCCATATCCAAGAAGGTCATGTGCCTCGCCACGTCAGTACTAGAAGCCAATTTTGGAAATAGATATTTAATTGTCTTCGTAACCTAGGTGATTTGGATCAAACGTGTTAAGTTCCGCAGGAGATCCAAGTCTAAACCTAAAAGAACAAATAAGTTAAACTTAGGATCAAACGTGTAAAGTTCCACAGGCGATACAAGTTTAATTTAAAAGAACACATGGTAGCTAGGAAAAGGTTCAGACCTTTGTACAAAATTTTTGTACAGTGGAACCGTTAGGCTTTCCGAGTAGCAACCAACAATTGGTATCAGAGCTAGGGTTTTGCCTCTGTGTATTTGGTATTAGTTTAATTATGCACTTGTCATACATAATTTAGGCAGGATAATAGTAGGATGTGCTAACTTTGTGGATGCATGATCCAACTATTATGGCTTATAGATATTGTGTGTGTGATTAGACCCTTGGACATGTCAAGGGTATTTTATTGTGTGTGCATGATTGTATTATAAAATACAGCAGGAGCTGTATTTAGTTTTATTAGGATTTTATTTTTTGATCTAGATACATGTACATTCCTTCGAGGAATATAAGATCAAAAAATGTAAAATTCTATTTATGTCGCAGATCGAATCTTGCAAGGTGTGGAATCTTTTGAGGATCAGAGGCGCAGCGGAACAAGGAGCAAGATGGATGCGACAACTAGACCCGGTGGCGGTGGCCAAAGATGGCAGGAGCTAGGGTTGGCGACACACGGAGGACAACAATAGATAAAAGCCATAATAGTTGAAAATTAGTTTTTCTATTTATTGCTTTTTATGTTGTGCTGTGTGTGCTTGTTAGTATGCATGTTAAGTAGGCTAGCATAGTCAAAATTCCTCACTTTAAAGAACTAAGTGGGAGAGGGATTTATTTTTAAATAAATTCCACGGTCTCCATTACTGGTTTATAAGTGATGCAACAAGCTTGCGCGTTGGCTCTGAGTGCCTTCCTCCATATCGGATGATCTTGTTTGCAAATCACTAGATTAAACTTCCATTTTGGATGACTATAGGAAGTTAATTAAGAGCGTGTGATCTTATCCATCGGAAGGGGCACAATCTTATTAGTGGACTTAGTGTCAAGTAATGGTATACACTTAGGCACGTCTAATAGTATCCTCCCCATCAGAGTCACTGCCATTATCTGTGCGACTGAAGAAAACCAACTATTAATTTGTCAAATAAATAAGTTGACAAGATAATAAAATTAAAAACCCCTCTTACAAATGTTTGATTTTGTATACGTCCACACTATCGTGGCATACAAAATTCACGGTGTTTGAGGTAATTTTATTTGTCATAAAGATTTATTGACAAGATAATTAATGGGTAAACCCCTCCTCTTACAAATGTTTAATTTTGTATACGTCGACACTATCGTGGCATGCAAAATTCACGGTGTTTGAGGTGTTGGTGAATTTAAATAATATTGTTTGAGGAATCAATGTTATTTTAAATTCAAAAGTTTTGACCAAATATTTGATCAAAGAAAGATCAACTATTAATTTTATTCGTCATAAAGTAAAGTTGACAAGATAATAAAATTAATGGATAAAATCTCTTCTTTGATTTTGTATACGTCCACACTATCGTGGCATACAAAATTCATGAGGATTTTAAGTAATTGATCTTGACCAAATATTTTTGTGATTCTTAGGATTTAAAATGTTTGTCAATTCCCTAGTTGTTATACTATAGTAAAGACTTAGTAGTCCCGATTGTAATGATTGGAAATAGGACTCGGACATTAAGGTAGTCTGTCTTTTTAGAACTAAAGAACAATATATGTGTATTTAATTCATTAGTTGAAACATGTTTAGTGGTATTATCTACCAGAACCTGGAGTGTAGATACAGATGCCATTAATCATGTCCGCAATTCATTGCAGGGTTCCAGGAAACCCGACAACTAAATGAAAATAAAAACACTGTCTACATGAGCACTGCTATAAAAATGGCAGCTGTTGCAGTGGGAGATGTTTATCCTTTGATAAAATATGGATTTTAAGTAATTGTCTTTACGTACCAAGTTTAGAAAGAACTAGTTTTCAGTTTCTAAACTATTCAAAGAACTTGATATTCTGTCTCTTTTAATAACAAAGTTGTTATTAAGAAAAAGAGGGAAGTTATCTGATCTGGTACGTTGGTTGGCAATTTATAAATCCAATAACTCCTATGATGCAACAAATGAAAATTAGTAACACATCTTCTAACTTTAAGAGAAAGCAACCTTCGGAAATGAACCAATTATATCTTTGGCATCTAGGGCTAGGTTATATTAACTTGAGTAGGATTCATTGGTAGCTGATGAACTTTTGGGTTCATTGGTAGTGGAAATCTTTCCAACCTGCGAGTCTTACTTGGAAGGAAAAATAACCAAGAAGCTTTTAAGTATAAGGGGTATGGAGCCAAAGTTACATTGGAATAGGTTCATTCTGATTTGTGTGATCCTATGACAAGAGTTAGTATTGAATATTTCGTCTATTTTATAGACAACTATTCAAGATACGGATACATTTACTTGATGTGTCGCAAGTCTAAGTGCTTTGATTAGTCCAAAGAGTACGAGGCTGATGTGGAGAAACGTCAAAGTAAAAGTATCAAGACACTACGGTGAGATCATAGTGGCAAGTACCTCTTGGGAGAATTTAGGAGTCACTTATCAGAAGTAGGGATTCAATCCCAACTAACTGCACCTGGTACACCCCTACAGAATGGTGTAGAAAAGGAAGGTATAGGACTCTTATGGAAATAAGTAGATTGATGATGAGTTATTTGGAAAATGACCAAATTCATTTTAAGGATATACTCTGGAAACGGAAGTGAACATAGTACCTTCCAAAGTCAGAACTCTCTACTCATATAGAATTGCTAAATAGGCATAAGCCTATTTTGAAGCATATTCGGATTCAGGTAGTCCAGCACATATGCTGAAGAGAGACAATGATAAGTTGGACAGGAATTCACTTGTTTGTAAGTTATCCTAGAGAAATGAAAGTAGGTTTATAGTCTTAAAAATCAGAAGGTTATTGTTAGCATCAATGACCGATTTTTAGAAAAGGACTATGTAATAAACCACAAGCCCATAAGTAAATTTGTTCTTAAAGAAATTATAAAGGACATGTCTAATCTAGTACCAACTGTACAAGATGAAATATCATAAGAAACCGCAACACGTATCACAATTGATACACAATTATAGACAGTGCATCATCATAGTGGGAGGGTTGTCAAACAACCAAAAGGATTCATGTTTTGGGAGAATTTTTGGACTTGATCCCAAATGAACATGAGTCTGATCCCGGAAATATGATGAAGCACTCCAAGATAAAGATGCAGCATCTTGGCAAAGAGCAATGAATACAGAATTAGAATATATGTATTCTAATCAAATCTGGAAGTTTATAGAACCACCAGATGGTGTAAAAGCCATTGGGTGAAAATAGGTCTACAATAGGAGAAGATGGATAGACAGGAAGGTGGAAACTTTCAAAGCAAGGCTTGATGAAAAAGGAAACTTTTTCACTGGTAGTCATGCTTAAGTCTATCTGGATTCTTTTATCTATTTGGCAAGAGGATGTCAAGACAACATTCCTTAATGGAAGTCTTGAAGAAAGCACCCATACAAAGCAACCAGAAGGGTTCATTGCAAAGGGCAAAGAGCATTTTGTGTGCAAGCTCAACCAGTCTATGGACTGAGGCAAAGCTTCAAGGTCTTGGAACATCCGGTTTATCAAAGGAATCCAGACCTATGGATTTATTTAGTAACCGGATAAGTCTTGTGTATAAAAAAAGTGTGATGGAAACGTGGTGGTATTTCTTGAACTATACGTAGATAACATTTTTGGTAGTTGGAAATAATATCAAAATGTTGTCAGAAGTAAGGGTATGGTTGTCCAAACAAATCGATATGAAGGACTTGGGAGAATGTATATATTCTTGGGACCAAAGTAATAAGGGATCGCAAGAAAAGAATATTTTACTTATCCCAAGCTTCGTATATCGAAAAAAAAAAATCCTTGCTCGTTTTAAGCATGCAAAACTCCAAGAAAGGTTTCTTACCCTTTTAGCATGGAGTAACTTTATCTAAAGAAATGTCTCCGTAGACATCAAAGGAGATAGAGGATATGAAGGCAGTTCTTTATGCTTCGGCTGTCGGAAGCCTAATGTATGCTATGCACGAGATCAGAAATCTGTTTTACCAAGGGCATAGTTAGAAGATATCAAAGTAACCCTAGACAAGGACATTGGACTGCAGTAAAGCATATATTGAAGTACCTTAGAGGCACTAGAGATTATATGCTAGCTTACAAGGCAGTTAATTTGGTCCCTGTGGGTTGCACGGATTTTGACTTCCAATCGGATAGGGACAATAGTAAGTCAACCTCGGGGTTTTGTGTTTATTTTAGGAGGTAAAGTCATAACTATGGAAGAGTGATAAGCATAGGTGCTTTTCGGACTCCACCATAGAAGCTGAGAATATGACAAACCTTTGAGATAGTCATAAAAGCTGAATGACTCAATAACCTCAAGATAGACTTAGATATGATTTCTGGTTTGTCCAAAGATTATTACAATTTATTGTAATAATAGTGGTGCAGTAGCAAACTCGAAGAAACCATGAGTCTATAAGGCAAGTAAACACAATAGAGCGCAAGTACCACCCGATACGAGAAATCGTATAAACGAGAACAAGTTGTTGCTGCCTAGATGATGACTTATAGATCTTTTCACTAAGGCCCTTAAGGCAAGAGCTTTTGATGGGCATGTTGAAAGGTTGGGAATCAGATGTATGGCAACAGATATAGCAGCTTAGTCTTTTAGTATAAGTGGGAGATTGTTAGGATGTATACTAAAAGTCTATCTTTTGGTATAAACATTTATCTAGAAATAAGAATCACATTGGTCAAATGTCTACATTTATGATAAATGTAGTTGTTCAATTAATTTATATTGTAGATAACATGGTGTGTGGTGTCGCACACAGAGGATCATGTTATCAGTACCTTATAAATTATAAACAGTAGCTCACGACCAAGATGGAAAGGAACAAACCATTGGAAGGTCGTAGTGTAATTATGTATTAGTTTATCTTAACTATATAATTACACTAGTACACTTAGAGTGTATTGAGTAGGACCATTAAAGGTCGTTTCTTTTTATACTGACTTTATAAAGGAATAAAGACCTCAGTTATTATGGAAGTGTGTGCTCTTAATCCTAATATAATAACAAGCACATATATTTGATATTTATTTCTTTAATTTATCAATGGGTGAGATTTAGTTCGATAAATCAATAAGCCCGATAAGTTGGGAAATGATATCACTTATAGTGTGTGTTGTTGATTATAGAAGGAAACTATGTCATAGTAATCTAGGTTGAGAATGTCCCCAAGAGGAGCTCATAAGGATTGTCATGTTAAACCCTGCAGGTGGACTTAGTCTGACATGACAATGAAGTTGAGTGGTACTACTCTTGGAGTTAGATATTAATTAAGTGAGTTGTCAGTAACTTACTAATTAGTGGACATTTGTTATCTTAAACATAGGGAGACTAACACACTCATAATAAGAAGGAGCCCAAAATGTAATTTGGGATTGGTGCGGTAGTTCAATAATAGTTCTTTAGTGGAATGAATTATTATTGATGAAATTAAGTTGTGTGTTCGGGGCGAACACGGGATGCTTAATTTCATCGGAAGACCAAAACCAATTCCTCCTCTCGGTCCCTATCGTAGCCCCTTGTATATAGAGATTTATACCCACCACATACCCACCTTCTTACCCATCCAATGGGGCCGGCCAAGCTAGCTTGGAACCCAAGCTAGGGCCGGCCAAGACCAAGTGGATGAGCCAAGTTGGTGGCCGGCCAAAGCTTGGGTCCCAAGCTTAGGTGGTCGGCCACTAGAGTATTAAAAGGATTTTTATTAAAATTATTTCTTATGTGGATATTAAGGTTTTTAAAAGAGAGTTTAAAAATTAAAAATTAAAAATTTCCTTTTATAGCTTTCTACAAAAGATTAAGAGAAGAGATTAATCTCTTTCCTTATTTGTAGATTAAAAGGATGATTTTAATTTTTGGTAAAAACTTTCCTTATTTGTAAATCATCTACATGTTTAAAAGAGAGTTTAAAATTTGAAATCTTTCCTTATTTGTTGATTAAAAGGTGGATTTTAAATTTTAAGAAAACTTTCCTTTTTAACCATGTTCATGATTTAAAAGAGAGTTTAAAAATTAAATATTCTCTTTTATAAGTTTCTACAAGAGATTAAGAAAAGATTTGATATCTTTCCTTATTTGTAGATTAAAAGAGATTTTAATTTTTAGAGATAACTTTCTTTTTATCCACATGTTTAAAAGAAAGATTTTAATTTATTAAATTTTCTTTTTATAAACCAATCATGAAGGGATAAAAATTATTAGAGAAATTTTATTTTAAAATTTCCGGAAACAAATTAGGAAGGTTTTAATTCTTGATTGAATTAAATTTCCTTTGCTTAGATTATTGTGGCCGGCCATGTTGATTAATAAAAGAGAAATTGATTTTATATCAATTAAATTTATTTTTCATGGCAAAGGAATTAAGGAAGTTTTTATTAAAATTTCCTTATTTGCCAAGACCAAGGATTATAAAAGAGGGGGTAGAGGTGCCTTCATGACAAGAACTCTATTCTATTTTTCTCCCTCTTTTTCTTCCTTGGTGTGGCCGGCCATCCTCTCCTCCTCTCTTCTCTTTGATGGCCGAACCTCATCCTTCTTGTGGAGATTCATATGGTGGCCGGATCAAGTTTAGAGAAGAAGAAGAAGAATGAGAGAAAGAAAGCTTTGTTTCTAGCATCCCTTGGAGCATGGTGGTGGTGGTCGAACCTCTTCATCCTAGGAGAAGTTTTGATGGCCGAAACTTGCAAGGAAGAAGAAGGTGCTTGGTGGTTCTCGTCTCGGAAGATCGTTGCCCACACAACGTCCGGGATTAGAAGAGGAATATGGTAGAAGACCTAGAGGTTTTTGTTTGCAAAAGAAAAGGTATACTAGTATTTAATTTCCGCATCATACTAGTTTTATTTCTTTGTAAAAATACCAAATATAAGAGGCATATGATTCTAGGTTTCGAATTAGTTTTCGATGTTGTGTTCTTTTGTTTTCTTTTCGAACTTGTGCTTCGATTGTTCTTTTTGTTTAACCTAGAGTTATTTAAGGAAATTAAATATTAGCTTTCCTTAAAAGGCTTTGTCTAGTCGGTGGTGGTTGTTCCCATATCCAAGAAGGTCATGTGCCTCGCCACGTCAGTACTAGAAGCCAATTTTGTAAATAGATATTTAATTGTCTTCGTAACCTAAGTGATTTGGATCAAACGTGTTAAGTTCCGTAGGAGATCCAAGTCTAAACCTAAAAGAACAAATAAGTTAAACTTAGGATCAAACGTGTAAAGTTCCGCAGGCGATCCAAGTTTAATTTAAAAGAACACATGGTAGCTAGGAAAAGGTTCAGACCTTTGTACAAAATTTTTGTACAGTGGAACCGTTAGGCTTTCCGAGTAGCAACCAACAGTCCTAGCAGGTCAAGGGTAACCGGATGCTAGGCATGATGAACCAACAGGTCATGGATTGACCGGATGTTGGTTTGGGGGCTTTGGGACTTGGTTTTGGGCAAAAACCAGCAGCTGGATCTATCAACCGATCGATTGGCTGGAGCCCAATCGATCGGTTGATCGATTGGGGTGTCCCCGCGAGAAGCCTTCGTCCCAATCGATCAGTGGATCGATTGGGAGGAAGTCGCAAGCACACAGAACGCCTCTGGATCGATCAGCTGATCGATCCAGAGGTCCCAATCGATCAGTGGATCGATTGGGAAGGTGTGTTTTGTCGCGATAAGCCCTGGATCGATCGGCCGATCGATCCAGGCAAATTCCTAGAGCACAGAGGCGCTCTGGATCGATCCGTGGATCGATCCAAAGCCTCCCCGATCGATTGGAAGAAATCCAATCGATCGGGATTCGACCGTTAGCGTCGATTTAAGCCGCAAGCGTTCATTTCCTTCGGCATCGCTTCTACGATTCATCTCCGATCTTCACCAGCGACTCCACAGATCTCTCTCAAGTTTAGATCGCCAGTTCTTGAAGATTCTTGGAGGTCTTCCAAGTCAAGAGGCGAATCAAAAGCAAGAAGAGAAGTTAGGGTTACGGTTTATTGTAAGCTTTTGCTTGTATTTCATATCCTTTCCTTTCTTCTTGTATTGAGAGTTTGTAAAGGCTTCTCCGCCTTCGGTAGTTACCGTAGAGGAGTGTGTTTCATAGTGGAGGGTGCGTGAGTGTGTGGATCCTTGGATTAGTCACCTCTTGTGAGGTGGACACCAAGTAAAATCCATTTGTTAGCGTTGTATTGTGTTTCTTGTATATTTCCGCTGCACACCATCGAAGAAACAAGCAACGCCAACCACGAAGCACGCGACGAGCTATTCATCCCCCCCCCCCCCCTTAGCTACATTTCGGTCCCAACACATGTTGCGTCTTGAATGCCATTTTTCATTCATCACTAGGCCTTATTTTGATCTAGTGGTATCCACTTTTAGGTCAATTTTTGCGAAGATCTTAGAACCGGATATCTGATTCAACATGTCGTCCAAGCAAGAAATTGGAAACCTGTACTTCACTGTAATCTTGTTGATGACTCTACTATCAACACATATATACTACGAGTCATCATTCTTCGACATTAGTAGGGCAGGAATTGCATAGGGGCTCATGCTCTCTCGGGTGTGTCCTTTTTCCAACAAGTCCACCATCTATTGCTGCAATTCTTCAGCTTCCTTAGGGATAACATGATAAGTTGGCCGATTAGGCAAACTCGGCCCCGGAACAAGGACAATCTGATGTTGGATATCTTGCATAGGTGGTCGCCACCAACTCATCAAAATCTGCTAGCAGCTGTTGTACTTGTTGGTTGCTACTCGGAAAGCCTAGAGGTTCCACTGTACAAAAATTTTGTACAAAGGTCTGAACCTTTTCCTAGCTACCATGTGTTCTTTTAAATTAAATTTTGGATCGCCTGCGGAACTTAACACGTTTGATCCAAAACTTAATCTATTTGTTCTTTTAGGTTTGACTTGGATCTCCTGCGGAACTTAACACGTTCGACCCAAGTCACCTTAAGTTATTAATTCCATTAAATATTAATTTTCATAATCGGTTCCCAGTACTGACGTGGAGAGGCACATGACCTTCTTGGATATGGGAGCAACCACCACCGACTAGACAAAACCTTTTATAGAAAGCTAATATTTAATTTCCTAAAATAACTTTAGGTTAACCGAAAAGAACAATCAAATCACAAGGAAAAGAAAAACAAAAGAACACTATATCGAAAACAAATTTGAAACTCTAGAATCGTATGCCTCTTGTATTTAGTATTATTTCCAAAAATAACTAGTATGATGCGAAAAAGAAAAATTACTAGTTATACCTTTTAGAAAAACCTCTTGATCCTCTACCGTATTCCTCTTCTAACCTCGGACATTGTGTGGGCAACGATCTTCCGAGATGAGAACCACCAAGCACCTTCTTCTTCCTTGCAAGTTTCGGCCATCAAAACTTCTTCTAGGATGAAGAGGTTCGGCCACCACCACCATGCTCCAAGGGATGCTAGAAACAAAGCTTTCTTTCTCTCCTTCTTCTTCTTCTTCTCTAAACTTGATCCGGCCACCATATGAGTCTCCACAAGAAGGATGAGGTTCGGCCATCAAAGAGAAGAAAGGAGGAGAGGATGGCCGACCACACCAAGGAAGAAAAAGAGAGAGGAAAAATAATAGAGTTGTTAGCCATGAAGGCACCTCTACCCTCTCTTTTATAATCCTTGGCCTTGGCAAATAAGGAAATTTGAATAAAAATTTCCTTAATTCTTTTGCCATTGATAAGGAAAATTTATTTAATTAAAAATAATTTGTTCTCATCAACAATGTGGCCGGCCACTTTAAACCAAGCAAAGAAAATTTAATTCAATCAAGAATTAAAACTTTCCTAATTTGTTTCCGGAAATTTTAAAAAATTTCTCTAATAATTTTTCCCTTCATGATGGTCAATAAAAAGGAAATTTTATAAATTAAAATATTTCTTTTAAATATGTGGATAAAAAGAAAGTTATCTTTAAAAATTAAAATCTCTTCCAATCTACAAATAAGGGAAGATATCTAATCTTTTCTTAATCTTTGTAGAAGCTTTATAAAAGAGATATTTAATTTTTAAACTCTCTTTTAAATTATGAACATGATTAAAAGGAAAGTTTTTACCAAAATTAAAATCAATCTTTTAATCTACAAATAAGGAAAGAAATTTAACTCTTCTCTTAATCTTTTGTAGAATCTTATAAAAGGAAATATTTAAACTTTTAAACTCTCTTTTAAATCATGTTATCCACATAAGAAAAATTTTAAAAAATAAAATTCCTTTTTATTTTAATAGGGCCGTCCACCTAAGCTTGAGTTCAAGCTAGGGCCGGACACATGAATTCACCCATGAACCAAAACATGGCCGGCCCTAGCTTGGTCTCCAAGCTAGCTTGGCCGACCCCCTATAGGATGGGTAAGAAGGTGGGTATAGGTGGGTATAGTACTCTATAATTAAGAGGCTACGATAGAGACCGAGAGGAGGAATTGGTTTTGGTCTCCCGATAAAATTAAGCATCCCCTGTTCGCCCCGAACACACAACTTAATTTTATCAATAATAATTCATTCCACTAGAGAATTATTATTGAACTACCGCACTAATCCCAAATTACATTTTTGGGCTCCTTCTTATTATGAGTGTGTTAGTCTCCCTGTGTTTAAGATAACAAATGCCCACTAATTAAGTAAGTTACTGACAACTCACTTAATTAATATCTAGCTCCAAAAGTAGTACCACTCAACTTCATCGTCATGTCGGACTAAGTCCACCTGCAGGGTTTAACATGACAATCCTTTTGAGCTCCTCTTGGGGACATTCTCAACCTAGTATCTCTAGGACACAGTTTCCTTCTATAATCAACAACACACACTATAAGTGATATCATTTCCCAACTTATCGGGCTTATTGATTCATCGAACTAAATCTCACCCATTGATAAATTAAAGAAATAAATATCAAATATATGTGCTTGTTATTATATTAGGATTAAGAGCACACACTTCCATAATAACTGAGGTCTTTGTTTCTTTATAAAGTCAGTATAAAAGAAATGACCTCTAATGGTCCTACTCAATACACTCTAAGTGTACTAGTGTAATTATATAGTTAAGATAAACTAATACCTAATTACACTACGACCTTCAAATGGTTTGTTCCTTTCCATCTTGGTCGTGAGCTACTGTTTATAATTTATAAGGAACCGATAACATGATCCTTCGTGTGTGACACCACACACCATGTTATCTACAATATAAATTAATTGAACAACTACATTTATCATAAATATAGATATTTGACCAATGTGATTCTTATTTCTAGATAAATGTTTATACCAAAAGCTAGGCTTTTAGGTTAGCTTCATTTTCCTTGTTATCAAGTTAGGTGCTCATGCTTTCATTAATTGCATTCATTTTGCGTGATTCCATCTTAGTCTTAAGTTCAAAACCAAACCCTTAGTGAAAGCATCATCTGATGCAATCTAGGCGGCAACAACTTCTCCTCGTTTATACGATTCCTCGTATTGGGTGGTACTTGCGCTCTATTGTGTTTACTTGCCTTATAGACTTATGGTTTCTTGAGTTTGCTACTGCACCAACATTATTACAATAAATTGTAATAATTTTGGACAAACCAGAAATCATATCTAAGTCTATCTTGAGGTTATTGAGTCATTCAACTTTTATGGCTACCTCGAGGCTTGCCATATACTAAGCTTCTATGGTGGAGTCCAAAAATACCTATGCTTATCACTCTTCCATAGTTATGACTTTACCTCCTAAAGTAAACACAAAACCCCGAGGTTGACTTATTATTGTCCCTATCCGATTGGAGTCAAAATCCATGCAACCCACAAGGACTAAATTAACTGCCTTGTAGCTAGCATATAATCTCTAGTGCCTCTAAGGTACTACAATATATGTTTTACGATAGTCCATGGGTTACTTTGATATCTGCTAACTATGCCCTTGGCAAAGCAGATTTCTGATCTCGTGCATTGCATACATTAGGCTTCCAACAGTAGCATAAAGAACCGCCTTTATTTCCTTTATCTCCTTTGATGTCTCGAGACATATCTTTAGATAAAGTTACTCCATCCTGAAAAAGTAAGAAACCTTTCTTGGAGTTTTGTATGCTTAAAACGAGCAAGGATTTTTCCGATGTATGAAGTTTGGGATAAGTAAAATATTCTTTTCTTGCGATCCTTATTACTTTGATCTCAAGAATATATACATTCTCCCAAGTCCTTTATATCGAATTGTTTGGACAACCATACCTTACTTCCGACAACATTTTGATATTGTTTTCAACTACCAAAAATGTTATCTAAGTATAGTACAAGAAATACCACGTTTCCATCACATCTTTTGTATACACAAGACTTATCCGGTTACTAAATCCATAGATCTGGATTACTTTGATAAACCGGATGTTCCAAGACCTTGAAGCTTTGCCTCAGTCCATAGACCGATTGAGCTTACACAAGATGCTCTTAGCCCTTTGCAATGAACCCTTCGGTTGCTTTATATGGATGTTTTCTTCAAGACTTCCATTAAGGAATCTTGTCTTGACATCCACTTGCCAAATAGATAAAAGAATCGGATAGACTTAAGGATGGCTACCGGTGAAAAAGTTTCCTTTTCATCTAGCCTTGCTTTGAGAGTTTCTACCTGTCTATTCCTCTTTTCCTAATATAGACCTTTTACACCCAAAGGCTTTTATACCATTTGGTGGTTCTATAAGCTTCAGTTTTATTAGAATACATATATTCTAATTCTGTTATTCATTACTCTTTGCCAAGATATTGCATCTTTATCTTGGAGTGCTTCGTCATATGTCCGGAGATCAAATTCATGTCCTCCAGGGATCGAGTCCAAAAACTCTCCCAAAACATAAATCTTTTTAGGTTGCCTAACAACCCTCCCACTACGATGAGGCACTTTCTGCAATTGTGTATCATTTGTGATACGTGTTGCAGTTTTCTTGTGGTATCTCATCTTGTACAGTTGGTACTAGATTAGAACTGTCTTTTATTATTTCCTTAAGAACAAATTTTTTTATGGGCATGAGGTTTATTACATAGTTCTTTTCTAAAAATCGATCATTGATGCTAATAATGACCTTCTGATTTTTAAGACTATAAACCTACTTTGAATTCCTGTCCAACTTTTCATTGTCTCTCTTCAGCATATGTGCTGGACTACCTGAATCCGAATATGCTTCAGAATAGGCTTACGCTTATTCAGCAATTCTATATGAGTAGAGAGTTATGAATTTGGAAGGTACTATGTTCACTTCCGTTTCCAGAGTATATCCTTAAAATGAATTTGGTAATTTTCTAAATAACTCATCATCAATCTACTTATTTCCATAAGAGTCCTTCCTTTTCTACACCATTCTGTTGGGATATACCTAGGTGTAGTTAGTTGGGATTGAATCCCTACTTCTGATAAGTGACTCCTAAATTCTCCCAAGAGGTACTTGCCCCTACGATCTCACCGTAGTGTCTTGATACTTTTACCTTGACATTTCTCCACATCAACCTCATACTCTTTGAACTAATCAAAGCACTTAGACTTGTGGCACATCAAGTAAATGTATCCATATATCAAATAGTTGTCTATAAAATAGACGAAATATTTGAAACAACCTCTTGCTTGGATAGTCATAGGATCACACAAATCAGAATGAACCAATTTCAACATATCTTTGACTTCATACCCCTTATACTTGAAAGCTTCTTGGTTATTTTTCCTTCCAAGTAAGATTCGCAGGTTGGAAAGATTTCCACTACTAATGAACCCAAAAGTTCATCAGCTACCAATGAATCATACTCAAGTTAATATAACCTAGCCTTAGATGCCAAAGATATAATTGGTTCATTTCCGAAGGTTACTTTCTCTTAAAGTTAGAAGATGTGTTACTAATTTCCATTTGTTGCATCGTGAGAGTTATTGGATTTATAAATTGCCAACCAACGTACCAGATAACTTCCCTCTTTTCTTAATAACAACTTTGTTATTAAAGAGATAGAATATCATGTTCTTTGAATAGTTTAGCGAAAACTAGTTCTTTCTAAACTTGGTGCGTAAAACAATTACTTAAAATCCATGTTTTATTTTATCAAAGATAAACATCTCCCACTGCAACAATTGCCATTTTACAGTAGTGCCCATGTGGACGGTGTTTTTATTTTCATTTAGTTGTCGGGTTTCCTGGAACCCTGCAATGAATTGCGGACATGATTAATGGCATCTGTATCTACACTCCAGGTTCTGGTAGATAACACCACTAAACATGTTTCAACTAATGAATAAAAGACACCTATATTGTTCTTAGTTCTAAGAGGACAGTCTACCTTAATGTCCAAATCATATTTCCAATCAATTATAATTGGGACCACTAAGTCTATCCTAAAGTATATCAGCTAGGGATTGACCATCATCCTAAGAATCACAAAAATATTTGGTTAATACCAACTCCTTAAAAATCCCCATGAATTTTGTATGCCACGTTAGTGTGGACGTATATAAATTCAAAGAGGAAATTTTATCATTTAATTTTTTTATCTCGTCAACCTTACTTTATGACGAATAAAATTAATAGTTGGTCTATCTTTAATCAAATATTTGGTCAAGACTTCTAAATTTAAAATAATATTGATTCCTCTAACAATACTATTTAAATTTACCAACACCTCAAAACACCGTAAATTTTGCATGCCACGTTAGTGTGGACGTATACAAAATCAACATTTGTAAGAGGAGGGTTTTACCCATTAACTATCTTGTCAACGTAACTTTATGACAAATAAAATTATCTCAAACACCATTAATTTTGTATGCCACGTTAGTGTGGACGTATACAAAATCAATCATTTGTAAGAGGGGTTTTAACCCTTTAATTTTATTATCTTGTCAACCTAGTTTTATGACAAATTAATAGTTGGTTTCATTTGGTCACACAAATAATAACAGTGACTCCGATGGGGAGGATACTATTAGATGTGTCTAAGTGTATACCATTACTTGACACTAAGTCCATTAATAAGATTATGCCCCTTCCGTTGGGGAAGATCACACGCTCTTAATTAACTTCCTATAGTCATCCAAAAATGAAGTCTGTTCTAGTGATCTGCAAACTAGCTCATCCGTTATGGAGGAAGGCACTCGAGCCAACGCAAGCTTGTTTGCATCACTTACAAACCAATAATGGAGACCATGGGATTTACTTAAAATCCCTCTCCCACTTAGTTATTTATTAATGAGAATTTTAACTATGCTAGCCTACTAAACTTGTAAACTAACATGCACACTCACAATATAAAAGCAATAAATAGAAAATCTAATTTTCAACTATTATGGCTTTTATCTCTAGTTGTCCTCAGTGTGTTGTCATCCCAAGTCTTTGCCATATTTGGCCACCGCCAATGGCTAGTTATCGCATCCATCTTGCTCCTTGTTCATGCGCCTCTGGTCCTTAGAAGGTTCCACGCTTTGCAAGATTCGATCATGACATAAATAGAATTTTACAATTTTGATCCTATATTCCATAAAGGAATGTACATGTATCTAGATCAAAATAAAATCCTAATAAAACTAAATACGACTCCTGCTGTATTTTATAATACAATCATGCACACATATAAATGCCCTTGACATGTCCAAGGGTCCAATCACACACATAAAACTATAAGCCATAATAGTTGGATCCTGCATCCACAAAGTTAGCACATCCTACTATTATCCTGCCTAAATTATGTATGACATGTGCATAATTAAACTAATACCAAATACACAGAGGCAAAACCCTAGCTCTGATACCAATTGTTGGTTGCTACTCGGAAAGCCTAGAGGTTCCACTGTACAAAAATTTTGTACAAAGGTCTGAACCTTTTCCTAGCTACCATGTGTTCTTTTAAATTAAATTTTGGATCGCCTGCGGAACTTAACACGTTTGATCCAAAACTTAATCTATTTGTTCTTTTAGGTTTTGACTTGAATCTCTTGCGGAACTTAACACGTTCGACCCAAGTCACCTTAAGTTATTAATTCCATTAAATATTAATTTCCATAATCGGTTCCCAGTACTGACGTGGTGTAACGACCCGCCTTCTACTAACTGAGCTGTAAGGTCGATCGCTACAGTTATGCTGTGCTAAACTATTCCCTGACCATTACTAAAGACATATGCGGAAGCTGGACTAATTAAAATTTTACTAAACTACTGACATTTCTTGGTTCTATACATGCTAAGGGAGGTAAACTAACTACTCATAACATGTTTTACCTTCCCATGGCCAAGGAACTGAACTTAGACACTCCCCCACTGACACCAGACCTCCCAATCGATCCACGGATCGATTGGAATAGTCGGATCGATCAGTGATCGATCCAGCCGGCTACTGTATGCGGGACATAGGTTGGATCGATCCAGTGATCGATCCAGCACGCTACTGTGCTCGGGACGATATTCTGGATCGATCGGCTGATCGATCCAAATTGGTCAATCGATCCAGTGATCGATTCCAGAGCCTTCTGTTCGCGACAGAAATTGCTGGATCGATCGGCTGATCGATCCAGAAGCCTACTGTTCGCGGAACAACTGGCCCGATCGATCAACTGATCGATTGGAAACCCTCGAATCGATCAACTGATCGATTCGAGTTTCTGATTTCGACCAATTGTCTGATTTCAGCACTTGCTCGTGCCAAACTACTTATAATATTTCTAAACTAAATGCCAAACATTCTAACATCACAAAAATAGTATTCTAAACATGATAGGATGCTTGATTAATTAGTTCATAACATTTAACATGCTAAGGTGCAAAATAACAAAATGCTAAAAGGTTCTAGTGCTTAAACAAGCTTGTTGAAATTCCCTAAGATCTCTATTCCAAGTTCCATCCACACACATCTTCATCGCATTGTCCTCCAGCCTCCGCTAGTCCATCTTTCCTTTATCTTTATCTGCAGTATAAGGAAAAAGTATCTGTAAGCTTTTGCTTAGTAAGAAACCAACTACCTCACTAAAACATGCAATGATGCAAACATGCTTTTAAAGAATGCTATTTGAAAACATGTACTGGCATGACATACTATGGTTGCAAGCATAAACTGAAATAACTGAACATGCATACTGAACATGGCATTGCAACTAATCATATGAATCAATAAAGATCACTGAACTGAAAATATAATAGGCTAAACTGTAGCTAAACTGATACTTAATTCCAACTCAACTAACATAACTAATTTGAGCTTTGAAAACTAATTCATAATAAGTGAAAATACATAATCATGCTGTTTGGGCCTGGCAACTGTACTTGCTGTGCGCGCATCCCTAGCTAGACCCGGGTTTGCAAGTCCCGAATTTAGTAGGGTTAACTAGGTTATCTAAACCTAGGGACGACTGTGGGAGTCCAACCCAATGGATATCTAATCCAGTACAGTGCCACTGAAAATAAAATACTGAATATAGCTAACTGTTTTAACTTGCTGTTTCTAAGTTATCTGAACCTAGAGCTAGGTTGTCTGAACCTAGAGGCGACTGTGGGAGCCCACCCATTGGACCGTAGTCCCATATAATCTAGGATAAACTGATTTAGATGCTTCTAATGCATTCAACTGAACTGTTAACATGCCTAATTTGCATTTTTACTTAACTAGCTAATTTATCAAACACCTAGTGTGCTTTAACTCCCCTCTCTATTAGGGAGACTACCATTAGGCACCCAACAACATCTAAACCTCCAACTGAAGGGGAAAAGACGTGTCCGGCCCATCTAATGGTACTCACTAAATCCCTAAACCTGCGAGGAGGGTTAAATACACCCTATATGTCGAAAAATCTGCATATAACTAAACTAGAGCATAGAAACCAAACGGAAGCTACTTATACTGCAGGTGAGGGGTTTCTTACCTCGTGTGCTAGATTTCTTACAAATCTAATCGCTAGAAATTCCGGTGGAGACGACTTCTCGACGATTCTCTCGCGTCCACGTGCTCTACTCGCGGAGGGGAACGTCCTTGTGCTGAAATCGTCGCCGGAAAGTGACCTTGGGACCCTAGGGAGAGAACCCTAGGTCTCCTTGTGGTTGGCGTCGAGAGAGGGAGGAGAAGAGGGGATCGGCGTGAGTTAGGGTGAGGAGAAGAAAGTTGCCGAACCAACCTCTAAAATAAACCAAACCAACTTATGTCTTCCTATTTATATTAAGTAATTAATTCCGCCAAACTCAATTATAAATATATATGATTCTCCTTTCTCTCAGCACGGCCCTACTGGGTTCACCGGTTACTAAGGCTAACTAAAGGTTTAGCGGACCCGAGAGGTTCCGGGTTCGATTCCCGCTTAAGCCCTTTTTATTCTTTTAATTATTTTTGCTACTTCCGTTACTCGGAAAATTCCGGAAAAATATCTAAAAATTCCAGAATTATCTTAGAATAATTCTAATGCAAGTTTGAGAATTTTCGGGCGTTACAATCCCCCATACCTTATAAAAAGTTCGTGCTCGAACTTAGAACAATTCTGGGTACTTCTGTCTCATGCTGACTTCTGTCTCCCAAGTTGCCTCTTCTGCTGTGTGACTGTGCCAAATGACTTTGACTAATGGTACTTCCTTGTTCCGCAATTTCTTAACTGCTCGGTCTATTATCTGAATAGGCCGACTATCATAGCTGAGGTCTTCGCGGATCTGTACCGACTGGGGCTCAATCACCTGGGTGGCATCTGGGGTATGCTTCTTCAGCATAGAGACATGAAATACATTGTGGGCAGCTGACATTTCCTGGGGTAGCTCTAGCTCATATGCTACCTTGCCCACTCTTCTGCTAATAAGGTATGGTCCCACATATCTGGGACTTAGCTTGCCCTTCTTCCCAAAACGCATTACTCCCTTCATGGGAGCTACTCTGAGGAATGAATCCCCAATTGAAAACTCTAAGGGTCTGCCGTGTATCGGCATAGCTTTTCTCGCGGCTCTAACATCTCTATCCTCTGGCGGATCTGTTATAGCTGTTGTGGTATCTGCTACTAGATCCATCTGAAGCTCTAGTTCCTTCACCACTCTCATACCAGCAGATTGGAGATCTACACCTCCGCCCATAGAGAGCCTCGTAAGGTGCCATGCCGATAGTAGCACGATAGCTGTTGTTGTATGCAAATTCCGCTAGACTCGGATATTTGCACCAACTTCCCTTGAAGTCTAGGGCTGCTCGGAGTATATCTTGATGCACGATTACTCGCTCATCGACCATACATGCGGATGGAATCTTTGTCTTGAACTTTAACCGTGCCCAATCTTGTTGTACACTCCCGAAGTGTGATGTAATCTCTTGTCTCTGAAATAATGGTACGTGGGACTCCATAAAGTCGACGATCTCCGGAGATACAACTGAACTAGCTTCTCCATGAGTAGGATATCTTGATAGCTAAAAGTGAGCTGATTTAGTCAACATGTCGACTATTACCGGATGGCATCCAAACCATTCGTGGTTCTGGTAGTCCCACTATGAAGTCCATAGTGATATCCTCCACTTCCATTCGGAATCTATATGGTGCAGAACTCCTCACAGTCGCGATGTTACGCCTTGACCCTCGACGGTGAGGCGGATGCTAACATATCTGGCGATGTCTCGCTTCATCCGGGCCACCAAAATGTTTCTTCGTGTCTTGATACATTTTGGTGGAAACTGGATGCATCGCATAAGAGTTCTGTGAGCCTCATCTAAAATCGTCTCGTAGTTCCTCGATGCGGAACATGATGCAGTCACCAAAATACAACACCCTCTATCGGACACTCGAATTCTCTACTTTGATTACGCTAGCCCTTGCTTGATTTTACGAATTTCGGGGTCCTGCTCTGGTGCTGAATATCACCAAGCAAGGTAGACTCTAAGGTCATAGTAGAGGGCTGTCCAACGATGAGCTCGAGACCGAAATCTACGATCTCCTACTGTAGGGGCGGTGACATGGCAGTAAGAGATAATAAGGTAGCACTGGATTTTCTGCTAAGTCGTCGGCTACCTTATTGGCTTTCCCTGGATGGTAGAGGATGTCTATATCGTAGTCTTTGACCAGCTCAAGCCATCTGTGCTGTCGCATGTTCAGATCCTTCTGAGTGAAGAAGTACTTCAGACTCTGATGATCTGTATACACTCTGCACCGAGCTCCATATAAGTAATGTCTCCAGATTTTGAGAGCGAACACTACTGCTGCAAGCTCAAGGTCATGAGTAGGATAATTCTTCTCATAATCCTTGAGTTGTCCGGAGGCATAGGCGATCACCTTGCCGTTTGCATCAGCACTGCTCCTAATCCCAACTTAGAGGCATCACTATAGATGTCAAAGCTGCTGGTGTTGTCTGGTAGAGCCAAAATGGGAACATTGGTCAATCTCCTTTTCACTCGTTCGAAACTGTTCTCCGATCCTCGATCATCCGATACTTTCTTTACGGTAAGAGATGTCGGTGGGAGGCTTCTGGAGAAGTCCTCTGAATTTTACGTAATAGCGCTAATCCCGAGCTTGATCTGCTAAGCGTTCTTGGGTCTCTTCCAATTGCTCACGACTTCTATCTTCGGGTCTACCATGATACCATCCTTTGAGATGATGTGACCGGGAAGGACACTGATCTAACCAAAATTCACATTTCGTGAACTTGGCGTATATTTGGTTTCTTTGAAGGTGCAATACTAGTTTCGGTGCTCGAGTGTTCTTCTGAGTTCACAGTAGATAAGAATATCATCGATAAACACAATAACAAACTTATCTAAATACTCCGAATACTCTGTTCATGAGATCCATGAATGTAGCTGGAGCATTGGTCACCAAAGGGCATGACTACGAACTCGTAGTGTCCGTATCTGGTTACGAATTTGTCTTGGATATATCCCTTCTTTAACTTTTACACGATGATAACCTGATCTGAGATCTATCTTAGAGAACACTTCTGCTCCCTTTAGATCGAGCAGATCATCAATTCGGAAGGGATACTGTTCTTGATCGTGACTTGGTTCAGTGATATGTAGTCTATGCACAGTCGCATGCTTCCATCCTTCTTCTTCACGAACAATACAGGCGCTCCCCATGGTGAGTGACTCGGGCGTATGAAACCCTTGTCGAGCAGCTCCTGTAGTTGCTCCTGAAGTTCCTTCAGTTCTGCTGGAGCCATGTGATAAGGCGCTTTGGAGACAGGATTTGTACCGGGAATGAGCTCTATCTCAAAGTCAATCTCCCTGTCTGGTGCTAAGCCTGGTAACTCTTCAGGGAAGACTGCTGGGTAGTCACATATGACTCGAACCTCTGCTAGCTGTTGGTTCTTGTCCTGGCTGGCGTTGACTACGTGTGCTAGGAATCCTGTACATCCTGAATCCAGTAGCTTTTGTGCTTTCATAACTGAGAGAAACTTCTTGGCCTTTCTCTTCGGTTCTCCGCTGTATTCAAATTGCACTGTCGCCTCAGGTTGGAAGATGACTTTCTATTTACGGCACTCTATGGTAGTACCGTATCTGATCAGAAAGTCCATTCCAAAGATAACGTCATAGTCGGTCATTTCTAGCACTATCAGATCACAAAAGAGCTCTCTGCCTGCTATGATGACCGGCACTGCTCTGAGCCAGTGCGTGGATGCCATGATCTCTCCTGAAGGTAGTGCCGTCAAAAACTGTCCACTCAGTACCTATGAGGGTATTTCTAATTTTTCGACGAACACCCTGGCTATATATGAATGGGTTGCCCCAGTATCAAATAGAACAGTAGCACCATACTGTAAAATGTTAATCTGACCTGTGACAACTGTCGAGGCATTGGCTACGTCCTCTCTGGTGAGTGAGTAGATCCTCGCATTCGCCGTAGCTGGAGGGGCTTCTAATCTGCCCTGGCTGATAAGTGGACCTTTTAGAGCGGCCTGCATCTGATATAAGCGGTGGTGGCTGCATCTTGAATCTCTTGTGGTGAGGAAGACCGGTCTTGTTCGGCACCTTTGCAGCCATGTGCCCTTCTTGTCCACATTCAAGCATCCTCGTGTGCCCTTGCGACAAACCCACGGGTGGAATTTCCCACAAGTAGCACACTTTGGATAACTGGGTGCTTGCTAGATGGTCCTCCTTTTGGTTCACTCCCGACTTGCGCTTCTGTTGGAGTTTCCAGTTAGAGCTGTGGCCTTGCTGTTTTTGAGTGTGAGAGTTTCCTTGGCCTTTGGACTCTGAGGAGACTTGCTTCTGCTGCTTTATGCTGTTCTGGTAATGCTCTGTGGTCAAGGCACTGCTCACTAACTCCTCTGTGGTTTGTGGCCTATATATGCCCCCAGCCACGTTCACTGCTATCTCTGGCCTTAGCATCTTGAGCATCAACCGGATTCGTTCCTTCTCTGTGCTGACTAGCTCCGGGCATAGACGAGCCAACCTGTTGAATTTCTTCACGGCTTCCTCAACTGAAAGGTTGCCCTGACGAAACTCAGTGAACTCGTCGTAGTGGCGGTTTGAACCCGTATGTGAAAGAACTCCTCGAAGAATTCTTTCTCGAAGTCAGCCCATGACATCTGGTTCACTGGGCGCTTCGTTCTGATTCTTTCCCACCACATGCGTGCATCTCCTGTCAGGCAGAAGGAGGCACACTTTGTAAGACCGTTGGATTCGATAGAGGGGGGGGGTGAATATCGATTCGATAAAGATGAGTATAAACGCAGCGGAAAACTAAAATAGACACAGGTGTTTTTTACTTCGTTCGGAGCCTGTGACGACTCCTACTCGAAGGCCCGTACTCCGTGAGTACTTTCGTTGGGCAATCACTATCAATTCGAATGAAGATTATAAATAAGTACAAGAATTGACAGAAATAAAATACCGACAAGAGAAGAAGAGTTAGACTTTAAGAAAGCGCTTTGTCGGAATAGCCTCGTGGCGTCGCAGGAGCGTAGAGCAGCAGAGCAAGCAGTAAGTTTTCAGTGCAGACTTGATTTCTTTGAAGCTCCTACCTGGGGCTTCTTTTATATGCTGTCCCGGGCGCCTGGATCCCTTCCGGGTGCCTGGAACGTGACGTAGCTGCACGAACCATGATGCTCCACGTGGCGACGACTCGGCTGGATGAAATTTTCCTTCCGGCGCCGGATCCCAGGCGCCGGACTCAGCGCCGGATCCTCGGCGCCGGACCCTGTTCGAAGCTCCTTTTCCGCAAGCGAGGGTTAGTCGAGGCAAATATGTATCAAAAGCAGTTGCTTGCATTAAAGTTCAATAGATGGATAAGAAAGAGTATGACTTAGATTCCGTCTTTCGAGGGCGGAATCTAGTCACGATCTCGACTTAGATATCCGAATGGATCTAAGCCGGATCGGCGCCTAATGTCCCCTTCACGGAACGCGTCCCACGGTCACTCCCCTCCGGTGACTTACCTCACTTACCGCGGACGTCCGGTCGGCCCGTCGACCGTCTGGACTTCTCGCCAAGCGTCCGGTCAGCCCGTCGACCCGCTCGGACTTCTCAGCCCGTCGACCTAGTGGACTTCTGCGCAAGCGTCCGGTCAGCCCGTTGACCGGCTTTCTCGCCGACTATCCGGTCGGCCCGTCGACCTAGGTTGGACTTTTCCTGCACACTTGATAAAGTGTCGACAACAAACCTAACTTAACTTGATTTGTCATTCATCAAAACTTGAGTTAGACCGTTATGCTGCACCAACAATCTCCCTCTTTTTGATGGAATGATAACCTGGTTAAGTTAGTGATAAAAAATATGCAAGAATCAAGCATGATTTTTAAGGTTTAAGTTAGTTTTTCAAGTTTGCATTAAGTTGCTCTAACTTAACCAACCTAACCCTCCCCCTTTGGCTTACATCAAAAAACGAGGGTAACCAAACATAGTGAGAGTTACTGAAAACAATAAGACTTTGAAAAAATGACTGAGTTTTTAAATCCAAGAAAAGATCAAATTGACTTGGGGGAGTCTAAAGTTTGAAAACTTGTTTAAAGCATTAGCTTTTAGTTTTTAGAAAAAATGCTAAGTGTAGATAGGTTAATTTTCAAACATAAGTGTATAAGGATTAAATTTAAAAAAAAATTTCAAAACAAGTTTCAACATAAGTTTGAAATGCTATATAAACATAAGTTTTCAACACCAAAATTCCAAAACTAAGTTTGAAAAAAATCTATTTTTTTTTTTAAATCAAGAAGAATAATTTTGAGAAGCTTAGTTTGTAAACTAAATTTTGTAAGATTTTTCCTTCAAATCAAATTGTCAAAATTGAGTAAAATCAAATTTTTAAGAACTAGACTCAGGACAGTTTTCAAAGTGAAATTAAGTTTAAATCTTTACTTTTAGTTTTCAAAGGAGTTTGGTAAAAGTAAGAACATATTTTTAGAATGTGTTTATAAAATTTGTTCTCCAAAATCAAATTTTCAAAAAGGTATTAGATTCAAAAGCGGTTTTAAAAATACTTAAGAAGTTTTAAACAAGTTGTTTTTAAACTTTGATTTTCAAAATTAAGTTTAAAATTCAATTTGGCAAACTAAATAGTTATATTTCTCCCCCTGAATTTGATACCTATCTCTAACCAGCTGTCTAACCAATTAGGTACTAACTAACTATCAGAAGATAGTAGTGTTCACTAGGTTAGTCAGATTAAGTTAATTATAATCAGTCAGTGTTTGACTTGACTGATGAACTTTAATCTGATTAATATCTGATTTGTATTTAACGTCCAGACTTATGCTGATGCACTGAAATAAGCATCTTAGGTCTAGACAGTTGGCCTATGCATCTCACCCCTTTCTATGTTTGTCAAACACAAGCAAGGTAACCCTAGGGTGTTGGTGAGATGCTCAAAAACTAGTCCTATGGGTACATGCTTTCTAAGGAGGTAAACTTAGTCTAAGGCAAAAACTGTTTTTGAAAGTCTAAGAATGGAAATTTTGAAAATAAACAAGTTTAGCCTATAAGTTGATAAAATCATTTTTGAAAGGATTTTTGAAATTTCCTAGGCTATTGAGATAGAACATATTCAATGTAAGTTTGAAATGTCACTAGATAAATCCAAAATATTTTACAAATAGTGTAGCTACAGAAGTAGGTCATCACTAAAGCTACTGAGATGATGAAGGGGGTGGTCTAGATCCCAAGGATCGAAGAAGTGCCATCAGCTCAGTGTGGCGGGTGTCCCCGGCAGCTCGTAACTCGGTAACCTCTCGCCGTATGTCCCGATGAAAATCGGAGTTCTCCTGCTGGAGACTCGCCATGGCTCTCTCTAGTCCGGTCATACGGTCGGCTAGAGTGCGGGGAGCGTGTCGTGGTGCTCGAGCTGGGGGTGGTGGTGGAGCCGGTGCGGCTTCCTCCGAAAATAGTGCGAGCATGAACTCGTCCATCTGTGCGTCTGGATCGGGCTGGTGCTGTGCCCCCCTCCGCCAAGTCATAGTCCCGTCATCTCTATCTACCTGGATGCCGGCTAGGGAAAAGTTCCGAGAGGATATAACATCGAACTCGGTCATATGGGCAACGTCTCCTCTAGTGACATCAATGTGCAGTGAGGACATATAGGCTGTCAGAATGTGACCAAATGGCATATGGACTCAACTGTCAGTCACGTATCCGGCTGCGTAAATGATGGTGGAGAAGATATGTAGGCTAATGTCAATCTCCAACCTATGAATCAGGGCATAAAGTAAGAATGAATGGAATGGGCGCATCACAGCGATGTCCCGAGTGGTCAGTGGTAAAATGCAAAGAACTACAACCCTATAAAGAGCGTAGTCCTGGACTCTAAGTTCTACTGACCTAAACTGTGTCACAGTGGGATCTCTCTCTCCCCCAAAAAAATACGAATACATCGTATCGAGAGTAATATGTGAGTAGGGATCGTCGAATGGTAGATCCCTCGGAGGATAGCACAAAAAGGGGCAAGTAGAAGGACGCAACTCTAAAAACTCTCGGATAGTCGTAGGGGAAAATACGATATCAGTGCCTGCTGCCCTAGTGGTATAGGTGAAGTCATCTACTTTTACTAAGTTATTGCAAAATTCGGCACATAGACTTATGTTTATAGGACTGGTACATTCTACAAGGTTCCTTAAATTGTAGTGGCCTATAACCTCTAAGGCAGAGGGACATGACCTTAGGAAGAACGCTCTGTCTATGCAGGTAGTCCTAATGGCCTTATAGATGGTGGACTCAAATTTAATCCTAAGTTCGTCTGTGGGAAACCTTGGGTCTGTACTAGCATTGGAGGGTCCAACACCAGTATTTGTTCGTTTCTTACTGTATATATAAAAAAATTTTTAAGACAACAACAAAAAAAAAAAAATTATTTTAGAGAGGGGAAGAATATTTTACCGAGGAGCCATCGAAAAAATATAGATTTGACGACCTCAGTTGAATCGCAACAGCGTCTTCACCGCACGAAAATTTTAATTTAGAGTACTTTCGCACTGAGGTTCAAAGTGGACCTTGGCAAAAGTGAGAATGAGTGGGGCAGAGGTTGGGGGCGCCTGCTGCCCCTTATTTATAGGGGACTCCGGGCGCCCGGGGTTGCTGGGGCGGGGCGCCTGGAACCCCTTCCGGGCGCCCCCGACGAGAATACCAGGGGCGCCCGCCCTTGGTTTTTGACCTCCTTTTTTTTTTTTTTTTAATTGAGATTAAAGTTTTGAAAATAGTTTTTAAGTTTACAATTAAAATTTTGAAAGAAATTTTTAATTAAAATTTTGAAATTAATTTTTAAGTTTAAAATTAAAATTTTGAAATTAATTTTTAAGTTTAAAATATTGAAAATAATTTTTAAGTTTAAAATTAAAGTTTTGAAATTAATTTTTTAAGTTTAAACTTAAAGTTTTGAAATTAATTTTTTAAGTTTAAAATTAAAGTTTTGAAATTAATTTTTTAAGTTTAAAATTAAATTTTGAAAAGTTTAAAATTAAAATTTTTGAAATTAGTTTTTAAGTTTAAAATTTTGAAAATAATTTTTAAGTTTAAAATTAAAATTTTGAAATTAATTTTTAAGTTTAAATTAAAATTTTGAAATTAATTTTTAAGTTTAAAATTAAAGTTTTGAAATTAATTTTTAAGTTTAAAATTAAAGTTTTGAAATTAATTTTTAAGTTTAAAATTAAAGTTTTGAAATTAATTTTTAAGTTTTAAATTGAAATTTTTAAGTTAAAATTTTGAAGATGATTTTTAAGTTTAAAGTTTTGAAAATAATTTTTATGTTTAAAATTTAAGTTTTGAAATTAATTTTTAAGTTTAAAATTAAAATTTTGAAATTAATTTTTAAGTTTAAAATTGAAATTTTTAAGTTAAAATTTTGAAAATGATTTTTAAGTTTACAATTTTGAAAATAATTTTTAAGTTTAAAATTTAAGTTTTGAAATTAATTTTTAAGTTTAAAATTAAAATTTTGAAATTAATTTTTAAGTTTAAAATTAAAATTTTGAAATTAATTTTTAAGTTTAAAATTTAAGTTTTGAAATTAAAAATTAAAATTTTGAAATTAATTTTTAAGTTTAAAATTAAAATTTTGAAATTAATTTTTAAGTTTAAAATTAAAGTTTTGAAATTAATTTTTAAGTTTAAAATTAAAGTTTTGAAATTAATTTTTAAGTTTAAAATTGAAATTTTTAAGTTAAAAATTGAAATTTTTAAGTTAAAATTTTGAAAATGATTTTTAAGTTTACAATTTTGAAAATAATTTTTAAGTTTAAAATTTAAGTTTTGAAATTAATTTTTAAGTTTAAAATTAAAATTTTGAAATTAATTTTTAAGTTTAAAATTGAAATTTTTAAGTTAAAATTTTGAAAATGATTTTTAAGTTTACAATTTTGAAAATAATTTTTAAGTTTAAAATTTAAGTTTTGAAATTAATTTTTAAGTTTAAAATTAAAATTTTGAAATTAATTTTTAAGTTTAAAATTGAAATTTTTAAGTTAAAATTTATGATTTTAAGTTTACAATTTTGAAAATAATTTTTAAGTTTAAAATTTAAGTTTTGAAATTAATTTTTAAGTTTAAAATTAAAATTTTGAAATTAATTTTTAAGTTTAAAATTAAAATTTTGAAATTAATTTTTAAGTTTAAAATTAAAATTTTGAAATTAATTTTTAAGTTTAAAATTAAAGTTTTGAAATTAATTTTTAAGTTTAAAATTAAAGTTTTGAAATTAATTTTTAAGTTTAAAATTAAAGTTTTGAAATTAATTTTTAAGTTTAAAATTGAAATTTTTAAGTTAAAAATTGAAATTTTTAAGTTAAAATTTTGAAAATGATTTTTGAGTTTAAAATTTTGAAAATAATTTTTAAGTTTAAAATTTTTTGAAACTAAATTTTAGAGCCTTATTCATCTCACCCGAACTATATTATCAATCAGGGAAACCTATGGTTTTGTGAGATGAAATTGGTTTGATTATAGAGTTTTGGTTTAACTAGTGTTAGATTCAGACTTAGCTTTGGTTTCCACAAATAGGCATTCTTCGGATAAACTTCTAAGCTTGGTGAGTCTCATGGACATCATTAGAAGTAACCAACCTTTCGAAGTTTTCCGAATAGTCCTATCCACGGAACTTAGTACTAAATCTTGGTCTAACTGGTTAGGATTCGTTTAAGGGTAGCTTCGGTCAGTTCCACTTGGCCAAATGCACCAGATCGAAGTCATATCTTTCTAGACATGCGATGCCCAAGCTTCCCTAACGTACTATCATCCAAAAACTTCACCAGTACCATGAGTCAAGTTAAACTTGGTCTCTTTTTACTAATCCTAATTACCCTGTCGGGTTAGTTTGTTTTGGGTTACCCTGTCGGGTATGTTAGTTTTGGAGGTGCCAGCTATTCTGGAGCCTCCCCCTGAATTTAGATTTTGGGTTTGTGTCGATTCTTTTTATAGTTATAATCAACTTGGTGATAATCTAAATTTTGTTGAGTTTTGAATTTTGATTTTAAGTTAAATTTATATTTTAGTTTTTGATCTGATTTATTCAAGTTTATATAATGTATTTTATCTTTAGGTATATAGAATTGATTAAGTCCTACTTGCGTGGTTAAGCACGCTTTCGGGACCCAAGCTTGTTTAGTTGCTTTGTGTTGGGTTAATAATGATTTAAAGGTTTTGTTTGAGTTTGACTTATATCCAAGTCCGGTTTTATTATAGCATGCCTTTTGGTTATTTAGAATTAAATCTAAATTTTTAGATCTTGTTGTGAATTTTTCCAACAATTCTTTTAACTTATTAATTTCATTTTTTAATGATAAATTCTCCTCCTCAAGTGTTCGATCTTGAGTTGGATTCGAATTTTTAAATTGTTCCTTGAGGTTTTGATTTTCCTCAAGAAGCGATTTATTTTCATTTTCCAACTTAACTACTTTTTTATTTAAACACGAGATAATTCTAAAGAATTTACGATTTAAGTTTAGGTATACCTCTTCGGAACCTTCGGAAATGAGTGCGGACTCGTGGCTTGATTCGGGTTCGGACCCGTCTTCCGATTCCTCTGATTCGTCTTCCGTTTCAGCTTCGCGAGCCATCAGCGCGAGGTGACTTTGGTGCTTTTGCCTTTCTCCTTCCGATTCGTCTGAGGAGGAGTCGTCCCATGTTGCTTTGAGGGCTTTCTTCTTTGTTGACTTTGGTTTGTCAAGTTTCAATCTTGGGCATTCATTCTTGTAGTGCCCCTTTTTGTTACATCCGAAACATGTGACATTTCTTGAGTCGGCTGGTGAACTGATCTTCTGAAGATCCTGTTTGCTGAAGCTTCTCTTTTTCCTGGTGAACATTTTCCTTACCAGGTTCACCAGGTGTTCTTCGTCTTCAGAGTCTTGATCGGAATCTTCTTCAGATTCGGGTTTGTTCTTCTTTTCTTTAGAGGAACCTGCGAATAAAGCTACACCTTTCTCGACCCCGGCGTTAGTTTGCTCATGAAGTTCTAATTCACAGAAGAGTTCATCCAATTTTAATTTAGATAAATTTTTTGAAATTTTGTAGGCATCTACAATTGATGCCCACAAATTATTTCGCGGAAAAGCATTTAACGCGTACCTTATTAAGTCTCGGTTCTCCATTTGGTGGCCTATCGCGTGGAGACCGTTGAGGATATCTTTGATCCTCGCGTGGAGCTGACTTGCCGTTTCTCCTTCCTGCATTTTTATATTAAAAATTTTATTTAACAGCAAATCTCTTTTTGTTACCTTCGCATCGCTTGTTCCTTCGTGCAGCTCGATCAGTTTATCCCAAAGCTCCTTAGCGTTTTGATGCGGTCCGACTCGGTTCAGTTCTTCTCGTGTTAGTCCGCAGTGTAGAGTATTGATGGCTTTGTTTTCAATTGATGCCTTTTTCTTTAAATCATTTGTCCATTCTTCAGGGTCTACTATTTTCCCGGAGTTGTCTACTGGAATTTTGTAAGCCTTTGTAACGCTCATCCATTGGTCGTAGTCTGTCTTCATGTAGACCTCCATTCTCCTCTTCTAGTACGAAAAATCATCCCCGTTGAATAGGGGAGGACGTACTGTGCTGAAGCCTTCTTGTTGAGACATCTTATCCTGCACACACTAAATTAACTGGAAAAAGAAAATCCCAAGACTTCGTCTTGGATTAGCAGTGCGGGGAAAAATAGAAACTCTAAGTTGGTGTTGTACCAATTTAGATTTTAAGTGCAACGAAAAAAATCTTCCAAAAAGATAATAATATTAGTTTGGAAAAAAAATTTTCCACCCCCTGTCTGATTGGTGGTTGCACCAAATCAGAGCGGTACCTGTTCTGATACCAATTGTAGGATCGAAAAGAATTTAGATATCTCCACAATAGCATGATATTGTCCACTTTGGGCCTAAGCCCTCATGGTTTTGTTCTTGGGCTCTCCCCAAAAGGCCTCATGCCAATGAAGATATCTTTTCTCTTATAAACCCATGATCTTTCCCATGTGTTTCCAATATGGGACTATGTTTGCAACCTTGCAACCCCAACACACTTCACCTTCTCGTGTTCTGGCCAGTCCAGAAGCTCCATCGTGCTCTCCAGTGTTTTGAACCAGGCTTGTGCATTCCATGGTTCACTAGTGCCTGAGAAGTTCTCTGGCTTGACTCGCTGCCACTGGATCAGATAGGCTTCCTTTCTTGGCTCAGCTGCTGGGGCTGCTGGTGCTGGTGCTGGTGCTGTAGGCTGAGCTGGTGGAACCTCTAAGACTACCGGAGTCGTCAAATTCGGTTCCGGGGTGACTGTGGGGGTATTCTGCTGGTTAGCCTTTAAGGTGGCTATTTCCTGTTGCTGTTCAGCTAGCTGCTGCTGTAACTGAGCCACTAATACTGTAAGGTCTGGATGAGGCATTGTACTGCCTGCCTCTTGCTGGGGCTCAGCAGCTAGTGCCCTTCTAGCTGGGCGTCCTCGTGCCATTTCTAAAGACACAGAGAACATAACATAACTAAGGTAATTACAGTTATATCACTACTGATATCATGTTTAAAACTATCACATACTAACAAGCAGTAGGCATATAAACATGAACTGTAACTAGAAAGCAAGAACAATAAAGAGAGTAGAGGTATTCTTACTTGGAAGCTGCAGGTTCAATGCTGATGTGTGTGTAGGAAGTATGGAACACTGCTCTGATACTGCTCTGTAACGACCCGCCTTCTACTAACTGAGCTGTAAGGCCGATCGCTACAGTTATGCTGTGCTAAACTATTCCCTGACCATTACTAAAGACATATGCGGAAGCTGGACTAATTAAAATTTTACTAAACTACTGACATTTCTTGGTTCTATACATGCTAAGGGAGGTAAACTAACTACTCATAACATGTTTTACCTTCCCATGGCCAAGGAACTGAACTTAGACACTCCCCCACTGACACCAGACCTCCCAATCGATCCACGGATCGATTGGAATAGTCGGATCGATCCAGTGATCGATCCAGCCGGCTACTGTATGCGGGACATAGGTTGGATCGATCCAGTGATCGATCCAGCACGCTACTGTGCTCGGGACGATATTCTGGATCGATCGGCTGATCGATCCAAATTGGCCAATCGATCCAGTGATCGATTCCAGAGCCTTCTGTTCGCGACAGAAATTGCTGGATCGATCGGCTGATCGATCCAGAAGCCTACTGTTCGCGGAACAACTGGCCCGATCGATCAACTGATCGATTGGAAACCCTCGAATCGATCAGCTGATCGATTCGAGTTTCTGATTTCGACCAATTGTCTGATTTCAGCACTTGCTCGTGCCAAACTACTTATAACATTTCTAAACTAAATGCCAAACATCCTAACATCACAAAAATAGTATTCTAAACATGATAGGATGCTTGATTAACTAGTTCATAACATTTAACATGCTAAGGTGCAAAATAACAAAATGCTAAAAGTTTCTAGTGCTTAAACAAGCTTGCTGAAATTCCCTAAGATCTCTATTCCAAGTTCCATCCACACACATCTTCATCGCATTGTCCTCCAGCCTCCGCTAGTCCATCTTTCCTTTACCTTTATTTGCAGTATAAGGAAAAAGTATCTGTAAGCTTTCGCTTAGTAAGAAACCAACTACCTCACTAAAACATGCAACGATGCAAACATGCTTTTAAAGAATGCTATTTGAAAACATGTACTGGCATGACATACTATGGTTGCAAGCATAAACTGAAATAACTGAACATGCATACTGAACATGGCATTGCAACTAATCATATGAATCAATAAAGATCACTGAACTGAACATATAATAGGCTAAACTGTAGCTAAACTGATACTTAATTCCAACTCAACTAACATAACTAATTTGAGCTTTGAAAACTAATTCATAATAAGTGAAAATACATAATCATGCTGTTTGGGCCCGGCAACTGTACTTGTTGTGCACGCATCCCTAGCTAGACCCGTGTTTGCAAGTCCCGAATTTAGTAGGGTTAACTAGGTTATCTAAACCTAGGGACGACTGTGGGAGTCCAACCCAATGGATATCTGATCTAGTACAGTGCCACTGAAAATAAAATACTGAATATAGCTAACTGTTTTAACTTGCTGTTTCTAGGTTATCTGAACCTAGAGCTAGGTTGTCTGAACCTAGAGGCGACGGTGGGAGCCCACCCATTGGACCGTAGTCCCATATAAGCTAGAATAAACTGATTTAGATGCTTCTAATGCATTCAACTGAACTGTTAACATGCCTAATTTGTATTTTTACTTAACTAGCTAATTTATCGAACACCTAGTGTGCTTTAACTCCCCTCTCTATTAGGGAGACTACCATTAGGCACCCAACAGCATCTAAACCTCCAACTGAAGGGGAAAAGACGTGTCCGACCCATCTAAAGGTACTCACTAAATCCCTAAACCTGCGAGGAGGGTTAAATACACCCTATATGTCGAAAAATCTGCATATAACTAAACTAGAGCATAGAAACCAAACGGAAGCTACTTATACTGCAGGTGAGGGGTTTCTTACCTCGTGTGCTAGATTTCTTACAAATCTAATCGCTAGAAATTCCGGTGGAGACGACTTCTCGATGATTCGCTCGCGTCCACGTGCTCTACTCGCGGAGGGGAACGTCCTTGTGCTGAAATCGTCGTCGGAAAGTGACCTTGGGACCCTAGGGAGAGAACCCTAGGTCTCCTTGTGGTTGGCGTCGAGAGAGGGAGGAGAAGAGGGGATCGGCGTGAGTTAGGGTGAGGAGAAGAAAGTTGCCGAACCAACCTCTAAAATAAACCAAACCAACTTATGTCTTCCTATTTATATTAAGTAATTAATTCCGCCAAACTCAATTATAAATATATATGATTCTCCTTTCTCTCAGCACGACCCTGCTGGGTTCACCGGTTACTAAGGCTAACTAAAGGTTTAGCGGACCCGAGAGGTTCCGAGTTCGATTCCCGCTTAAGCCCTTTTTATTCTTTTAATTATTTTTGCTACTTCCGTTACTCGGAAAATTCCGGAAAAATATCTAAAAATTCCAGAATTATCTTAGAATAATTCTAATGCAAGTTTGAGAATTTTTGGGCGTTACACGTGGCGAGACACATGGCCTTCTTGGATATGGGAGCAACTACCACCGACTAGACAAAACCTTTTATAGAAAGCTAATATTTAATTTCCTAAAATAACTTTAGGTTAACCGAAAAGAACAATCAAATCACAAGGAAAAGAAAAACAAAAAAACACTATATTGAAAACAAATTCGAAACTCTAGAATCGTATGCCTCTTGTATTTAGTATTATTTCCAAAAATAACTAGTATGATGCGGAAAGAAAAATTACTAGTTATACCTTTTAGAAAAACCTCTTGATCTTCTACCGTAATCCTCTTCTAACCTTGGACATTGTGTGGGCAACGATCTTCCGAGATGAGAACCACCAAGCACCTTCTTCTTCCTTGCAAGTTTCGGCCATCAAAACTTCTTCTAGGATGAAGAGGTTCGGCCACCACCACCATGCTCCAAGGGATGCTAGAAACAAAGCTTTCTTTCTCTCCTTCTTCTTCTTCTTCTCTAAACTTGATCCGGCCACCATATGAGTCTCCACAAGAAGGATGAGGTTCGGCCATCAAAGAGAAGAAAGGAGGAGAGGATGGCTGGCCACACCAAGGAAGAAAAAGAGAGAGGAAAAATAATAGAGTTGTTAGCCATGAAGGCACCTCTACCCTCTTTTTTATAATCCTTGGCCTTGGCAAATAAGGAAATTTGAATAAAAATTTCCTTAATTCTTTTGCCATTGATAAGGAAAATTTATTTAATTAAAAATAATTTGTTCTCATCAACAATGTGGCCGGCCACTTTAAACCAAGCAAAGGAAATTTAATTCAATCAAGAATTAAAACTTTCCTAATTTGTTTCCGAAAATTTTAAAAAATTTCTCTAATAATTTTTCCCTTCATGATGGTCAATAAAAAGGAAATTTTATAAATTAAAATATTTCTTTTAAACATGTGGATAAAAAGAAAGTTATCTTTAAAAATTAAAATCTCTTCCAATCTACAAATAAGGAAAGATATCTAATCTTTTTTTTAATCTTTGTAGAAGCTTTATAAAAGAGATATTTAATTTTTAAACTCTCTTTTAAATTATGAACATGATTAAAAGGAAAGTTTTTACAAAAATTAAAATCAACCTTTTAATCTACAAATAAGGAAAGAAATTTAACTCTTCTCTTAATCTTTTGTAGAATCTTATAAAAGGAAAGATTTAAATTTTTAAACTCTCTTTTAAATCATGTTATCCACATAAGAAAAATTTTAAAAAATAAAATTCCTTTTTATTTTAATAGGGCCGACCACCTAAGCTTGAGTTCAAGCTAGGGCCGGCCACATGAATTCACCCATGAACCAAAACATGGTCGGCCCTAGCTTGGTCTCCAAGCTAGCTTGGCCGACCCCCTATAGGATGGGTAAGAAGGTGGATATAGTACTCTATAATTAAGAGGCTACGATAGGGACCGAGAGGAGGAATTGGTTTTGGTCTCCTGATAAAATTAAGCATCCCGTGTTCGCCCCGAACACACAACTTAATTTTATCAATAATAATTCATTCCACTAGAGAATTATTATTGAACTACCGCACCAATCCCAAATTACATTTTTGGGCTCCTTCTTATTATGAGTGTGTTAGTCTCCCTGTGTTTAAGATAACAAATGTCCACTAATTAAGTAAGTTACTGACAACTCACTTAATTAATATCTAGCTCCAAGAGTAGTACCACTCAACTTCATCGTCATGTCGGACTAAGTCCACCTGCAGGGTTTAACATGACAATCCTTTTGAGCTCCTCTTGGGGACATTCTCAACCTAGTATCTCTAGGACACAGTTTCCTTCTATAATCAACAACACACACTATAAGTGATATCATTTCCCAACTTATCGGGCTTATTGATTCATCGAACTAAATCTCACTCATTGACAAATTAAAGAAATAAATATCAAATATATGTGCTTGTTATTATATTAGGATTAAGAGCACACACTTCCATAATAACTGAGGTCTTTGTTTCTTTATAAAGTCAGTATAAAAGAAACGACCTTTAATGGTCCTACTCAATACACTCTAAGTGTACTAGTGTAATTATATAGTTAAGATAAACTAATACCTAATTACACTATGACCTTCAAATGGTTTGTTCCTTTCCATCTTGGTCGTGAGCTACTGTTTATAATTTATAAGGTACTGATAACATGATCCTCTGTGTGTGACATCACACACCATGTTATCTACAATATAAATTAATTGAACAACTACATTTATCACAAATATAGACATTTGACCAATGTGATTCTTATTTCTAGATAAATGTTTATACCAAAAGCTAGGCTTTTAGTATACATTCTAACAGTACTTCGGTTGGTAATTCAATGTTCATGGTAGGAGCAAATGCTCTGGCACGGTAGCAAAGCATATACAACTTCATGCTCCACTTCATCTAAAAACATGGATATAGAAAGCAGATTAGTATATTTAGCTACTCGAATTGGAGTAGTTGCTTTTCGTCGTGGTGCTAACATAATTTTTTTCTATTGATGTGAAGGGTATATATGTATTCTTCCGCCCATCATGAACAACATTGCAATCATACTGCCAAGGTCACCCCAACAATACATGACACACATCCATGATTACCACATCACACCAAGCATTATCAAAATATTTGCCAATTGAAAAGGAAACAAGGTATCACCAGTCTACTGTTACTTCACTTTCTTTATTAAGCCAGGATAACTTGTAGGGTTTAGGATGATGACCTATTTTCAATTGTCATTTTTGGATAGCCTCAGCGGATATTATCTTCTCACAACTACCACTATCGATGATCATCTTGCAGACTTAATCCGTGATGGTGCGGGTAGTGTGAAAAATATTGGTTCTCAACCAATCATCCTCTGAATCGCCCTTGGGAGTCAACAAACTCTTAGGAATGACCAAAGGCTCATGGCCATCACCATAAATCACTTCGTCAGATGCATCATACATCGGAACACCAATTGTGGTTGTATCTTCTGTCACTTCTTCCTGATCAGCAAGTTTTTGCCCTTCGGATTAGTAGAAGAGAGCTTCCTGCATTGGTGTGTCATATGTCCCTGTTCACCACATTAATAACATTTGATAGGGGTCTTAGAGTAAACCTGTGACGACCGTTGCGGTGGCTGCTGCGATGGCTGTTGCTGTGAAGGATGTGAGAGCGAGCTGATCAACTGTTATGGTCGCTTCTCCCCACTGGTTTTCGATTTTGTTGCTTTTCAACCACCAGTGCATGGTGAAAAGTCTCTAACACCGTCGAAAATAAATAAACACTAAGGGAATCTTGCAAGGCCAAACGCAAACCCCCTAAGTATCGTGTCACCTTCTGCTCCTTTGTCTCGAATAGATCGTTTCAGTCCACTGCTGGAAAAATTCATATGTATATTTGTCGACTGATCTCTCGCACCCTGTCTCAATAAGTGAAGTCGTTAGAACATAATTTGAGTGTAGGCGAAGGGAAGGAAGTGTTCCATCAATTTTTCCTTTATATTCTCCCAATTAGTTATTTGGGATTTACCTTGTTTGTCTCGAAAGTGCCGCAATTTGTTCCACCATGCTGATGCTCGCTTCTTGAGTTTGATGACAATTAATTAACTTCACCTTCATCCCATCTGGAACTTACTTGTAGTCGAAAATCCACTTCATTGATCTAGTCAATGAAGTCCTCTACTTGCATCAAACCAGAAAATTCGAGCAATTCTCGAAATTCGAAGTCTCCAGCAGGCTCCTCTTGCCCACGGCGTTCCTGAGGTGTATCATGTTGGTGATATGAGTTCTCGAAAGAAAACTCAGATCCACGATCAGAAATCTCATGATCATCAAGATCCCGTGCCACTAAACATTGGATTAACTCTATAACTTGCCTCTGTAAATCTTCAATCATGATTATGTTCTGGACGTTACTACCACGGTTCTAGGCTTCCTCTATCGAAGTCTGCTTGTTGTTGCGACTGTGACTATGACCACGACAACCTACCATTGGATATGACGATGACCTTTTCGTGGCTCTGATACCAATTGACGTCGGACAGGATGACGATTATCTTGCGGGCTATCGAAAGGAAAGATTGAGAAGAAAACAAAAAGAGGTTCCTTCTAAAACGAAGAGAAATACATCGTTCTTTGAGTTTTACCACAATAAGAAATTTTATTGAATAAAGGATAATTCCTTAACATCTACACATGACTCTTAATAGACCATAACCTAAAACCCAGATAAAGGAAAAAAATATAATTAATAGATCATAATTCTATTCTGGTAAAGAAAGGAAATAAATATTTTAACAGAAAAGGAAAGTACATAATTGAACGATGTTAAATCAAAATAGACGTAGATAAAGACAAATCCTCTTCTATAAATATCAGGAATATCAAAATTATCAAAAAAATAGTAAAAAGACTAAAAGGATTTAAATAGTGGGATTTGAGGCCAAAATTTGACGGTTATAATTTCACACGTAACAAATGGTTTTTAAATTTTACAGATATGACTACCGATAGAGTCTGATTCTAAGTCCCGAGTTAAAAGTCCTAATTCTGAGTCCTGAATGTAAAATTATGTACTTTTAAAATTTAAAGGGTTATATTAAATTTCATCATGGCTTCTTATTCAAGATCGACAGGAAGCAGAAATTTTTGCAGTAGGCAATTTGTGGAAATAGTTTCAGGTAGTGGATTCCTTCTGTTCAGCATGCCTATCTCAGTCAAGCAAGTTCCCTCCTTTATGTACCTTCGAGTCATGGGAAATTAAAGAAATAACATGGTAGTGCAGTTGGTTTTACCTCGAAAAGCTTATCGATACCCTTCTTCCAGACGCATCGGACGGGCTTCTCAAGTAAGTCTTCTTCCTTGTAGCCATTTCTTCATGGTAAAAGAGAGATGATCTATTTGGTGCTGTTATGCTCACGAGTGTGTTTTCGTGAATCAGGGGAATAATCTGGAATCGTGGCCAGCCTTAACTAAAGCTCTTATCCCATATTTGGTATCCGTTATATAAAAATCTGCTGTCAATCACTGTCCAAGGTACAAACACCTCGTAAGAACGAGAAAAAAAAATTAATCAGATCAGGTAACTCAAACTTGAGTTGACCGATCTACTCCTACGTAAGTTTTCCACTGGCCGATAGGGTAAATCGGAAAGTACTCACTGTGAACGGCCCAGAAGGCCAGCATCCCTTGGTTGCGAGTCTCATTTGGAGGAAAAATTGTTACAAATGCACTGTAGATAAAAATTGAACTGTGGGTGTCTGGGTGATTTTTCCTCCAAATGGAATTCGTAACCAAGTGATGCTGGACTTCTGGACCGTTTACGCAAGTATTTCCCAATTTACCTTGACGACCGATGAAAAATTTATATGAGACCGGATCGATCACCCTAGATTCAACGTTACCTCACCTAATTAATCTTTTTTTATTATTCAAAAGGAGAAAAAAAAATATCAAATAGAAAATGAAACATATAACTCCATAGTCAAGGATTTTACAGGTTTCTTGTTCTTTGCTTTCTATAGACTATTCAAATGGTGGGACTGAAAGCAACTTAAGTCAAGAATAACAGAGGTCCAGTTTGCAGCGACAGTTTCAAACTGATGCTTCTTGTATTTGCATGAGAGGTTAAGTGAGAAGGGGGTTTTACAGAGAGAAACAAGCTTATGACAGTAAAAGATGCCATATCATCATTATACGTCTGGTAATATCTGTAGCCTCCATCACCATACAAGCTTATAAAACTTTAATTTAGTTTACATTACATATAACAATCACACAAACCTCCAAAAACTCTCAATTTCAAATGGTCATTCTTTATCTTATTAATGATATCTCCATGAATATCTCCTTATTGGATATTAAATTTAAGAGATCTAAAACTTGTACAAGAATTTCATATTTATTGATCTCAATTATTCCCTCAATTCTTTCTTAACAATGAAATAATGTTTAAGATCACATTCCTTCTCATACATGTTGTTAATGGGCAATAATAAATAGGAGGAAAGAAGAAGAAGCTTACAGTCAATATCTCAGTGTTTTCCATGGTACGATTGGCAGAAATGACTTAGTCTTACCAATTCAAATGACACAATACTTCAAATTGTGCATGAAATTGCATTTTTTTTTATATTGGGTTTAATCCTACTTAACCTACAGGTTTAGTTTTATTTATTTAAACTCTCATCAATCTGTACAAATTAGCCTACATATACCATTCATTAAGGAGATTTATCGTGAACATCATCAGTGAGTTCATCTACAAACAACATTAAAAGATAGAAAAGAAAAATCATTTGTAAAGATCCCAAGAAAAAACTATTTACTACATGATCATATATTCTCTTTATTAAATCAATATAATTATTATACATGTCCTGTCTTCTCTAAAGCTGGCTACCTAATGATTCTATTATAAGCTTTTTTCTGAATCAAATCTATATTGTTTTCATTAGTTGATTTATTATATAAATAACATTGATTGATCTTGTTCTACACATGAAACAAATTGATTTTCAAAATCTCTTCAATAACATTTTCCCAAAGTTTCAAGATATGCCTCATTATTTGATATCTATGTACTAAAGATCTCTAAAAAAAATCAATTAAGCAACTCTCACACGTAATAACATAGACATAGAAATAAGAAAGGTTAGCCATCAATTAATATCAAAATTATAATCTGAGAACTCAAGGAGTGAGATTGTATAAGTTTTTTGCAGCTAATTAACTCGGCAAGTCCTCACAACTTAATGTGCTACAAGATTCCTATTCTTTTCATTTAAGTAGATCTCATATCAGCTTCACATTTTTCACAAGTGCAGTAGTACGTATATATTACGTGCCATTCTGATAAATTTTAGGGTTAAACAGCTTTGAAACGATACAATAAAGGAAGGACAAAAGTTATTATTTTTCTGGATAGAATTTGGCAGAGACGAAAGTCTGAGAAATATTTGAAGATATTGAACATTACTGATGAGCATACCTCAACGCAAGCTAAATTCCACTGGAAGCATCGGGCAGTTAAGACGGGCTTGCTTTAACTGGCATCCGCGATATTCATACAAGGGTTGATGTGTAAACACATTTTCCAGCCTTTTCATATGAAGATTCGAGAGAGAAATCTCCACAAGAAGCAAACTAAGACAATGGGAAAAACGAGAACAAATATCATAAGCAACCAACATTTCTTATATTTTACAAATTTGAAATCCCATGTGAGAAAGTATCAAACTGTCAATTCAAAGTTTGATACCTTAAATGAGTATGCCAAATGCTTACTCATAAGGATCTTCCAGTTTACCAGAAGTATAAGTTTTGTTTCCTTCAATGGACTATAGCTTTATCACAAGAACATAAGCCATACCAATGACTATTACTGCATGGAGCATTTTGGATGATGAATGAAATGGTTTCAAACTTTTCTAGATAAATATAATCCCTCAAAAAAAGAACTTGATCAAACAAGAAAGATCAAATAGGCTAGGGAAGGCAAAATAACGTCATCCAGTTCCACTCTTCTGCCCTCCCTGCCCTGCCTCAAACTGACCGTTTCCCGCATTTTATGCACACAAATTATGTGGAGCCCCATCCCTGCACCACTTGGGTTCCATTTACAGTCTTGCTAGGACACACACCACCAACTTCAAACATGAATATATTTCACAGTGTACCGAATAAAGGAGAAAATATTGCATTCATTCATTAATGCTAGGTAGAAATTATTCCAAAGTGTACCGAATAAACGTCCCCAAATATGTCACAGTTGTGCAAATAGCAAAGGTTATTTGAGGAAAAATTTAAAGGTGTCCCTTATTTTTGGAATCATAGCTCAGGTATAATTATCCAACTACTCTCCACAGTGTATTATTCCCATCCTTATCTCTCTCATAGTTTTTTTTGGCTTAAGTCAATTACAACAGTTTGAATGAAAATAATTCACATATATCTCCATATGAATTTATTTTTAATCTCTATTCAAAAACCTCATTCTAATCTATCTCTCATCTTTTAAATCTATGTTTTTTTTCATATATTTTTAATGTGAGACTTTGATTATATTCTTAACAATAATTTTTAAATTGGATTGAACCATATGACATATAATATATCAAATAGAAGGTCATTCAGGGATCTACATTTGTACCAGGTGTAACTCGTAATGACCCAGTCTTAGGCCCAAAAGACATCTTAAATCTTTTTCGGAGACTCTCAATAATTTTAGTCCTCTTTATTTCGTAGTTGCTAAAACTCTTATAATTATAGCAGCTATGAAATCGTGGTTGCTACAACTATTGTAACTTGTAGTGGTAACAAAACTACAATTTCATAACTACTACAACACACTCGAGCGATTCAGAATTTAAACGAAAGATATATACGAGATAATAATGAGAACATGAGGATAGTTAGGTTATTTTATAAGGTGGTGGGATACCTTTTTAATAAAAAATTAAAGTAGGGTATCATTTTGACGATTTGGACAAAAGAAGGATGCTGTTTTAATTTTTAGCCAAGATTATTTGTATGGCATAAATAGGTAAAGTAAAAAAATAGTCAAAGATAACTTTTCAAAAGTCTATTCAATTTCACTAACTGTTTTGTAAGGATTTATAACGGGACACATTATAGAACAACTCAACTATCACAAATCTTCTTAGTGATAATACATTTCTCACCAATACGAAAGATTTATATCGGCGGCAATGAGTATCACATATGCGGGACACAAATGTGAACTCTGATTCCCGCTGACCTACCCCATTTCCATCCTTCAATTGGCTTCAAAAATTTTAGTTGCAAAATTATTATTCACAGTCATAGTCATATATCGAAACTAGATATATCCATAATGGAGGATATTTGGACAAGGTATCCCCAAATCCCAAATATCCACAGGTAGATATTGCTATATTAGAAATCACCAAGCAAAACTTTTTATCCAATAATTTCTATTTTTTTATTTTTTTAAATAAAGATAAAATGAGTTGTGCAGCTCATGGCTACAACATAGTGCACATGCCTAGAACGCGCAAGTGGGTGGGCCAACAGTAGAGACCCACTCGTGTTGTAACTTTCTCTTTATTTTTTTTAATTCAATGTATTTATCAACAATTTCATATATATATCATTTTTTCATTATCAAAATTTTATCAATCTCAACTTATTTCATCTCTCATTTGGCAAAAGAAAAAAAAAAAAACACTACAAATAAAAAATTTGGACAAAAATAGATAAAAATTTCAATCATTATTTTAAGGATTTGTTGAACTCCGCCCATGATGAAACTAGTCATGGCTAGTTCCAAGCCCGGATAAAGGAGGAGGGTTATGTTAGATTGTCAGTCAGCGTTAAACTATGACAAATATTTAATGAATTTATCCATTAAACTATTATACTAATAGTAGGTTGTTCTCCGGAAGGAACGCGTTGCAGGGTCCGACTGTAACTTCTATATAAAAATCGTTACATCTCCAAAACTTGAGTGTAATGGTAAATTAATATGCAATAGTCCGCGTTATAGAGTCTGACTGTAACATATCAGCAAGGACTGCTACATCTCTATGAGAACTTGGGTGTAGTATTAAATAGACAATAGTTCTCACACCATAGGTTGGATAAGAACAAATATTATAGGAAAACTAATAGTCTAAGATTTGGAACATGGAACATATGAACCATCACTGGTAAATCAATCGAGATAGTAGATGCGATGAATAGGAAAAGAATTAGTATTTTATATGTGCAAGAGAAAAAATGAGTAGGCGAGAAGGTAAAGATAATATCGAGCTCAAGTTTTTGTTGGATTGTAAAGATGCTAGAGAGGGGGGGGGGGTGAATAGTGTTCTTCTCTTTTTCGGAAATCACGAGAAGACGCAGCGGAAATAATCAAAGAAAAAGAAAAGTAAATGCTAACACAGGTGGTTTTACTTGGTTCGGAGCCTTTAACGACTCATACTCCAAGACCCGCACTCGCTGAGTGCTTTCGTTGGACAATCACTATAATCACGAAGCAATTATAGAACTTTAAGTACAATTGTAGAAATTAAATTATACTGATAATGCAACTTAGAAAACTTGAGTGTAGATTGTCGGAGCAACTTTTTGGTATCCTGGAGACCTTTTCAGAGCAGCACGCAGTATGAAAGTTGTAACAATTTTTGTTCTGAAGCTGTTGATCGAAACCTCATTTTATAGCCCCGTCCGGGCACCTAGATCTCCTCCCAGGTACCTAGACTGTGCTAACGTGGTGATCTCTTGTCGAAACTTCATTCTCGAAGTTTATCCACCTCCGAGCACCCGGACCCACTCCGGGCACCCGGACCCACTCAGGGCATCTGGATCGTTGATGTGGGTTTGACTAGTCATCATACTTTAACTCAGTTTCTGGATGAACATTTCTAGTCCAGGTGCCTGGACCAACTCCGAGCACCTGCACCGCCTGGGTGCCTCGCCAGGCACCTGTCCAAGCGACACTAGTTCGAGCGCTCGGACTAACTCCGAGCACCTGGATCCCCTCCGACCGCCCAGATCACTCTTTCTCACTTTTCTCATTCCTACAAAAAAGAGTTAATTCAAGAAATCATAATATGTTTATCCTACAAAATAAAGTTAGTACAATAAGGTAGTAGTAGTAATTAGATCCTGTCTCCCCGAGATCACAATCTAGTCACGGTCTCAGCTTTGGTTTTCCAAACGGACCTAAGCTGGACTTATGCCTACTGTTTCCTCAACCGAGAAAGCGTCCTTACTGGATCTCTTCTCCAGTTGTTTACCTCCACTTATCAATTGCAAACTTCCTTGATGTCAGTCAAGTCTCTTGACCCACTAGAACTTCCTATCAGATTTCAACCAATCTGGACTTCCGTCAATTGTCAACGCAATTGAACTTTCTCTTGCTATATCTCAACCAATCTAGACTTCCTGCCAGCTATCAACCTAGCTGGACTTCAACCTGGTGTTTCGATCCTCTAGACCCATCAAGTCTTGCACATTTGGTAAAAAGGTTAGATAAACAACACATCTAACTTTAACTTATTTGTCATACATCAAAACCTGATTATTAGTGCAATCTGCACCAACAATCTCTTCCTTTTTGATGTAATCACAACCTAGGTTAAAGATAGAAAAAAAAGCAAACGAGCATTAAAAATGTAATGCAAATTTAAGTAAAGTGAGTTGATTTTTCTAAATTAACCCAATAACCTGTCCCTTTGATATACATCAAAAAATAATGCAATGCATTAAGCACACATTTCTATTTTTTCATGAAAGTTTAAACTAAAGTTATAAATATTTCTACTAAATTTTTTTCATAAAAGTGCTTTCTTTTGAAAGAGGTTTTGCAAGTAATGTTTCAAGTAAATAAATTTTGCAAAGGTAAAATTTTTGTTCAGAAAAAAACTTAGGTTTATTGTAGGGAGAAAAAAAATTTCAAAGTAATTTGAACGGAACTTTTCAAATTTTACAAAGTAATTTTAAAATTTTAAAAATTAAATTTTGCAAAAGATTTTGCAAAGATAAATTTTGTAAAGCATTTCCAAACATTTTGCAAGTCGATTTTACAAGTAAGTCAAAGATTTTCAAATAATTTTAAAGAACGAAGAAAAAAATATTTTTTAAGAAGTTGTTGAAATACTTTTAAGGAAGTTTTCAAAAAGCGTAAAAAAACATGTTTGAATACATAATTTTTAAACAATAAAAGGTTTTCAAAGGATAATTTAAAGCAGTTTTCAAAAACACTTTCTAAGTCATCCATTTGCAAAGTAATTTTGTAAATATTTTCAAAAGTTTAATCTTTTCAAATTTTCAATGTATAATTTTTAAAGGAAATTTTGAAACTTTGCAAGAATTTTGAAAAAATATTTTCAAAGACTTTAAGAAAATTAGTTTTGAAATATTTTCAAAATATTTTTTATACAAAGTTCAACAAAGAATGTTACAAGGATTTTTTAAATTTATTTTTGAAGCAAATTTTAATAAACTTTCCAAAGTATTTTCAAGGACATATTTCAAAAATTTGCAAGCTATTTTAAAAATTTTCAAGAATTTCTCACATCATTTTGCACGTACTTTAAAAATAGGTTTTTAAAGTAATATTTGAAGAAGTTTTGTCAACACATTTTTAAAAAATATTTTAGGTATTTTTCAAAATATTTTTGCAAGTATTTTTTGCTAGTGCAGGAAACATCCGACGATTGAACCTATGTTTTGATTATGTCAAATGGTTCAAGTTAAGTTGTTTTGTTATCTAATGTGCTTGAATGAGTTTGCAGGAAAGTCCTAACTGTGGTTAGGCAGGTGGAAAACCCTAAGGGGCGGTAATCTTATATCCTATGGGGCGGAAAACCCTAAGGGGCAGTAACCTTAGGTCCTAGGGGGTGGTAACCCTAGGTGGTGGAAAATCATAAGGGGTGGCAACCTTAGGTCCTAGGGGGATGTAACCCTAGGTGGTGAAAAACCCTAGGGGGTGGTAATCCTAGGTCCTAGGGGTGGTAACCCTAGGCAGAAAGTCCAGTAGGTCTGGAGGACCGGACTGACATTAGGTATGCTCTCCTGAGTGGAGTAGGTGAGGACGCGTTCCCTGAAAGAGGGAACAATAGGCATCGGTTCGACCTAGAGTTTCTGATCGAAAATCCGAAGTCAGAATCGGACAGTCCGAAGACTGTCAAAACATTTCTGTTACTATGTTTATTATGTGCTAACTTTGTTTTGCAAGATATGTTGGTATTTTGTGAACTAACATGTTTTGCAGGGATGAAAAAGCAAAGTATGCCCCGGATGAATAGTACCCGAGGCACCCTCATGGAGCTTGGAGGCGCTTTGGGTGCAAAGGAGAAGATGTGCGCGCGGCAAGGCTGGAGACGCCCTCATGGAAGCTTGAGGCGCCTCGAACAGCCTTGAAGGCTCCTTTAAGAGGTATAGAGGCGCCTTCAAGAGGATCAGTGAGGACTTCTTCTGCGCTTATCCGCACGGCTGACTCGGCTATGATAGAGATACCCTTAAGGGGCTTTGAAGTGCCTTCAACATCCATTATATGCAAATCTCGATCAGCATCTCCATTCAATGAATTCCAAGTGATCATTCTCCCATATGCTGCTTACGAGACTTTCCGATTGAGCTACGACAAGTACCCGACAACCTGAAGCTGCGAAATTTCCATATCGTGTTGTCGGTATAGTTTTTTCCAGCATTATTTGTAATCATTCTTTGTAATCCTTTTGCACGATTATAGTTGTTGCCCAAAGTAAACACTCAACGAGCGTGCGCCTGGAGTAGGAGTCTCCCAAGGCTCCGAACCAAGTAAAAATACTCGAGTCTTTTTGTGTGTGATTTATTTATTTCCGCTGCGTTACTCGTACGTTTTCGAATACGACAAGTGAAAGCCATGAGCGCTATTCACCCCCTTCTAGCGCTTCTCGATCTAACAATTAGTATCAAAGTGGGGTCGCTTCGATTTGGTGTAACCATCAGTCAAGCATTCTTTTCATGGTGATTTTCAGTTTTTTCAGAGTCGATCGGAGTCGGTATTTTTGGCGCCTTCCGATCCAATTTTTCGTATTTGATTTTTTCTTGAAATTGGTGCAACACCACTCGAGATCGTATTTTATTCTTATTTTAAACCGCATTAATAATCCAGGATCTATTCCTGGGACAAGTTTTTTGTTTATTTTGTGTGCAAGTTTTATTGTCGATTTTATGGCACTCCAAGAAGGCTACAGTACAACCCGACCTCCACTCTTCACCGGAGAAGATTTCGGCTACTGGAAGAGCTGGATGGAGTCGTACCTCCAAACAAAATTTGAAGTCTGGATGATCATCAAAATCGGTTTGGTACTCCCAATTGACGACACCGACATACCAATATCGTGCGAGAACTGGGATGTGAACATAATCAAGAAGGTAGAAGCAAACACCAAAGCAACATATACATTTCAGTGCGGCCTAACCTAGGAGGAGTTGAACCACGTCGGGCCCTTCTCAAGTGTAAAATAATTATGGCAAAAGTTGATTGAGCTACACGAAGGTACTTCAGATACGCAAGTAAGTAAGAGTGATTTAATAGACAAATTATTTGAGCAGACTAATACTACTCCGACCAAGAAGGGTCGTAACCCTAGGTGGAGGAAAACCCTAAGGGGTTACAATCTTAGGTCCTAGGGGGAGGTAACCCTAGGTGGCGGAAAACCCTAGGGGGTGGTAACCCTAGGTCCTAGGGGGTGGTTGTTGGATCGTGAATTCCCTAGAGAGGGGGGGGGGGGGTGAATAGCGATTTAAAAATTATCGTAAAGTAAACAACGAAAAAAGTAAAAACACAACAACGCTAACAAAAGCAATCTTTTACTTGGTTTGGAGCCTATGCCGACTCCTACTCCAAGGCCCGCACTCGTTGAGTGCTTTCGTTGGGCAATCTACTCGCAATTCGTAAAATAATACAAATTTGAGTACAAATGCTATTAAGGAAATAATACCGACAATAATTAGAAAAAGAGGAAACAGTAGCACTTTATCAGAGAAGCGTCGCAGGAGCACAGAAGCGTAGATCGTGAGTCGTTGTCTTTGCTTCAGCCTTTACCCTCCTTATATAGGAGGTTCGGGGTGCCCGGATCCCTTCAGGGCGCCCTGAATATAACGTAGCCAAGCCAACTAGGGTGCTCCACGTGGCGAGGCTCATTTGGGGATAAAACTTGCTTCCGGGCACCCAGACCCTTATTTTCTGCAATCTTCTTCTTGCAAGAAAACGTTAGTTCGAGGCAAGTATAAATCATATCCTGCAAAACATAATGTTAGCATAATTTATAGATATGCAGAATAGTAATTAGATTTCATCTCCTTGAGACCGGAATCTAATCACGATCTCGACTTAGATATCCGAAATGGATCTAAGTCAGATTGACACCTAATGTTCCCTTCCCGGGAATGCGTCCTCACAGTCACTCTCATCCAGTGACTTACCTTCACTTACTTGCCAGACGTATGGTCAACCCTGTTAGAGTGTATACTAAAAGCCTAGCTTTTGTAAACATTTATTTTGAAATAAAGAATCACATTGGTTAAATGTCTACATTTATATGCTAACTGTAGTTATTCAATTAATTTATATTGTAGATAACATGGTGTGTGGTGTCACACACAGAAGATCATGTTATCAGTTTCTTATAAATTATAAACAGTAGCTCGCGACTAAGATGGATAAGAAACAAACCATTGGAATAGTCGTAGTGTAATTTGGTATTAGTTTATCTTGACTATAAAATTACACTAGTATACTCTGAGTATATTTAGCAGGATCATTTAAGGTAAGTTCTTTTTATACTGACTACATAAAAGAATGAGACCTTTGTTATTATGGAAGTGTGTGCTCTTAATCATGATATAATAACAAGCACAAATACTCAATATTCATTTCTTTAATTTATCAAAGGGTGTGATTTAGTTCGATAAATCAATAGGCCCGATAAGTTGGGAAATGATATTATTTATATGGTGTGTTATTGATTATAGAATAAAACTGTGTCCTAGTAATCTAGGTTGATGATCTCCCCAAGAGGAGCTCATAAGGATTATCATGTAAACCCTGCAGGTGGACTTAGTTCGACATGACGATAAGGTTGAGTGGTACTACTCTTGGAGCTAGATATTAATTAAGTGAGTTGTCAGTAACTCATTTAATTAGTGGACATTCTATATCTTAAACACAGGAAGATTAACATACTCATGATAAGAAGGAGCCCATATAGTAATATGAGATTGGGGCGGTAATTCAATAATAACTCTTTAGTAGAATGAGATATTATTGATGAACTCGAGTTTGGTGTTCGGGGCGAACACGGGAAGCTCAAGTTCATCGGGATACCAAAAAAGTTTTTATTAAAACTTTCCTTATTTGCCAAGATCAAGGAATATAAAAGAGAAGGTAGAGGAGTAACACCCGAAAATTCTCAAATCAATTTTAGAAATATTCTATGATTTTTCTGGAATTTTAGAATATTTTTACGAAATTTTTGAAGTAGCGGAAGTAGCAAAAATAAATAAAATCGTAAAACAGTTTAAGCGGGAATCGAACCCAAGACCTAGCGAATTCTATGCCTTATGGATGACTTAGTAACCATGTGGCCCCAGCAGGGGTGTGCTGAAAGAAGAGGGAAACAATTATATTTGAGGTTGAGTTGGGGTGAAATTTATCACTTAATATAAATAGGAGATTTAAGTGGGGATTGATTATTTTTTATCGATAGTTTTCTCTCCCTCGAACCCTCACCCGCCGACCCCTCTCCCTTCATCACCTCTCGGCGCCCAAGCCTAAGGAAGAACCTAGGGTTCCATCCCTAGGGCCATAGGAGTATCTTCCGGCAACATCAAAGGCACGAGAACGCTCCTCTCCGAGAGAAGAGCACATAGACGCGAGGAGATCGACGAAGGGATCTTCTCCACTGGAAACCTAGCGATCAGATCGTAAGGAAAACTAGCGCAGGATGTAAGAAACCCCTCACCTGCGGTATAAGTAGCTATTCGCATGTTTTTCTGCATTAGTTTAGTGGTGTGCAGATTTTTAGTAGGAAGGGTGTAGTTTAGTGCACACCAAGTATTTGACAGAATGTTTAGATCAGTAAAATGCTATAATAGGCATTTTAATAGCTCAATAAATGCAATAAAAGCATTTAAAATAGCATATTAGTCTTGCTATAGATTTTATGGGACTACGGTCCAATGGGTGGGCTCCCACAGTCGCCTCTAGGTTCAGATAACCTAGTTCAAGGTTCATATAACCTAGTAAGAGCCAGATAAGGTATATTAGCTACAAATCAGTATTTTATTTTTTAGTGGCACTGTACTGGACTTCAGTTGTCCTTGGGTTGGGCTCCCATAGTCGTCCCTAGGTTTAGATAACCTAGTAACTCTGTTAAATTTGGGACTTGCAACCCCGGGTCTAGTTAGAGATGCGCGCACAGCAAGTACAGTTGTCGGGCCCATCAGAAGTATGATTATGTATTTTCATCTATTTATGATAAATATATTTCAAAACTCCACAACATAGTTTATGTGAATACAGAGCAGCTTAGCATCAGTTAGCAGTAGTGTAGCTTAGCTTTTATTTCAGTTTAGTTCTTATGGATCCACATGATGGTTTTATGCTCAGCTATGATTGCCATGTATCGTATATGATGATGCCATGTTTTAGAATCCATGTTTAGCAATGTTCAGCATATATTTCAAATAGCATATTTTAAAGGCATAAATTACATCGTATGCATGTTTTGTGAGGTAGATGGTTTCTTACTAAGCTCTCGAGCTTACAGATACTTCTTTTCCTTATACTGCAGATAAGGGTAAAGGAAGGATGGATCAGCGGGGGCTGGAGGACAATGCTACGAAGATGTGTGTGGGCAGAAACTTGGAATAAAGATCTTAGGGATCCAACAAGTTTTGTTTTGAGCATTAGAACTCTCTAGTATTTTATTATTCCGCACCTTAGTATGTTAAATGCCATGAACTAGTGAATTATGTACGCCATGCTTGGAATACTAGTTATTTGATATTAGGATGTTTTCCCAGCCATTTAGAACTAATATATGTGATTTGAGCACGAAACAGTGCTGAAATCAGATTCCTGGTACGAAATCAGAAACCCCAATCGATCAGCCGATCGATCGGAGGCTTCTCGATCGATCAGCTGATCGATTGAGGAGTTGTACCGCGAACAGTAAGCTCCGGGATCGATCCGTCGATCGATCCGGACGCATTCTGTCGCGAACAGAAAGCCCTGGAATCAATCACTGGATCGATTGGAAAGTCTAGATCGATCAGTCGATCAATCCAGAATATCACCCCACGCCCAGTAGCGCGCTGAATCGATCAATGGATCGATTAGTCAGGCCGGATCGATCAGTCGATCGATCCAGAATTTAGTCCGTGCACAGTAGCATGCTGAATCGATCAACAGATCGATCAGATGACTCCAATCGATCAGCCGATCGATTGGAGTGTCTGATTTCAGCTGGAAGGGTCTCATTTCAGTCTTTTGATCAAATCGAAAGTTTGGGTTCCTTCCATAGTGTATGCATGTCAATGGAAAGGTCCTTGAACCTAATCTTACAGACCGTAAGGGTCATTAGCAGAGTAAGATTTTAATTTGCACAGCTTTCCGCACCTTATAGTTAGCACAACATAATGTAACGCTCTGGCCTCGCAGCCTAGTTAGTAGGAGGCGGGTCGTTACAGAGTGGTATCAGAGCAAGTTCCATACTTCCTACACACACATCAGCATTGAACCTGCAGCTTCCAAGTAAGAATATCTCTCACTTCATTTATGTCTTGCTTTCATATTTAGAGATAACTAAAGCATGTTTGTTTATGATAGTATTCAACATGATAACAGTAATTACGTAATTATGATTGTATTAGTTATGTATGTCCTCTATGTCTCTAGAAATGACACGAGGACGCCCAGCTAGAAGGGCACCAGCCATTGAGCCCCAGCACGAGGCAGGCAGTTCAGTGCCTCCTCCAGACCTTACAGCAGTAGTGGCTCAGTTACAACAGCAATTAGCTGAACAGCAACAGGAGATAGCCACTTTAAGGGCTAACCAGCAGAACACTCCCACTGTCACTCCAGAGCCTAACTTGGCAACTCCAGTAGTGATAGAGGTTCCACCAGTCCAACCTGTAGCACCAGTGGCCCCAGCAGTGGGGACACAGAGAGAAGCCTATCTGATCCAGTGGCAGAAAGTCAAGCCGGAGAATTTCTCAGGCACCAGTGAACCATGGGATGCTCAAGCCTGGTTCAAAACACTGGAGAGTACGATGGAGCTTCTGGACTGGCCAGAGCATGAGAAGGTGAAGTGCGCCTCTTTCTGTCTGACAGGAGATGCACGTATGTGGTGGGAGAAAGTTAAAGCGAAGCGCCCAGTGAATCAGATGACATGGGCTGACTTCGAAAAGGAATTCTTCGAGGAGTTCTTTCACATGCGGGTCACAAACTGCCACTACGACGAGTTCACTGAGTTTCGTCCGGGCAACCTTTCAGTTGAGGAGGCTATGAGGAAATTCAACAGACTGGCTCGTCTATGCCCAGAACTAGTCAACACTGAAAGGGAACGAGTCTGGTTGATGCTCAAGATGTTAAGGCCGGAAATAGAAATGAATGTGGCCAGCGGTGTCCGTAGGCCACAAACTACAGAAGAACTAGTGAGCAGTGCTTTAACCACCGAGCATTACCAGAACAGTATCAAGCAGCAGAAGCAAGTCCTCTTAGAGTCGAAAGGCCAAGGAGGCTCAGGTACTCAGAAACACCAGGGTCAAAGCTCCCACGGCTCTAACTGGAAAGGGAACTCCAGCAACAAGCGCAAACCAGGGAGTTACCCAAAAGGAGGACCAACTAGTAAACAGCCCAGCTATCCCAAGTGTTCCACTTGTGGAAAATTTCACCCAGGAGTTTGTCGCAAGGGCACTCGAGGATGTTTCGAATGTGGCCAGGAAGGACATATGGCTAAACAATGCCCAAACAAGACCAGCTTTCCTCCACCACAGCTGATTCAGTACGAGGTTAAGCCAGCACAGTTGCACCAGATGCAGGCTGCTTTAGATGGTCCACACATCAGCCAAGGCAGACTAGAAGCCCTCTCAGTTGCGACAAATGCAAGGATCTACTCACTGACCAGAGAAGATGTAGCGAATGCCTCGACAGTTGTTACAGGTCAGATCAGTATTTTTCAGCAAAGTACAACTGTCTTATTCGATACTGGGGCAACCCATTCTTATATATCCAGGGCATTCACTGAAAAGTTGGCAATACCTCCAGAGGTACTTAGTAGCCAATTTTTGACGACGCTACCTTCGGGAGAGATTATGGCGTCCACGCACTGGCTCCGAGCAGTGCCAATCATCATAGCAAACAGAGAGCTTTTTGGTGATCTGATAATATTAGATATGGTCGACTACGACGTTATTTTGGGAATGGATTTTCTGACGAAGTACGACGCCTCCATAGAGTGCCGTAAACAGAAAGTTATATTCCAACCTGAAGCAGGAGTACAATTTGAGTACAGCGGAGAATCAAAGAGAAGAGCTAAGAAATTTCTCTCAGCTCTGAAAGCACAGAAATTGCTAGATTCAGGATGTACGGGATTTTTAGCGCATGTAGTCAATACCAGTCAGGACAAGGACCAAAAGCTAGAAGGGGTCCGAGTTGTATGTGACTACCCAGCAGTCTTCCCTGAAGAGTTACCAGGCTTAGCACCAGACAGGGAGATAGAATTTGAGATAGAACTCATTCCCGATACAAATCCCATCTCCAAAGTACCCTATCGCATGGCTCCGGCCGAACTGAAGGAACTTCATGAGCAATTCCCGGAGCTGCTTGACAAGGGCTTCATACGTCCTAGTCACTCACCCTGGGGAGCGCTTGTATTGTTCGTGAACAAGAAGGACGGGAGCATGCGCCTGTGTATAGATTACAGAGCACTAAACCAAGTCACGATTAAGAACAGGTATCCTCTTCCCAGAATAGATGACCTGTTTGATCAGCTAAAGGGAGCAGCAATGTTCTCTAAGATAGATCTCAGATCGGGATATCACCAGGTGAAAGTTAAAGAAGGTGATATACCCAAGACGACTTTCAGGACCAGATAAGGACATTATGAGTTTGTAGTCATGCCCTTTGGCGTGACGAATGCTCCAGCTACTTTCATGGTCCTCATGAACAGAGTATTCAGGGAATACTTAGATAAGTTTGTTATCATGTTCATCGACGACATTCTTATCTATTCCAGAACTCAGGAAGCACACTCAGAGCACCTGAAGATAGTATTGCAGACCCTTCAGCAGAACCAGTTGTACGCCAAGTTCATGAAATGTGAATTCTGGCTCGATCAGGTAGCCTTTCTGGGTCACATCATCTCCAAAGATGGTATTATGGTAGACCCCAGTAAGATAGAAGCTGTGAGTAACTGGAAAAGACCCAAGAACGTCAGTGAAATCAGAAGCTTTTTGGGATTAGCAGGTTATTACAGAAAGTTCGTAGAGGATTTCTCCAGGATAGACTCCCCACTGACAGCTCTTACTAGAAAAAACAGAAAGTTTCAGTGGACAGAGGACTGTGAGAACAACTTCAGCGAGCTAAAGAGGAGATTGACCAGTGCTCCCATTCTGGCTCTACCAGAAAACACAGATAGCTTTGATATTTACAGCGATGCCTCTAAATTGGGACTAGGAGCAGTACTGATGCAAAATGGTAAGGTGATCGCCTACGCCTCCAGACAACTCAAAGACTATGAGAGGAACTATCCTACTCATGATCTTGAGCTTGCAGCAGTTGTGTTCGCCCTCAAAATTTGGAGACATTACTTGTATGGAGCTCAGTGTAGAGTGTATACAGATCATCAGAGTATGAAGTACTTCTTCACTCAGAAGGATCTGAATATGCGACAGCGCAGATGGCTCAAACTGGTCAAGGACTACGATATAGATATCCTCTACCATTCAGGAAAAGCCAATAAGGTGGCAGATGTACTTAGCAGGAAGTCCAGTGCTACCTTACTATCCCTAGCCGCCATGTCACCGCCCCTACAGAGGGAGATCATAGATTTCAGTCTCGAACTTATAGTAGGACAGCTCTCTACTATGACGTTAGAATCCACTTTGCTTGATGACATCCAGACAGCTCAGGAGCAGGACCCTGAAATTCAGAAAATCAAGCAAGGGTTAGCAGAATCAGAAAGTGGAGAGTTCAGAGTGTCCGAAAGTGGGGTTCTACATTTTGGTGACAGACTTTGTGTTCCAGATCAGGAGGAACTAAGGAGAAAGATTTTAGACGAGGCTCACAGGACTCCCTATGCAATGCATCCGGGTTCCACCAAGATGTACCAGGACCTAAAGAGACGTTTTTGGTGGTCTGGGATGAAAAGAGACATCGCTAGATATGTTATAGTACCTGTCTGACCTGCCAGAGGGTCAAGGCAGAACACCAGAGACCAGGAGGAGTTCTGCAGCCCATTCAGATCCCAGAATGGAAGTGGGAGGATATTTCTATGGATTTCATAGTGGGATTACCCAGAACCACGAATGGTTTTGATGCCATCTGGGTAATAGTCAATAGGTTGACTAAATCAACCCACTTCTTAGCTATCAGGATATCCTACTCCATGGAACAGCTAGCTCAGTTGTATCTCAAGGAGATTGTTAGATTACATGGAGTCCCACGGACCATCATTTCAGACAGAGACAACAGATTCACATCACACTTCTGGGAGTGCGTACAGTCAGCATTGGGCACTAAGTTAAAATTTCGCACAGCTTTCCATCCTCAGATAGATGGCCAGACGGAGCGAGTAAATCAGGTACTCGAAGATATGCTCCGAGCGTGTGCCCTAGACTTTAAAGGAAGTTGGTGCAAATATCTGAGTTTAGCAGAATTTGCATACAACAACAGCTATCAGGCCACTATCGGTATGGCACCTTACGAGGCTCTCAATGGGCGGAGGTGTAGATCTCCAATCTGCTGGTATGAGAGTGGTGAACAGAAAGAACTAGAACCTCAGACAAATCTAGTAGCAGATACCACAGCAGCTACTCAGAGCCGCCAGAAAAGCTATGCTGATACACGGCGCAGACCCTTAGAATTTTCAGTTGGGGATTCAGTATTCCTCAGAGTGGCTCCCATGAAGGGAGTAATGCGTTTTGGGAAGAAGGACAAATTAAGTCCCAGATATGTGGGACCATACCTTATCACTAGAAGAGTCGGCAAGGTAGCATATGAGCTAGAGCTACCCCAGGAAATGTCAGCTATCCACAATGTATTTCATGTCTCTATGCTGAAGAATCATACCCCAGATGTCACCCAGGTGATTGAGCCCCAGTCGGTACAAGTCTGCGAAGACCTCAGCTATGACAGTCGGCCTGTTCAGATAATAGACCGAGCAGTTAAGAAATTGTGGAACAAGGAAGTACCATTAGTAAAAGTTATTTGACAAAATCACACAGCAGAAGAGGCAACTTGGGAGACAGAAGTCAGTATGAGACAGAAGTACCCAGAGTTAATTTAAGTTCGAGGATGAACTTTTTATAAGGTATGGGGGATTGTAATGCCCAAAAATTCTCAAATCAATTTTAGAAATATTTTATGATTTTTCTGAAATTTTAGAATATTTTTACGGAATTTTTGGAGTAGCGGAAGTAGCAAAAATAAATAAAACCGTAAAACAGTTTAAGCGGGAATCGAACCCGAGACCTAGCGAATTCTATGCCTTATGGATGACTTAGTAACCATGTGGCCCTAGCAGGGGTGTGCTGAAAGAAGAGGGAAACAATTATATTTGAGGTTGAGTTGGGGTGAAATTTATCACTTAATATAAATAGGAGATTTAAGTGGGGATTGATTATTTTTTATCGATAGTTTTCTCTCCCTCAAACCCTCACCCGCCGACCCCTCTCCCTTCATCACCTCTCGGCGCCCAAGCCCAAGGAAGAACCTAGGGTTCCATCCCTAGGGCCATAGGAGTATCTTCCGGTAACATTAAAGGCACGAGAACGCTCCTCTCCGAGAGAAGAGCACATAGACGCGAGGAGATCGACGAAGGGATCTTCTCCACCGGAAACCTAGCGATCAGATCGTAAGGAAAACTAGCGCAGGATGTAAGAAACCCCTCACTTGCGGTATAAGTAGCTATTCGCATGTTTTTCTGCATTAGTTTAGTGGTGTGCAGATTTTTAGTAGGAAGGGTGTAGTTTAGTGCACACCAAGTATTTGACAGAATGTTTAGATCAGTAAAATGCTACAATAGGCATTTTAATAGCTCAATAAATGCAATAAAAGCATTTAAAATAGCATATTAGTCTTGCTACAGATTTTATGGGACTACGATCCAATGGGTGGGCTCCCACAGTCGCCTCTAGGTTCAGATAACCTAGTTCTAGGTTCAGATAACCTAGTAAGAGCTAGATAAGGTATATTAGCTACAAATCAGTATTTTATTTTTCAGTGACACTGTACTGCACTTCAGTTGTCCTTGGGTTGGGCTCCCATAGTCGTCCCTAGGTTTAGATAACCTAGTAACTCTGCTAAATTCGGGACTTGCAACCCCGGGTCTAGTTAGAGATGCGCGCACAACAAGTACAATTGTCGGGCCCATCAGAAGTATGATTATGTATTTTTATCTATTTATGATAAATAGCTTTCAAAACTCCACAACATAGTTTATGTGAATACAGAGTAGCTTAGCATCAGTTAGCAGTAGTGTAGCTTAGCTTTTATTTCAGTTTAGTTCTTATGGATCCACATGATGGTTTTATGCTCAGCTATGATTGCCATGTATCGTATATGATGATGCCATGTTTAGCAATGTTCAGCATATATTTCAAATAGCATGTTTTAAAGGCATAAATTGCATCGTATGCATGTTTTGTGAGGTAGATGGTTTCTTACTAAGCTCTCGAGCTTACAGATATTTCTTTTTCTTATACTGCAGATAAGGGTAAAGGAAGGATGGATTAGCGGAGGCTGGAGGACAATGCTACGAAGATGTGTGTGGGCAGGAACTTGGAATAAAGATCTTAGGGATCCAGCAAGTTTTGTTTTGAGCATTAGAACTCTCTAGCATTTTATTATTCCTCACCTTAGTATGTTAAATGCCATGAACTAGTGAATTATGTACGATGCCATGCTTGGAATACTAGTTATTTGATATTAGGATGTTTTCCCAGCCATTTAGAACTAATATATGTGATTTGAGCACGAAACAGTGCTGAAATCAGATTCCTGGTACGAAATCAGAAACCCCAATCGATCAGCCGATCGATTGGAGGCTTCTCGATCGATCAGCTGATCGATTGAGGAGTTGTACCGTGAACAGTAAGCTCCGGGATCGATCCGCCGATCGATCTGCACGCATTCTGTCGCGAACAGAAAGCCCTGGAATCGATCACTGGATCGATTGGAAAGTCTGGATTGATCAGTCGATCAATCCAGAATATCACCCCGCGCACAGTAGCGCGCTGAATCGATCAATGGATCGATTAGTCAGGCCGGATCGATTAGCCGATCGATTCAGAATTTTGTCCGTGCACAGTAGCACGCTGAATCGATCAACGGATTGATCAGATGACTCCAATCGATCAGCCGATCGATTGGAGTGTCTGATTTCAGCTGGAAGGGTCTCATTTCAGTCTTTTGATCAAATCGAAACTTTGGGTTCCTTCCATAGTGTATGCATGTCAATGGAAAGGTCCTTGAACCTAGTCTTACAGACCGTAAGGGTCATTAGCAGAGTAAGATTTTAATTTACACAGCTTTCCACACCTTATAGTTAGCACAACATAATGTGATGCTCCGGCCTCGCAGCCTAGTTTGTAGGAGGCGAGTCGTTACAAGAGGTGCCTCACCTCACAAGAACATACATCTAGTATTTCTCTCTTCTCTTCCTTGTGGTGGCCGACCCTCTCTTCTTCCTCTTCCCCTATTCTTCTTCTTAAGTGGTCGACGACATCATCTTCTTGGAGAGATCTTGGTGGCCGGATTTTTCTTGGAGAAGAAGAAGAGATAAGAAGCATTGTTTCCTAGCATCCCTTGGAGCTTGGTTGGTGGCAAAAGTTCTTCATCTCTAGAAGACTCTTGGTGGCCGAAACTTGCAAGAAGAAGAAGGAAGCTTGGGTGGATTCTCGTCTTGGTAGATCGTCGCCCACACGACGTCCGAGATAAGGAGAGGAATACGACAGAAGATCGTGAGGTCTATAAGTTATAAAAGGTATAACTAGTTATTAGTTTCCGCATCATAACTAGTTCATCCTTTTATTTAGATCTTGAAATACCAAACACAAGAGACTAATGGATCTAGGTTATTGAATTTATATTTTCGATTTTATGTTTTTTTTTTTAATTTTTCGAACTTGTGATTCGATTGTTCTTTTTGGATAAACCTAGGGGTACTATAAGGAAATTGAATATTGAATTTTGTTGAAAGACTTTGTCTAGGAAGTGGTGGATGCTCCCATACCCAAGAAGGCCTAGTGCCTCGCCATGTTTAACCTGGAAGTCGATCTATAAAATTAATATTTAATTGAATTTATAACATAGGTGGATTTGGATTAATAATGTTAAGCATCGTTTGTGATCCAAATCTAAACCTTTAAGAACATATAAGTTAAATTTAAAATCAATAATGTTAAGTTCTGTTTGCGATTCCAAATTTAATTTCTAAAGAACACAATAGGTTGTTAGGAATGGTTCAAGACTTGTACAAAATTTTTGTATAGGGGAACCAGTATGATATTCCGAGTAGCAACCAACAATTGGTATCAGAGCTAGGGTTTGCCTCTGTGTATTTGGTTTTCAGTTTAATTATGCACATGTCATATATAATTTAGGCAAGATAATAGTAGGATATGCTAACTCTGTGGTTGCAGGCTCCAACTATTATGGCTTATAGTGATTGTGTGTGATTGGACCCTCGGACATGTCGAGGGTATTTTATATGTGTGCATGATTGTATGTATTAAATACAGCAAGAGTTGTATTAGTTTTAGGATTTTACATTTTTGTTTGGATCTAGATTATATGTACATTCCTTCGTGGAATATAGGATCGATAAATATAAAATTCTATTTTTATCGCGGATCGTATCCTTGCGAGGTGTGGTGCTGTTTAAGGACCAGAGACGCAACAGAAAAAGAAGCAAGATAGATGTGGCGACTAGACCCGATTGCGGTGGCTAAAGATGGCAGCAACTAGGGTTGACAGCACACGGAGGGCAGTGACGGAAAAGGCCATAATAGTTGAAAAATTGTTTTTCCATATTTATTACTTTATTTGCTGTGATGCGTGTGTGCATGGTTAAAATTCCTCACCTTAAATAACTAAGTGGGAGAGGGATTAGTAAATAAATTCCACGGTCTCCATTACTAGTTTGTAAGTGATGCAACAAACTTGCGTGTTAGCTCTGAGTGCCTCCCTCCATAATGGATGAGTTTGTTTGTGGATCACTAGGTCAAACTTCCTTTATGGATGTTTATAGGAAATTATTTAGGAGTGTGTGATCTTCTCCAACTGAAGGGGCACAATCTTATTTAATGGACTAAGTATCAAGTAATGCTATACACTTAGGCACATTTAATAATATCCTCCCCAACAGAGTCACTGCTATTATTTATGTGACCAAAGGAATACCAACTATTAATTTTATTTGTCATAAAGTTAGGATGACAAGATAATAAAATTAATGGATAAGTCTCTCCTCTTACAAATGTTTGATTTTGTATACATCCACACTAACGTGGTATGCAAAATTCACGGTGTTTTGAGATGTTGGTAAATTTAAATAGTATTGTTTGAGGAATCAATATTATTCTAAATTTAGAGTCTTGACCAAAAGTTTATTTTGTGATTCTTAGGATGACTTTCAACCCACTTCTATTATACTGAAAGAGAACAAACTTATTGGTCCCAATTACATAGATTGGAAAAGAAACCTGGACATTGTCCTGACTGCTGAAGGCTATAAGTTTGTACTGTTAGAGGTCTGCCCTAATGTGCCTAATATTGATTCTAGTGAAGAGGAGATTAAGTACCATAAGAAATGGGTCAAAGTAAATGAGATGGCGTAGAGTTACATTTGTCTTTTATATCAAATGTGCTGCAACATCAGCATCAGACCATGCCTACTGGCCATGACATGATGAACAATCTCAAGGAACTCTTAAGACACTAGAATCGGGCTGACCGACAAGACTGTATGATCTCTAGGTACTGGACAAAAAGCAGGAATGAAGAAGATGAAAGGCAAGTGCTTCATTTGCAAGTAGTCTGGACATTTGTAGGCGGACTATCCTCGTAGGAAGAGAACAATATAAGTATATCTTATTCTCTAGTAGTTGGAACATGTTTAGTGGTGTTATCTACCGGTACCTGGCGTGTAGATATGATAACCACTAATCATGTTTCAAATCATTGCAGAGGTTCCAGGAAACCCGACAACTACACGAAGGAGAAATCATTATTTACATGGGCAATTCTACAGAAGTAGCAGCTGTTACAGTGGGAGATGTTTATAGGAATAAAATATTGGTTTTAAGAAATTGTCTCTACATACCAAGTTTTAGAAAGAACTTGATTTCAGTTTCTAAACTATACAAGGATGGATATTCTGTATATTTATGATAGCAAAGGTGTTATCAAGATAAATAAGAAAGTTATCTGTTCTGGTACGTTCATTGGGAATTTGTATACTCTAAATCCAATAACTCCCACGATGCAACAAATGAAAATTAATAACACATCTTCTAAATCTAATAAGAGAAAGGAACCTTCGGAAATAAACCAAACATATCTTTGGCATCTAAGGCTTGGTCATATTAACTTGAGTAGGATTCAAAAGACTCTTGGGTTCATTAGTATTGGAAAATTTTCCAACTTGCGAATCTTGCTTGGAAGGAAAAATGACCAAGAGACCTTTTAAGGCCAAGGGGTATATAGCCAAAGATGTGTTAGAACTGGTTCATTCTGATTTGTGTGGTCCTATGTCTATCAAGGCAAGAGGTGGTTTCGAATATTTTGTCTGTTTTATAGATGATTATTCGAGATATGGGTACATTTACTTGATGCGTCATAAGTTTGAATGCTTTGATAAGTTTAAAGAGTACAAGGCTGATGTGGAGAAACGTCATGGTAAAAGTATCAAGACACTACGGTCTAATCGTAGTGGCAAGTACCTCTTAGGAAAACTTAGGAGTCACTTATCAGAAGTCGGGATTCAATCCTAACCGTCTGCACCTGGTACACCCCAATAGAATGGTGTGGTAGAACGAAGGAATAGAACTCTTATGGAAATGGTTAGATCGATGATGAGTTATTCAGAATTACCAGATTCATTTTGGGGATATGCTCTGGAAACAGCAGTGTACATTCTGAATATGGTACCTTTTAAATCAGTACCCTTTACTCCCATGGAATTGTGGAATGGGCGTAAACCTAGTCTGAGTCATATTCGGATATGGGGTAGTCCAGCACATGTGCGGAAGGGAGATATTGACAAGTTAGAATCACTTACAGAAGTTTGTCTATTTGTAGGATATCCTAAGGGAATGAAAGATGGTTTATTTTATAATCCTAAAAATTAGAAGATCATTGTTAGCACCAATGCTCGATTTTTAGAGGAAGATTATGTAATAAACCATATGCCCATGAGTGAAATTGTTCTAGAAGAAATGAGAGAGGACATGCCTACTTTAGTACCAACAGTGCAAGATGAAATATCATAAGAAACTACAACACGTATCACAAATGATACACAACAACAGACAGTATCTCGTCGTAGTGGGAGGGTTGTTAGGCAACCTGAAAAATTCATGTTTTTGGGAGAGTCGTCGGACTTGATCCCAGGTAAACATGAACCTGATCCCCGAACTTATGACGAAGCACTCCACGATAAAGATGCAGCATCTTGGCAAAGAGCAATGAATTCAGAGATAGAGTCTATGTATTCTAACAAAGTCTGAGAGCTAGTAGAACCATCAAATAGTGTAAAAGCTATTGGATGTAAATGAATCTATAAAAGAAAAAGAGGGGCAGACAAGAAGGTGGAAACCTTCAAAGCAAGGCTTGTTGCGAAGGGGTATACTCAGAAAGAGGGAATCGATTATGAGGAAACTTTTTCGCCAGTAGTTATACTTAAGTCTATCCGGATACTCTTATTTATTGCTGCACATATGGATTATGAGGTTTGGCAAATAGATGTCAAGACAACTTTCCTTAACGAAAGTCTTGAAGAAAGCATCCATATGAAGTAACCAGAGGGGTTCATTGCAAAGGGTAAAGAGCATCTAGTATGTAAGCTCAATCGGTCTATCTATGGACTGAAGCAAAGCTTCAAGGTCTTGGAACATCTGGTTTAATGAAGTAATCCATACCTATGGATTTATTCAGTGTCCAGATGAGTCTTGTGTATACAAGAAGTGTGATAGAAACGTGGTGGTATTTCTTGTACTATATGTAGATGACATTTTTGATAGTTGGAAACAATATCAAAGTATTGTCGGAAGTAAGGATATGGTTGTCCAAGCAATTTGATATAAAGGACTTGTGTCAATGCACACATATTCTCGGGATCAAAGTAATAAGGGATCACAAGAAAAGAATGTTGTACTTATCCCGAGCTTCATATATCGATACTATCCTAGCTCATTTTAGTATGTGATCCTGTCTGAGAAGCTGACCGTGAAGGAGATCCGGAAGAAGGAGACCCACTGTAATGACGAAGAATAATGCCGGTGAAACCTCGACCCGAGAAACCCAAAGCGGATCGGAAGAAAACCCGAGTCACCGAAGGAAATCTGATAAGTAGGAAGAAATCCCCGTCCAAATAGGAGAAAGCCGAACCTTCAAGCTCTCGAGGCTCCCTGCGCACAAGAGACCAACCAACACTATCGTCATTGACCTAAGACTGGGGTGGGAATCCCTGGCTAGGCCCTCCGACGCTCAAGTTAGTGATCTCTCTTGATGCCGAGGAAAGAAGAAGAAAGAAGATGAACAGTAGCCCCAGAATTAGAGATGTGAACTTACCTAGCCAACGGAGAGGATTCCCCCTTTTATACCACTTCATATAACCTCCGTAGTCATGAAGTGGACCCCGGTTTGTTAGAGTTCGTTATGACATCAGCTGCGTACTTGGGGAAGATGATTTTTAAGGAATCTTTTTTGTGTACCCCAGATGTACCTTCTTTGTCGTGTAGCGCCTGCAAGATAAGCTGAAAGCATATTTTCCGCCAAAATATATATTCTCTATCATGAATTATTCTATTCAGTATATTCATGTATGATTCTCCTTCATGTGCCTTCTGTTTGTATTTTTGTTATGTTAAAAAATAACATTTTATTCAACATGTTTCTAAGGTATTCATTGAAGGAACTATGCGGGTTCTTTGCTCGAAAGAACCCTCTTGACCGATATTGGTCTATCTTTGCCTCAGAGTATGTAGCGGCCGTTATTGGCTTACCTTCATACGGCAAGCATTTATCGACCGATATTGGTCTACCTTCGTTCGGCAGGCATGTATCGACCGATATTGGCCTACCTTTGTTCTGAAAGTATGTTTCGACCGTTATTAACTTACCTTCAAGCATTTATCGACCGATATTGGCCTACCTTCGTTCGGCAGGCATGTATCGACCGATATTGGTCTATCTTTGCTTTGGAGTGTGCATCGGTCGTTATTAACTTACCTTCATACGGCAAGAATGTATCGACCGATATTGGCCTACCTTCGTTCGGCAAGCAGGTATCGACCGATATTGGCCTACCTTCGTTCGGCAGGCATGTATCGACCGATATTGGCCTACCTTCGTTCGGCAGGCATGTATCGACCGATATTGTCCTACCTTTGTTCTGAAAGTATGTTTCGGCCGTTATTAACTTACCTTCAAGCATTTATCGACCGATATTGGCCTACCTTCATTCGGCAGGCATGTATCGACCGATATTGGTCTATCTTTGCTTTGGAGTGTGCATCGGTCGTTATTAACTTACCTTCATACGACAAGAATGTATCGATCGATATTGGCCTACCTTCGTTCGTCAAGCAGGTATCGACCGATATTGGCCTACCTTCGTTCGGCAGGCATGTATCGACCGATATTGGCCTACCTTTGTTCTGAAAGTATGTTTCGGCCGTTATTATCCTTCCTCCTTTGACTCTTTTCTTCCTTTTCTTTCCTCATCTGAAGACCCACAAAACCTAACCCATATCACTAGCCTTCCCTTCAAGTCTAGTCGAAGGAGGTATAGACGACTGACTAGACAGAAGTATGATCTTATTTTTTCCTACCCGTGACTCTGCTCCAGATTTTGAAATGACCTCACAGATTTTGTGTACCACTGTCTTAACAGATTAAGTGTGGCCATACTGTAAGCCTTTTTCTCCTTTAAATAGGGCTACAACCTTCTCTTCACCCACAACCTCTCTCAGTTCTTTTTCTTCCTTGCCACTTTTTGTTGCTAAGGCCATGGTCGTAGATCCTCCTTTTTGGAGGCAACTTTTGTTGGACCAGGTGAGATCTATATATGAGTTTATCGGGATTTTTGCTTCGGCTACTCCAGAGGATCAAGGGATCGTCTTAAGAGAGGAAACTTCACAGTTCAAATCTTCTATCCAAAGAAACTTCAGAGAAATTTTTTCTACTTATAGAGGGGCAGCCAAATGACCCAGGGGTGTTGTGTGAAGGGCACAGCACATGTCACCCTTGGGATAAAATTGGTTGCTTCACTTGTTGAGCTCATACGGCTTGAGAGGGGAAGTGGTTTTCACATTTACTTTTCCATCATGGAATGAATCAATGTTTCCCTGTCTCGTTGCCCTTGAGCTTTTGTTTTTTGTTGCTTTCTTTGTCTCGGGCAAAATATTGCCTCTTATGAGCCTTGACAAGCTCGGACGAAGTGGGCTATTTCTATCTCTGCTCCATGGTAAGTTTGACTCCAGTGGGACTAATATTTTCTAAGTGCCCTAAGAGTTTATGTTTGTAATATTTGTTATCTATTTGAGGTTGGCTGTTCCTGAGGAAATGTGACGCTATGTATTTGATCAGATTCTAAGTGTAAAGATAAATTTTGTATCTAATCAAAGGCTTTTATGGAATCCTTCTATCATTTACAATGTGGTGTTGTGTTCATCATTTCTTCATGTATCCTATATATCATTTATCATAGCTAAGGTTATTTTAACTATTTGTATAGTTTGATATTATAACCAATGTTATATCAACTGATGTTGTCTTATTGACTGAAGTCAATATTATATTTATCAAACATAACCACACTTGCCCTCGTTAATAAAAATATTTTCAATAAATACTAAGTCATATTCTGCACTGACAGATTAACATTTGTCACTCTTCTAAACTTTTACTCTTAAAATATTCTTGTCTTTAGCCTGGGTAGGGTTAAAAAGTTCAGTCCTTTTTATTTTATTATGCCCAGTCGATCACATTTTCTTTCGAGGTTTCTGAACTGGTGATTGGCTCTCCTTCGAGTGAGAGAATGTTCGAGGCACTACCAACCCCCATCGCGATCTGATTCGTCACGTCTGATATAAATGCCTCTCCCTTTTTTATGATGACCTGACACATGCCTTTTTTGATCACCACGTCACATAGGCCTTTTGTCCTTCTATTGCGATCCTCAGCGTCTGTTGAGCTACCAACGTCCTAATCTGACGACCGTCTTGCGTTTTCCAAACCCTAAACCTTTCGTCTCCTCTTTAAACCTCGTCCTTCCTTTTTCCTTCTAAAGTAGTCTTCGTGCTCGCCGTTGCACGACAATCCCTTTTCTTGTCTTCAGTAAGTAATACTTTTATTGCTCTAGCCCATACCTTTGTCCATGGCTGAAGAAGCGATTGCTCCTTGGTATGTCCATATGTCTTCTATCTTTGATAAGAATGCTAGATTATCCATCCGTCGTCAATATGAAATTCCTAAGGAATATAAAATCATACTCCCAGCACCGACTGATCGACCTCATCATCCCCCTGATAACTGCATGACTTTTTTTCAGGGATCAGTTGATAGGGGGCTTAAGGTTCCCCATTCCTCCTTTCTTAATTGAAATAAGTCGATATTTTGATATTCCTTTGCAACAATTTGCTCCAAATGCCTTTCGTTATCTATGCGGCACTTATATGTTGTTTCGTCTACGAGATATTTCCCCTACTCCTCAAAATTTCTTCATGTTTTCCTACCCCAAGCTTTCGGAACCTGGTGTCTTCTTATTCCAATCGAGAACTAAAATGGTCCTTTTTGGAGATATGCCATCGTCTCTCAAAGCTTGGAAATCTCGTTTTTTATTTTTAAAGTTTCCGGGACCTATTCCTTGGTCTCATGCTTGGAAGTCTTTCTTGCCTCCCTTACCCGATGTTAGAGAGTTTCATCTCCTTCCTACTTTTCCTATTTATTGTGAGAAGTTATTAGGTCACCGGCTCTCGATCCCGAAATTGTTGAAGGTCGAGCTGCTATACCTGTTTGGTTTAAGCCCAGTCAGACCCAATACTCACATTTCCTTAGGTAACGACTTGTTCCTTTCTTTTTGTTTATAACTGCCTAAATTATTTCTCTATCCTATACAGTGGAGAGTTTTTATGATGCTTTGATTGACGAAGAAATACGCGTGGAAGAAGAATTGCTTCGCGCCAAGGAGGCCGAATTTCTGGCCGCTATCACCCCTCCACTGTCAACTGAAGAGCCGGCTATCTCAGCCGAAATACCTAGCTCTTCTGGGCTTCATAAGACTCCAGGAGGTTCTTCTAGGGATCCTGCTGCGCAGATCCTCCCTGATCCTGCTCCCGCTATTACGTCTCCTACAGCTGTTACTGTCTCCCCCTCTGCCTCTGTTCCTCTTATCGAGCTTGCATCCCCTGGTAGCTCTGATAAACCCATAACTGAGATTTCTGTGGGCAAGCGTCCGGGACGCAAACTGACCAGGGCTCCTCCTCCAAAAAGGAGGCTAATCCTTTCTGCTAATGAGCTTGGTTCAGAAGATTTTGCCTCAATTGATCTTCTTTCCGATGAGCCCACACTAGCAGAACTTTATGCTTCCTTGAATTTTCCTACCTCTCCTTTTCATAAAACTAGTACTTCTGGTGACGTTTCTTTTACTTTTCCTTTGTCTATTCCGACTTCAGGATCTCTACCCTCTTCGCCTTCTTCTTACTTGGTTTTTGCTCCACCATCTATCCCTACTTCTTCCTTCTCAACTGGCTCTTCTACCATTCCTGTTCTCCCCATATTACTGGGGGGTTCTTTCGCTAGTTCTTGGGATGAGGTGCATCCCCTCTTTGAGGGGCTTTCCATTCCTGAAGCGATTGACCGCTTTTCTAATAAAGAGAATAAGGTATGTTTACATACTTCTGCTTTCTGTTTATGAAGTATCGTCTTACGGTTTTGAATATGCTCCCAGCGGTGGCTAGAAAACATGGGTTTCTCCCGACTATTGCATAATCTGTACACTGAGAACGAGAAATTGAAATCAGAGAACAAGGGGTTGCGACAGCAGGTTATTGAATTGTCTTCTGCCGAGTTTTCTGCTGCCGCCAAGAAGCAATTTGAAATTCAAATTGAGAACCTTGAAGCCCGATTCAAATTGGTTACGGACCTCAATCAAGAGCTAACCTCAAAACTTGGCGAACTAAAAGAGAATTATGAAGCAGAATTGGCTGAGAAACTTAAAGCCTTACAGTTGAAAGAGGAGGAGGTAGCTTCTTTGACCACCTCCCTTGATTCGGCTAAAGCCGAGGCTTCTGCCAGAACAGATGAATTAAAAATCTCTCAGATGGCGCTGGTAGTCTACAAAGGGGGCGAGGACGTTCGTTATAAGGAACGAGCCACCGCCATGATCGAGTCTACTGAGTTCAATCGGCCGATTGTGAGATCCATCTTGTCTGCTTTTACGGCAGGGGCCAAAGGAGCGATTCGACAATTGGAAGAGGAGGGCTACTTAGCGCGTGCTCCTCCTCTCAATTTCCTGAACCGTCGCAGACTCATTGAAGAAAGACCTCCTGATTTGTACCCCAAACTAGTTCTAACTCATTCTCCAGTGGTTGTAGAGAAGGGGAATTAAGGTTTTACAAACTTACGTGAATCTGAATAGTCTCTTTTGATTGCTGATCTTATTCAAATTTTTGGAAAATTTGTTGGTTTCATGTACGTGTACTAAATGCTACTTAGCTTGTTAGTGTCCAATTTTTCCCTATGACCCATTCTTCAATGACCCGGTCGATATATGTATAAACATTGGTAAGTACCGTCCGATATTTCAGAGATACCCCCAATTATCCTCATTCCTTACTGACCCGGTTGACTTAGGTATAAGCATTGGTAGGTATTGTTCGATATTTCGAAGATACCCCCAATTATCCTCATTCTTTACTGACCCGGTCGACTTAGGTATAAGCATTGGTAGGTATCGTTCGATATTTCGAAGATACCCCCAATTATCGGTCGATTTATTAAGATGGTTCAATTTAACCAGGTTGTTTTCATTAATCAATATTCGAGGCTTAACCCGTGCTTTAAACCTATTAATTTTTGTTTTTGTCTCATCAAGTTTCTTCAAAAATTATTTCTAGGGAAATTTTACGTTTTTTCCGAGGTAGTTTATTTGACTTCATCTCTTTCCCTTTATTCTATGATATTATTACCTTTTATGACGCTTGGCATTCTGAGCACCTTTTATTTCCCTTTCGTATCTTATGTTTAGAGGTTTTAGCATAGGACTAGAAAAGGGACAAGGGTTTACGGAATCTTATTCTGCTTCCCTCCGTCCATCTTTTCGCTTCTCAATTCCTCTTCTTTCGACCTTCTCTCTTCATGGCGGTTTCTGTTGGAGTGTATACTGAAAGCCTAAGCTTTTGTAAACATTTGTCTTGAATAAAGAATCACATTTGGTTAAATTATCTACATTTGTTTGTAGTTGTTCAATTAATTTATATTGTAGATAACATAGCATGTGGTGTCATATGCAGAAGATAATGTTATCAGTACCTTATAAATTATAAACAGTAGCTCACGACCAAAATGGAAAGGAACAAACCATTAGAAGGTCGAAGTGTAATTAGGTATCAGTTTATCTTGACTATATAATTACACTAGTACACTTAGAGTGTATTGAGTAGGACCATTTGAGGTCATTTCTTTTATACTAATTTTATAAAGAAACAAAGACCTCGGTTATTATGGAAGTGTGTGCTCTTAATCCTAATATAATAACAAGCACATATATTTGATATTTATTTCTTTAATTTATCAATGGGTGAGATTTAGTTCGATGAATCAATAAGCCCGATAAGTTGGGAAATGGTATCACTTATAGTGTGTGTTGTTGATTATAGAAGGAAACTGTGTCCTAGAGATACTAGGTTGATAATGTCCCCAAGAGGAGCTCATAAGGATTTTCATGTTAAACCCTGCAGGTGGACTTAGTCCGACATGACGATAAGGTTGAGTGGTACTAATCTTGGACTAAGATATTAATTAAATGAGTTGTCAGTAACTCACTTAATTAGTGGTCATTCGATATCTTAAACACAGGGAGACTAACACACTTATAATAAGAAGGAGCCCAAAAATGTAATTTGGGATTGGTACGGTAGTTCAATGATAGTTCTCTAGTGGAATGAATTATCATTGATAAAAATAAGTTGTGTGTTCGGGGCGAACACGGGATGCTTAATTTTATCGGGAGACCAAAACCAATTCCTCCTCTCGGTCCCTATCGTAGCCTCTTATTTATAGAGTTTTATACCCACCTATATCCACCTTCTATACCCACCCAATAGGGGCCGGCCAAGCTAGCTTGGGAACAAGCTAGGGCCGGCCTAGGTATAAGATTGGGTGGCCGGCCCTAGCTTGAACCCAAGCTAGTGGGGGCCGGCCAAATTAAATTAAAAAAGAAATTTAATTTTAATTTTTATTATGTGGAAGATATAATTTATTAAAGAGAATTAAAATTAAAATATCTCTCTTGTAAAAGATCTACAAAAGATTAAAGAAAGAGATTAGATCTCTTTCCTTATTTGTAGATTATTGAGATATTTTATTTTCTCTTTAAAAATTATTCACATGTTATAAAATTAAAATTATAGAAATTTCCTTTTTATCAACCATGAAGAGATTTGAAGAGAAATTTTATTTTTTAAAATTTCCGGAAACAAATTAGGAAATTTTAATTGTTGATTGAAACTTGTCCAATTTTGTTTTCATTGATGTGGCCGGCCACTTGATTTTAATTGGGGAAATTTTATTTTATTTTTCTCAATTAAATCATGTCAAGGAAATTAAGGAAATTTTATTGTAATTAAATTTCCTAATTTGCCTAGGCCAAGGAATATAAAAGAAGGGGTGAGGGTGCCTTCAAGAGACACAACATCTGTTATTTCTCTCCCTCTTTTGTTCCTTGGTGTGGCCGGCCATCCTCTCCCTCTCTTCCTCTTGTGGTGGCCGAACCTCTCTCTCTTCCTTGGAGCTCTTGTGGTGGCCGGATACTACTTGGAGAAGAAGAAGAAGAAGGAGAGAAAGCTAGCATCTCTTGGAGCTTGGTTAGTATTTTGGTTTTTCTCCTTGGTGAAGTTTTCCTTTGTGGCCGAACCTTGCTTGGAGGAGAAGAAGGTGGTTGGTGGTTTCTCATCTCGGTAGATCGTTGCCCACACAACGTCCGAGGTTAGAAGAGGAATACGGTAGAAGATCAAGAGGTTTTTCTAAAAGGTATAACTAGTAATTTTTATTTCCGCATCATGCTAGTTATTTATGGAAATAATACCAAATACAAGAGGCCTACGTTCTAGAATTTCGAATATGTTTTTTCGATGCTGTGTTCTTTTGTTTTTTCTTTTCCTTGTGATTTGATTGTTCTCTTTGGTCAACCTAAAGTTATTTTAGGAAAGTAAATATTAGCTTTCTATAAAAGGTTTTGTCTAGTCGGTGGTGGTTGCTCCCATATCCAAGAAGGCCATGTGCCACGCCACGTCAGTACTGGGAACCAATTATGAAAATTAATATTTAATGGAATTAATAACTTAAGGAGACTTGGGTCGAACGTGTAAAGTTCCGCAGGAGATCCAAGTCAAAACCTAAAAGAACAAATAGATTAAGTTTTGGATCAAACGTGTTAAGTTCCGCAGGCGATCCAAAATTTAATTTAAAAGAACACATGGTAGCTAGGAAAAGGTTCAGACCTTTGTACAAAATTTTGTACAGGAACCTATAGGTTTTCCGAGTAGCAACCAACAATTGGTATCGAGCTAGGGTTTTGCCTCGTGTATTTGGTATTTAGTTTAATTATGCACATGTCATACATAATTTAGGCAGTTAATAGTAGGATGTGCTAACTTTGTGGATGCAAGATCCAACTATTATGACTTTTAGTTATTATGTGTGATTGGACCCTTGGACATGTCAAGGGCATTTATCTGTGTGTGCATGATTGTATTAAAATACGCAGGAGTGTATTTAGTTTTATTAGGATTTTATTTTTGATCTAGATACATGTACATTCCTTTTATGGAATATAGGATCAAAATATAAAATTCTATTTATGTCGCGGATTGAATCTTGCAAAGCGTGGAACCTTCTAAGGACCAGAGGCGCAGCGGAACTAGGAGCAAGATGGATGCGACAGCTAGATCCGGTGGCGGTGGCCAAATATGGCAGCAGCTTGGGATGACAACACATGGAGGACAATAAGTGATAAAAGCCATAATAGTTGAAAATTAAATTTTCTATTTATTGCTTTTATATTATGCTGTGTGTGCATGTTAGTTTACAAGTTTTAGTAGGCTAGCATAGTTAAAATTCCTCATTTATAAATAACTAAGTGGGAGAGATTTTTAAATAAATCTCATGGTCTCCATTACTGGTTTGTAAGTGATGCAAACAAGCTTGCGCGTTGGCTCTGAGTGCCTTCCTCCATAACGGATGAGCTTGTTTGTGGATCACTAGAACAGACTTCCATTTTTGGATGACTATAAGTAGTTAATTAAGAGCGTGTGATCTTCCCCAACGGAAGGGGCATAATCTTATTAATGAACTTAGTGTCAAGTAATGGTATACACTTAGACACATCTAATAGTATCCTCCCCATCGGAGTCACTGCTATTATTTGTGTGACCAAAAGACACCAACTATTAATTTTATTTGTCGAAAAGTTAGGTTGACAAGATAATAAAATTAATGGGATAAAACCCTCCTTTTACAAATGTTGAATTTGTATACGTCCACACTAACGTGGCATACAAAATTCACGGTGTTTTGAGGTGTTGGTTAATTTAAAATAGTATTGTTTGAGGAATCAATATTATTCTAAATTTAGAGTTCTGACCAAAAGTTATTTGTGATTCTTAGGATGTCTTTCAACCCACTGTCCATCATACTTCAACAGAATAGACTTACTGGACCAAACTACATAGATTGGAAAAGAAACCTAGACATTGTTCTTACTGCTGAAAGCTATAAATTTGTACTGACTGAGCAGTGCCCTGAAGCACCTACTGGTGAATCTACCCAAGAGGAGATTGAATATCATAGGAAATGGGTAAAAGCAGATGAGATGGCGCGGTGTTACATTTTGGCTTCAATGTCAAATGTATTGCAACATCAGCATCAAGATTTACCAACAGCCTATGATATTATGAACAATCTCAAGGAACTCTTTGGTCATCAGGATAGGGCTTCTAGGCAAGAAGCCATGAGAAAGATAATGACAGCCACCATGCAAGAGGGTACTCCTGTAAGGGATCATATCCTAAAGATGATGGCTTATCTGAACGAGATACAGATCCTTGGAGGAGAAATTGATGGGGAAACCCAGATCGATATGATCCTCCAAACGCTACCTAGAAGTTTTGAGCAGTTTCGCCTGAACTATAATATGAATAAGAGGGTTTATTCATTAGCGGAACTACTGACAGAACTTCAAGCAGCAGAAGGATTATTTCGTCACAATGCTCAAATTCACTATGCTGAAAATGGTTCTACTTCTAAACCGAAAGGAAAGAAGAAGAAGAAACAAGCTGGTTCAGCAAAGAAAGTGAATAAATCTCAGAGTACGGGATTTAAAGCTGGAATGAAGAAGTCGAAGGGCAAGTGCTTCATCTGTAAGCAGGCAGGACATTGGAAGGCGGACTGTCCTCGTAGGAACCAAAACAAAGGTATATCTCATACTCTAGTTGTTGAAACATGTTTAGCGGTGTTATCTACCAGCACCTGGTGTGTAGATACGGGAGCCATTGATCATGTCTGCAATTCCTTGCAGGGGTTCCAGGAAACCCGACGATTATCTGAAGGAGAAATTACCGTCTACATGGGCAATGCTACTAAGGTGGCAGCTGTTGCAGTGGGAGACGTCTATTTATCTTTTAGTAGAAATAGAAATTTGATTTTAAGAAATTGTTTTTATGTACCCAGTTTTAGAAAGAATTTAATTTCAGTTTCTAAACTGTTTTTAGATGGATATTCAGTTTCTTTCAGTAACGATGTAGTTATTAAAAGAAATAAAGTGATTATCTGTTTTGGTGCATTAGTTGGCAATTTGTATACTTTAAATCCAATTTCTCCACAAAGCAAAACATGGAAATTTATAACTCATCTTCTAACTCTAATAAGAGAAAAGAACCTTCGGAGATGAACCAAGCATATCTTTGGCATCTAAGGCTTGATCATATTAACTTAAGTAGGATTCAGAGGCTTATAGCCGATGGACTTTTGAGTTCATTTGAGTTGGAAAATTTTCCAACTTGTGAATCTTGCTTGGAAGGTAAAATGACCAAGAGGCCGTTCAAGGCCAAGGGGTATAGAGCCAAAGAAGTGTTAGAATTGGTTCACTTTGATTTGTGTGGTCCTATGTCTGTCCAGGCAAGAGGAGGTTTTGAATATTTTGTCTCTTTCATAGACGATTATTCAAGATATGGATACATTTACCTAATGCGCCGCAAGTCCGAGTGCTTTGATAAGTTCAAAGAATACAAGGCTGATGTGGAGAAGCGACTAGGTAAAGTATCAAGACACTACCACGATCGTGGTGGCGAATACCTCTTAGGAGAGTTTAGGAATTACTTATCGAAGGCGATTCAATCCCAATTGTCTGCACTGGAACACCCCAACAGGAATGGTGTAGCAGAGCGAAGGAATAGGACTCTTATGGAGATGGTTAGATCGATGATGAGTTATTGAATTACAAATTCGTTTTGGGGATATGCTCGAAACAGTATACATTCTGAATTTAGTACCTTCTAAATCGTTTCTTCTACTCCCATAGAATTGTAGAATGGGCGAAGCCCAGTAAGACATATTCGGTTGGGGTAGTCCGACATGTCTTTGAAACCGATCTTGATAAGTTAGAATCCGTCATGTAAGTTCGTGTTTGTAAGATATCCCAAAGGAACGAAAGGTGGTTTATTTTATAGTCCTAAAGACGGAAGGTCATTGTTAGCACCAATGCCCGCTTTTAGAAGAAGACTATATAATGGATCACAAGCCCAAGAGTAAAGTTGTTTTAGAAGAACTTAGAGAGGACATGTCTACTTCAGCAACAGGACAAGATGAAGTACCACAAGAGACGCAACACGTGTCACACATGATACACAACCACGGACTGCCTCGTCGTAGTGGGAGGGTTGTAAGGAAGCTTGAAAGATTCATGTTTTGGGAGAGTCTTGGACTTGATCGCGGGTAAACATGAACCTGATCCACGAACATCTGACGAAGCACTCCAAGATATAGATGCGATCTTGGCAAAAGACAATGAATTCAAATAGAGTCTATGTACTCTAATAAAGTCGGGAGCTTGTAGAACCACTGATGGTAAAAGCCGTTGGATGCAAGTGGATCTACAAAGGAAAAGAGGGAAAGACGGGAAGGTAGAGACCTTCAAAGCTAGGCTTGTTGCGAAAAGGGTACACTCCGAAAGAGGGAATCGATTATGAGGAGACCTTTTCACCGGTAGCCATGCTTAAGTCTATCCGGATACTCTTATCCATTGCTGCTCATATGGATTATGAGATTTGGCAAATGGATGTCAAGACAGCTTTCCTTAATGGAAGTCTTGAAGAGAACATCCATATGAAGCAACCAGAAGGGTTCATTGAAAAAGGCAAAGAACATCTAGTGTGCAAGCTCAATCGGTCCATTTATGGACTGAAGCAAGCTTCAAGGTCTTGGAACATCCGGTTTAATGAAGTAATCCAGTCGTATGGATTTATTCAGTGTCCGGATGAGTCTTGTGTATACAAGAAGTGTAACGGAAACGTGGTGGTATTTCTTGTACTATACGTAGATGATATTTTGTTAATTGGCAACAATGTCAAGGTATTATCAGACGTAAGGGTATGGTTGTCCAAACAATTTGATATGAAGGACTTAGGAGAGTGTGCACACATTCTTGGGATCAAAGTGATAAGGGATCGTAAGAAAAGAATGTTGTGTCTGTCCCAAGCTTCATATATAGATACAATCCTTGCTCGTTTTAGTATGCGGGATTCCAAGAAAGGTTTCTTACCTTTTAGGCATGGAATAACTCTATCTAAAGAGATGTCTCCGAAGACATCAAAGGAGATAGAAGACATGAAAGCAGTTCCTTATGCTTCGGCTGTAGGAAGCCTTATGTATGCAATGCTATGTACGAGACCTGATATTTGTTTTGCCGTGGGCATGGTCAGCAGATATCAGAGTAACCCTGGACAAGGACATTGGACTGCAGTAAAGCATATATTAAAGTACCTGAGAAGGACTAGAGATTATATGCTAATTTACCAAGCAGACGATTTGATCCCTGTGGGTTACACGGATTCAGATTTCCAATCAGATAGGGACAATAGTAAGTCTACATCAGGCTATGTGTTTACTTTAGGAGGTGGAGCCATTTCATGGAGGAGTGTTAAGCAGAAATGCGTATCGGACTCAACCATGGAAGCTGAGTATGTAGCAGCCTCTGAGGCAGCTAAAGAAGCAGTATGGCTCAGGAACTTTCTAATGGACTTAGATGTGATTCCTGGTTTGCCCAAAATTATCACAATTTATTGTGATAATAGCGGTGCAGTTGCAAACTCGAAGGAACCACGAGCTCATAAGGCAAGTAAACATATAGAGTGCAAGTACCACCTGATACGAGATATCGTGAAGCGAGGAGAAGTTGTCATCGCCAAGATTGCATCAGCGGATAACCTGGCAGATCCTTTCACTAAGGCCCTTCCGGCGAAAGCTTTCGATCGGCATGTGGAGGGAATGGGAATCAGATGTATGGTAGAAGATATGGCAGCTTAGTCATTAGTATAAGTGGGAGATTGTTGGAGTGTATACTGAAAGCCTAAGCTTTTGTAAACATTTGTTTTGAATAAAGAATCACATTTGGTCAAATTATCTACATTTGTTTGTAGTTGTTCAATTAATTTATATTGTAGATAACATAGCATGTGGTGTCATATGCAGAAGATAATGTTATCAGTACCTTATAAATTATAAACAGTAGCTCACGACCAAAATGGAAAGGAACAAACCATTAGAAGGTCGAAGTGTAATTAGGTATCAGTTTATCTTGACTGTATAATTACACTAGTACACTTAGAGTGTATTGAGTAGGACCATTTGAGGTCGTTTCTTTTATACTGATTTTATAAAGAAACAAAGACCTCGGTTATTATAGAAGTGTGTGCTCTTAATCCTAATATAATAACAAGCACATATATTTGATATTTATTTCTTTAATTTATCAATGGGTGAGATTTAGTTCGATGAATCAATAAGCCCGATAAGTTAGGAAATGGTATCACTTATAGTGTGTGTTGTTGATTATAGAAGGAAACTGTGTCCTAGAGATACTAGGTTTATAATGTCCCCAAGAGGAGCTCATAAGGATTGTCATGTTAAACCCTGCAGGTGGACTTAGTCCGACATGACGATAAGGTTGAGTAGTACTAATCTTGGACTAAGATATTAATTAAATGAGTTGTCAGTAACTCACTTAATTAGTGGACATTCGATATCTTAAACACAGGGAGACTAACACACTTATAATAAGAAGGAGCCCAAAAATGTAATTTGGGATTGGTGCGGTAGTTCAATGATAGTTCTCTAGTGGAATGAATTATCATTGATAAAAATAAGTTGTGTGTTCGGGGCGAGGATGCTTAATTTTATCGGGAGACCAAAACCAATTCCTCCTCTCGGTCCCTATCGTAGCCTCTTATTTATAGAGTTCTATACCCACCTATACCCACCTTCTATACCCACCCAATAGGGGCCGGCCAAGCTAGCTTGGGAACAAGCTAGGGCCGGCCTAGGTATAAGATTGGGTGGCCGGCCCTAGCTTGAACCCAAGCTAGTAGGGCCGGCCAAATTAAATTAAAAAAGAAATTTAATTTTAATTTTTATTATGTGGAAGATATAATTTATTAAAGAGAATTAAAATTAAAATATCTCTCTTGTAAAAGATCTACAAAAGATTAAAGAAAGAGATTAGATCTCTTTCCTTATTTGTAGATTGGTGAGATATTTTATTTTCTCTTTAAAAATTATTCACATGTTGTAAAATTAAAATTATAGAAATTTCCTTTTTATCAACCATGAAGAGATTTGAAGAGAAATTTTATTTTTTAAAATTTCCGGAAACAAATTAGGAAGTTTTAATTGTTGATTGAAACTTGTCCAATTTTGTTTTCATTGATGTGGCCAGCCACTTGATTTTAATTGGGAAATTTTATTTTATTTTTCTCAATTAAATCATGTCAAGGAAATTGAGGAAATTTTATTGTAATTAAATTTCCTAATTTGCTTAGGCCAAGGAATATAAAAGAAGGGGTGAGGGTGCCTTCAAGAGATACAACATCTATTATTTCTCTCCCTCTTTTGTTCCTTGGTGTGGCCGGCCATCCTCTCCCTCTCTTCCTCTTGTGGTGGCCGAACCTCTCTCTCTCCCTTGGAGCTCTTGTGGTGGCCGGATACTACTTGGAGAAGAAGAAGAAGAAGGAGAGAAAGCTAGCATCTCTTGGAGCTTGGTTAGTATTTTGGTTTTTCTCCTTGGTGAAGTTTTCCTTTGTGGCCGAACCTTGCTTGGAGGAGAAGAAGGTGGTTGGTGGTTTCTCATCTCGGTAGATCGTTGCCCACACAACGTCCGAGGTTAGAAGAGGAATACGGTAGAAGATCAAGAGGTTTTTCTACAAGGTATAACTAGTAATTTTTATTTCCGCATCATGCTAGTTATTTATGGAAATAATACCAAATACAAGAGGCCTACGTTCTAGAATTTCGAATATGTTTTTTCGATGTTGTGTTCTTTTGTTTTTTCTTTTCCTTGTGATTTGATTGTTCTCTTTGGTTAACCTAAAGTTATTTTAGGAAATTAAATATTAGCTTTCTATAAAAGGTTTTGTCTAGTCGGTGGTGGTTGCTCCCATATCCAAAAAGGTTATGTGCCTCGCCACGTTAGTACTGGGAAGCAATTATGGAAATTAATATTTAATGGAATTAATAACTTAAGGAGACTTGGGTCGAACGTGTAAAGTTCCGCAGGAGATCCAAGTCAAAACCTAAAAGAACAAATAGATTAAGTTTTGGATCAAACGTGTTAAGTTCCGCAGGCGATCCAAAATTTAATTTAAAAGAACACATGGTAGCTAGGAAAAGGTTCAGACCTTTGTACAGAATTTTTGTACAGTGGAACCTATAGGTTTTCCGAGTAGCAACCAACAGTTTCTTCTCCGGCATGGTTCCTCTCTTGCTCTTCTGACCTCACAGATACAGAAGAAGTGGACTTACAGGCAACCTATGGTTTTCCCTCTTACATTGTCCGCCCTGCTCCCCATAAGGGTCCTCACCTTCCTCCCTTAGACTGTATCTCCATCTTCAGGGACCAAGTCCTGCAAGGTTTCAGATTTCCTCTTCACTTCTTTTTTTGTGAGGTTAGCCGTTATTTTGCTATCCCGTTAAACCAGTTCGTCCCTCAATCCTTTTCCATTCTAGTGGGCTTCATTGGAGTATCCAAACTGTTAGATTTCTCACTGTCTCCTCGTCTTTTCCATCATTTCTTTATCCCTCGTCGGGTAGATGTTGGTATTTTTAAGTTTCAGTCTCGTCCCAAAGCCATTCTATTTAATCGTATTCCCCCTCAAGGTGAATGGTATAAAAAAATTTTCTATATGCGTCTACCTTCTCCCCCTCCTTTTCCTATTCAATGTTTATACTCTGTTTTTCAGCCGACGCTATTCTTCCGGCTCTTATGTACAGGAATTCTGCTATGACCAAGTCCTTTATCAATAATCTTGGAGAACAATGGTTACTGGCTCGCCAATCTGATCCCAATCCCTCTACCTTAGGCTTGCTTTCTGAAGAAGAACAACAAGCAGAGGGTGTCGCACTCATGGAAGAGGAAGAAGAAGAGCCTTTTGTCACTTTAGTTAAAAAGCCAAATCTTACCAAGGATTCTCCCTTTGGTGATTTCTTTGGTACCTTTGTACAAACTCCTCTTGTTCCGGCGCCTATTTCTTTTGAAAGAGGTAAAGCACCGATGACTCCCACCAATATCATCTCCAATCCTGCTCTTCGAATGATGAGGCCTGGTCTGCTTATCTCTTCTTCTTCTACTGTTTCAGCTTCTCCTGCTCCTGCTTCTGAGATGGCCGCTATCTCTCCTGTGCCTTCTACATCCTTGGCATTGGCCTTGCCTCCCTTGGCTTATAGGCCTCGAGCGAAACGAACACCTTGCCGGAGATCTTCTCCCATTGTCAGCCCTTCAACCGCTAGTGTTTCCACAATTGTAACAACCCCTCCTGCACTACTACCTTCTGTTCCCTCTAGCTCCCACTCTGCTCCTCCTGCTTTTACTATCCCTTTTCCTCAGATTGCCTCCTCTTCTTCTCCATCTCCTGCTTCCTCTCATCCCCCTCCTTTATTTAGAGTGGCTGCGGGCTTACCTTCTCAATTGGGACAACCTTCTAGTCCTCCTGGCTATGGCACTTTGCAACTGCAAGGTTTATTGGCTGAATCTTGGTCGCAAGGTTATGAACAATTACGAAGCCTTAGTCTCCCACATCGAGCGGATCGCCATAGTCGTCAGGCAGTGGCTGTAAGTATTCCTAGTTATGTGTTTATTAGCTTTGTAACTTTATCTCTAACTGACATTATCCTTTTATTTAATTTCTAGCCACAAGTCTGCATATCGATCAGCTACTCACAGCTAAAGATCATGAGAACAGAAAATTGAAAGCTCAATTGGAAACATTGAGGGCAGTGTCTCCTTCTTCCGCTAGCGACTCGACTCAATTGCAGGAGAAGGTGGCCTTGCAGGGTCAACAGTTAGGGATCCTAAAACAAGAGTTGGAAGAATGCCAGCAACTATTAAAAGACAAAGAGCTGGCTAGAAAAACCTTAGAATTACAGGTGGATCGACTGCATTCCGATCTTCGTTTGGAGATCGCTCTAAAAGAGAAAGCTCTCTTAGATGCTTCTCAGAAAAGTCTTATCTTAGAGAAAGTAGAGAAGCTTCATAATGCATGTCTTTCTGACCAAGCTCAGGACCTGGCTTCTCATGATTTCACTATTCTACAGGAACAAGAGCTGAGGAAAGCTCAAGATAATGAATTATCACTGCTCCAGAAGGAATTGGAACAGCTAAGATCGGAGAAAGATGTTTTAAAAGAACAAAACACAAAGCTGCAAGCTGATTTCCAGAATTATAAGGAGCAGGAAAAGGGTCGGTGGGAAGAATGGCGGCAAGTTTACTTACAGTCCCCGGCATTTGCCCGGGAATTTGTTCGCAGGATAGTGGGTGCGCTAAATCATTCCGTATCGGGAGTTCTACGACAGTTAAAAGAGGGTGGATATCTACCCAAAGAACCTCCCCTATCTTTCATAAATCGCCGCAGGCTTAATGAAGAACTACCCTCAGATTTGAAAGGCCCTTTTCCTAATGTCAAGGAAATTATTCATAAAAACTTGTAAAGTAAGAATTGACAGTGGAAAAAGTGCATTTGTTACTGAGTAATTAAGTATTTGCAAGGTGTAAGAAAAACTTTAACACTTACTTGCTTCTCCTTTATGCTAGTTCAAGAATACCCCTTCCTGACATGCTTTTGATTGCTAAGTATAAACTTTATTGGAAAAATCCCTTGTTCATCTTTCAGAGTTAAACCTTATCTTGATGGATTCTTCCTTAAGTAACATCCGGTATGCTTTGTATCTCCCCGAGGATGAATGATCTTAGTTGAGACTGGATACGGAATTGTATTATTGATCTTCAGGTTAAGTATAATATCCCAACCGGATTTTGAATAAAGACTTTCATATATCTGAGCTCCCATATAGAATCCCTTCTCAATTCCTGCTTAATTAGGCTTCGAAGCCCAGAGATTCCCTGATTAATTATACCTTGAGTTAGTTCGAAATCTCTGATTTCATCCGTGAAATCTTGCCTGATGTATTTCATAGAATTTCCCTATCGACTTTGGTTTATAGTCTCCGAGTCTCCTATGAAAGCCCGACCGAATTACTTCATAGAATCTTCCCGATCGACTTTGGTTTATAGTCTCCGAGTCTTCCTATGAATGCCCGACCGGGTTACTTCATAGGATTTTCTCGATCGACTTTGATCTATCTCAGTTTATAGTCTCCAGTTTTTCCTATGAAGGCCTGCCGGGTTACTTCATAGAATCTTCCCGATCGACTTTGGTTTATAGTCTCCGAGTATTCCTATGAAGGCCCGACCGGGTTACTTCATAGGATTTTCTCGATCGACTTTGGTTTATAGTCTCCGAGTCTTCATATGAAAACCCAACCGGGTTACTTCATAGGATTTTCTCGATCGACTTTGGTTTATAGTCTCCGAGTCTTCCTATGAAAACCCGACCGAGTTACTTCATAGGATTTTCTCGATCGACTTTGGTTTATAGTCTCCGAGTCTTCCTATGAAAACCCGACCGGGTTACTTCATAGGATTTTCTCGATCGACTTTGATCTGTACGAAAGTATAATACTTGGGCTAACCTCGTGTTGGCCTGTAATTCCTTGAGGGGAGCTGAATAGGCCTTTATGATTTCCCCTTATTTTACTGCTTGAAAAATAGAAAGGAGGCTTCTCCTGATATTTATCAATTTGTATGAACCATATTTATTTCCTGTGTCAATATTTATCTTGCTTGACTTTCATCAAAGAAACAAAGTACATAAACTGCAAGTATCTCAACTCGCCTGGGAATTCCAATAACTGTGAACATATTTAAAGTAATATGATCAAATCAGGCTCGATAGTGTTGCAAATGATTAGCGCTCCAAGGGCGTTCCAACACTCTTCCTTCGACATCTTGGAGATAGTAAGAGTCTGACGTGAGCTTTTCTATCACTTTATAAGGCCCTCCCCATTGTGGTGCCAACTTGCTAACATCTCCCACAGGCTTAACTCGTTTCCATACTAAATCCCCTACTTGGAAGAATCTGGGGATGACCCTTTTGTTATAATTCTGTCTCATCCTTTGTCGATATGATATAAGACGAGTAGCAGCTTTATCCCTTATTTCCTCGATTAAGTCCAGCTCCATAATTCGTCGGTCTCTATTATCTTCATCATACAATTGTCTTCTGTCAGACTCTACTCCTACCTCAATGGGGATTACTGCTTCTCCTCCATAGACTAATTGGAAAGGAGTGATTCCTGTAGCTTCATGAGGCGTAGTACGATATGCCCAGAGAACACTGGGTAACTCGTCTACCCAGCTACCTCCAACATGATCTAGCTTAGTTTTTAGTCCTCTAATAATCTCCCTATTAGTTACTTCTGTTTGACCATTGCTCTGCGGGTAAGCTACAGAGGTGAAGGCCTGGGTAATCCCATAACTCTGACACCAGTCTAGGATTCTATCACCTTGAAACTGTCTTCCATTATCAGAGACCAACTTATGAGGAATGCCAAACCTACAGATTATATTTTTCCATAAGAATTTAATGACCGCGTCTTCTGTAATTCTAGCAAGTGGTTCTGCTTCCACCCATTTAGAGAAATAATCCACAGCCACCAGCAAGAACCTCCTCTGTGCAGCAGCCATAGGAAATGGACCCACTATGTCCATACCCCATTGATCAAAGGGACACGAGACTATAGAGGTTCTTAATAACTGGGTAGGGTGATGTAATATATTCTGATGCTTTTGACAAGAAATACAAGTTCTTACCAATTTAGCGGCATCTTCATATAGAGTAGGCCAGAAATATCCCTCTAGGAGGATTTTACGAGCCAAAGATCTTCCTCCTATATGACTACCACAAGAGCCCTGATGCACCTCCTGTAAAATAAATTGTGTGTCTTCTGTGCCTACACACTTGAGCAAAGGTCTGGAAAAAGCCCTTTTATATAATTGCCCCCCCCCCCCACCATAGTATATTGAGCAGCTCGTTTTTTAAATACCCTGGCTTGTAAATATAATATAATTTGAGCTCGCTAATCACCTTGAATTTCTATATCAGTCTGTCTTTCAATACAGGAAATTAACAGGGTCTGTTCCACTGGTCGATCAAGACTCCATGGTACTTCAGCAGAGGCTAGCTTAGCTAATTCATCTGCCACTTGATTCTCTGATCGAGGAATTTTTTGTATGCTCACATCTTGAAATTGAGACTTCAACTTATCGAATGCCTCTGCATATAACTTAAGTCTGTCATTATTGATTTCAAAATTACCTGATAATTGTTGAGCTGCTAGCTGAGAATCAGAATATATAAGGACTCGAACTGCTCCTACATGCCGAGCAGCTTGTAAGCCAGCTATGAGAGCTTCATATTCAGCCTCATTATTGGTGGCTCTGTAATTTAATCTAATGGAAAGTTGAAGTCTGTCTTCTTTTGGGGATATAAGAAGAATACCAATCCCACTGCCTTGTCTAGTTGCAGAGTCATCCACATAAATTTTCCAGGTATCTTCTTCTTCTGGGCCTTGAACCTCTATGATGAAATCTGCTAGAGCTTGTGCCTTGATGGCCGAGCGGGGTTGATATTGGATGTCATATTCCCCAAGCTCGGTCGTCCATTTGACTAACCGTCCTGATGCTTCTGGGTTGAGCAATACCCGTCCGAGAGTGCTATTGGTTAAGACAATAATCTCATGTGCTAAGAAATATGGGCGCAACCTCCGAGCAGTCAATATCAGAGCATAAGCCAGTTTTTCTAGTGTAGTGTATCTACACTCCGCTCCTTTTAATAAATGACTAGAAAAATATACAGGTTGTTGCTCTTTTCCTTCCTGTCTGACTAATACAGAGCCTACGGCATTTTCATTAGCCGACAAATACACCCACAAAGTCTCTCCTGCCATATGTTTAGCCAACACAGGGAGGGTAGCTAAATAATCTTTCAACTCCTGAAAAGCCTTATCGCATTCTTCATTCCATTGAAACTTAGTAGCCTTTCTGAGTATTTTAAAGAAATGAAAACTGCGATCGGCTGATCTGGAAATAAATCTAGATAAGGCTGTGATTCGGCCTGTCAATCTTTGAGCTTCTCTCAGGCTGCGGGGTGGCTCCATGCTCTGCAATGCCTTGACCTTGCTCGGGTTGGCCTCTATCCCCCGTTCGGACACCATATATCCCAGGAATTTTCCTCCCTTTGCGCCGAACAAGCATTTGCTTGGGTTCAACTTGAGCCCATACTGTCTTAATGTCTTCCAAGTCTCCTCTATATCCCTACATAGCTTGAAGAGACTTAATTAAGATGTCATCAACATATACTTCCATATTCCTACCAATCTGCTTCTGAAAGACCTTATTCATAAGCCTTTGATAGGTTGCTCCTGCATTCTTTAGTCCAAAGGGCATAACATTATAACAATAAGTGCCTTCAGATGTTATAAAACTAACCTTTTCTTGATCCTCTTTGGCCAAGGGGACTTGATGATAACCTTGATATGCATCCAGCATGGAAATATATTCGCATCCGGCAGTAGAATCAACTAGTTGATCAATCCTGGGTAAGGGATAGTAATCCTTCGGGCAAGCTTTGTTGAGATCTCGAAAGTCAATGCACACTCGCCATTTATTCCCAGGTTTAGAGACTAACACCACATTAGCCAACCAACTTGGGAATTGCACTTCCCTAATGTATCTGGCCTCCATAAGCTTGGTTATTTCTTCCTTGATAATCTGATTTTGCTCCATACTGAAACTCCTCTTCCTTTGCATGACGGGGCGGGCATCCGGAAAGACATGCAAAGAATGCTCCATGACAGCAGGAGAAATGCCCGAAACTTCTTTGGGAGTCCAGGCAAATACATCATTATTCTTGTTCAAACATTGCACCAACTCAGCTTTAAGATCAGGATCGAGATCGGCTGCAACGTAGGTGGTAGCTTCTGGCCGCCTAGTCTAGATTTGAACTTCTTCCTTTTCCTCATAAACCAGGGCAGGCTGCTTTTCGCGAATGACATTAACTTCCATTCTTTGAATCTTCCGAGCGGTGTTAGCCTTAGTCCGAATGATTTCTACGTAACATTTTCGGGCTGTCTTTTGATCACCCCGTACTTCTCCGACCTGATCCTCCACGGGAAACTTAATCTTCTGACAGAAAGTAGAAACGACCGCCCTGAACTCATTCAGGGCAGGCCGACCCAATATCACATTATAAGAAGATGGAGCATCTACTACCATAAAGTAGGATCTCCTGGTTCTCATCAGGGGTTCCTCTCCCAGAGAAATGGCCAATTTTATTTGACCCAAAGGTTGCACTTCATTGCCTGTGAATCCATACAGAGGAGTTGCAATCGGTTGAAGTTCACTGGGGTCAACTTGTAGCTGATCAAAAGCCTTTTTGAATATAATGTTGACTGAGCTGCCAGTGTCTATGAAGGTACGGGCGATGGCGTAGTTAGCTATCACAGCTTTGATGATTAATGCGTCATCATGAGGTATCTCTACCCCCTCAAGATCCTTGGGCCCGAAGCTTATTTCAGAACCGGCTGCTCGTTCCATGCTGCATCCTACTGCATGAATCTCCAACCTTCGGGCGTGTGCTTTTCTGGCTCTTTTAGAATCCCCATCAGTGGGTCCGCCCGTAATCATGTTAATATTGCCCCGAGCAGCATTGTTTCTGTTCTCTTCCTGACGAGTCATTGTGGCCTCGGAAGGTGCTTTATCTGATACTTGGCTGGTACCAGCTGGGACTGACATTGCTTCTTGCCGGGTTCCATCCGGGTGATATTTCGGTTTGAGTGGACTTTGTTGCCTGGGGTATTGTTGCCGGTAATAGTTCTGCTTCTGATAGCGCTCTTTATTGACTCTTCTATTTCTCAAAACAAAACAGTCATCAGAGTGATGACTGCTAGTTTTATGATAAGTACACCATCTCCTCGGTGCCTCCGGCTGCATCTCTACATGCTGTACAGCTTGTGGACGATAATCTGGTTGCCGATGAGGTGGATGAGTAGTTCTAGGTCCTCTTGGTGGGGGTACCGGGGTCGGAGCCTTCTCCTTCGCATGAGTAGGAGAAGAGGGAACACCTTCTTTCCTACGAGCAGCTTGGGCTTCTTCTACGTTAATGAACTCAGTGGCACGTTCAATCAGAGAATCAAAATTAACAGGAGGATTTCTTACCAGATCTTTAAAGAAATCATTATCATTTAGACCCTGAGAGAAAGCACTTACTAATATTTCAGTAGTAGCATTAGGTACATCTATAGCTACCTGATTGAACCTTTTAATATATGCCCGGATGGATTCTTTAGACGTCTGCTTAATTGAAAATAGGCTCCACGGGGTCTTATTATACCTTTTGTTGCTGGAGAAATGATGTAGAAAGACTTTCTTGAAATCTTTAAATTTTCGAATAGACTTTTCAGGCAATCTCTTGAACCAGCGTTGCGCTGCTCCCCCAAGAGTAGTGAGAAACATCCGACACTTCACCCCATCGGAGAATTGTTGCAACAAGGCTACATTCTCAAATTTTAACAAGTGATCTTCCGGATCTATGGTTCCGGTATATTCTCCAATTTACAAATTCTGATATCTCTTAGGAAGTGGGTCATCTAATACACTTTGTGAAAATGGGGAGATGACCTTTTCCGGTGAACTATCACTAGTTATCATTTTAATCTTACGCTTCTCTCTGTCCGGCGCCTCACCAGAGGACTCTTGGAACACAGGCCTCTTACCCCCTGGATCCAAGGGAGTGCGAAGGAAAGCTCGTGGACGCCTGGTTGGAGAAACAGTAGCTGGAGGAAAATACAAAGGTTCTTCTTCTTCCATCTCCTTTCCTTTCCGATGCTCAGTAGTTGATATCGCCGGATGATGAGCCGTCGGCAAAGTGGCCCCAGTATGAGCTTGCAGTTGTTGTTGCTGTTGTTGTAGGACTTTCTGAACATGAGAATTAATGAGGAGATCCAAATCTTCGCGACTGATAGTAAGTAGGTTCGACTTCCCAGCCTCTTCCATCACGTAGTCTCAGATTCAGGTGAAGTTTCCCACAGACGGCGCCAAATTTGATCCTGTCTGAGAAGCTGACCGTGAAGGAGATCCGGAAGAAGGAGATCCACTGTAATGACGAAGAATAATCCCGGTGAAACCTCGACCCGAGAAACCCAAAGCGGATCGGAAGAAAACCCGAGTCACCGAAGGAAATCTGATAAGTAGGAAGAAATCCCCGTCCAAATAGGAGAAAGCCGAACCTTCAAGCTCCCGAGGCTCCCTGCGCACAAGAGACCAACCAACACTATCGTCATTGACCTAAGACCGGGGTGGGAATCCCTGGCTAGGCCCTCCGACGCTCAAGTTAGTGATCTCTCTTGATGCCGAGGAAAGAAGAAGAAAGAAGATGAACAGTAGCCCCAGAATTAGAGATGTGAACTTACCTAGCCAACGGAGAGGATTCCCCCTTTTATACCACTTCATATAACCTCCGTAGTCACGAACTGGACCCCGATTTGTTAGAATTCGTTATGACATCAGCTGCGTACTTAGGGAAGATGATTTTTAAGGAATCTTTTTTGTGTACCCCAGATGTACCTTCTTTGTCGTGTAGCGCCTGCAAGACAAGCTGAAAGCATATTTCCCACCAAAATATATATTCTCTATCATGAATTATTCTATTCGGTATATTCATGTATGATTCTCCTTCATGTGCCTTCTGTTTGTATTTTTGTTATGTTAAAAAATAACATTTTATTCAACATGTTTCTAAGGTATTCATTGAAGGAACTATGCGGGTTCTTTGCTCGAAAGAACCCTCTTGACCGATATTGGTCTATCTTTGCCTCAGAGTATGTAGCGGTCGTTATTGGCTTACCTTCATACGGCAAGCATTTATCGACCGATATTGGCCTACCTTCGTTCGGCAGGCATGTATCGACCGATATTGGCCTACCTTCATTCGGCAGGCATGTATCGATCGATATTGGCCTACCTTTGTTCTGAAAGTATGTTTAGGCCGTTATTAACTTACCTTCAAGCATTTATCGACCGATATTGGCCTACCTTCGTTCGGCAGGCATGTATCGACCGATATTGGTCTATCTTTGCTTTGGAGTGTGCATTGGTCGTTATTAACTTACCTTCATACGGCAAGAATGTATCGACCGATATTGGCCTACCTTCGTTCGGCAAGCAGGTATCGACCGATATTGGCCTACCCTTGTTCTGAAAGTATGTTTCGGCCGTTAATAACTTACCTTCAAGCATTTATCGACCGATATTGGCCTACCTTCGTTCGACAGGCATGTATCGACCGATATTGGTCTATCTTTGCTTTGGAGTGTGCATCGGTCGTTATTAACTTACCTTCATACGACAAGAATGTATCGACCGATATTGGCCTACCTTCGTTCGGCAAGCAGGTATCGACCGATATTGGCCTACCTTCGTTCGGCAGGCATGTATCGACCGATATTGGCCTACCTTTGTTCTGAAAGTATGTTTCGGCCGTTATTGGCCTTCCTCCTTTGACTCTTTTCTTCCTTTTCTTTCCTCATCTGAAGACCCACAAAACCTAACCCATATCAGTATGCAAGACTCTAAGAAAGGTTTTCTACCTTTTAGGCATGGAGTATCTTTATCTAAAGAGATGTCTCCTAAGACATCAAAAGAGATAGAAGAGATAAAGGTAGTTCCTTATGCTTTAGCTGTAGGAAGCCTAATGTATGCTATGCACGAGATCGGATATCTGTTTTACCGTGGGCATGGTTAGCAGATATCAAAGTAATCCAGGACAAGGACATTGGACTGTCGTAAAGCATATATTAAAGTACTTTAGAAGGACTAGAGATTATATGCTGGTATACCAAGCAGATGACCTGCTCCCTGTGGGTTATGTTGGTTGCTACTCGGAAAACCTAGAGGTTCCACTGTACAAAAATTTTGTACAAAGGTCTGAACCTTTTCCTAGCTACCATGTGTTCTTTTAAATTAAATTTTGGATCGCCTGCGGAACTTAACACGTTTGATCCAAAACTTAATCTATTTGTTCTTTTAGGTTTTGACTTGGATCTCCTGCGGAACTTAACACGTTCGACCCAAGTCTCCTTAAGTTATTAATTCCATTAAATATTAATTTCCATAAAAGGTTCCCAGTACTGACGTGGCGAGGCACATGGCCTTCTTGGATATGGGAGCAACCACCACCGACTAGACAAAACCTTTAATAGAAAGCTAATATTTAATTTCCTAAAATAACTTTAGGTTAACCAAAGAGAACAATCAAATCACAAGGAAAAGAAAGAAAACAAAAGAACACAACTTCGAAAAACATATTCGAAATACTAGAACGTAAGCCTCTTGTATTTGGTATTATTTTCAAAAATAACTAGTATGATGCGGAAAGAAAAAATACTAGTTATACCTTATAGAAAGACCTCTTGATCTTCTACCGTATTCCTCTTCTAACCTCGGACGTTGTGTGGGCAACGATCTTCCGAGATGAGAACCACCAAGCACCTTCTTCTTCCTTCTAGGTTTCGGCCACCAAAATTCTCCAAGAGAAGTAGAGGTCCGGCCACCACCACCAAGCTCCAAGGGATGCAAGAAACAAAACCTCCTTTGTCTCTTTCTTCTTCTAGCTAGAACCGGCCACCATCAAGAGCTCCAAGAGGGATTGCCACCGGCCACAAGAAGAAGAGAAGAGAAAGAAGCTAGGGCCGGCCACCAAGGAGGAAAAGAGAGGAAGAATAAAATAGAGTTGATCACCCATGAAGGCACCTCTACCCCCTCTTTTATAATCCTTGGTCTTGGCAAATAAGGAAATTTAATTAAAAACTTCCTTAATTCTTTTGCCATTAAAAAGGAAATTTTATAAAAATAAATTTTCTTTTCTATTTGTAATGGCCGGCCACCTTAATCCCTTTAATCAAGAAAATTTTAATTCACACAAGAATTAAAACTTCCTTATTTGCTTTCGGAAATTTATAAAAATTTCTCAAATAATTTTTCCCTTCATGGTGGTTAATAAAAAGGAAATTAAAATATTTCTTTTAAACATGTGGATAAAAAGAAAGTTATCTCTAAAAATTAAAATCTCTTTTAATCTACAAATAAGGAAAGATATCAAATCTTTTCTTAATCTTTTGTAGAAACTTATAAAAGAGAATATTTAATTTTAAACTCTCTTTTAAATCATGAACATGATTAAAATTGAAAGTTTTCTTAAAATTTAAAATTCTCCTCTAATCAACAAATAAAGAAAGATTTCAAATTTTAAACTCTCTTTTAAACATGTAGATGATTTACAAATAAGGAAAGTTTTTACCAAAAATTAAAACCATCCTTTTAATCTACAAATAAGGAAAGAGATTAATCTCTTCTCTTAATCTTTTGTAGAAAGTTATAAAAGGAAATTTTAATTTTTAAACTCTCTTTTAAATCATGATATCCACATAAGAAATAATTTTAATAAAAAAAACCCTTTTAATATTCTAGTGGTCGACCACCTAAGCTTGGGACCCAAGCTTTGGCCGACCACCTACATGGCTCATCCACTTGGTCTTGGCCGGCCCTAGCTTGGGTTCCAAGCTAGCTTGGCCGGCCCCATTGGATGGGTAAGAAGGTGGGTATGCGGTGGGTATAAATCTCTATATACTAGAGGCTACGATAGGGACCGAGAGGAGGAATTGGTTTTGGTCTCCTGATAAAATTAAGCATCCGTCGCCCAACACACAACTTAATTTCATCAATAATAATTCATTCCACTAAAGAACTATTATTGAACTACCGCACCAATCCCAAATTACATTTTGGGCTCCTTCTTATTATGAGTGTGTTAGTCTCCCTGTGTTTAAGATAACAAATGTCCACTAATTAAGTAAGTTACTGACAACTCACTTAATTAATATCTAGCTCCAAGAGTAGTACCACTCAACTTCATCGTCATGTCGGACTAAGTCCACCTGCAGGGTTTAACATGACAATCCTTATGAGCTCCTCTTGAGGACATTCTCAACCTAGATCACTAGGACACAGTTTCCTTCTATAATCAACAACACACACTATAAGTAATATCATTTCCCAACTTATCGGGCTTATTGATTCATCGAACTAAATCTCACCCATTGATAAATTAAAGAAATAAATATCAAATATATGTGCTTGTTATTATATTAGGATTAAGAGCACACACTTCCATAATAACTGAGGTCTTTGTTTCTTTATAAAGTCAGTATAAAAGAAACGACCTCTAATGGTCCTACTCAATACACTCTAAGTGTACTAGTGTAATTATATAGTTAAGATAAACTAATACCTAATTACACTACGACCTTCCAATGGTTTGTTCCTTTCCATTATGGTCGTGAGCTACTGTTTATAATTTATAAGGTACTGATAACATGATCTTCTGTGTGTGACACCACACACCATGTTATCTACAATATAAATTAATTGAACAACTACATTTATCATAAATGTAGACATTTGACCAATGTGATTCTTATTTCTAGATAAATGTTTATACCAAAAGCTAGGCTTTTAGTATACACTCTAACAGGTTACACGGATTCTGACCTCCAATCACATAGGGACAAATAGTAAGTCAACCTTGAGGTTTTATGTTTACTTTAGGAGGTAAATTCATAACAATGGAGGAGTGTTAAGCATAGATGCTTTTTCGAACTCCACAATAGAAGTTGAGTATGTGGCAGTCTTTGAGGCAGCCATAGAAGCTGAATGGCTCAGTAACTTCATGATGGACTTTGATGTGATTCCTGGTTTTCCCAAAATTATGGTGCAGTAGCAAACTCGAAGGAACCATGAGCCCATAAGGCAAGTAAACACATAGAGTGCAAGTACCATCCAATATGAGACATCGTATAACGAGGAGAAGTTGTTGCCGCCTAGATTGCATCAGATGATAACCTGGAAGATCCTTTTACTAAGGCCCTTAAGGCAAGAGCTTTTGATGAGCATGTTGAAGGGTTGGGAATCAGATGTATGGCAGGGTATATGGAAGCATAGTCTTTTAGTATAAGTGAGAGATTGTTAGAGTGTATACTAAAAGCCTAGTTTTTGTAAATATTTATTTTGAAATAAAGAATCACATTGGTCAAATGTCTACATTTATATGCTAAGTGTAGTTGTTCAATTAATTTATATTGTAGATAACATGGTGTGTGGTGTTACACACAGAAGATCATATTATCAGTTCCTTATAAATTATAAACAGTAGCTCATGACTAAGATGGATAAGGAACAAACCATTGGAATAGTCGTAATGTAATTTGGTATTAGTTTATCTTGACTATAAACTTACACTTGTATACTCTGAGTATATTGAGCAGGAGCATTTAAGGTAAGTTCTTTTTATACTGACTACATAAAAGAATGAGACATTTGTTATTATGGAAGTGTGTGCTCTTAATCATGATATAATAACAAGCACAAATACTCAATATTCATTTCTTTAATTTATCAAAGGGTGCGATTTAGTTCGATAAATCAATAGGCCCGATAAGTTGGGAAATGATATTATTTATATGGTGTGTTATTGATTATAGAATGAAACTGTGTCCTAATAATCTAGGTTGATGATCTCCCCAAGAGGAGCTCATAAGGATTATCATGTAAACCCTGCAGGTGGACTTAGTCCGACATGACGATAAGGTTGAGTGGTACTACTCTTGGAGCTAGATATTAATTAAATGAGTTGTCAATAACTCATTTAATTAGTGGACATTCTATATCTTAAACACAGGGAGATTAACACACTCATGATAAGAAGGAGCCCATATAGCTAGTAATATGGTATTGGTGCGATAGTTCAATAATAACTCTTTAGTGAATGAGATATTATTGATGAACTCGAGTTGGGTGTTCGGGGCGAATACGGGAAGCTCAAGTTCATCGGGAGACCAAAAACCAATTCTTCCTCTCAGTCCCTGTCGTAGCCTCTTAATTATAAAGTGTTATACCCACCCTTACCCACCTTCTTATCCACCTTAAGGTGGCCAACCAAGCTTAGCTTGGAGCCCAAGCTAGGGTCGGCCAAACCAATGTTAGATGGGTCAAGTAGGTGGCCGGCCCTAACTTGAACCCACGCTTAGGTGGCCGACCACAATTAAATAGAAGGAGTTTATTTAAAATCTTTCCTTATATGGAAGCCATGGTTTTAAAAGAAAGTTTAAAATTTAAATCTTTCCTTTTATAGCTTTCTACAAAAGATTAAGAGAAAAGTTTGATATCTTTCCTTATTTGTAGTCAAAAAGAAGATTTTAATTTTTGATAAAACTTTCCTTTTTGTAACCATCCTCATGGTTTTAAAAGAGAGTTTTAAAATTTAAATCTTTCCTTTTATAGCTTTCTACAAAAGATTAAGAGAAAAGTTTGATATCTTTCCTTATTTGTAGTTAAAAGGAAGATTTTAATTTTTGATAAAACTTTCCCTTTTTGTAACCATTCCCATGATTTAAAAGAGAGTTTTAAAAATTAAATCTTTCCTTTTATAGTTTCTACAAAAGATTAAGAGAAATGTTTGATATCTTTCCTTATTTGTAGATTGAAAGGAAGATTTTAATTTTGGAGAAAACTTTCCTTATTGTAATCATCCACATGTTTTAATAGAGAGATTTTAATTTATAAAAATTTCCTTTTATAACCAACCATGAAGGGAATTTTTAAAGAGAAAATTTTATTTTAAAAATTTCTAGAAACAAATTAGTAAGTTTTAATTTTGTGTTTAAAACTTTCCTTGTTTGGAGGAATTGAAGTGGCCAGCCACATTGATAAAGAAAAAGGAAATTTTTTTAATTAATTAAATTTTCCTTTCAATGGCAAGGAAAATAAGGAAGTTTTTATTAAAACTTTCCTTATTTGCCAAAACCAAGAAATATAAAAGAGAGGGTAGAGGTGCCTCACCTCACAAGAACATACATCTAGTATTCCTCTCTTCTCTTCCTTGTGGTGGTCGGCCCTCTCTTCTTCCTCTTCCCCTATTCTTCTTCTTAAGTGGCCGGCGACATCATCTACTTGGAGAGATCTTGGTGGCCGGATTTTGCTTGGAGAAGAAGAAGAGATAGGAGGCATTGTTTCCTAGCATCCCTTGGAGCTTGGTTGGTGGCAAAAGTTCTTCAACTCTAGAAGAATCTTGGTGGCCGAAACTTGCAAGAAGAAGAAGCTTGGGTGGATTCTCGTCTTGGTAGATCGTCGCCCACACGACGTCTAAGATAAGAAGAGGAATACGACAGAAGATCGTGAGGTCTATAAGCTATAAAAGGTATAACTAGTTATTAGTTTCCGCATCATAACTAGTTTATCCTTTTATTTAGATCTTAAAATACCAAACACAAGAGACTAATGAATCTAGGTTATCGAATTTATGTTTTCAATTTTGTGTTTTTTTTTTTGTTTTTCGAGCTTGTGATTCGATTGTTCTTTTTGGTTAAACCTAGGGTTACTATAAGGAAATTAAATATTGAATTTCGTTAAAAGGCTTTGTCTAGGAAGTGGTGGATACTCTCATACCCAAGAAGACCTAGTGCCTCGCCATGTTTAACTTGGAAGTCGATCTTTGAAATTAATATTTAATTGAATTTGTAACATAGGTGGATTTGGATTAATAATGTTAAGCATCGTTTGCGATCCAAGTCTTAACCTCTAAGAACAGATAAGTTAAATTTAGAATCAATAATGTTAAGTTCTGTTTGCGATTCCAAATTTAATTTCTAAAGAACACAATAGGTTGTTAGGAATGATTCAGGACTTGTACAAAATTTTTATACAAGGGAACCAGTATGATATTCCGAGTAGAAACCAACAAGCCCTTCGACCCGTCTGGACTTCGTGTCAGCTATCCGGTCAGTCCGTCGACCTAGCTGGACTTCGTGCCAAATGTCCGGTCAGCCCATCAATCCGTTTGGACTTCGTGCTAGCTATTCGATCAGTCCGTCGACCTAGCTAGACTTCATGTCAAACATCCGGTTAGCCCATCGACCCGTTTGAGCTTCTCCTGCACACTCGATCAGAGTGTTAAATAACAAAGAAACTAACTTAACGTATTTTGTCATTCATCAATACTTGAGTTAGACCGTTAGTGCTAAACGCACCAACAGTGGTAACCTTAGGCAGAAAGTCTAGTAGGTCTGGAGGACCGGATTGGCATCAGGTATGCTCTCCTGAGTGGAGTAGGTGAGGACTTCTTCCCCGGAAGAGGGAACAGTAGGGGTCGGTTCGACCTAGGATTTTCGGTCGGAAATCCGAAATCAGAACCGGACAGTCCGAAGACTGTCAAAACATTTCTATTACTATGTTTATTATGTGCTAATTTTGTTTTGCAGGATATGTTGGTATTTTGTGAACTAACATGTTTTACAGGGTTGAAAAAGCAAAGTATGCCTCGGATGAACAGTACCCGAGGCGTCCTCATGGAGCTTGGAGGCACATCAGGTGCAAAGGATAAGATGTACGCACGGCAAGGCTAGAGGCGCCTCAGACAACCTTGAAGGCGCCTTCAAGAGGTATGGAGGCGCCTTCAAGAGGATTAGCGAGGACTTCTTCTGCGCTTATCCGCGCGGCTGACTTGGCTATGATGGAGGCACCCTCATGGGGCTTTGAGGCGCCTTCAATAGCCATTATATGCATATCTCGATCAGCAGCTCCATTCAACAAATTCCAAGTGATCATTCTCCCACGTGTTGCTTACGAGACTTTCCGATTGAGCTATGACAAGTACCCGACAACCTGAAGCTGCGAAATTTCCATATTGTGTTATCGATATAGCTTTTTCCAGCATTGTTTGTAATCATTCTTTGTAATCCTTTTGCACGATTATAGTTGTTGTCCAAAGTAAACGCTCAACGAGCATGGGCCTTGGAGCAAGAGTCGCCCAAGGCTCCGAACCAAGTAAAAATACTTGAGTCTTTTTGTGTGTGCTTTATTTATTTCCGTTGCGGTACTCGTACGTTTTCAAATACGACAAGTGAAAGCCACGAGCGCTATTCACCCCCCTCTAGCGCTTCTCGATCCAACATTTTTGCATGTTAGTTTTAGAAATACTTGGAAACAGTTTTCAAAATACTTTTTAAGTTGTCCAAGTAGATTCTCCCTTTTAACCTGATATTATTTTGAAAATATTATTCATTCAAAAATAGTCCTTAAGTGTCTAACCTTTAGTTACTAACTAACTACTAGAAGATAGCAGTGTTCACTTAGTCAAGTTAAGTACTAATGTCTAGTTAGAAATTTGTTGAAAAGGGACTACTTAACTTGATCAATGTATTATTATATTTTCCGCCCAAACTTATGTTGATACACTGGTATAAGCATATGAAGTCCAGACAAAAGGTCTACGCATCTTACATCATTCAATGTTCAAGATAGACATAGTGTATTTGTAAGATGCTTATTATATAGATCTATAGGATCATGCTTTCTAGGGATTTGTCCTAGACAAAGGCCAAAATAAATTTTCAAACACTAAAAAAATGGAAATTTTTAGAAAGATTTTTCCTAAAATTTATAATTTTTTTAAAAATTTATTTTATAATAAGAGTCTTAGTCTAACATTCCCAGTTTCCTTCTTAGATTCCTAATGTTAAAGTTAAGTTCGACTTCATGTTTCAAGTTTAATTCAATTAAGTTTTACTTATTAATTATTTAATTCAATTTTAAGTTTAAGTTAATAAAACTGTAGTTGATTTAATTATTTGTTTAATTAAGATTTAGGTTTAGATTAATTAACTTTAATTGATTAAACTTTAAGTTTAGGATTTCATTAAAGTTAGATTTTTAAAATAATTTTTAAAGGATTTTTAAAATAATTTTTAAGATAAATTTTAAAAAAATTAATGTAATACATTAATTAACTTTATGTTTAATTTTATTTAAATTAAATTAAATTAAATTAAATTAAATTAATTTTAATATAATTTAATTTAATTTTATTTACTTTTAATTTAATTTATCTTAATTTAATTTAGTTTAATTTAATTTTTAATCCTTATTTATCCCACCCGATCTATATTTTCAATTAAGTGAATCCTATAATTTTACGAGATGAGTTAAGTTAAATTTCAGGATTTGGTTTAAATTGTGTTAAATTCAAGTTCAACTTTGTGTTCAACAAATAGGCATTTTTTAGATAAACATCAAAGCAGTAGTGAGTCACCTGGACATCTTTAGAGTAACCACGCTTTCAAAATTTTCAAAATAGTCATGCCCACTGAACTTAGTACAAAACTTTGGTCTAACCAGCTTGGATTAGTAATGGGTAGCTTTAATTAGTTCCATTAAGCCAAATGCACTAGGTCGAAACTATATTTTTTCTAGATATACATAAACAGAGCTTCCCTAATCTACTATTATCCAAAAAATTTTCAGTGCTATTTGTTAGGTTAAACTTTTGCCCCTAATTAAGCAAGTCCTAATTACCCAGTCGGATAAATAATTATTTTGAAGGTGTCAACCAATTTAATGTCTCCCCTGAATTATTAAACTTGGATTTTGTTTAATTAGGATTAATTAAGTTTAGTCAAGATTTAATTAATTATAATTTATGTTGAATTTAAATTTCTAATTTTGAATTAATTAAGTTGGTTAAATTATCCTTAAGATTTAAATTTTCTTTTAATTTTAAATTTATTAAATTGTTTGAATTATCTTTGTTTAAAAGATTATATTTAATATTTATGTTTTTATTAATTTTTTATTTTAAATTAGTTAAATTGTTTAAATTATCTTTCTTTAAAGATTTATCTTTAATGTTTAACTTTTTATTAATTGTTAATTTTGAATTTGTTAGATTTAGTTTTGATTTTATTAATCTCTTTTATATTGTTAGTTGTATTTATTAGATTAGTTTTACCTGTAGATTTATCCTTAAGATTTTTATTTATTAAATTATTTTTATTTTGGATAGAAATTTCTAGATTGACACTATTTAGATTATCAAATATTTTGTTAAGAAATTTATTAATTTTATCTAGATCTTTAATTTTATCATTTAAATTTTTAGATCTATTTAAATTTGAATTATTAATTTAATTTTGAGATGTATTTAAATTTAAATTTTATGAATTAATTACAACTAAAGTTTTATTAATTATTTTATTTAATTTTGAATTTTTTGATTTAATTAAATCAAATTTGTTTAGACTTTATGAATTAATTAGATCTAAATTGTTTAATATGTTTACAGGAGTATTTTTATGAATATCTAAATTATCATACAGATTTATAGAAGAATTTTCTAAACTATCATGTATATTATTTAAATTGCTACTGATAAAGGTATTTTAGTAAATATTACTAACCTTAAGTGTGCCCCCTAATTCTGGAGGCTTCTCCATTGGATTGAAATCGAGCCTGGATTCATTTTTATCTTGTTCCTCTAGCTTCAACGACTTCTCATGAAGTTTGGTCAGGTGAGTCCAAAACTTGTAGGCATCTTTGACCTTTCCTATCGTACAAGTAACTTTGTTAGGTAATAAATATGAAATTAGCTTTATGACCTTTTGGTTTACTTTAGAGTTCTGATAAGATTGCTTCAGCGTCATGCCACCATCAAAGTCGTTCATCAGGACGAAGCTTTCCATTTACATCCTCTATAAATTGAATTCATCCTTCTTGTATATCTCGTATAGAGATGGTTGGTTGATGTTCTGCTTGAGCATCTCTTTGTACTCCATTTCACTTACACAACACAATTTCATAGAGAAATTTCTAGACTAGGCCTTGGGATAAGTAGCGTGGGAGGATGATAAGTATAAAAAGAAACTCAATTGGTGTTGGACCAATTCAGAGTATTTTGCAACATAAAAAGCTTATCCAAAAGAGGTGATTGTACTAATTTGAACTAGGTCAAAAATCTTAAAACTGAATGAGATTTAAAAAGAAAGAAAACAAAAGGGTCCCCTTTACTCGATTGGTGGTTACACCAATTCAGAGTGTTATCTCGCTCTGATACCACTTGTTGAATCGTAAAGACGCTAGGAGAGGTGACTAGCATTCTTCATTTTTCAGAAATCACAAGAAGACGCAGCGGAAATAATCAAAGTAAAAGAAAAGAGAACGCTAGCACAGGTAGTTTTACTTGGTTCGGAGCCTTTGACGACTCTTACTCCAAGGCCTGCACTCGCTGAGTGTTTCCGTTGAACAATCACTATAATCATGAGGCAATTACAGAACTTTAAATACAATTGTAGGAATTAAATTATATTGACAATACAACTTGAAAAACTTGGGCATAGATTGTTGGAGCAACTTTTCGGTATCCTGGAGACCTTTTCGGAATAGTGCGCGAGTATGAAAGTTGTAACAATTGTTGTTTTGAAGCTGTTAGTCGAAGCCTCCTTTTATAACCTTGTCCGGGCGTCTGTATCCCCTCCCAAATGCATGGATTGTGCTAATGTAGTGAGCTCTTGTTGAAACTTCATCCTCGAAGTTTATCCACCTCTGGACGCCCGAACTCCCTTCTAGCGCTTGGACCGTTGATGTGGGTTAGGCTAGTCGTCGTGCTCTAACTCAACTTCTGGATGAACTTTTCTGGTCTGGGTGTCTGGACCAACTCTGGGTGTTCGTACTGCTCAGGTGCCTCACCAGGCATCTGTTTGGGAGAAACTGGTTTAGGCATCGTGACCAACTCCAGGTGTCCAAAGTTTGACTACTTGGATCCCCTCTGAGTGCCCAGACCACTCTTTCTCACTTTTCTCTTTTCTACAAAAAAAAAAGTTTGTCTAGGCAATTATAATATGTTTATCCTATAAAATAAACTTAGCACAATAAGGTAGTAGTTGCAATTAGATCCTATCTCCTCGAGACTAGGATCTAGTCACAGTCTCAGCTTAAGTTTTTCAAATGGACCTAAGCTAGACCTATACCTATTGTTCCCTCAATAGGGAACACAACCTTATTGAATTTCTCCTCCAGTTACTTACCTTCACTTACCAATTGCAGACTTCCTTGATGTCAGGTTTCTTGACCCACAGGACTTCTTACCAGTTGTCAACCCAACTGGACTTCCTCTTGCCAGATTTCAACTAATCTGGACTTCCTATTAGCTATCAACCTAAATAGACTTTAGCCTAGTGTTCCGGTCCTTTAGACCCATCAAGTCCTGCACACTTAGTAAAAATGTTAGACAAATAATACATCTAACTTTAACCTATTTGTCATATATCAAAACCTGATCATTAGTGTAACTTGGACCAATATTTTTAAGTTATGGTACACAAGAAAGAGTAAAACAAGAAATGGAGTGAGTATTGTTATAGATAGTTCGTTAAAGGATGAAATTGTTCGAGTAGTTAGAAAAGAGGATAGAATTATATCCCTTAAGATAATAGTAGCGAAAGAAAATATGAACATAATTAGGTTATGGGTTTGAAATGAGAAATGAAGAAGGCAAAACTATATTAGATTTTACAATAGCATATGACCTTATATTAGCTAATTTATTTTTTAAGAAAAGAAAAAAAATACTTGGTCACGTTCAAAAGTGGGAATAATAAATCACAAATTGACTTTCTTATAATTAGAAAGAGGATAGGAAGATTTCTAGAGATTGCAAGGTCATCTCTGGAGAAAGCTTAACTACCCAACGTAGGTTAGTAGTGTTGGATATATGCCTCAAGCATAATATCAATAGAAAGGAAATATATATGACTCCTAGAATTAAGTGGTGGAAGTTAAAGGATAGGAAGCAAAATATATTTAAAGAGAAGGTAGGAGTACAAACATTGGGTGAAATATACAGTGACTCTAATATGATATAGGAAAAGATGGTATCAAAGTTGAAAATAGTAGCTGAGAGTATACTCAATGAGACAAATGGAAAGAATCTTGATGGTAGAATGAGAAAGTACAAGAGAAAGTGAAAGAAAATTAACAACTTATAAAGATTTATATATTTGTAAGAATGAGAAAAACTTTAAAAAATATACAATAGCCAAGAAAGAGATTGAGACAGTAGTGAATGAAGCAAAGAATAAAACTTTTAAATGATTATATTAAAAATTGGATAAAAAGGGAAAGAGACATTTATAGAATAGTTATAGTAAGAGAAAGGAAGACAAGAGATTTATCCAAATAAAATATATTGAAGATGAATGCAATATGATACTAATAAATAATGGAGAAATAAAAGAGTGATAGAAGAGGTATTTTTATCAACATTTTAATTAAGGCTTAAGTGACCAACTTAATTTAGGTAATTAAAGTAAGTCAAATAAGTATAGATATTTAAATTTTTAATCATAAAATTAAACTTTAGAAGTAGAACAAGTTTTAAATGGAATGCACAATGGAAAAGTTATTGGACCAGATGATATTCCGATCGAAGTATATGGAAGTGTCTAGGGAAACAAGGTATTGAATGACTTATAAAATTATTTAACATGATATTGAAAATGGAAAAAATATCTGATCAATGGAGGGTACTCTAGTTCCTTTACATAAGAACAAAGGAGACATACAAAATTGTACAAACTATAGGGGTATTAAAATAATGAGTCATACCATAAAACTTTTAGAAAGAGTAATAGAAAAAATTAAGGAAAGATCACGGTGACTGAAAATCAATTTGGGTTCATGTTTGGAAGGTCGATAATATAAGTTATACATTTTCTTAGACAATTAATCAAAAAATATCGGTAGTAACAATAAGATCTACATATGATATTCATTGACTTAAAAAAACTTATGATAGAGTTCCAAGAATAATTATATGGAGAATTCTAGAAAAGAGAGATGTTAGAGTAACATAAATTGAACTACTTAAGGATATGTATGAGAATATAACAACCAGAATAAAAACTTCAGGCGGAGTAACTGAAATATTTTTAATAAAGATAGGGTTATATAAAGAATCAGCTGTAAGTCCTTTTCTTTTTACACTAATTATGGACGAACTCACTGCACACATTCAAGGCACAGTACCGTGATGTATGTTGTTTGCAGATAATGTTATTTTGGTAGATGAAACACATGAAGGAATAAATGCTAAATATAATCTTGGCAGAAAATACTAGAAGTGAAAGATTTTAAGCTTAGTGGAATAAAGATAGAATATATGAAATGTAAGGTTAGCAATATTAGGAGTAATGAGACAATTGTTAAAAAAAGAGATTATGAGTTGCCTGGAACTGAGAGCTTTAAAAATTTAGAATCATTTTTACAAAATGATGGAAGGATTGTGAGAGATATCTTATATAGAATACAAGTATGATGGTTGAAATGGAGGAGAGTGTCAAGTATTTCATGTGATCATAAAGTACCTCTAAAATTTAAAGAGAAGTTCTACAAAATTATAGTTAGACATGTTATATTATATAGAGTTGAATGTTGGGTTATAGCTTGTTGGGTTATAACTCAAGCACATGACCAGAAGATAAGAGTTGTAGAGATGAGAATGTTGAGGTGGATGTGTGGACATACGATAATAGATAGAATAAGAAATGAGAGTATTATAGAGAAAGTCGCAGTTGCATCTATTGAGGAAAAACTCTTAGAGACACGTTTAAGATCATACTGACATGTAATTAGGTGACCTTAGACAACCAATAAATGCTCTACTTAGACGATGTGAAACTATAACAAATATGCACATCAAACGAGGAAGAGGAAGACTAACAAGGACTTGGTTAGCAATAATAAAATAAGATAAAATATATTTAAGTATAGATGATGATATAGTAGATGATAGAGTTCAATGGCATAAAAGGATCCATATAGCTGACCACACCTAGTGGGATGAGACTTAGTTGTTGTTGTTGTTGAACTCTCCAAATATCGACAAAAGTTCAAGTGAAGAAAATTCTCGAGTTTGTCCTAATCTACAACATCCTCAATTTCCATTTCCTATACAACACCCACATAATTTCCTACCTTTTACATACCCACTACCATATTATCATAATTTTTAAAGTTTTCCAAAATTTTCAAGTAGTGACCTCGAGCTCCGTTTTAAATATGTGCCTCAAAATATTGGCAGAGTAGTCTGTTGGAGAAATCTGGGTACCCTAGATTTTGATATTTTGGCAAAGATTTAAGTCAGGTTTATTGTTGTATTTGATATGTATTGTGAGTGTGTAGGATACAGGTACGACAAGAAGAGTCCAAGTGTGATCTTGGCAAAGGAGGAAAGTCCAAGGGCGAGTCTTGGCGGTGTAAGTCCAAGCATGTAGTCTTGGTAACGTAGTCTAAGTGTGACTTGGCAATGGATGAAGTCTTAGAGGCGCAGCCTCTTGGTAAAGGAAGACCCGACAACAAGGACAAGTCCGAAGGAAACTCCAGAAGGTAAAGCGTAAAGGATGGGGAGGCATCCGAGGGACGCGAGACTGATGGAGGAGGCTAGAAGCTAGGTCTAGGTTGTGCGAGTAAGGACGAGTGCATGAGATATTGTACTCAGGGTAAAATTATATGTTTAGAGTTTTATTGTAGTAATTATTGTAGCAATACTATAACAGTTACTGTAGCAATCGACTGATATTTTCATCATCAACTGTTAGCAAACAGAATGCCTCTGTTCGCTCAACCGATGTGGAGCAGTCGACTGATATCGAGCCGTTAGTCTATAATGGTTGAATTCTACTTAGTACCAGTCGACTGGTGGTTTTACCAGTCGATTGGTGGCGGGAAACATAGTTAGGTGTTTCCTCCCAAGCTCTATTTAATAGAGCTCGGGGTGCTTGGCCAAGGTTGACGAAAATAGAGGTGGTTAACCCCTATTAGAGTCTCCAAGGTCTTCTTGAGTGATCAAGAGCTTGTGCGAGTTTGTGGTGAGGTTTCTCCGCCCACAAGGAGCTACTCGAGCTAGCCGGAGGTTTTCCGTGGAGTCATCCACCGACGGATCGGGATCGTCCACCTTACGGATAGCCATGGAGTAGGAGCTCCATCTCCAAACCATGTTAAACAATGTGTTAGGTTTGCCTTCTTTTGTTAGTATTTATCTTGTATTTCCGCTGTGCACACTAACTATTGTAGGGAGTGACATTTTCGGTGAGACACTATTCACCCCCCCCCTCCCCCCCCCCTTCTAGCGGCGTCAAGGTCCCAACATAGCCAATATTTCATGCAAGGTCCATCTCATAGAATTATTCTACTTCAATTATTAGAGATTCAATCAAATGAATTGAGAAGGGTTAGTGTTGATGCAAGTGTAGTGATAAAGGGATAGAAATACCTCATGCAGTCCCTGATTCATAATTTCCTTCATTCTCATAAAAAAATAAGGCTTGAAAATATTATTCTTGATTAAGCAACCAAGACGAAAAATGAACCAAATGGAGATCATAGCAAGCAAATAGTGTGGACAGTACCAAATGATAAGCTCCTTGCAGTAGCCTACACAATCATGAGCGAAGATCTAGTAGTTGGTAATGCCCAGGAGAGTGAGTCTTTTTGGAGACGAGTGGTGGCATGTGGATAAAGCAAAATCACATTGGGCTTTGGTGAAAAATACTTAGTATGATAAAAACTCCAAGATCCTTACACTTAGGAGGCATAGGCTGAATCAATGCTGACACATTTTTTCCCATGCAAACCAACTCATTACCCTTCATTCTTCTCTTATGCACACGCAAATCCTTCAAAAATGTTGCATAATTTGGAACATGCTTGATTATCTCCAACAATGGAATATTCACCACCACTTTGCTGAATACATCCACCATCTCCTAAAATTCCTTAGCCTTTGTTGAGTCATTCTTCCCCTTGGGTTGCATTGTCTCTAAGGAAAAGGCAAGGCCATATGTGGCTCAGAACTTTGTTGTGGCCATGGGTCCAACTCTGAATCTGGACTCTGATCTGTACAATCAGAATCTGAAACTAGTATTGACGATATAGGATCTAAAGTCGATCTCCCACTCTAAAGCGTAATAGAACTAACATTTCCTTTAGGGTTCGAGATAGTCTGAGTGTAAAATACTGATCCAAATAATGAATAAATAATAAGGTTTAATAGGCTAATAGCCTTAACAGAATTTTTAGAATTTTTTTTGGAATTAATCGGAGCTTGTACGACTTATTTAGAGGAGATGCACTTATGGGCTCGAGAAAAAGTTTGTTTGGAATATCCGGAGGTGGGAGTTGATTGAGGAATAGGTCTAGGGTTTAATTAAAATCCCTAAGTTATAAAATAAAGGTTGTCCGTGCCCTAGCTTCCTCATCGCCGATTCCCTTGTTCCCGCGAGTTCCCGCGCTCGCCGGGCTCTCCTCCTCTCCCGAGCCCTCACCTCCTCCATTAAACTCCTTTCTCCCGACCTCCTCTCCCTCGCCGAACTACTTCTCCCCAAGCTAAGCCGGCGATCTCTCCCTCACCGAGCACCAGCCGACCTTTCTCCCTCGCACGAGCAGCGAGACACCGATGTTTCCAGCCATTGACGCCGCCGACCATGGGAGATCAGTAGCCGTCGAGTTTCTCCCTCACAGGACTCTGCTCGATGGTCGATCGCGCTGGCAGCACTTGCTAGCCGTTGCCCCTTTTCCCAAGCTTCTTCTTTCTTCTCCTAAGTTTTTCCAGCCGTGCCCTAGCTTTGATTTGTCGCCGGGAGGGGGAAGTTGATGAAGGGGGGGTGACGACAAACTCTTCACCTCACTTGCGGATCCGAGCAAGCCAACGTAGATTCTATCAATGAGGTACATCTCCTCCTCTTCACCGGATCTAGATCAAAGTCGGCTATTTTCTCCTTGCCTGTCTGATGGCAACTTCGAATCCTCTTCACAGAATTCCCTTTATCTTATTATCGACCAGACACAACCACCTCTGTGAATCGTTGTCGCTGCCCTTCCTTTCAGTGGGCAATGGGTTGCTATTCGGGTAGAGATAGTGAAGAAGCAGTGAACCTCCGACAAAAATAAGGAAGTTGCTGGATCAGCCGTTGCGACTCCAACCTGGTTTCCGGCAACAACTTCACTGTAGCTTCAACAATGAATTTCCAGTAGTAAGTTTCTTCGGCGGCGGGTTAACAATACTGCAATCAGATTTGGATAAGTCATAGAGGTAATTTCTTATATGAATTGGATTCGATTTTAGTTGTGGAATGAGTATGATTTGTGTAATTGGGGTTTGATTGAATAGCATGATTTTATGTTTGTCGTTAGGATCATTAGATTGATTATTGGAGTCATTCTAGGTGGGATGGGGATTTTATTTAGCTATTTGATTCATATTAATTGAGCTAAATGATATATATATATATATATATATATATATATATATATATATATATATATATATATATTGATGTATACAGGATTTTAGTACGAGACGAGCGTCACAACGTGGGTTTTAGCCTTATACGATCGACAGATAAAGGCAGGTACTTCTTGTTTTGTTTTCTTTTAGTACTTTGACCTTAGTGCATGAATTATTTTGGATAAGGACTGTTTACCTTGACTCCACTCTTATTTTTCTTGCGCTTGATACTTCCACGTGATCTTTCAGATATTCGTTTCCATATCTATACAGTCTCTTGTTGTTGTCTATGATAAGTAGCAGATATTAGATACCATGTTTGTATGCTTTGACTGTTATTTATTTATGTACTATATTGAGCATGTTGGCTTCATGTAGCATACCTAATTTCTGCTTATATTTGTATGATGATTGTTGCATTGGCGCATCATGTCATGGCATGCATGTCAACGACCAATTCTCCCTTGCGGTCGAGAGAGTCGTTGACCAGGGCTGCATCCTCGGCCACTCGAGAGGGTGGTAGCTGGAGTTGATGTCGCTTGTCCTGTCGTGCCACACTCGGCCACTCATGGGTAGTGGTAGCTGGAGTACGAGCAGCAGGGACCCCGTCGCAGATGTAGCTAGTTAGCTACTATGTAACTGTCCCCTCGGCCACTCGTGTGAGTGGTAGCTGGAGTGGTGTACAGTCTGTCACTGACCCGACCTCTTGACCATACAGGGGTCATGGTGCAGAGAGGTGGGCGGGAGTGACCATCCGTGCATACGCTGTTGTTATTATATTTGTTTTGGCTGCTGCTATCTATATATGCTGTTATTGCTTACTTACTGTTGTTGTTCACATATGCTAATATGCTCACTTGTGTTGAGATATATTCTCATCATAGATGTTTAGTCATTGGAAATTTGTATATACCTTACTTATTACCTCTGTAGTTATGAGCAGTACTGTAGCAAATTAGTACCAGTTCTGACCTACTATACCTAGCCTAGGATATGGTTTTAGGTATGAACATTTATTTTGGTTCTATTATAGTATCTGCTATTTCTCTTATGAGACTGTATACTGTTAACACTCTCTACTTATATGTTATGTTCATGCACTATCTCTTTTCTTCACCCGCTGAGTTCTAATACTCACCACCCCACAAAATGATTTTCTTTCGCCAGGTAACAGGTAGATGAGTCATGAACGCTTGGAGAGATGTCGGCTACCAGTCCTGGGTCCTACGTCACACTCGAGGATAGTTTCTTTTTGGGTTTTGTTATCGTTTGGGTGGCAGTTTGATTTTGTGTATTTTTTTACTTTTCAATAAGTCGATGTGAATTTTGGAGTCAAGTCTGGTGATTGCAGGTATTTTTGTTAGTGTCGTTGTTGGTCTTATGTTCGTATTATTTTGTATTTTCCGTTGCGTTTATTTTGTTCCAGCCGTATGGGCTGTTATTATATTGCGTGATTGTGTGTTTATTTCATTGTTGTCCAGCCGGGTAGGCTGAGTATATTAAATTGTATGGTTATGTTGTTTCTATTGTGTATATATGTTGGGTTCGTCGGGCCGCGAAAACCGCTTTTTCGCGTCGCGGAAACCCCGAGTCACCCAAAGCCATGGATCTCGTGCAAAGATTCGTAAACAAAATTTTTCGAAAAACCTTTTTCTTGTACGAGTTTGTAAAAACTTTAGATCTACACTAAAGTTAAGATCATTACCCTTGTAGCGAAGCCCTTCGCATTCCCGCTTGTCCAAGATGTCGCCGGATCTCTAGTTGTCAAAGTAGACAACCTCTATATGTATCCACACGGACACAAGTAGAAGGAGATGACCAAAACACAAGGTGTGCTAGCACCAATGGAGTGTTCGGCCAAGGAATGGGAGAAGGAGAAGAGAGAGCACCCAAGGGAGAAGAAGAGTGAATCAAATCAATGAGAGGAAATTCAAAACAACCCCTTAGCCATCAAGTGGCCGGCCACTCTAGGAGGTGTAACCTCCACATTAATTCCAATTAATGTGGAGACCATTAAGAGTTGTAACCCCCATGAGGTGGCACTCTAGGATGATTTGGATCAACACTATTGGTCCACATCTTGCCACCTCACTAAATGACATGGCAACAAGTGTAACCTCCTCATTTAATGTGGGTCGGCCACATTAAATGCTATGGAGGCTTGTAACCTCCATGAGGTGGCACACATTGATGATGTGGAGCAATCCTATTGGTCCACATCTTGCCAACTCACTAGTGATGTGGCAAAAAATCAAGTCAAACATGACTTTTTCTCTTCCTCTCAAATCAAGTCAAACTTGATCAAATCTCTCTCATGGTTGATCTAATCCAACCATATGATTCAAGCCAACTTAATATAATGAATCTAATTTATTAAATTAAGTTGATTTAATGAGTCATAATCTAAATTAGACTCATTGAATACATGAATCAACTTGAGTCTAACTCAATTAGCCCAATTTGGATTACTCTTAATCCAATATGATTCATCAAATGAATCTAATCCTCTTGGTTCATCATATGAACCAAATCTCCATCTAATTGTCCTTAGTGTGTGACCCTATAGGTTCTTGTAACATTGGCAATGCCCTTAACCCATTTAGGAGCATAAGTAATGAGCGGTATCTAGCAACACATCATTACTACCCAAGTTACAAGAATGTCGAGATCCGACATCACCTTGTGACTCCTCACAAAATATGTGACATTGTCCTTCTATCCTAGACATCTAGATTGATCAATGTGAGGCATAGACCGTGTCATCCTCTAATCAATCTAAATCTTGAACTCCAAGTAGACTCACTCGATCAAATGAGCTCAACATCTAATGTTGACTCATTTGGGCATGGCCATGCACTTCGTGGTCTAACTCTATCAAGAATACCGATGTCGCTCCCGTCATATGGGAGGGATAGATCCCATCTACATCACTCACATCCCTCTACATAATTCGTTATATACCCAGTAATCGCCTTTATAGTCCACTCAGTTACGGGTGACGTTTGACGAAACCAAAGTACATAACTCCTTATGTAGGGATCCATGGTGACTTCAGGTCAAAGGACTAATAGTCATACTAATAGCCACATGAGAAAGTATATGACACTCATATAACGATCCATGATACTTTCTCATGGCGGGTCATTCAGTATACATTCTCTAATGCATACCCATGTGTCAGCTTGATATCTCTATATCCATGACTTGTGAGATCAAGTCATCGAGCTGACCTACATGCTAGTCTTATTGTATTAACATTGTCCCTGAATGTTAATACTCGACTAGGAATGATTTAGAGTAGTGTTCCCTATATCATCTCACTATCGATTCAACCAATCGATTGATATAGGTAAGAACCTTTCTACTCTAGGACGTTACTATACTTATTTTATCTGGCACTAATACAAATAAGCATAATAACCAAAAACCAAATGCCTTAATATATATACATGAATATGATATACATGAGTCCATACAATCATCAAATGATTGGCTCTACGGCTCTAACTAACAATCTCCCACTAGCACTAGTGCCAATCAGTATAGGCTCTAAGGCCTAATGACCTAGTGTGGCCATCATGCTTCCTCTGTGCCAAAGTCTTGGTCAAGGGATCTGCAATGTTAGCCTCTGTAGGTACTCTGCAAATCTTCACATCTCCTCTATCGATAATCTCTCGAATGAGATGGAAACGTTGTAGAATTGCTGTGAACTCTGCCAGCTCATAGCACTACCATTCAAGCAAAACACGAACCTCGACTGTGATATTTAATCATCCTGATCGGTCTGGAAGCTAGCATCACTGTAACCCTTTACAGCTAGTTTATCATTGCCTCCATATATCAAGAAATATTCTTTAGTCCTTCTTAAGTACTTAAGAATATTCTTGACCGTTATCCAGTGACTTTCACCTAGATCTGACTGGTATCTGCTAGTCATGCTCAAAGCATACGAGACATCAGGTCGAGTGCATAGCATGGAGTACATGATCGATCCTATGGCTGAGGCATAAAGGATCTGATCCATGCGGTCTCTCTCCTCTCTAGAAGAGGGACCTTGAGTCTTCGAAAGACTCACGCCATGTGACATCGGCAGAAATCCCTTCTTGGAGTTCTGCATGGCAAACCGTAGGAGTACCTCATCAATGTATGTACTCTGACTTAGGCCAAGCAATCTCTTAGATCTATCTCTATAGATCTGTATCCCAAGAATGCGGGATGCCTCACCTAAGTCCTTCATTGAGAAGCAACTCCCTAGCCAGATCTTGACAGACTGAAGCATAGAGATGTACTTCCTAATGAGTAGTATGTCATCCACATACAATATGAGGAAGACAACTATGTTTTCTACAACCTTCTTGTAGACACAAGGCTCATCTTCGTTCTTGATGAAACCAAACTGTTTGATCGCATTATCGAATCGAAGATTCCAGCTCCGAGAATGACCTCTAGCCATTTCTCGGAATCTGGTCTCATCACAGCTTCCTGATAGGTGGTAGGCTCATCCTCTATGAGCACAATGTCATCATGGTCAGACAAGAGAAATGAGTATCTCTCAGGCTGACGACGTACCCTATCAGACCTGCGAAGAGGTATGTCTACTTGAACTGGTTGTTGTTCCTCAACTCTTTGTGGAACAACATCATCCACAACACTTTGTGGTTCTAGTTCAACTTCCATCAAGGCATTAGTGCTATTGTTCGCATCTTGAACTTCTTCAAGATCGAACGCGCTCCCACTAGTCTTTCTAGAAACAAAGTCCCTTTCTAGAAAGATCCCAGTCTTTGCCACAACTACCTTGTGCTGACTGGGAATGTAGAAGTAATATCCCTTAGTTTCCTTGGGATATCCGATGAAATAGCACTTGTCGGATTTGGGTCCTAATTTGTCTGAGACTTGACGTCGTACGTAAGCCTCACAACCCCAAATCCTCATGAAAGACACCTGGGCATCTCTCCCAGTCCATATCCTATATGGTGTCTTTATCACGACCTTGGATGGAACTCGGTTGAGAATGAAAGCTGCCGTGTCTAGAGCATAACCCCAGAGGTATGTCGGAAGATCTGTGTGACTCATCATAGACCGTACCATATCTAATAAGGTACGATTCCTCCTTTCGGACACACCATTCACCTGTGGTGTTCTAGGAGGAGTGAGTTGGGATAGAATCCCACACTCAGCTAAATAGTCACGAAACTCATGGCTTAAGTATTCACCACCTCGATCTGATCAAAGTATTTTAATACTCTTGCCAAGCTGGTTCTGTACTTCATTCTTGAATTCTTTGAACTTTTCAAAGGATTCAGACTTATGTGTCAACAAGTACACATAACCATATCTACTGAAGTCATCAGTAAATGTGATGAAGTATCTATAACCGCCTCTAGCAGCAACATTGAAAGGGTCACATACATCACTATGTATGAGTCTTAACAAATCAGTTGCTCTCTCGCTGTGCCCACTAAAGGGAGTCTTGGTCATCTTGCCTCGTAGGCATGACTCGCATATTTCATATGATTCAAAATCAAATGAGTCCAGCAAACCATCCTTATGGAGCTGGGATAAGCGCTTGTCATTTATATGACTTAAGCGACAGTACCAGAGATAGGTTTGGTTCAAGTCAGTCGACTTGATCCTCTTGGTATTTATGTTATAGATAGGGCTCTCAAGGTCTAGAATGTAGAGTCTGTTTATCAGAGGTGCACTACAATAGAACATATCTTTTAAATAAACAGAACAACATTTGTCTTTTATTATAAAAGAGTATCCTTTCTTGTCTAAACAATAAACTGAAACTATGTTCTTAGTTAATGCAGGCACATAACAACAATCGACTAACTCTAGTACAAGCTTAGAGGGCAGAGATAGAAAGTAAATCCCTAAAGCAACAAAAGAACCCGTGCTCCATTGCCTACTCGTAGGTCCACCTCGCCTTTGTCAATGTCCTGCTATTTCTCAGCGCACATCAATACAAATGTGAGAAGCACATCCAGATCTAATACCCAAGATGTAGAAATAGATAGATTGACTTCTATAACATATATACCAAGTGGAAGTCTCACTCTGCTTCTTCTTAAGATCCTCCAAGTATACCTTGCGGTTCCTCTTCCAATGCCCGGTCTGACCGCAGGGAAGCGGTAGCATCCTTGGCGACCCTCCTTTCGGCTTCAGTGCCTTGCCTTTGCCCTTAGTTTGGGACTTTCCTACTTTGGGCTTGCCCTTGCCCTTGCCCTTGTGCTTCGGACCATCCGAATGGGCTTAACCTTCTTAAGGTTAATCTCAGTAGTTCATAACATAAGTCGGGCAGTGGCTTGTCAATCTCGCTCATGTTATAGTTCAGAACGAATTAACTATAGCTATCCGCAAGGACCGCAAGATCAAGTCAATGGCCCTTGGCCAAGTGGGAACCCCAACCTTTGTAGGTTCTCTATGTACCCAATCATCTTGAGTACATAAGGACCTACGGAGCCCTGTCGACATCTTGCACTGAAACAGTGCCTTAGAGATCTCAAATCTCTCATGCTCGCTTGTCCCTGATATAGTTGGCGAAGATGCTCAACCATATCGTAGCGCCCATCAACTCGTGTTGCTTCAAGCTCGGAGTTCATGGTCACGAGCATTAGACAGACACATCTAATGCGTCATCTTGATGCTTCTTGTAAGCATCCTGCTCAGCTTGGGCAGGAGGAGCCTCCGGAATGGGCTGCTCCAAAGCGTTTTACGTTCCCGAGTGAGAACTATTCTCAAGTTCCCGTACCAGAAATTCGCTCCGTTGAGCTTGTCCTTCTCAAGGACAGATCGCAGGGAGAAGGAATTCGTGTTCGACGTCATGATTATCTACAACAGAAAATTTGCAGAAATAAATATCATATTCTTTTAAAATCATTTAATTAGGCCTTTAACTAAATGATGCTCCCACTGAATACAATAATTCTTGTGGGACAAGATCCACATCATACTAACCCTTGAGTTAGCTTTGGCTAATACGCCCAAGGCTTAGTATGATCGGTAGGTAACGATTACCAATTACATCTCTATGCAACTCTTGTTTATAGAATCAATATCCACATTTATATTAAAACTCGAGTTAGCTTTGGCTAATACGCCCGAGATTTAATATAAACGTGATTTTATCCTACCTTTCCAACTATTGGAAGAATGCCTATAGTTGACTCGATCCAATCGAGTAATTAGGAATACTCAATCTAATTGAGTTTGTATTCACCCATGCGTTGATAGGCGGGACCAAGATTGTCCCTCCGTACCCTACCAAGATAATATGTATTGCTCTGCTTTGGCAGATTCAACAATACATGTGATCGAGGTAGTGATAGGTATCACGGCACGGTTAGGCATTTAGAGTTGGTTCGATCTAGATCTAATCTAATCGAGAAGGATGCATCTTGTGCACGACTTAGATCTAATCTAATCGCAAGGGTGCATCATGTGCACGACTTAGATCTAATCTAATCGTTAAGGCACTAATTAATTAATTAATTATTAAACATGCATCAGATACATAACAATTAATTAATTAATCTATTTGTGATTTAGTCATGACCCTACTACGATCTTCTCAAGCCAATGAGAAGATCGAATGGTCAACCTAGGGTCAACAGCTTCTCCAAGCTCCTCCCTTTGACCACCTTGTGTTGCTCGTGCCCGCCTCGGAACTCCGTCTCGTGTGGACCCTCCACCGCTCCAATTTGTACATTACAATTTGAAACTCGAGTTACATTCGAGTCTAAATCTAATTTACAACTAGAATAAGAGAAAGGCACGACGCGCAGGCCGTGGGAAAAAAAAATAAAAATACAGCACACACAATCATATGACGGCACGCAGGCCGTATTATGAATTACAACACAAATCCAATCTTATTGGGTATTTTGGGCCATGACTATCACAAATTAATATATAATTCAAAATTATATATTTTTCATAATTTTTATGTAATTTTAAAATAAGTTTTACAATTTTTATGAGTAAAATTTCCCGACGGTCCCGTTTAGCTGTTTCAGGCGCAATCGCGGAACGGATCCCCTTGCGGGGCCCAGGGGCAGCGCCCCTACCCGCGATCTAACCATCGTGAGGGTTCCTATGCGATCCAACAGCACCTAAACCCGTTGTCCCAAAACGATTTGGGTCGAGACATTGCCGTTTCGGAAAATTCTTCCCGGCGGGTTCGTTTTTAGCGATTTCGGGTGCAATCGCGAAGCAAATTCCCTTGCGGGGTTAGGGGCAATGACCCTACCCACGATCTAACCATCGTGAGTTGCTCCTTTGCGATCTAATGGCACCCGACCCCGCTGTCCCAAACGGATTTGGGGCAAAACGAAGTCGTTTAAAAGAAAACTTTCCGGTAGCCTACAAGTGTCGAGACACTGTGCTTCGCTTCTACGGAAAAATTACTCATAAAACTCTAAAACTCAATTTTACAGAAAATCACAGAAGGTATATTTTTCATAAAATACAAACGAACTCAGACAAGTCTTTGCACGTGGCTCGATACCACCGTTGTTCGCGGGCCAAAACCGCTGCAAACCCCGAGTCACCCAAAGCCATGGATCTCGTGCAAAGATTCAGAAACAAATTTTGAAAAACCTTTTCTTGTACGAGTTTGTAAAAACTTTAGATCTACACTAAAGTTAAGATCATTACCCTTGTAGCGAAGCCCTTCGCGTTCCCGCTTGTCCAAGATGTCGTCGGATCTCTAGTTGTCAAAGTAGACAACCTCTATATGTATCCACACGGACACAAGTAGAAGGAGATGACCAAAACACAAGGTGTGCTAGCACCAATGGAGTGTTCGGCCAAGGAATGGGAGAAGGAGAAGAGAGAGCACCCAAGGGAGAAGAAGAGTGAATCAAATCAATGAGAGGAAATTCAAAACAACCCCTTAGCCATCAAGTGGCCGGCCACTCTAGGAGGCGTAACCCCCACATTAATTCCAATTAATGTGGAGACCATTAAGAGTTGTAATCCCCATGAGGTGGCACTCTAGGATGATGTGGATCAACACTATTGGTCCACATCTTGCCACCTCACTAAATGACATGGCAACAAGTGTAACCTCCTCATTTTATGTGGGCCGGCCACATTAAATGCTATGGAGGCTTGTAACCTCCATGAGGTGGCACACATTGATGATGTGGAGCAATCCTATTGGTCCACATCTTGCCAACTCACTAGTGATGTGGCAAAAAATCAAGTCAAACATGACTTTTTCTCTTCCTCTCAAATCAAGTCAAACTTGATCAAATCTCTCTCATGGTTGATCTAATCCAACCATATGATTCAAGTCAACTTAATATAATGAATCTAATTTATTAAATTAAGTTGATTTAATGAGTCATAATCTAAATTAGACTCATTGAATACATGAATCAACTTGAGTATAACTCAATTAGCCCAATTTGGATTACTCTTAATCCAATATGATTCATCAAATGAATCTAATCCTCTTGGTTCATCATATGAACCAAATCTCCATCTAATTATCCTTAGTGTGTGACCCTATAGGTTCTTGTAACGTTGGCAATGCCCTTAACCCATTTAGGAGCATAAGTAATGAGCGGTATCTAGCAACACATCATTACTACCCAATTTACAAGAATGTCGAGATCCGACATCACCTTGTGACTACCAATTGTGACTCCTCACAAAATATGTGACATTGTCCTTCTATCCTAGACATCTAGATTGATCAATGTGAGGCATAGACCGTGTCATCCTCTAATCAATCTAAATCTTGAACTCCAAGTAGACTCACTCGATCAAATGAGCTCAACATCTAATGTTGACTCATTTGGGCATGGTCATGCACTTCGTGGTCTAACTCTATCAAGAATACCGATGTCGCTCCCGTCATATGGGAGGGATAGATCCCATCTACATCACTCACATCCCTCTACATAATTCGTTATATACCCAGTAATCGCCTTTATAGTCCACCCAGTTACGGGTGACGTTTGACGAAACCAAAGTACATAACTCCTTATGTAGGGATCCATGGTGACTTCAGGTCCAAGGACTAATAGTCATACTAATAGCCACATGAGAAAGTATATGACACTCATATAACGATCCATGATACTTTCTCATGGCGGGTCATTCAGTATACATTCTCTAATGCATACCCATGTGTCAGCTTGATATCTCTATATCCATGACTTGTGAGATCAAGTCATCGAGCTGACCTACATGCTAGTCTTATTGTATTAACATTGTCCCTGAATGTTAATACTCGACTAGGAATGATTTAGAGTAGTGTTCCCTATATCATCTCACTATCGATTCAACCAATCGATTGATATAGGTAAGAACCTTTCTACTCTAGGACGTTACTATACTTATTTTATCTGGCACTAATACAAATAAGCATAATAACCAAAAATCAAATGCCTTAATATATATACATGAATATGATATACATGAGTCCATACAATCATCAAATGATTGGCTCTAGGGCTCTAACTAACAATATATTCCAGTCATATGTGGTTGTGTATATTTTGTATGTAGTAATGCTTCAGATTATCACCCGTATAGGGGAGATGTTGTCGGATTTTTGTCTGGCAGAAACTCCTTTGGGGCGTGACACTGAGAGGGAAACTAGCTCGACCCTTGTGACTACATCTGATTGATGGAAGATGCCATCTGACTCAACTACCTTCCTAAGTCTTTCACAATGGTATCATTCTTCTACTGGTATTGTTGTATGCCAATTTGTTATTGTTGGATGAGTTGCTATATAAATTCCTTAACTTCTTTCATCAAAACATCTAATGAGTTATTGCATTAGAGATAACATGGGAATATATTAATTTGCTACTTTCACTGAATGTGCAAGACCCATAATGTAAGGTATAATAATCATACTGCCTAACTTTAGTGTTCCTACCATTCTCAATGAATTTGACATTTTCCATTTCGAGGAAGGATATAAAATTTATATTCCCTTGACTTATCAAAATAACCTACAAAATTGTAACTAACTATCCTTGAGTTCAATTTCTTTTCATGAGGCATATAAGGTCTAGCCTCAGCTGAAGAACCCTAGATGTGTAAATGCCTAATATTAGGCTTCCTATTCGTCCACATCTCTACTCTATTAAGTAAGTAAACTGCAATCTTGAGTGATTCACCCCACAAAGATTTAAATAAAGAAGTAAAAGTTATCATACTTCTTACCATATCTTTTAGGGAACAATTGCGCCACTCAGCTATACCATTCTGACTGGAAGTACCAAGCATGATATATTGAAGCACAATCCCACACTTTGTAAGGTAATTCATAAAAAGTCCTGGACATTGTTCACTTGATTTATCATATCAACCGTAATATTCACCTCAATGATCGGATCTCACAACCTTTATTTTCTTACCCGGTTGATTTTAAACTTCGGCTTTGAAAATTTTGAACATGTTCAAGAATTATAACTTCTCATGAATAAGGTGTACATAGTGGAATTGAGATTAATCATCTATGAAGCTAATAAAATATGCGTGCCCATTTCAAGATACTTTAGGGAATGATCCATAAATTTACGTATGTATTAGCTCCAAAATATCACTACAATAACTTACCCCCCTTATTTCTTTTGTTAGTTGTCTTTTCCTTAACATATTCTATGCAAACATCAAAGTCTAACATGTTAAGAAAATCGAAAATTCCATATGACATTAACCTTTTTAGACATTATTTGGATATATGTCCTAAATATCTATGCTACAACATAGAAAAATTTTCATTAGTTATTATGCATTTCATACCTATATTATACATAACCACGTTGTCAACCGTAGGAGTTAAGGTGTTTAATTTATATAGCTTATCAACCAAGGAATTATTGTCAATCAACACCGAATTCAAGAAATTACTAAACATTTCATTTCTAAATGAATAAGAATAACTTGATTTGTCCAAACAAGAAATTAAAATTAAGTTTTGTTTAAAAGACTATATAATAAATATATTTTTAAAATCCAAATAGACATTAATTTCTAAATAAAACCTAAAAATACCTATGGACTCAACTTTATATCTCTTTCCATTCCCCCTATAGAAATATCTTTCACCATCAAATAGAAGATGACTCGGCTCCTGAGACAACTCTACATAGTAACACTTATGTGAGTAGTAGCATTGATTTCTATCCACTAAGTGTTAGTGGGTACAATAACCAAATTGACTTCCAAACTAATAAGATTGAGAAGTTGACATTTCTTTACATGTCAATTGATGTATTTCGGATAGTCTTTCTTCATATAGTCTTTATTCTTGTAGAAGGAAAAAACCGGACTCCTTATCTTGTTTCTTGTACTCCTAATGGCCATAGCCCCTAGAATCTATAGTTTATTTTTCCTTTCCTTTATTATTGATTCTCTTTCGCTTCTTGCTCGAACCTTGAGAAAAAGATGCTAAATGAGCATTCTCAGATGTCTCACACCTCAGTCTCTCCTCCTTTTGCACGCATTGAGCTATAAGCTCATTCAATGTCCACTTTTTTTTTAATATTATATAAAATTTTAAAAGTAGTCAACTATACAGGCATAGACATCAAGATGAAATACACTAACATACTCTCAAGCATTTCGAGTTTAGTGCTTTTAGACTTGTGGCAATATTAAACATTTCCATAATGTACTCCTTGATGTTTCCTTTGTCATTATACCGCATGGACACCAACTTCGCAAGAAGTGTGGTAATCTTGACCTTTTCGTTTGCCATGAAATGGTCTGTAAGTTGGTTGAGGAAACTCCTAATATCTTTCCCTTCAATTATTGAGCCTTTAATTGGTACCAGAATAAAAAGCCTCATGATATTTAGACTCATGCAATTTGATTGCTTCCACTTTTTAAATGCAACCCTATACTCTATAGTGCTAATACTAGTCAGGGGTACAGGGCGATCATGTCTCAATGCATAGTCTAAGTTCATGCAACCCAAATATACGATTATGTACTCTTTCCACTCAACAAAGTTCAATCCAGTTAATGTGGAGATGTTATTAATATTGGTAGTTACTGATTGCATTGAATTAGAAGAGAGAAAAATACTATTAGTTCACGATTTAATTTAAGCCAAGAATAAAGATTAAATTAACAATGAATTAATATCATTATATTATGAAAATAAAAATATATAAATGAGCTCCTTATAAGATACTAAGTACAACATTGTATTTTACTCTTTGAATTAAAATGTAATTTGTTAGCGGTACTCTTTAATATAATTCAAACCTTAGTTGGTCATGCAATATGCCTTCCTATGAGTTGACCCATTGTTCGCATAATTTGATACTTTATGTGAGTTGTATTTTAGTCCAATAACTCACCACAGTTGTAATCAGTCACACAATAGGCCTTCTTTTGGGCTGACATATTTTATACATGATCTGAACAAAAATAAAAATTTGTTCTTTAGTTGTAAGCTATTTTAAACATATATCTGGCATAAAAGTAATTTTTCTTTAAACCAATTATTTTTAGGATAGATATGCATCTGTTTACATAAAATACACTAAATCTACCTAAGGTATATTCGTTTGGATAGACATAATATTTTAATTTAGTAACACATATATAAATAAATACCTAGGAACTTTAATCAAATAGATAAGCACTTAATCAACCTTAATAGATCAAGTTTGGGTTTATTAGTCGATTGATATCATATGACAATCAATTGTCATCAACTAATTGATTGCCCAAATTGACTTGAAAGCTAAGCCTTCTGTATCCAACTTTGCGACCATCAATTGATTGATGTTGTGTGTCAATCGATTAGTATCACCCAATCGATCTGGCTAGTCGATCACAAAACCTTTTGTGCTTAACAACACACTAATCAATCAATTGTCGATCCTTGGAAATCAATTGGTGATTACTAGTTGATCCTAGAGCCTTCTGTGCTTGACTTTCGAATTGACAATTGATTGCTAAAAACCAGGAATCGATTGCCTCAAGTAGTCGATCTGACTAATTAATTTAAATCAATTATGTGTCTGGTTTTAAGGTTATCAATTGATTGACATAAATTTCCAATCTATTGATAGATTCAATCGATTCATTTGATCAATTCTATATCTGACCTCAAGGCCATCAATCGATTGGTGAAATTATCAATCGATTGGTAACTACATTTGATGCAAATAATTGATTTAAATCAATTTTACACCCGAGTTCAGTCGTGTAAATAAATTTTCTTAATCAGGCAATCGATTGGTGTCAACCGATCGATCAGGTCAATCGATTCCAAACATTTTTGTTCACTGATTTTAGCTTTGCAATCAATTGGTTGATCAAACCAATTGATTGAGCTATCATGATTGGATTTAAAAATAGACCAACAAGATAGTTTTCCCTTAAAATAGCAACAATTTCTACCGTTCTTCGTGTTCTTCGTGAAATATAAAAAAATATAAAAAACACAAGCCTTTTCTAGGTTTCTTGCTTGACCTTCGACAATCAGACATTGGTTTAAACTAGCAAAACCTAATCTAGCATAAAACAATGAAAACAATGGAAAGAAACCCTAACTTTAATGCTATAATAAATGATGAAACATAAGACTCTGATATCGCTTGTTAGATATGTTGTTTCCTAACCTCATGAATTCTAGAACCGTAAGAACTCGTATAAAGAAAACAAACATGCCAAGGAACTAATTTTATCAATCTACTACAACAGAAAATAAATGTAGAAAATAGAGACAATGAATCTGATTACAATAAAAGAGTCATTGTCTCAAGCGTCATCCTTAATATCAAGATCCCACAGAAGAAGAAGAAGCAGGCAAGATCTTCCGGAGGAGATAGGGTAATGGCGCTGAAAATTGTTATCAATGGGGAATGACGGGTTCTGTCAAGATTCCCTAATTCAACGGGGACCAAAGTCAGATATAGTGGAGTTGTATACATTATCAACCCATCGATGATAATGGATCGACAATAAAGGCTCTACATATCTAATCCGCATCAAATAATCTGAAATCCAATAAATCAGAGTTAGATCACTTAACAAGTTTAGTTTGTATTCACATATACAAATTACAAATAAATCCACGTAAATGAGATAAAATCCAACATATTATGTTGGTGCAATTTCCTTAGGTCAAGGTTACCAAGTTGACTAAGCTTGAGTCTTATGTTTGAGTTTTGATCTTTGACAATGTATGGAGATTGTAAGTGCAATCGTCCGTTTGGGGTGATTGTTCAAGCAATTCCCCTCTAGTCAATGTTTGACCAATTTGATGTGAAGAAGAGTCAAGTAGGTTAAGGTTGATCAGATACTTGATTGAGAAGTCCAAACTAGAGATTAAGCAAAGGTAAGTCTAACGGAGATGTTGGCAGATGATGAAAATCCAAGTGGGTCAGTATTGATCGAACACTTAGTGTTGGAAAGTCCTAGTGAGTGAAGCTAGACAGTTGAAAAGACCTAGTGAGTGAAGCTAGGCAGTTTAAAATTCCAGGTGAGTGAAGCTAGGTGATGGAAAGTCCTAGTGAGTAAAGCTAGGCAGGTGAGAAAATCCTGGTGAGTGAAGCCAGGTGAAAATCCTAGTAAGTGAAGGTAGGTGATGAAAAACCCTAGTGAGTGAAGCTAGGAAGTGAGGAAGTCCTGGTGAGTGAAGCCAGACATGTATAAATCCAAGCGGGTCAAGGTTGACCAGACATCTGGTGTTTGGAAATCCAAATAGGTCAAAGGATTGACCGGATACTTAGCACAAGGAGAAAAGTCCAAGTGGGTCAAAAGTTTGACCGAACATTTGGTGAAAAAGTCTCAGCAAGTCAAGGTTGACCAGATGCTAGGCAATGAGGAGTTCCAACAGGTCACGATTGACCGGATGTTGGGTAAAGAAACCCTAGACTTCGGTTTTGAAGTTAGGGTTTGGTAATAGACTAGTTTAGTCGATTATCGAAGTTTAATCGATTAGGGTAATCGATTAAACAGTTTTCGTGAAGTGCACAGAGAGGTACCTAATCGATTAAACAGTTTTCATGAAGTGCACAGAGAGGTGCCTAATCGATTAGAGTAATCGCTTAAGCCTGGTTTTCGCAAAGACACAGAATGTGTGGTAAGCGAATAAGAAGGGAGGCTTAGTTGCTTACGGAGTTCTCGCGATCAAACAGAAGGGTTCTTAATCGATTACCCTAATCGATTAAGAACACTTAAGTGATTAGAATAATCACTCAAGGTTGAAAATCTAGTTGTTGTGCACCCGATAAAAGGATTTTGCGTGCACTGTTTCGGCACTTCCTCTCCCGATCTCTCATAGGTTTTCTTCTGCATTGAGCTCACCGACACACCAGATCTTGGAGGCTTAAAGAAGAGTGTTGTTGCACTTCCAAGCAAATCAAGAGGTGTATTCAAGCAAGAAGGAGAAGCAAGCTAGTGTTTCTTGATTGTATCGTGCAAGATTCATATTGTATTAGCTTGTATTTCCTTGTGTGTGAGCTTGTACGAGGTTTCTCTGCCTCCGGAGTGTTTCCGAGAATGAGGTATTTGATAATGGATGAGTGAGTGGGGGTCGGATTCTTGGATTAGTCACCTCTTCTTGAGGTGGATACCAAGTAAATCCATAGTGTTAGTACTATGAGTGTGCTTCGAGTTTAATCCACTGCAAAATCAACATCATCGAAGCACGAAGAATTATTCACCCTCCTCTAGCTCTTAAAGAGGTCCCAACATATTATTCTAAATTTGTTTATAAACCAATTTTTCTCTCTCCAAATAGTAATTTAATAATTATAATTTGACCATAATTTCCTTTAAATATAATCTTTATATATATTATTTAAAGCGTATTGAAATTTAGTCATTTATTTATTTTTTTTTACTTTATTGAATATTTGGAGTGAATTTGAATATAAAAAATAGTTTTGAAGATAAAATGAAAAGTGAACACAGCAACAAAGCAAATAGGTAGAGTGAATTTCATAGAATATGCAAAACAAACGAGCCGGAATAACAGATACATACTGTGCGAAAATTAGATAAAGCCTGCCAAGAAAACCGCAAAACTAGATTAGTGTATTGGCTAAGTAAATTAAGTCGACCATATTGGTCGACAAAAAAATCAAATGTGCCAATTGAATAATTGAGCCATGATCCTGTCCAAAATGATGAAGATGACCGATTGAGAATGATGACTCTCATATTGACTAAATGAATATTTCTCATGATCAATGTGTCACAAAGAGCGTCACTGTCGGATTAGGAAAAGGGTTTCAACGTTGGTTCTTCAACGTTTAAGTCAATACTCGATATGAGGAGAAAAAATGAATGGAACAATCTCAGTGGATGTGCAAACTATTTAGCGTCGTGTGAGTGTACCTGTGCCTATAAGTGAAGACCCCTTTTATAGATGCACTGTTTATGCACGAATCTTAAAGCATTATCAAAAAGGACATGCCATAAAGATACTTTGATATTCTTCCCAAAATGGACCTGTAATTTCTGTTCATATCAGAGATGAAGCTTCTAGTATACAGCTTACATGCCGAATATATATCCTCTATTTCACCTGACACAAAAGGCCAAATAGGTATCATGAGGGCGCTGGACTGAAGGGCCCACTAAGTGTTTATCTGATAATCGGACCGAGCCTCTTGAGTACTCTGACAAACTATCATTTGGAGGTACCACCCGATCGGCCTAGAGAATTGTAATCGGAGACTCGGCCTTCACTCAGTCTCTTTAACGAATTAGGGAGCTTGGATAGACGAAGTATTAAGTTGGTCCGATCGGACATGTGATCCGATCGGCTAGATCACTCTGCCGAGTTGGTTAATTGTGTTGTTTCTGCATCATAAATAAGACTGGCTCTATGGTATGTTGACTCGGCCCAAAGCTTTATTGAGGCAGTGTAAATCAGGGTCCAATCGGCCTTTCGGTCCAGTCGATTTAACGGTTCGGTCAGTTGTTTCTCGATCGAAGTGATTCGCTGTGTTGTCTTAAGAAGATTAACTTTTCCTTGACTATAACTATGATCACCATGTCATCCGACCTCCTTGACTTTGACCCAACTTAGGGGCCCTACCTAAATCGCCGCATCACAAGTCTCCCTCTCAAGTCTGGTCGAAGGAGGCTGCAAGACCGATTGACTAGACTCTGGTGTTGTTTATGCTCCTTGTATTTCGATCGGACATTCATTTAGTGTGAACGACTATTATACTTAGCCGCTAATGTTTATGAGTTTTACTATTTCCTGACTGTACCATCGATCGGCTCAACCTGACATAAAACTTAGTTGCTACTTCTTCACTCATCCTTTGTTTCCCGACCTCACACTTATTTTTTTACCACAGCTCGGCTTAAGTTGACATCACCCTAGCACCTTGGGAACCGAGCAAATCCCTTATCATTAATACGCAGCATGTTGAGCATGATTTTTTATCACAAGCCTACTGATTACCTCCCATCTCTCATAAATTCCCCCCGTTATTTGCTACCACGTGTCACACGCTTGTGCTGCAGAATATTCGATGTGGCGGGTGACTGATGCGATTTGATGTGATAGTTGCTTGTTCAAATTCAACTACCCAGATCGAATCTCGACTTTCTAGGCTTTTGATCAAACGACTCTCCAATAGTTCCATTAGGGTTTTTAAGGTTCTCTGCAAACGATGCTATCTGATTGTTTTCACGATTCTTCTTCACTTTCTCCTTCTTCACTTTCTTGCTCTCTGCTCCCCATCGTTGGCTCTCTTTTAAGCTCTAACTTCCCTTGTACTTTTGCTTTTTCCCACCCTCCAATCCATTTTTCATTTTCTTCCATGGCCTCGGATCCACCCGCTGCTGCCCACAGACTCTGGTACACCTTCGTCGCCTCTTATTTTAATGGTGATAAGGTGGACGAAATGCACCGCTCCTATTATATTCCCCTTGTCCACCAAATTGTGACCCCTTCTGGTTTGACTAATCCTTGACTTATTGACTATTATTTTGGATGTCATTATTCATTTTCTCTTCATCTTTTTTCTAGTTGTTCCTACTTTCATATCTCTCATTTATGATTAAATTCATTAGTATCATTGGTGGATCATTGTATTTTTTTCGTTTGTACCGCATTCCTTTGCACCCTCGCGTCTTTCATTACTTTTACTATCTGAAGAAATTCGAGCCAGGCGTCTTCCTATTCAAAGCCCGAGTGGGTGCAATCTTCTTTGATAAAATGTCCTCCTCCAACAAAGGTTGAAAATCCCATTATTTTTTCCTCCAATTGCTCCACCGAATAACCTTCCTGACTGGGTGGCAGATGGAGCTGCCTGACCCTCCAAAGCTACCCAAGTATCGCTAGGAGCTGGTCTAATTGGAAGCCTCCACTTAGCTAGCTGGATTAAAGTATCACATCCATAAGTTGCTGACCGAAGGAGCCTTGTATATATTTGGGCTAAGTCCCATATGTAGCCGATTGTGCAATGGCTTCAGTGAGACACTTCTTCTCATTATTGTTGTTGTCTCTAATTGATTTTCATTTTTTTTAGCTAAAACCATGTGGAGAGCATTGTTGAGTGACTCCACAAAATTGACTAATGAAGAAATCGAGGCTCGAGGAGAAGCAGAATTGGTGAGCCATGACTCATTGTCGATCGGCCTATCTGAGGAGCCAATCGACAAAGAAGAATTAAGACGACTCGTTGGGAGCAACGCCGCCGCCAGCACTGAGGAATTGCCTCCTCCTGGTCCCTCCATGGTGCCCATCGCTATTCCATCAGAATCCACTACATCCACCGAACCACTGATACACTACCACCACCGCAAAAGGCGTCGAGCAGACACGCCTGTCCGTTCGGCCGCACCTTTACGCCAAGCTTCCATAAAGGCCTCGATGGCCCACACCCCCTCTGATAGGGAAGAGAGTTCCACTTCCGCAATCTCGGAAGTTGCAGTCGATTAACCCACTCTAGCTTCCTCCGACCGAACCCCCTCACTTTCTGTTCTACCAATCGAAGTTGTTCGAGCATAGCCGATCGCCTTTTTCCTGCCACCCTCGATCCAGCCAACATCACCGTTCTCTATTATACACTCAGTCGCTGCTTCTAACTCCCAGACCATATCCAACTCAGAACCCATCAGCTCAGGCAAACAAAGGCGGATCATGAACATCCTCGAGCTACCTATTAATGAATGGCGACACCCTAACCCAAGAGAGTCGCGCTCTCTGAACACAAAATTAGGATCCAAGGCCTCTTGGCCCAAACCTGGGCGAATGCCCAAGCCTGAGCAGGGACGAGCACACCCAAGGAGTTAGCCGATTAATTTAGTCAACATTCCATTGGAGTAAGTTTACTTGGCTCTCAAACACTTGTGTTTTTCCATTTGATGCAACTGACCGTCCCCTTTACTTGGACAGTTTTGTGTGGATGGTCTAGTCAGGTGGCAAAGATTGGATCAGTTGAGCCACGAGCATAAGCTCCTCCAGGACTCGTGACTGTCTATCGAGGTGACTCGGCTGAAGGAAGAGTTGGAGACCCAGTCTGAGCAGCTACTAGTGTAAGATACCCAAAAATATAAATTTTATATTTTCAATAATGACTTGAAATGAATAAAAATTAAAACTAAATAAATATATTGAGAAAATTAATAATAACGCAATTGATAATTAATCAGAAAATAAATTTATATGAATTTATATAATTTTATGAAAATTTTCTAGATTTTAAATTAAACTTTTTATGTTTTATGGGAATAATCTGGATAAAAGGAGAATCTCTATTTAAATAAGAAAATATTTAATTTTCTAAAATTATTTTAAATCATTTAATTAAAAATCTAGGTTTGTGATTATCAAACCTACGTTTTTATTCTCTCCGTCACATTCATCTTCATCGCTTCTCCACTAACGCGCGACAGTGCATTTCTCAGCGCTGCTGCTATTACCGCCATCATCGTTCCTCTCCTCCATCTCCATTGTCGGCAATCTGGTTATTTCCTTCATTGCCTAAGCTGAAAGGCAGCCTTCATAGCACAGTTGCCTCGTGGCGGCGAAGCTGCTGTTGTCCACCGTGTGTGTGCGGGCCATAGTCGCGTTTCTTCTTGGCTGAAGCTCGTGGGTTGCCGTGCCGGCCATCGTCTTGGACAAGAAGGAAGCATGACACCTACGTCTGGCTTCATTCCTCTTCTGGGTGCGCGGCATGCACCGACTATCGTCTCTTCCACCGCCCGAATGCCATTTTTCCCTCTCCTCTCTCGATGTCGATCGCTGGCCTTTTCTACCCCTACAAATAGCCTATCGGTGCCAGTGCCTATTTCTTGTTCTCATCACAAACAAATAGCTGCTCGGTCTTAGTTGAGCCACTGCGAAATGTCAACAACTACTGTGGTTGCCCCGATCCTACCTATGCTCACTGTAGTCGTCGACCATCAATGTCATTGCCGCCACTGCTACAGAAGAAGAAGAAGCAGCTGATTATAGGATTCAAGCTAGAGACATGCTCTCTGACTTGAAAACAGTTAGAATGATCTACATTGAGGTGGGTAGTTCCTGCTTTAATTTTTTTAGATATTTGATCTTAGTGCATGATTATATCTGTTTATATATTGATTAGGTAGCATTTAGTTGCTTATCTGGACTTTATTCATATTATCTCTTGAGCTTAACCTTGTATTGCTTGACCTTAGAGATGATCCATTTTATATCTATGCAATCTCATGATCCTTCATGCTTGATTTTTATATATGTATGATATTACCATGTCATAGTATAGGATGTTGAGTATCTTGCTAGACCCTTGGTTGATGATTTGAGATTGCGCTTATTGTTAGTTAGATCATATTATAGTATAGGATGCCAAATACCCTACTAGACCCTTGTTTATTGTTTAGGCTCATGTCTATACGCTAGTAAGGTTAGACTGAGGGTTGATTATAGAGTATTATATTGGATGTAATTATTCATTTTCTACTTATCGTTATGCTATTATATCCTGACGATCATTATCTCTCATTTATGGTTAAGAGGGTCATTAGTGATCGTTGGTATATCTTATCGACCACTGTCTCCCATTCGTGGTTGAGAGAGTTGTTAGTAACCGTTAGTATATCCTGATGACCATTGTCTCTCATTCGTGGGTGAGAGAGTCGATAGTAACCGTTGGTATATCTTATCGACTATTGTTTCTCATCCGTGGTTGAGAGAGTCATCAGCGCTCATGATACATACGACTGCCCATTAGACTCAGATAGTGGTAGTGTGATTTTGCCCGCAGACAGTAGCTGAGGAGCTAGATAGCTACCTCACCCTGTCTGCCCACTGGATTATATAGTGGTAGCATGAGTTTGCTCGTAGACAGTGACCCTGACTACTGATAATGGATATTTTTATGTGATATTTTAGCTCTCATACTTAGTATTTTTATCCTCTCATTCATTTAAATTTTGCTTTATATCATGATTCATAAGTTAGGATATATTTGTGAGCTTATTATAATTTCTCTCTAATTTTAGCATTATTTCATGATTTGGTAGGGAATTAAAGAGATGCCATAAACATGAGCTAAGTCAAATTAATTGGACCTAAAGCTAAAGTTGAGATTCATTTCATTTCAAAGAGAGAAGCTCAATCCTCAAAGCCCACTTTTAAAGCCCAAACTTGAAGCCCAATTTCAAAACCCAATTTCTCCTTTTCTTATTGGATTCGGATCGGATCCCTTATCCTTTACCCAAAACCTTTACCCGACCCGTTAAGAAACCTTCCTCTTTCTCACACGCACGGCACAGTGCCGAACTTTTCCCTCTCTGTTCGCGAATTGCAGGGCGCGGCTAGGGCATCGACTCCCCACACCGCCTCTCTTCCACTTCTCAACTCCGGCCGGCGGCTTATTTTCTTCTCTTCACCGCCGCCGGCCGGCCATCCACAGCCACCCTTCTTCTTGATTTCCAGCGGCGAGCGGCAGCAGCACAGTGGCGGGAGCAGCAGGTTTCGGCAGCGATTTCCGACCAACTCCACCTCACCGGAGGGGTTCTCCGGTGAGACCTCCACACTCCGGCAGCCTTCTGACAGCTCTTCATCTGGGGTTCAGGCGGTGCAGCAAGGAGGCAGCCGGCAGTAGTCCATCCACCATTTCCAGCCATTTCCAGCGAAGGGGTTCTTCGTTGGAAGATTCGTAGTCATCCATTGTCGGTGTCGAAGCTAGCAGCAAGTCCATCAGAGTGCTACTGTTCACTGGCTCTTGGGGGTTCCGGAGCCGGGTCTTCGTGTGACGACGAAAATAGTTGTTGGTAATCGGAAGTGGATATGTGAATTGTGGTTGGATTAGTTTAGAGTTTAATTCTGTTAATTTTGTTAATTTGCTTGTGTTGAAGTTCTATTGTTGAATGCTTGTATTGAATATGATTGTCCATGTTTGAATTGCACTTACTACGTTTAATTAGCTTAACGCATACAAAGTGTTCGATGAATTGCTTCAACCAAGTGCTAGGTTTATTTTGACGCATTTTAGTTCGGTTAATTTTTACTGACTTGTTCTTTCAATTTAGTTAAGTTCTAGTTTTGATTAAATGTAATTAGGTTAGGTTAGGTTAGATTAGATTTCTTTAATGCTTTAGGTTTTGTTATATGCTTAATTTCATAGATGTTTACTTTAGGTTAGATAGAGATTTCTTTACTTGCAATGTCTTTTATTCATTAGGGTTAGTTTCATTACTTGTATTGTCTTTCATTATTTAAGTTAGATTTTATTTGATGCTTCGTCATTTCATCCCTAGATTAATCGTGTTGATAATTAACCCATAGCGTAGAGTGACAATGCGTTGTGGATTAATTATTCGCACTTAGTTAGATTTCATTCCGCATTAGAGTAATTTCCTACTTGTCTTGTTTTTTATTTGTTAGATTTAGAATCAAAAATCCAAACCCCATTTTAATATTGAAAATCCCAAAAATAAAATAACATACGATCCTAAGTTTACCATCCTATCGTTACTTTCGTTGGCGGACGACCCGAGTCATTCCTATGCTACATTAGCGTAGGAGGGGTTTGGTACTTCATTGTTTGATGCCCAATTCGCGACAAAATTGGGCAACAACCAACTACCCACTAGACCAGATAGCGGTAGCATGAGTTTACGCACAATCAGGATTTGATATATGTTTGCTATATGCTTCTTATGTGATGAGTTTATGCAGGTCATTTTGGATGTACGGTATGTACTCTCGATTTATTAGCTATACTTAGTGGAGCAGGTCAGTTAAGGGTTACATTGTTGGCTATGTTTTGTTCAGTAGATGATTTCATGTCAGTACTCTTTTACTTTTATAGCAAGTTTTATTACTTGAGACTACATCATTTGATCTCCTTATAGTAGTATCATGCACAATCTTCTTATACCCACTGAGTATTTTATACTCACTACCCTTTGTTTTCCTCTATTTCCAGGTTAGCAGGTAGAGGATGTGTTGTGTCACTCAGAAGTCCTGACTGTCAGACCCACTTGAGTTGGATTCATCTTGTACGAGTCATTTGATTTATTTTTTCCGCTGTCTTTATTTATGGTTGTATTTCCTAGTCGAATCTTTGAGTTTCATTATAATAGTTTAATTATTTAGTTTAGTATGATTACATGTATATGCATACATATACGCATTAGTTGTTATGAGTTGTGATTTTTATATTGCATTGGAGTTTGTATTGGCTTGAATTTGTTTGATATCGATTATTTCCTTATTGTCACTAGGGGGTTCCATCTGGTTTGACGGACAAGTATACTCGCAGGGCATGACAACTAGGGTCGAACGGGCGCTCAGCTTAGAGAGAGACAAAAACCATGATCAAGTCGTTCAGCTTGAGAAGCTAGTGAAACAAACCTCCAATTATGAGTCACACATCCACTTGGCCAACACCAAAATGTTCAGGTCATTGAAGACTTGAATATTAAAAATAAGAAGCTCGAGTTTTGGCCAAAAAGCTAGAGGAGACTGAGGCGACTCTTGTTACTGAATAGGTTAGCCAAACGGTCAAACAAGTTACATAGGAGCTTCAGCTTGGAGAGCATCAATGGGTCCTTGCTGAGAAGAGCGTCGAGCTGGAAGCTCTCAAAGTTGAGCTAGAAGCTTCAAAGGCCGAATTTTCCAAGTATAAGGAAGGAGAGCCTGATCAGCTAGAAGCATTCAGAGTCACTATGTCACGCCCCAGAGGAGTCTCTGTCCGAAGAAATTTCGGCAGCATCTCACCTGTACGGCGGACAATCTGAAACTTTTCTACAAGCACTATATACCTCAGCCACATGCGGCTGGAATAATAACAATAAAAGAAAACAAACACCACGCAGTTAATATCAAATTCAGCCTTTGGCTGACACAACCACGTAGTAAAAAAAATAAAGCAGCCCACTCGGCGGTACCAAAACCAAAACACAAAACTGCTAGCCGGCTAGGCTTACACAACCAATAACAAATACAAAACACCACATAACAACATCAACTCTCCAAAAATAAAACCAGAGTACCGAGCTAAACAAACTGATACATAAAAACAAGCAAAACATACGTGAAACCGATAAGTCCTCTGATGTGACGTGGGGACCAGCAGACAGGATGCTCCAAGCGACACCATAAATAACCTGGTACCAAAAAATAGTCCACGGGTGAGTTCAACAACTCAGAATACCAATAGACATGCCTAGTAAGATATATCTAACAAGAATAAACATGGAATACAAATTCCTAATCATATATCTAGGAAAGATGCAAAACCGAAGGTAACTAAAGAATCAGACTCACCAGAACTCCTATCCAAACAAAAGGGTCACAAACCGAAAGTGCCCCTGTATGCATGTCAAACATATGCATCCAACCAAATGCAATAAATGCAGCAAAACACAATCACAAGAAATAAATGCATCAATGCATATGATGTCAATGATGCGTCCTGGTCACCCGCCAGTCACCATCTCACACAAATGGCGAGACCGAGTGGGTAGGGTTGTGACACCGTGCACTCTGTCGTCACTGCTCCCGATGAGTGACCGAGTGGACGGATGTTGTCGTCCTGTCCTGTGACCCCAAATCATAAATGGGGAGCTCAATGCTCTCAACTCCCAGTACACGATGAAGGGGGAATCCCTGCCCTAACACGTAGTGTCACACTACCCATGAGCGGACCAACGAGGCAAACAAAGTCCCTACTGCAACACACACTGCCGAATCGACCACTAACCCATGAGTGGTGGTGTGTGCAGATCCATGTAACTGGCGATGTGCTCAACAACAATGGAGTCGACTATCGCACAAGATGCAATCATGATGCATGACACTAAGCATGGCAAAAACTGATCAACATAACCATATCCATACATACAAAATGGGTACTGTAAAAGCGATGGTCACATATCAAGATCTAGAGTACACAGGTCAGATAGAATATCAATAACCCTATGTCCTGAACATAATAAGTATGGAATATCCTGATCAGCATAGAAAATCCATATATACATAATATGGGTACCACAGTATCAGTAAGTCAAATCCACGGATCTAGGGTATACAAGTCCTCTAAGGTATAACAACCTAGACCCAAATCATATCCCTCTTCCATAGCATATGTACCAACAATATACACAGATCAAAGAATCAGGGTCTAAACACCCGAATCATATATGATATACAAATAGAGGTACACAAATCTGATATGGCACAAAAACCTAAGTATCAGATAATCTAGATACACAGGCCAGAAACAACAATCCAAATCCTAGTCCTAACCTCAGTAAGCATGGTATGTCACTCTAGAAACTAAGATACTCATGGTAACAAGATAATCATGGCAACAAATCACGAGATATAATCACGGATACATCACAGGTGACAAACCTAACATGCTATGGATATCAAACAGTGACATACCAAAGGCAAACATGTTCATTGCATGTAGTTATAAAATACTATACATATCCAATGACAATATCATAAAAGATAAGTCAAGAGGTACCCGCCTCCAATCGGTAAGGTCCAATCCGATCCAAATTTGACGTCGAGATACTCGTCTCGAATCAACCTCCTGTAATCACATTTTACAATTAATTATATCATTAAATCAAAATGACCAAATCCTAAACCTATTAGGAATAAATCATGGTGAATCAATCCAATAGATCCACATCTCCTTCACAATTTACCACATATCACCAATTCCAACACATAAGCAATTATGTATGCATCAATTCCTACCTAAATCAATATTCCCAATACCGATCTAAAATCTTCACATTCCACCTGCCAGTGAATTTTAAATCCAAGCCCCCTTAAACAGAACAATCCAACATGAGACTAAAGAGGATAATCTAGAGAGGAAAATCAAACCAACAAAAGAGTAATAATCGTATGCTTATACCTCCTCAATGACCTGATGGAGCCATTTCATGACAACCAGAGAACCAAATCGAGGCAGGAAACGGGGTCAAGCTCACTGCCAATACAAAGGTGAGTGGCACGGTCCTGTTGAAGCACAGCGAGGAAGAGGAGGTGCTAGGGCTGAGGGCTCGACATTGGCAACGGGTGCTCGGAATGCATCTACGCCGTGATCTACGCTGAGATCCTTTGATGGTGCGGTCGCAACTCACGAAGAGGGAGAGGCTCGGCAGTGGCACTACTGTGGTGCTAGGGCACAGGGGAGGGTCGGCCACTGGGATCTCCCCGGCGAGTGTGACGGCGTCAGCAAGGCACAGTGTTGGCGGCCGGTGGCTCGACTGGGCAGCGAAGCAAAGATTAGGGCACCGAGAAGGAAGAGGGAGAGGAAAGGCGAAACTCAGCCGCCAGCTCTCTGGTCCTTGGCGTCGTCGGCGTCGGCAGAGGAGAGGGAGGAACCGGCGATTTGCGGCGCCGGTTAGGGCTCGCGTGAGGGAAAAAGAAGAAAGGAAGAAGAGAATCGGGATCGGGGGAAAAAGAACTCAGGCACGCGGGGAAAACAAAAGAAAGAAAAGAAAATAAAGAAAAAGGAAATGTAAATATAAACATTTCCTCACTTAAACGGGGTAACCTAAACAAGCTTTTCTGGCCCCCGTTTTTATCCCCCGTTAACTCGTCTGTACGAGCTCCGAAAAATTCCAGAAAAATTTTCAAAAATTCTGAAAAATTCCCTTATTAATATTCGCCTATTTCCGGTATTTTACACACTATTTACGCTCCAAATATTTCAACCAAATGCTAGCCAATCGGACCAACAAAATGTTCGGCTATGGTGCAGACAGGGTCGTTAAGCAGCTGAGGGAGGGAGGCTATCTGACTACTGAGATTCCTCGAAACTTCATCAAGCGCCGAAAGATTTCTAGGACATTCCGCTGGACGCCTTCCCTGATTTTACTTAATGTAGAAAAAACATTTTCTCTTGCCAGCCCGACTGTATTGGCTTTGCGCAAGCTCCTCAGAAACTTTAGTTGTGTCCTTGTGTATATGGTCTGTATGAATTAGGAAACTTTCTCGCCTTGAGCTTTCTCTGTTTCTTATATTTCCCTTTACTTAACTCAACCTTCTTACTTAACTCAACCTTCTTCCTTTGAACTTCCACACTTAGTATTCGAACATTCATCTACTCAAATGAGAGACACTTAGACTTTTTGAGAGACTTTGAATGAATAGCATCATGCTTAAAGTGTCTGGGCAAATCAAGGATCACTTGTTATGCATATCCACGATGTATGTGTGAGAGTAGTCCAACTTATAACTCGATCAGACGGCTCGAGAGTATGAGACTCAGTCGTGAGAGCATGCTCACTTATAACTCAGTCGAACGGCATGAGAGTCTGAGACTTAGTCGTGAGAGCAAACTCACTTATAACTTGGCATAATGACTCAAGAGTCTGAGACTTAGTTGTGAGAGCACGCTAACTTATAACTCAGTCGAACGACTCGAGAGTCTGGGACCTGGTCATGAGAGCACGCTAACTTATAACTCGGTTGAATTACACGAGAATATGGGACTTGGTCGTGAGAGCACACTCACTTATAATTCAGCCGAACAGTACAAGAGTCTGGGACTTGGTCATGAGAGCAAGCTCACTTATAACTTGGTCGAGGAGCTCGAGAGTCTGGGACTTGGTCGTGAGAGCAAGTTAACTTGTAACTTGGCCGAGGAGCTCGAGAGTCTGGGACTTGGTCGTGAGAGCAAGGTAACTTATAACTTGATCGAGGAGCTCGAGAGTCTGCGACTTGGTCGTGAGAGCAAGTTAACTTATAACTTGGTCGAGGAGCTCGAGAGTCTGGGACTTAGTCGTGAGAGCAAATTAACTTATAACTCAGCCGAGTGGCTCGAGAGTCTAGGACTTGGTCGTGAAAGTAGCTCACATATAACTCATCCAAACGACACCAAAGTTTGGGATTTGGTCGTTAAAGTACGCTCACATATAACTTGGTCAAATAGCACAAAAGTCTGAGACTTGGTCATGAAAGCAAGCTTACTTATCACTCGACAGAGCAGCTCGAGAGTCTAGGACTTGGTCGTGAGAGCAAGATCACTTATAACTCATCTAATCGGCTTGAGAGTCTAGGACTTGGTCCTGAGAGCACACTCACTTATGACTTGACCGAACGGCTGTGAGTTTGAGACTTGGTTGTGAGAGCACACTCATTTATAACTCGGCCAAATGGCACGAGAGTCTAAGACTTGGTCATGAGAGCACGCTCACTTATAACTTGGTCGAATGGCATGAGAGTCTAGGACTTGATCGTGAGAGCACACTCATTTATAACTCAGCCAAATTGCACGAGAGTCTAAGACTTGGTCATGAGAGCACAATCACTTATAACTCAACCGAATGACATGAGAGTCTGGGACTTAATCATGAGATCAAACTCACTTATATCTTGGTCAAACGACTCAAGAGTTTGGGACTTGGTCATGAGAGCAAGCTCACATATAACTCGATCGAGTGGCTCAAGAGTCTGGAATTTAATCGTGAGTGCACACTCACTTATAAGTCTATCGAACGACACGAGAGTCTAGGACTTGGTTGTGAGAGCATGCTCACTTATAACTCGGATGAAAGGGACGAGAGTCTGAGACTTGGTCGTGAGAGCAAGCTCACTTATAACTTGGCCAAGCGGCTCGAGAGTCTGGAACTTAGTCATGAGAGCACGCTCACTTATAACTCGGTCGAACAGTACAAAAGTCCGGGACTTGGTCATGAAAGATAGCTCACTTATAACTCGATCGAACGGCTTGAGAGTCTGAGACTTAGTCTTCTTAGCTTGAATTTGTCTGCATTCATTAAGTATAAACTTTCAACATAATACCTCGGGTTTTTACATACACACCATTACGCCCGATAGGGTTGTAGATGATTCACACTCTATGACTTATTCAAACATTTCCTTTCCACGTCTTGAAGATAATAAGAACCCGAGACAAGATTTTGTATCACCTGATAGGGTCCGTCCCACTATGGCTCCAACTTGTTTACATCATTGACCGGCTTGATCCTCTTCTAGACTAAGTCACCAACCCGCTAGGGAGAACTGTTGACCATTGGTGCTTTTCCTTTACAGATGTCGGGGCGGACACACTTTCGGAAGACGATCCCTGAGTCTTCTCTACTCAGCCTATGTCATCAAGGGGTGTTCAGAACAGCGCCCTGTGATATGCAATTAGTGATAGCGACACCGACAGTAGGCTAGTCAGTGGCACAGGTGCTTGGGGGAAAGTGCCCGACAGAGGGTGGTTCGGTTGGAACCTAGTCAAACCCTCTACTTAGGTCCCATGTTCAGCATGCTGGCCGATCATGGATATAGCTGGGTCGTTCAGCAAATGACACTCGGCTGCTGCTTATCATTGTTGCACCATTTTAGCCGCACGAGCTTCTATCAGCATCTCCAATTCTTCTTGCGTCAAGGTTACTGTAGTGAGTCGTCTAATGTTATCCATCTTCACGTCTCGGATGCAGGTGAAGTTCCCATAGACGGCAAATATGATCATGTCCAAAACGATGAAGGTGGTTGGCTGGGAACGATGGCTTTGATGTTGACCAAACAAGAGGTGGCTGGCTAGGAATGATGGCTTTGATGTTGACCAAACGAAGACTCATCACAATCTTGCATGTCACAAAGAGTGTTAGTGTCGGGCCAAGGAAGGGTTTCTCGACGTTGACTCTTTGAAGCTCAAGTCAGTGCTCGATATGAGAAGAAAAAATGAATGGAACAATAGCAGTGGATGTGCAAACTATTTAGCATCGCATAAGCATACCTGCGCTTGTAAGTGAAGACCCCTTTTTATAGTGACACTGTTTATGCATGAATTTCAAAGTATTGCTAAAAAAACAGATTATAAAGATGATCTGACACCCTTTCCAAAATGAACCCGCAATTTCTGTGCATATCAGAGTGGAAGCTTCTAGTATACAACTTATCTGCCGAATATCCTTTGTTCCACGTGGCACAAAATGCCAAAAAGGTATCATGAGGCCATTGGGCTGAAGAGCCCACTAAGTGTTTATCTGATAACTTGACCGAGCCTCTCAAGTACCTTGATCGGTAACATTTGGAGATACCACTCGATCGGCCTAGAGAATTGTAATCGAAGACTCGACCTCCTTAACGAATTAGGGAGTTCGAGTAGACTGAGTGTTCAGCTAATCCGATCGAACGTGTGATCCAATCAGTTAAATCACTTTGCCAAATTGGTTAATTGTGTTGTTTCTGCCTCATGAATAAGACTAGCTCTGTAGTATGTTGACTCGGCTCAAAGTTTTATGAAGGCAGTGTAAATTAGGATCCGATCGGCCCTTCGGTCCAGTCGACTGTTTCTCAATCGAAGTGATTAGTTGCACTGTCTTAAGAAGATTGATTTTTATGATTATCATGTTAGGTATATTGATAACTCCAAACATATAAAATGAATTATTCTACTAATTAAATCATTTCATATTTTTCATGAATGCCATTAAAAAGGATAAAAAAAAAAGATGATTATTCCTATTCTCCTTTCATTCCTCTTAATATGTTGAATGCCTCCGAAATTTAGGGAGACCCTTTTTTTGTACTCATGCCATCAAAAGGCGCGACGAAATTGATTAGCTTCTGTTTCAAAGGTTAATCTTCATTCAATGTAATTAGTAGCAAGCGTTCTACAAATGGCCATTTCATCTAGGACTTACTAAACTGCACTTTAACCACTTGCATTTCAGCTTCTTGACATCTTCAGCATCGTCTCATACTTTATTCAGCCTGGACTTGGAGTAGCTAAACTTTATTAACAACTTATTTTGTCAGAACAAAAGAAAAAAAAGGAAATATGTTCCATATGAACCTTTGCCATCTCACAGACCATGATTGAGTTTATTTTTGTATCGTGGTATGTATTCTATTCGATAACAAATGTAACCACAAGATCAGTAATCCACAAATTTTAAATGAAAATAAAAATCTAAAAGAGAGAAAAATGTCCACGAGCAAAAGCTATTATTTGACGGTCTCTTTTAGAAATGGAATAAGGTGTTGGTGAGAATCACATAAACCATATTAAGTGACAACCAGACACGTATTTGTTCTACAGACAAGTATTAAGACTTTTCAAAAGGCAGGAAAAACAGTGGCACACTGATAGTTTTGCTGTTTCCACAAGGTCTCAAAAGCATCGAACGTGAGCAATGAACGTTAACAATCGTGCTGTTAAGACATGAACCTCAAGGCAGCTTTGATTACTGTAAACAAACAGTGATTATAAGAATGCAATGGAAGAGTAGGGGAATTACTTGATGAATTTGTTTGTCGAAGTAACAAATCATGGATTTCATATTGAAGAAATGAAAAAGTAGATACCTTGCTGGCGATGTTGCTGGAGAGCCAATCAAGCCCTTCATACAACCCCTCACCGGATGTAGCACACGTACTTTGTATGTACCTAGAAAAGAAATAAAATCTGTGTTCTCATTCTCCAAAAATTTATCTAGCAATTTCATAAACTTTAATGTAGGATACTTTGCACAATCTGGAAGTTAGAGGTTGAGCAAGCAATGGAACTGACAGTAGGGAAATCGATGTAGCGACTAAATTTTACAGTAGGATATACTTTGCATAATCTGGAAATTTGAGGTTGAAGAACAGAAGAGACTGGCAATAGTAGCAACTTCTTAAACTTTAAAGTAGGATCTTTTGCATAGTTTGGAAGTTAGAAGTTGAAGAACCAAAGAAACTGACAATAGGGGAATAAACGTAGGAACTTCTTACACTTTACAGTAAGATACTTGCATAATCTGGAAGTTGGAGGTTAAAGAATCAAGAAACTGACAATAGGGCATTAATTTCATTAGGAATGTAGGTTGGACTTCAACTGACTTCAGACCTACGAGGGAAACATTAATAAAAATAAAAAGCAGAAAACCTAGCCTGTTTGTCCTAAACTAGCAAAACTCATCTCAGCAAACTATATTGGGTCTCTCTTTGTGAACTTTTCTAAACTTCAGGAGACTGTGTTTCCTTGTATTTCTTTCCTAGACACAACACAGTTTAATTATTTCTTCAAGAAAAGAAAGATAAAGGCCAATAGCAATTGTAAACTAATCTTCTATTTCAATTACCAATAGGAGTTTTCTTAAACTCTCGAGACTGTTTTCCTCTTATTACATTTCTAGCCAAATATGGATCAACATTTATTCAAGGAAATAAGGGCCAGAGACTAATAACAATTCATAAACTAATCTTCTATGCCAATTTATGTGTTCCTTTTTTTTCCTTTTCTAGACGATGATAATTAAATTTATTTAAATATAGATGATGATATAATAGAAGATAGAGCTCAATGACGTAAAAGGATTCATACAGTCAACCCCACTTAGTGGGAAAAGACTTGGTTGTTGTTGTTTAGACACAATAATGATCAATATTTATTCAAGAAAAGATAGCACAATGACCAATAATATAAAAACTGATCTCCTATTCTGATTACCAATCTGGGTTCCAGGAGAGGATGCAGATTTCAACCCAATTTTCTTGATATTGAAGAGAAAATAACCCAACCTTTTAAACTTGAACAGCAAACCCTCTAAAGAAGATAATAATATGCATCTATCTTAGCCATATTTAATGTGACAAATCAATTCTATGATTGCTATTATTTTTTATTAGCTTCTAAGCTCAATGACGTAAAAGGATCTATATAGCCGACCCCACCTAATAGGATAAGGCTTGGTTATTATTGTTCTGATAGTTTAGCATAGAATCCAAAAATTAATTGCCAAGCAACAGATAGCAGTTACCTGCTATAGTAGATAATCAAACGAAAACAGATATTGCCAGTATATCTTACCAGTGACGCTGACGGAGAGAATGGAGGCCAAGCTTATCAGTTATTTCAGCAGCATTCATTGCATTTGGAAGGTCTTGTTTGTTAGCAAACACAAGCAAGACAGCATCCCTTAACTCATCCTATCAATATAGAATTACATGAAATTAGATTAAAAAAAATAGTTGCGAGTAGGCATTTATGCATGTTTACAATAGTAATAAAGAGAACTGAGGAACTTTCCATTTCATGCTAACTAAATCAGGAAAGGCACAAGTAGAACATTTACTGCAGCAAATTTTCTGTCTTGTTAACAATTTACCTTAATTACTGGTGGAATATCCTAGATCCATATAGAATACACAATTTTTTTTTTCTAAAAACAAGATAGAAAATAGAAATGATACTACAACCATTATTACTCAACTATCCAAGGAAATCTACTTTGATTCTCCAGAATATATTATGTAGAAACAGAGTCAACTCTGAAAATCAAAGCAAGAATATATTACTAAAACATGTACCTCATTAAGCATTCTGTGGAGTTCATCTCTTGCCTCAACAACACGATCTCGGTCATTGCTATCAACAACAAAAATAAGTCCTTGTGTGTTCTGGAAGTAATGCCTCCAGAGAGGTCTGATCTGTTGTTTACCAGAACATGATTTAGAAACAGGTAAACAAGGTGACTATTAACAGATAAATCATAATTAGAGAATCAAGTCAGCTATACATGTCAGGATCATAACATTTGTAGTGATAGTTTCTGTGATACCACCTTAGATATTAAATTCCCATGTTGTTTCATTATCCCATCAACCTCTGGAATTCTCATGAAACAATTGTCACCAAAAAACAACTTTTCCAGAGTGACGGAGTTGTTTAGATAAGAGAAATACTGGCTAACCAGAATGGAGTGGTACCTTGTCCTGACCACCAACATCCCATACAGTGAAACTGATGTTTTTGTACTCAACAGTCTCCACATTGAATCCTGCATTAAGACCCATCTCACTTAACAAACACATAAACATAAATCATGCACTCAAACAATCAGAAAATCACGAAGACCTTCAAATAATCTAAAAGGGTAGCCCGGTGCACGACGCTCCCACCATGCGGGATCCCGGGGAAGGATCCATTGTACGCAGCCTTACCCTGCTTTTTTTTTTTTGCAAGAGGCTATTTCTAGGATTTGAACCCGTGACCTTTTGGTCATATGGCAACAACTTTACCGTTGCGCCAAGGCTCCCAAATAATCTACAATAACTAAATGTAAATATTCAAATAATCTATAATAACTAAATGTAAATGTTCAAATAATCTACAATAACCAAATGAAAATGCCATATGGTGATAAGCTGCACGTAATTATCCATGTTTTGAATATCCATAAACTGCATTTTAAATCAATATAATTGTCATCAAAAGAAGCAATCATTAACTTAGCAAACAGAAAGTCACTGTATAACTGTTAATTTTAAATGAAAAAAAAAAGATCTATTTAAAAATGCTGTTGGGTATTTATCAAGTTTTCTTTCAGAAGCAAGTGATCATTCATCTACATCTCAAGTTCTGTGAATAGCTGGGACATCAAGGAAGATCCAAAAATGAATTATTGGAGATTCTTCAATCCATTTGAAGAAAGGATCCCAAAGAATTGATCTTTCTTTTTGGTTGTTGAATCTTTGTTTGTTTGATCAACGTGGAAAATTCCAAATTCTCTTTTTTTTTTTAATGGAATTAAAATGATCTATGGATTAATGATAAGATCTTTCAATTGTCTAAGATCTCGCTCTTACTCTAACAAAAACAGATCCTATGGAAGCATATTAAAGATTTGATTTGACAATACATTCTGTAGCTCGCTAAAAACCAGTTGCAATAATTTTATCTCTTGTTAATTTCATGTATTTGGTTATATTTTGAATATGGATCTGAGTGCTGTAATAGGTTGATCGTGTTACATTAATATTATTAAATTGATTTACATGGCTGATCTACAGAAGTTGTTTCAGTTGTTCATGATGTGTATTCTTTATCCTCTTGTTCTCCATGATCCTAGCTACATGATATCAATCAATGACGTTCACAAGTTACAAACCTTAATCAAATATTTGAAAATCACTGATTCATTAGAAGAAATAATGCATGTATACGACCTAAATAACAGCAGAAAAGATATTAGGTAAAACAAACCTCGTCCCCAAGCAAATGTAGCAACCATCACCGGAATTAAAAATGAAAAAAAAAACAGTAATGCTCACCGATAGTTGGAATGGTGGTGACAATCTCGCCGAGCTTGAGCTTGTAAAGGATCGTCGTTTTACCAGCAGCATCAAGCCCAACCATCAGAATTCTCATCTCCTTCTTAGCAAACAGGCGGCTAAAGAGCTTTGCGAAAGTGAGCCCCATAGCTCCTTCAGCTATCACGAGCAAAACACGAACTTAATTAAACCTAAAGCAATCACGATTACAACACACGGATCAAAGATCTAGCAAAAAGGCCGCAGATCTGAAACAGAAACACGCATGGCGTTGTATTTAACACGAACAATTAAAAATAAAAGACCAAGACAAGGAGAAGGCTTCAGAGTTAAAGATCTACATGAAGACAATTCCGATCCGAGCAACGACGCGAGAAAAGAAAGATTAATCTACGTTTTAAAATGACGGAAGCAGATCGGGCATCTCGTGATCTAAAAACTATCATGAAAATATGGGATCAGGATCACCTGGGGATCACGGGAGGCGTGTAGGACGGAGGAAGCGGGTAGATGGAAGGAGATAAGAACCTGAGAGCCGAGGTCTTCGCTTCTTCCGATCCGCTTGGAGAATGAACAAAATGCGGTGATGAAAGCGAATTTATTTGGGTCACTAACCGATATAAAAGCAACTCCGATCAAAATAACGGTAAGGATGTAGCAGGTTGGCGTAACTGTCCGATATAACGCAAATATAACTGCGTTATAACGGAGGTAAAACGCAGTGTTGCTATAATTGGTCCTGGCGATGGCAATCGAATTTTCTAAGAATATTCACTCCGATGCATCGCTCATTTTTCTCTCTCTTTCAATCCACAAAACCCTAGCCAGATTTCATGTCTTCAGTCTTCGTCTCTGAGGTAGCATATCCGAGTTCAAATATTTTGACTGCTATTTTATCAATTTAATGTACTAGATGGCAACGGACTATTAGCTGCTGCTTCAGAAAAAACAGGTCAGATCTTTGTTGTTTTACGCCTTCCCTTTTGTTTGATTAACAAATGGCAAAAATTTTAGTTTTATTCCATTTTCAAGAAAAACTACATCAAGACCTCCCCTTTGCTACTAGTCTCTACAAGTTGCAATTTTTTTAATGATTTGGTGAGAAAGAAGAGGTATATCTGTTTGTTGATTGTGCAGGAAGGTTCTATCGAAGTATCGAGTAGATCTTTGATCTTTCAACGATTTTGTTGTTCATCAAACGAAATATGGAATTCTTTTTTTTTTTTTCTGGAATGTGGATCGTTACACTTGGGAAAAGATTCTTTAGGTTGAAGATAGTAGCCTTTGGAGTAGTGTATCTTGTTTCTTCGTAATATCTAGCAAACATTTTCTGATCAGGCGTTTCTTACTCGCTTCTAAATTAGCATATAAAGTATATATCCGTGTAATATCATATGTGTAGTGTGCCTTGAAAGTTTGATGACTATAGTTTAGATTGTATTGTTGGTTGCCAATCTCTTTAAGTGGATACGTTTCAAGAAATAGTCTATCTGGCATTTCTGTTTGCCTTGTTGCTGGTGACTTGTCATTAGAGTGAACAGGTGAGTTTCATCACAGTGAGCAAGTTTCCTTAGGATGTAAAGGAACTGTTTTAGGACCAAACAGGTGTGCTCTCCGATTACAGTATTGTTTTACTTTGATTATGAAGATATAATTTAGGGAGATCTTAGACTGGCCCATGAAGCTTCAAAAAAGAAAACAATCTCAATTTGACCTTTGAAGTTTCAAATCCCTGAAACAATCAAAAGCCAATTTGCCTAAATACCTCCTAGAAGATAATGATGTTCGACCCTCTTTAAAATCTAGATGAAAATGCCCACTTGTCTTCTAGAGGGTGTGAATTCAAGGTAGGATCCTCTTTTTTCCCTTTGCCACTTAATTGAAATCTGGGCAGGACTAAAATCATATTGACTGATCTTTCCTATAATTCCTGATTTGCTGATAAACTAACACCCTACTAAGGAACCCCAAAGAAATTTTAATTTTCAGGATTTGTTTTATAGAAATAGAAAATGGGTGAATAAATGTTGCATGGAAGGAACCATCTAATTTGATTTGCATTTAAAAAAAAAAAATGAAGTTCTCTAATTTTTTTTAAACTCTTGATAACTATTTTTGTACAATTTTCTATCTCAAAGTTTTCATGAGACCAACTTGTCAACCTAGTCATCTTCACATCTATGGATCGAACTGGCAAGTTTACTGATTCAATGATTTTGTAGTTTAATTGGTTTGCTCAATAATATCATAAATGTAATTTATATTTTTATAAATATCTACTATTTAATATAAGTTTAAAACATAATAAAATTAAATAAATAATTCTAAAATATGAAAAACTCATAGATAATAAAATATATCAAACGTATGAATAAACTTCTATATACACAATTAACTGTTCTAGGAGTTCTTGATCTCGTGTTAGACAGTTGCAAGAAATGAATCCCGACCCTGCACCAATTTAAATTTGTAAACACAGGTTTTTCAGATTTCTGTTTTTTTATCTGGTTTTTATCAGTTTCTCAGCTTTGGGTTCTATATACCAAACTGAATCAGATCAACCTCCAATTGAACTGGCCTATCTGGTTCCATTTAAAACTACTGCTTATCGCTGACTCATACACATTTGATAACTCTAGGGACCAAATTGAGGCATGTTATTTAGGAAGACAAATTGATATTTCCTTATTTGAAACTATAGGGGGCAGACAAGAACTTTTCTTATAGCATATACATAAATCCTTTTTGATCAATAAGGAGATATGTTGGAACCTCTTCCTACTTAATTTTTCTATCAGTTTTCAGATGTGACTGGCGTGATATATCACATATCCTATATAACATTAAATGCTGCTCATAAAGTGTTTTAGCATTTTTTTATCTTTATATCAAGACATTTCAGCATCGGATAATAGATCATAACATTTCTAATTAAATTTGAGTAAAAATTTTACCAAGTAATGGTATTTATTAGATACTAAGTAGCCTGCTGTACATTGTATTTATTATATAATAGTTTCTTTTTAACAATCAGTTCTCTATTTAATAAGTCTAATAGTAGAATTTGGTTCCGGAGACTTGTTGCAAGCATAGTAGTTGTTTTCATCTGCATCTCATGTATGCCTCAGCATGGTAGGATGTACTGCCAACCTTTGCCAAATTATGAGGAATGAACTAAATTTGTTTTTGGATTTCAATATTGTAACAGTTTGTTAGTGCATTCGGCAACAAATTCCTATCCCATACTGTTAGTTATTTTGCATTCAAGTTTTATGTATTATATTCGGCTATCCTTCTACTGTGATCTGACTGGTATATTGCTGGGTTTCTAGATAAAAGAATCTGCCTCCTGATAAGAGAGAAGCAACAGAGAATGGACCATATTACCTCATTGCCATATGAATTTGATATCTGTCAGCTTTATTCCATTCCAAATGCTTCGATGTCCAGAAAAGATCCACAGATCATGAGCGGTGTACCCACAATAACAACAATGTTATCAGAACTCTCAATATTGTATTTGCTATCGAGGAATTTAGCTTGGAATGTCACCTCGTTAATGACATAGTATGGGACTACATTTACTAAAACTCGCGATGGAATCTTACTCCGGCTCATCTAAGATCAAAGGCATCAATATAAACTGGTGACTGAACTCTTAGATAAAGTGCGTTTTGATCATGTGAAAAGCTCTGCAAGCGTAGCGAGATGATACGCCGACTTCAATGGCCAAGTCAAAATTGAAGTACTTTGAAAAATATTGTGAAACGCCGACTTCAATGGCCAAGTCAAAATTGAAGTACTTTGAAAAATATTGTGAAGATCAATGACCGGCTACAACTGCAAAGTTGATTGTGAAGATGACAAGGTCCTTCTTGCGCCCATCATTATTCCAAATATTAATAGTTATTCATGATTTACCTCTTCTATCTTGGTCTTAAGATAGATTGATGGGGTGCTGAGGGCGAGTGTAGTCTTCTTTTGCCATCATGTGAAGATGACAAGGTCACTCTTGGAGCTATGAGGTGCTAAGTTATGCAGTTCGATCTCTAGTTATGATATATATTTATAGGAATTTTTCTTTCAAATGGAGCGTACAATTATAGGAAGGTGGGTGATGTGGTGGTAAAAGGGCATACTAAGGACGAGTTAAAGGTGGGAAATGCGGTCGGTGTGGATGTTAAAGTCAAGGTGACCAAAGGCAAGAAACTGCCAGCTCATCAAAGTGGACCGAGCGAGTGGCAATGAGCCGAGTGAGCATGAAGGATCTGATCGACCCGGAAGCTCATCTGAGTAGATTGCTCATCCGATTTGCACGTGCTATTAAGGAATGGTGTCAAAGACACTTTCCTGACATGTCTTTTCATAGGACAATTGAGAAAATGTGTGTGCCTTGAGAAGTGTGCATGTCTGCTACTGGAGCACTATATAAAGGGGGATCCATGCACCGGTGGGGGAGGTGTTATTTGTGCTTGAGCTCTCGTTGTTGTTACATTACTTCGTTGTCTTTCTATTATTCCGATGACTGATTTGAACATTGGAGGACTAACGCGGGGGGCACTTTTCCTGGTCCGGCATTGACGTTCTTTGTGTTGCAAAGCGAAGCAGAGTCTTCACATAGTCAACCAAGGAGACACATCTCTAGTCAGCCGTCTTCATCATTTTTGGACAGTATAATATTGAAGTCGTCTGTGGAAACTTAACTTATATCCGAGACTTGGAGATGTAGGACGCTGAACGACTCACGACTATGGCATTGACGAAGGAGGAGTTGGACATGTTGATACAAGCCCGAGCAGCTAAGATGGCGGAGCAGCAACAACAGGCGATGGTCGATCGTCAAGCAAATGAACTCGCGACATCAACAGTAGAACAGCAGGCCGGCTATAGAGACCAAGTGAAAAATATATCTATTCGGGGGCAAAACAAGAAGTCGGTCGACATATACGGAGATGCACCAAATGCGTCGATTTCTTTTCATCGGACGTTGTTCCACACTCTTTCAGAAGAACAAGGCCGAGCGAATAGAGAGCAAGGATCCTCCTTGGACGACGCGCTTATCTAGGACAGATGGAAGGGAAAGGCACCAAGGATTGATGATTCTTCCGAACGAATCAACAGGTAATTCTCTCAGGGGATCCTGGACGACCCACTGTCCCGACATTACACGTCATTGATGATCGAGAAATACAATGAGACAACCGACTCAGAAGACCATCTGATCAAGTTTGACAACACAGTCACACACCATTAGTACATCGATGGAGTAAAGTATTGAGTTTTCCTCATCACTCTTTCTGGATCAGCACAGAGGTGGTTTAGACACATGCCGATCAGATCAATCCACAGCTTCAAGGACTTCTGGGCGGCGTTTCTGCTTCATTTTGCTAGCAGTCGTCGTTACCAGAAGACGAACGTTAACTTGTTCGTTATAAAGCAAGGGCCCAAGGAGGCATTGAGAGCTTACAACAAGAGGTTCAACCAAGTGACCATAAATATTCCATCAGTCACCCTGAAGATATTAGTGAGTTTCTTCTCGCAGGGATTTATCGAAGGCGAATTCTTTCGCTCACTCATCCGGAAGTCGCCAAAAAATTCGATCACCTACTTAGGCGCGCCACCGAATACATCAATGTCGAGGAGGCTCAAGTAGCACAAAGGAAGTGTCCGTTGAACATATTGCTCCCCTTGAACGACGACCTGCCAATAACTATCAACCACTAAAGGGCCCCGATCAAGAGCAACACAGCCACACCAGGAGCCCTGAGCCGATGCAGTGTAGCATGTAGAGGTAGAGCGGTCGAAGGCTGCGAAAGGTAGACCATGGACACCATTGTTCTGCTCCTATCATCGTTCGACAACGCACAATACCTAGGACTGCTATGACTTGAGGCCAGTTTCAACTTCTCTCGATCAGCATCATCAACGACGGTCCACCCTCTCTCGATCAGCATCATCAACGCCGATCAGACGGGCGAAGGGAAGAAAAGAGACCAACGGTTGAGCAACGTCAACGCCAGCCTCAACAAAGAGGAATGCAAGTCGCGCCCAAGCTTCGGCTGAGCGAGCTCAACCTTCGGTTTGGGAGGAGGAAAATCGAAGCAATGCAGCTCGGAGCGAAATCGGAATGATTGTCGGGGACCGACCAATGGTGGTTCCAAAAGAACAAGGAAGTCGCATGCCCGGCGACTGGAGATACACGCTGTAGGATGCAGTAAGGAGAAGGCCGAGAGACTAGAGGTCAACTTTGGCCATAAAGACCTAGAGGGAGTGGAGATCCCTTACGACGACGCCTTGATCATCCGAGCGGTAATAGCTAATTACACTATTCATCAAACTTTCATGGATACAGGTAGCTCGGTGAATATCATCTTCAAGAAAACGTTCGATCAGCTGCAAATCGACCAGAGCGACTTGTAGCCCATAACGACCTCACTGTACGGGTTCACGATCAATGAAGTCTTGCCAATCGGCCAGAGTCGGTAAGCTATATCTCTCGGGGAGGAGATGCTCAAGAAGACAAGGACCACAAATTTCATCGTGGTGGATGTGTCGTCCACCTACAATGTCATACTGGGTCGACCGGTCCTGAGCAAGTTTCGAGCCGTAGTGTCCATCTTCTGCCAGAAGATCAAGCGTCCGGTGGACTATGCGGTAGGCGAAGTCAAAGGCGACCAATTGGCCGCTCAGCGGTGCTACTATTGGCGCTCGGAATTTCGTTCTGTGTAAAACCCCTGTACAAAAATTTGTACAGGCATAGAACTTTTCCTATCAACCTACATGCTCGATCAGACATGTGTTTGATCAATCAAGCAAGTCCTTGATTGACCAAAACCCACCTTGATCGAAGCACGAGATCGCTTGCCTCTTGAGTTGGTGTTCAGGATCCATACAAAGAAAACATAACAAGTTGCGTTGCGGAATAAATAACTAGTTGTATCTTTCTTCGTAGGCAAAGACCTCTTGATCTTCTGTTGTATTCCTCTCCTTTTTTTAGACATCGTGTGGGTGACGATCTACCAAGACAAACCACCCGAACCTTCGTTTGTTTCCAAGCCGCCTACCACCAAAAGATGCAAAGAAAAGGGGTGCCTCTTTCTTCTTCTTCTCCTCCAAATTGCCTATCACATAGGGGGGTTCTTCTCTTCTTCTTCTTCTCCTCCAAGCTCCAGCCACCAAAGGAGATATGCGTCGACCATAGAGGGAGGAAAGGGAGGAAGAGATGAGAAGGTGGAGCGTCGGCCCTAGGAAGAAGAGAGGAGGAGGGTGCCGACTCTAGGGGAAAAGAAAAGAGAGAAAAGAAGAGATGAGGTGTCGACCACAAGCAAGGGAAAACAACTCAAGAGAGATTAGATTATGGTGGCATGACCTCCTCCCTTTTTACAACCTTTGGCACCAGATAAAAAAGGAGAAATATTAATAGAATTTTTGTTTAGAAAAAATCTCTTGAAAAGAATTAACATAATTCATTTTAGAAAAAATCTCTAGAAAAAAATTAACATAATTCCTTTTAGAAAAATTTCAAAGAAAAAATTAATATAATTCTTTTTAGAAAAATCTCTAATTTTGTTGAGAAAAAATCTCCCTTTTTTTCTTTCTTTTCTTTTCTCTTCATTTTCTTTTCTTTTTCTTTTGGTTTGGTCGACCCCTTGCTTGGACACCAAGCAAGACTTGGCCGACCCCTTTCTTAGGTAGGAAATAAAATCAAATGAATGAATACGAGGCTATGTAGAGGCTACAACAGGGACCGAGAGGAGGAATTAGTTTTGGCCTCCTGATGGACTTGAGCTTCCTGTGTTCGACCCGAACACCCAACTCAAGTTCATCAATAATAACTCATACCACTAAAAAGTTATTATTGAACTACCGTACTAATCTCATATTACAATATGGACTCCTACTTATTATGAGTGTGTTAATCTCCCTGTGTTTAAGATATTATATGCCGTTAATTAAATGAGTTACCGACAACTCACTTAATTAACATCTGACCCCAAGAGTAGTACCACTCAACTTGATTATCATATCGAACTAAGTCCATCTGCAGGATTTACATGATAAACCTTATGAGCTCCTCAAGGGGGCATCATCAACCTAAATAAATAGGATACAGTTTTATTTTATAATCAACAACACACCGTATAAATAGCATGATCTCCCAATTCATCGGGCATATTGATTTAACGAATAAATCTCACCCATTGATAAGTCAAAGAAATAAATACTAAGTGTACATGCTTGTTATTATATTGGGATTAAGAGAATTCACATCCATAATAACAGAGGTTCTGTTCTTTTATACAGTCAGTATAAATCGAACAACCTCAAATGGTCCTGCTCAATACACACGTAGTGTACTAATGTAATTTTATAGTCAAGACAGACTAATATCAAATTACACTACAACCGTTTCAATTGTTTGTCTCTATCCATCTCGGTCGTGAACTACTATTTATAATTTATAAAGAACTGATAATATGATCTTCTGTGTGGCACTACATATCATGTTATCTACAATATAAATTAAATGGATAACTACATTAACATATAAATATAAAATGCAATATTTGATCAAAGTGATTCTCATTTCAAAATATCTCAAAAATAGATGTTCATACAAAAACTAGACTTATAGTATACATCTCAACAATCTCCCACTTTTACTGAAAGACTATGCTGTCATATATGTTGTCATACATCTGATTCTTATCCCCTCAACATGTCCATCAAAAGCTCTCGCCGGAAGGGTCTTAGTGAAAGGATCTGCCAAGTTATCTGCTGATGCAATCTTGGTGACAACAACTTTTCCTCGTTTTACGATGTCTCGTATCAGGTGGTACTTGTGCTCAATGTGTTTACTAGTCTTATGAGCTTGTGGTTCCTTCGAGTTTATTATTGCACCACTATTATCATAATAAATTGTGATAATTTTGGGCAAACCAGGAATCACATCTAAGTACATCAAGAAGTTTCTGAGTCATACTGCTTCTTTGGTTGCCTCAGAGGCTGCCACATACTCAGCTTCCATGGTGGAGTCCGAAATGCATTTCTGCTTAACACTCTTTTATGTTATGGTTCCACCTCCCAAAGTAAACACATACCTTGAGGTTGACTTACTATTGTCCTTATCTGATTGGAAGTCAGAATCTGTGTAACCAACAGGGAGCAAATCATCTACCTGGTAAACCAACATATAATCTCTAGTCATTCTCAGGTACTTCAATATATGCTTTACGACAGTCCAATGTCCCTATCCTGGATTATTTTGATATCTGCTAATCATGCCCACGGTAAAATAAATATTCGGTCTCGTACATAGCATTGCATACATTAAGCTTCTTACAGTCGAAGCATAAGGAACTGCTTTCATGTCCTCTATCTCCTTTGATGTTTTAGGACACATCTCTTTAGATAAAGGTACTCCATGCCGAAAAGGTAGAAAACCTTTCTTGGAGTTTTGCATGATAAAACGAGCTACGATAGTATCGATGTATGAAACTTGGGATAAGCACAACATCATTTTCTTGCGATCCCTTATTACTTTGATCCCAAGAATATGTTCACATTCTTCCAAGTCCTTCATATCAAACTGCTTGGACAATCATACCCTTACATCTGTCAACACTTTGACATTGTTGCCAATGAACAAAATGTCATCTATGTATAGTACAAGAAATAGCACAACGTTTCCGTCACTTTTCTTATATACACAAGACTCATCCGGACACTTAATGAATCCATAAGACTAGATTGCTTCATCAAACCGGAAGTTCCAAGATCTCGAAGCTTGCTTCAGCCCATAAATGGATCGATTGAGCTTGCATACAAGATGCTCTTTGTTCTTCGCAATAAATCACTCTGATTGCTTCATATAGATGTTTTCTTCAAGACTTCCGTTAAGGAAAGTTATCTTGACATCCATTTGTCAAACCTCATAATTCATATGAGCAGCAATAGATAAAATAATTCGGATAGACTTGAACATGGCTACCGGCGAAAATGTTTTCTCATAATCGATTCTCTTTTTCTGAGTATACCCCTTCGCAACAAGTCTCGCTTTAAAGGTTTCCACCTTTCCGTGTGCTCATCTTTTCCTTTTGTAGACTCATTTACATCCAATGACTTTTACATCATTGGGTGGTTCTACAAGCTCCCAAACTTGATTAGAATATATGGATTCTATTTCAGAGTTCATTGCACTTTGCCAAGATACTGCATCTTTATCTTGGAGTGCTTCATCATATGTCCAAAGATCAGGTTCATGTTCACCAGGAATCAAGTCCGAAAACTCTCCAAAAAACACGAATATATCAAGTTGCTGAACAACCCTCCCACTACGATGAGGCACTACCTGTAATTATGCATCATTTGTGATACGTGTTGCAGTTTCTTGTGATATCTCATCTTGTACCGTTGGTACTAAATTAGACGTGTCATTTCTTATTTCCTCAAGAACAATTTTACTCATGGGCTTGTGGTTCATTACATAGTCTTCTTCTAAAAATCGGGCATTGGTGCTAACAATGACATTTTGATCTTTAGGACTATAAAACAAATCACCATTCATTCCTCTAGGATAACCCACAAACAAGCGAACTTCTTTATGTGTTTCCAACTTATCAGCGTCTCCCTTCAGCACATGTGTTGGACTACCCTAAATCCGAATGTGTTTTAGACTAGGCTTACGCTCATTCCACAATTCTATGGGAGTAGAGGGTACTGACTTAGAAGGTACTAAGTTCAGAATATACGCCCTCGTTTCCAGAGCATATCCCCAAAACGAATTTGGTATTTCTGAATAACTCATCATCAATCTAACCATTTCCATAAGAGTCATATTCCTTCGTTCCGCCACACCATTCTGTTGGGATGTACCAGGTGCAAACAGTTGGGATTGAGTCCGGACTCTGATAAGTAATTCCTAAACTCTCCTAAGAGGTACTCTCCACCACGATCAGACTGTAGTGTCTTGATATTTTTACCATGACGTTTCTCCACATCAGCCTTGTACTCTTTGAACTTATCAAAGCACTCGGACTTGCAGCGTATCAAGTAAATGTACTCATATCTCGAATAGTCGTCTATAAAAGAGAAAATATTCGAAATCATCTCTCGCCTGGATAGTTATAGGTCTACACAAATCAGAATGAACCAATTCCAACACTTCTTTGACTCTATACCCCTGTGCCTTAAAAGGTCTTTTGGTCATTTTTCCTTCCAAGCAAGACTCGCAGGTCGGAAAGTTTTCCACTTCTAATGAACCCAAAGGTCCATCAGTTATTAACCATTGAATCCTACTCAAGTTAATATGACCTAACCTTAGATGTCAAATATATATTTGGTTCATTTCTAAAGGTTGTTTTCTCTTATTAGAATTAGAAGATGTGTTATTGATTTTCATTTGTTACATCGTGGGAGTTATTGGATTAAGAGTGTGTAAATTGTCAACTAACGTACCAGAACAGATAACTGTTGGTGCAATCGACCTCCAAGGTTTTAATGTCAGACAAATATGTTTAAGTATGCTTAAGTATGGAATTTGATCAAGGGAAGTCCTAGTTGTAGGCTAAGCAAGGGGAAAAATCTTGGTATATCGTGAAAGTCAGGTGGATAGGTCTGGAGGACTTGATCCCTGGGTAGCTGAATACTGAGTCTTGGTGACTGAAGCCAAGTGGAGAAAATCCTAGGGGGTGATAACCTTAGGTCCTGATGAGTGAAGTCAGGTTGAGAAAACCCTAGGGGGTGGTAACCTTAGGTAACGAGAAGTCTTGGAGGAGTGAACTCCAACCTTAGGTAACGCGCGCGGTCAACCGAACCAGCAGATCACGGTAAATCTAGGTTTAGGTTTACCATTGTATTCTGTATTACTATTATTGTTGTTGGCTAATGTAGTATTGCAGGAAAAGTCTTAGTGGATCGGGTGATCAGACACTAAGCAGGAAAAGTCCAAACATGTCTGGAGGACCATGTTTAGCAGGTAAGTTGAGGTAAACAACTAGAGGAGCGATAGTGAGGTCGGGTTCCTAGAAGGAACAACCTAAGGTCGCTGATCCAACTGAAGAAATCGAGAAGGTTTCCAAGTTGAGATCAAGACAGTTCTACTGTCTTTTATACTACTCATGCATTATAATATTACTGTGCTAATCTCTGCTTTGCAGGATTATTATCTAACACTGTTTTGCAGGTTCGACCCGATCGGTCGACCGAACAGGAGGATCGGTCGATCGAACCAGATCAACTCAAAGCAGGTATCAGTTCAAACCAAAATAGAGTACAATCCGATCAAAGCTTGATCGGTCGATCGAACCAAAGGATCGGTCGACCGATCCATGGTGACTCAGCACTGGCTAGCTCATTAGCACCGATCAGCAGGAAAAGGAAAAAGCCTGATCGGTCGACCGAACTCAGGGATCGGTCGACCGATCCAATCAACATTAAAGCTGCATTAATTGAAGATCTCGGTAGATTTCAACGAACAAGGAAAAAGTTTGTTTGGTCGACCGAAAAATGGGATCGGTCGACCAAACCATTAAAGATCAGTTAATGTCAGAGATCGAGCCAGCGTCAGACTCCAGCCAGGAAAGGATGGGAGCTGGTTCGGTCGACCGAACAAATGGATCGATCGACTGAACCTCCATTACACCTATAAAATGAGGCTCGAAGTCTGAGGCCAAAATAACATTCTGATCGATTCAAGTTCTCTTCTGCAAGCTTCTCGTGCTACAAATCTTCATCAACCCTACAAGCTACTCTGTCCTACCGAGCTTCAACGTTTAATTATTATTATCAGTATATTTCATTTATATTGCACTTAATTTTTATATAAGATAGTAGAAGTGTTACTATCTTACATTCTTGTACTTGTACGATTCGCCCCTTTTTGAAGATTTCGGAAAGAATGATTATAGTGTTTATCCATCGGTGCGGTCAAGGACCGCAGACCTTCGAGTAGGAGTCGAGCTAGGCTCCGAACGAAGTAAAAGAACTTTTCTATTCGTTTAATTTCTACTGCTTAACTTTGTTTTTAAAAAAGGATAAAGAAAAGTTTTAAAAAGCGATATTCACTCCCCCCCCCTTCTATCGCACGTTTTCAATTTATCAATAACCACTATATTTTTCTTAACAACTATTTTGTCATAAAAAAAATAGAATATCCATCCATAAATAATTTAGAAATTGAAATCAAGTTCTTTCTAAAACATGATACGTAAAGATAATTTCTCAAAATTAATGTTTTATTCCTATTAAAAGATAAATAAATGTCTCTCACTGCAATAGCCGTCACTTTGGTAGCATTACCCATATAGACGGTGATCTCTCCTTCATGTAGTCGTCGAGTTTCCTGGAACCCCTGCAATGAATTGCAGACATGATCAGTGGTTCCCGTATCTACATACCAGGTGTCGGTAGATAACACCGCTAAACATGTTTCAACAATTAATGAATGAGATATATCTTTATTATTCTACTTTCTGCGAGAACAGTCTACCTTCTAATGTCCAGACTGCTTGCATGTGAAGCACTTGTCCTTTGGCTTCTTCACACCTTCTTGCGGTCCAGTACCTTGAGGTCGAATTACTTTCTTTGCTGAACCAACTTGTTTCTTCTTCTTCTTTCTACCCTTCGGTTTAGAAGCAGAAACGTTTTTAGCAATGTGAATTTGAGAACTTTGACGAAATAGCTCTTCTGCTGCTTGGAGTTCTGTGAGAAGTTTTGCCAACGAATATATCCTTTTGTTCATATTATAGTTCAGGCGGAACTACTCAAAACTCTTAGGTAGTGTTTGGAGAATGATATCGATCTGGGTTTCCCCATTGATTTCAGCTCCAAGGATTTGTATTTCATTCAAATGAGCTATCATCTTGAGAATATGATCCCTCACGGGTGTCCCCTGAATCATGGCGGTTGTCATCAAGTTTCTCATAACCTCCTGCCTGGCAGCCCGATTCTGGTGTCCGAAGAGTTCTTTGAGATTGTACATCATGTCATAGGCAGTAGGCATGGCTTGATGCTGATATTACAGCACATCTGACATTGAAGCCAAAATGTAACACCATGTCATCTCATCTGCCTTGACTCATTTCTTATGCCTGTCAATCTCCTCTTCACTAGAATTGCTATCAGGCACGTTAGGATAGACCTAAAAAAGTACGAACTTGTACCCTTCAGCAGTTAAGACAATGTCCAAGTTTCGTTTACAATCAATATAATTGAGACCAGTAAGTTTGTTTTCTTTTAAATTAACAACAAAAGGATTGAAAGCCATTTTAAAATCCTGAGAATCACAAAATAAGATATTTGGTCAAAACTTTAGAATTTAAAATAATATTAATCTCTCAAACAATATAATTTAAATTCACCAACACCTCAAAACACTGTGAATTTCGTATGCCATGATAGTGTGAGCGTATACTAATTCAAACATTTGTAAGAGGAAGTTTTACCCATTAATTTTATTATCTTGTCAGCTTAACTTTATGACAAATAAAATTAATAGTTGGTTTGTCTTCGGTCACACAAATAATAGCAGTAACTCCGATGGAGAGGATACTATTAAATGCGTCTAAGTATATACTATTACTTGATACTTAATCCATTAATTAGGATTGTACCCCTTCAGATGGAGAAGATCACACAAAACTAAATAATTTCCTATAATCATCCATAGAGGAAGTTTGATCTAGTGATCTACAAACAAACTCATCCGATGTAGAGGAAGACACTTAAAGTCAACGCGCAAGTTTAAATGCATCACTTACAAACCAGTAATGGAGACCATGGAATTTAAATAAATAAACTCTCTCCCACTTAGTTCTTTAAACAAGGAATTTTAACATGCACACATATCACACATGCACACAAAAACATACACATCACGACACATAAAGGCAATAAATATGAAAAAATAATTTTCTAACTATTATGGCATCATCCATAGTTGTCATCCGTATGCCGCTAACCCTACCCGCCGCCAGCCCTAGGGTTTATGTCGTTGCGTCCTTCTTGCTTCCTCTTCCGCCGCACCTCCGATCCTCAAGATAGCACCACGCATAGCAAGGAGACGAGCCACAACAAAATAAAATTTTACATTTATCGATCCTATATTCCATGAAAGAATGTACATGTAATCTAGATCAAAATACAAAATAAACTAATACAGTTCCTGTTGTATTTAATAATTACAATCATACACACACAAAATGCCCTCGATATGCCCGAGGGTCCAAATCACATACAAACACAATAGGTCATAATAGTTGGAACTAGGATGCCTATAACCACAGAGTTAATCTATTTTGCATATCCTACTATTATCCTGCCTAAATTATATATGATTAGTGCAAAATGGGTTAGGGTACAATGAACCCAACAATGAAAAAACCTATCATTGTCTATTTGCTTGGGGCAATCAAAAACTAAGGCTATAGATAGAAAATGGATCCCCAAAGAATATTTGGTTAACCCAATTAGAAAGAATTTTTATTGGGTACCAAAGTCAATCCTCAAGGGTTAGAGGATTTTGGGTTAGTCAACCATTGAAATCATAATTCAAATCTTTGAAAAATGGTTGACTTGAGACCTTAAGGGGGAGCACTTAGCCTTGATAGAAATTCATGATAAAGAGGGCTAAGTAGAGGTTATCTTTATTTCATCTCACAAAAACTTTCATTATTTTCTAAACATAAATGTGAGATGATAGGATGATACAAATAATTCACTTATGCTTATGGCATTTTGATGAGTTATGAAATGTATCAATTATTTGTAATCATAGGGCAACTATGGGGAAAGCAAATATTTAATTAATGGGCATCTTGCCCATAGATCATAGTTAGATATTTTAAATGTTTTGAAAATAATTCTATATTTTATTTACTGTGGTATAGCTATTTTGAAACTTATGAATTCAAAATAAATTTTCAAATTGATACAAACTTGAGTGATTTTCAAGGTGTTTGAGTTTTTATCAAAACTTCAAAAATATGATGAATTTTCATGGAAACATATTTTTCCTTGTTAAAGAACATTATAAGAAATGTGTTCCAAATTTCATGATTTTTTAAATATTTTAAAATTTTCTATGCATTTCTGAAGTTGACTTCAGAAGGTTGAAACTCAGATTAGCAATGTGTCAGTTGACTGCAATAGATGTCAGTCGATTGGTAGTTGTTTTCCAGCACTGTCAAGAGTTGGGATTGGTTAACTTAATCAAACTTTGATGCCTTGGTATGTATGATTGATTAGTGCAATCTCTTTGATGGTGTTAAAGGGGGAGAAATGGGAAGGTTTTAAGTTAGAAACTTCTATTTATCTATTTTGTGCAAAACTTGAAAATTATGGTTGAGAGCATATGTTAAGGGGGAGTTTGGGTTTTATGTTTCATGTTTACATATTGCTTGTAATTTTCAAAGTTATTATTTGTGTCTAACTTAAACATATTGTCACACATCAAAAAGGTGGAGATTGTTGGTGCAATCAACCCAAGTTTGATCGGTACGATCATGATTTTAATGTGTGTGTCAAAGAGTTTAAGTTAGGCTTTCATATTGTTTTGATATGTGTTTGAGTCATGCAGGACTTAGTAAAACACACATGAGGAGCTTGGTGTGGCTAAGCTTGGGAAGCTCATCCTATGGCTCGGGTCTATGAGATCAGTGAAGGATGGTGCATCCGAGGGACTGCGGATAAGGAGCAACGGAGTGAAGCCAAAGGAAGCGGACTTCAAAGCAACGTGAAGGATGGCACGGAGAGGAGCCGCGGACTCGGGTACATCTGAGAGACGAAGGCCCAAGAAGAGGGCTTCAAGGGCGACTTCGGAGAGGATGAGTGTAAGTGTGTAACCGGGACCAGTCGACTGATGGAAGTGTCATTCGACTGGTATAGTCGACTATGTAGTCGACTAGGAGCAAACATAAGTATTCTATTTGCTCAGCCAACAATGACCAATCGATTGGTACTTTTTCCAATCGACTGGTAAGTAGCCGTTGGCAAACCGTTAACACTGCGAAGTAGTCGTTGGCTACCTCCAACGGTAGCACCAGTTTACTGATGGAAGTGTCAGTCGACTGGTGCCTAGATGAGTTGAGTTGTTGATTAACTCTCTCCTCTTATTTATAGGAAGTTTTGAGGCATGAAGGAGGTGACTCATGCTTGTTGAATAACTCCTAAGTCTTTGTCCAAAGCTTCCAAGCCCACTCTTCCTCTCCAAACCTAAGTTCCATCTTGTAATAGGAAGAGAGCTATGTGAGAGGTTGTACTCCACCGAGAAGGAGTAAGATCTAGCCGGAAATTGCCGGGGATTGATCCACCGATGGTTCAAGGGTTCGTCCCCCTCAAGGACACGCCGTGGAGTAGGAGCAAACAATCTCCGAACCACGTAAAGGATTTGTGTTAGCATTTGTGTTCCTTCTTGTTTGGTTTCATTGTTTTAGTATATTCCGTTTAGGCACTAACGTCTTGTAGAGAAACGATTGAAATTGGGGGTGGCCTAGCTATGCATCCCCCCTTCTAGCCGACCACCAATCTCCTACAAGAGGTGCGTGATTGAATTCCGATACAGTTGTAAGAACGTTTATTCTGTAAGTGCAGGGAAGTGATGAATAAAAATCCCAAGTATCCCAGACTCTTGCACCGATTGACCAAGTTAAAAGTCAAGCAGTGACTATAAACTTTTGTGTATCATTGTCAGAAAGCCGAGCGGCGGTTATAAACCCGAGAGTCTACTCCAACTAAAGCCGAGTAGCGGCTATAAACCCTAGAGTTGACGAAAATAACAGTCGAACGACGACTATAAACCCTTAAGTAGTGATTCTTAAAGTCGAGCGGCGGCTATAAACTCGTGTGAATTAATAAACGTCGAGCGACGGCTATAAACCCGAGAGTCGACAACAATTAAAGTCGAGCGGTGGTTATAAACCTGAGAGTCGGCGATAACTAAAGCCAAGCGATGACTATAAACTCGAGAGTAGATGAAAGTTAAAGTCGAGCGGCGGCTATAAACCCGAGAGTCTACACCAACTAAAGTCGAGCGACGACTATAAATCTGAGAGTCGGCGATAACTAAAGTCGAGTGGCGACTATAAACTCGAGAGTCGATAACAACTAAAGTCGAGCGACGGCTATAAACCCGAGAGTCGACGACAGCTAAAGCCGAGCAGCGGCTATAAACCCAAGAGTAGACGACAACTAAAGTCGAGAACTAAAGTTGAGTGGTGGCTATAAACCCTAGTGTTGCCATTCGATTAGAATCGAAGTCCATCGGCGGCTATAAACTCTAGCACAATGTAATTTGAAAGTCGAGCGACGACTTTAAAACCTTGAGCCTTGATAATCAACTAGTCAAGTGGCGACTATAAACTCCGGATAGCCAATACTCAACAGTCGAGCGGTGATTATAAATCTCGGTTTAATAGTTGAACGACGGCTATAAAACCTGACGAGCCGAATAAAAGTGCCAAGCGTCGGACACTCCTAACCCGACTAGGCGAATCATGAATGGGCGAAGAAGAATCTTCGCAAGAAAGAGTATGAGATACTCGAGCTGATCAGGCCAAGCGTCCATTCTTATCTTCTATAATAGAAGGTTGCTCGATCGCGCCTCATGGGATTCAAACGGTTGCACATGGTAAGTTAACATGTTGAATCACTAAGCGGGTATGCATGGATGAGTACCTCGTAGCTTCGAGGATAAAACACTATATAGAACCAAACGGGAAGACATTGATTTACACTTAGAAGACTTTAAGGGTCAGGTAAATTACGTGCAGGATGGAGGAACATAGATCTATACTTCAAAATTTTTTACAAGAAACTAGAGGAAGTACAAGAAACTTAAGAAGAAAAGCTACTTCAGATCGGCAACAGCTTCCTTGGGGAGCAAAGCCACGAGCTCATCATTTTGATCGGATTCAACAGACATCACCGGGCAAGTGGTCGTCATCCTTCAGCTGCTGGACAGTGCCCGCTATGCCCAAGTCGAAAAGCCATATAATCCGATCGGAGAAGAGCTGGTTGAAGCTTTCCGAGTGGAAATACTTGGCTCGGAAGTCCTCAAGTTGAGCAGGCTCGTCCTCCTAAAACTTAGCCATCTGGGCCTTGGACGCTTCTAGTTCGACCTTCAGAGACTACAGCTCGGCTTCTTGATTGGTAATTTTCAGTTGCTCCGCCAATCAGCTTTATTGCTCTTGGGCTAGAGTTGTCTCTGTTTCCTTGAGTTTCTTCTCTAAGACCTAAGCCTCTACATTTTTGTTCTCCAGGTCCTCTATTGTCCGGAGTTTCCGGGTGTTCGTCGATTTAACCTTGGAGTCAAAATCCTTAGCTTACTTGTTGAGTCGCTCGAGATGTTGAGCTTGCTCCTGACTCTTCTTCTTCTGTACCGATAACGCCCGCTCGAAGCCCGCCGGCGGTTCGAAAGATTTTTCTAAATCCTCCTTTAACTGAGCGACCTCAGCAGTGAGCGTTTCGACTGTAACTCGGGATGCACTTGCTTCGCCGATCGGGGCTCGCGGCTCTTTATTTTCGTGCTCGAGGAAGGCCAACCTCTGGCACATCATTAGACTCTCCACCTAGTACTGCAAAAAGTATAAATTATAACAGCGTAGCAGAGGTGAATAATGACTCTTGGGCGAACGTACCATGATGGATTTCTGAGTGAAGTCGTCCGCCAACTCCCCCGACAGAATGGTCATTGCCCTACTCTGGGTGTCCGCCCAAGTCTAAGCCAGAGGACCCTGAATATGGATTGTATACTCAGGTGAACGGGGCGTGGCATCATCGAGGGAGCGCCAGGTGTTAGTGGGCAGGAGGATAGAGCGGAGATGTGTCGGCGGCCGACCGGATCGAAGGGCTCTGAAGCCGCCTGGCCCTTGGGCTTGGACTTGGAGGGACGGGTGGTGGAGACTGGGATCTCCAGACTGGCCGGCAGTGGAAAGAAGGAAACTGGTTGTACCAAAAGTGCACTGGTCACCAATTCCAGCACTGATGGAGTCCGATCAGACGAAGGGGGCATTGGTAAAACGATCGTCCTCTCGGGGACGGCGAAAGACGAGCTCTCGCCCTGCTCGGACTAAGATCGGGAAGTAGGCACTTCCATTGGTGATGGTGCCGAGGTTCCAGAGCGGGAAGTCCCCTCTGAGCGGAGCCTTTTCCTCTGTTGTCGTTGAATCAATGGCTCGCTAGAACCGGCCGAGTCAGTTGGCAGTGACTTAGATGGTACGACCACCAGGACCATGGTAGACTGCATAGAAGGAAGCTCGCCGAGTAGTAGCGGCTGCACTACTCCTTGTCACTCGACTCGCCTCACCATTTTGATCAGTTGAGCTGACGCAAGCCCATGATTCTCCATCTCGGCAGCTCCGTGAGCGTTGATCTTGGCAGCGGAGAGCTTGCTCTTGCCGCTCAGCAGGGACTTCAGCATGACTTCGGTTGCAAAATCAAAAGTGAGATCAGTTAGATTCTAAGGCGACATAGGAAGAATAGTTTATCTAATGAGACGGGCAGCCGTGAGAAGAAGAGACTCAATCCAAAAATGTATAGAACACCTTCGTACAGCTACTTATGTATATGATATTTCTGATCGGCAAGCTGAGCGACCGCCTCGAGGTAGGTCAGCTCCCAACGATACTTGCGCAGAGCAAGAGGCTTCATCAGCTCCATCTGCTAACCGGTCGGGAAGGATGGCCGCTCAGAAAGGTGAACAAAAAATTAATTCTCCTTCCATTGTTTGTTGGAAGAAGAAATTTTATCAAAGAATACAGAGCCCACTCAAGTCTGTAGCAGAAAAGTTCCCGCTTCGGATAGCTTAGGATAATAAAAATAATAGAAGATATGAGGGATGAGCGGATGTCGTATAGGCGGAATAAGATTATCACCTCACACAGAAGCCTAAAGGAGTTCGACACTAATTGGGGTAAAGGAATATGAAAGTATTTATAGACAGCAAAGAAGAAGGGGTAGATTGGGAAGCACAGATCGGCCAAAAATTAGTCTTTAAAAAAGTAAGGCAGTCGTCCGATAGCATATGTGGTCGTGTATATGCAGTGGGAATGATTATTTGGTAGTCATTGGGAATATTGTAAGACATTTGTGTTGGTGCAATATCCCTCAGGTCAAGGCTGACCTGGTTGACCAAGCTTGAGTCTTGATTTGGGTTTCGATGTTTGACAATGCAGTTGTGCATTTGGGGAGATTGTTTGGTGCAATTCCCCTCTGATCAGGGTCTGATCAGGTTGGTTGAAGAATAGTCAAGTAGGTCAAGGTTGACCGGATACTTGACTGGGAAGTCCTAACTGGGATGTTAGGCAGAAGGGAAATCCTGGTGAGTGAAGCCAGGTGAAAGACCTAGTGAGTGAAGCCAGGCAGAGGAAAATCCTAGTGAGTGAAGCTAGGTGAAAGTCCTGGTGAGTGAAGCCAGGCAGAGGAAAATCCTAGTGAGTGAAGCTAGGTGAAAGTCCTGGTGAGTGAAGCCAGGCAGAGGAAAATCCTAGTGAGTGAAGCTAGGTGAAAGTCCTAGTGAGTGGAGCTAGGCAGTTGGAAGTCCTGGTGAGTGAAGTCAGGCAGAGGAAAATCCTAGTGAGTGAAGCTAGGCAGTTGGAAGTCCTGATGAGTGAAGCCAGGCACGGGGAAAATTCAGATGGATCAAGGCTGATCGGACATCTGATGTTGAGAAGTCCAAGTAGGTCAAAGGATTGACTGGATGCTTGGCACTGGGAAATCCAGATGGGTCAAGGTTGACCAAACATCTGGTGAAAGTCCAAGTAGGTCAAAGGATTGATCGGATACTTGGCATGATGAAGAAAAGTCCAAGTGGGTCAAAGGGATTGACCGGACACTTGGTGAGGGAGTCCTAGCAGGTCAAGGGTGACCGAATACTAGGCATGATGAACCAACAGGTCATGGATTGACCAGATGTTGGTTTGGGGGCTTTGGAACTTGGTTTTGGGCAAAAACCAGCAGCTGGATCGATCAGCCGATCGATTGGCTGGAGCCCAATCGATCGGTCGATCGATTGGGGTGTCCCCGCGAGAAGCCTTCATCCCAATCGATCAGTGGATCGATTGGGAGGAAGTCGCGAGCGCACAGAACGCCTCTGGATCGATCAGCTGATCGATCCAGAGGTCCCAATCGATCAGTGGATCGATTGGGAAGGTGCGTCTTGTCGCGGTAAGCCCTGGATCGATCAGCCGATCGATCCAAGCAAATTCCTAGAGCACAGAGGCGCTCTGGATCGATCCGTGGATCGATCCAAAGCCTCCCCGATCGATTGGGAGCAATCCAATCGATCGGGATCCGACCGTTAGCGTCGATTTAAGCCGCAGGCGTTCGTTACCTTCGGCATCGCTTCTACTGTTCACTCCCGATACTCTCCAGCACCTCCACAACTCTCTCCAAGCTCCAGATCGTCAGTTCTTGAAGATTCTTGGAGGCTCTTCCAAGTCAAGAGGCGGATCTACTGCAAGAGAAAAAAGTTAGGGTTAGGGTTTTTATTGTACATCTTGTAAGTTTTTGCTTATCTTGTATTTCCCTTTCTTTTTCTTGTATTGAGAGTGTTGTAGGGCTTCTCCGCCTTTGGTAGTTACCATAAAGGAGTATTATTCATAGTGGAGGGTGCGTGAGTAGGTGTGGATCCTTGGACTAGTCACCTCTTGTGAGGTGGATACCAAGTAAACCATCCTTGTTAGCGTTGTATGTTTTGTTTCTTTATATTTCCGCTGCACATCCTTGAAGAAGCAAGCTACAACGAGCACCGAGCACGCGACGAGCTATTCACCCTCCTCTAGCTACATTTCAGTCCTATCAAGTGGTATCAGAGCAAGGTCGCTCTTCACCGGAGTCATCGCCGGAAGGGGCAAACAAAACAAGCAAAACTAGAGGGTGAAGAAGTTGGAGCAAATTCATCAAAGTCAAAGAATTCAAGAAGCTCAACTTCAAGATGCAATTCCAAGATAGACTTGGATTTGACACAAGGGTAGCTCCACCGTACACATCTACAAGCTTCGATCTTTGGAAATCAAGGATCGAAAACTTCTTAATGGTGGAGATAGAGCAATGGTTTGCTCTTATGGAAGGATTTGAAGCTCCAAAGAACTCCAAGGGAAAAGTCCTCAAGAAAAACAAATGGAGCAAAGAGCAGATTCAAATGAGCGAGGCAAATGATAAAGTGACCAAGTTATTGGTCAACTTATTGCCTAGCCACATTTTTGCTCAAATTGGAGAGTTAAAGGATGTCAAGGAGCTATGGAGCAAATTGGCATCAATTCATGAGATCCCCTCCACTGTACCGAATCAAGAGGAATCCAAAGAGGGCGACTCATTGGATCAAGACCAAGAGGAGGTGAATCTATTTGTTCTTTTAGGTTTTGACTTGGATCTCCTGCGGAACTTAACACGTTCAACCCAAGTCACCTTAAGTTATTAATTCCATTAAATATTAATTTTCATAATTGATTCCCAGTACTGACGTGGCGAGGCACATGGCCTTCTTGGATATGGGAGCAACCACCACCAACTAGACAAAACCTTTTATAGAAATCTAATATTTAATTTCCTAAAATAACTTTAGGTTAACCAAAAAGAACAATCAAATCACAAGGGAAAAAAATAAAACAAAACAAAAGAACACAACTTCAAAAAACATATTCGAAATACTAGAACGTAAGCCTCTTGTATTTGGTATTATTTCCATAAATAACTAGCATGATGCGGAAAAAAAAATTACTAGTTATACCTTCTAGAAAGACCTCTTGCTCTTCTACCATATTCCTCTTCTAACCTCGGACGTTGTGTGGGCAACGATCTTCCGAGATGAGAAACCACCAACCACCTTCTTCTCCTCCTAGCTAGGTTCGGCCAACAATAAGAAAGCTTCACCAAGGAAGAAGATCAAAACACCAACCAAGCTCCAAGAGATGCTAGCTTTCTCTCCTTCTTCTTCTTCTTCTCCAAGTAGTATCCGGTCACCACAAGAGCTCCAAGGGGAGAGAGAGGTTCGGCCACCACAAGAGGAAGAGAGGGAGAGGATGATGGCCGGCCACACCAAGGAACAAAAGAGGGAGAGAAAATAATAGAGGTTGTGTCTCATGAAGGCACCCTCACCCCTTCTTTTATATTCCTTGGCCTAAGCAAATTAGGAAATTTAATTACAATAAAATTTCCTTAATTTCCTTAACATAATTTAATTGAGAAAAATAAAATAAAATTTCCCCAATTAAATTCTAATGGCCGGCCACATCATGAAATCAAATTAGACAAGTTTCAATCAACAATTAAAACTTCCTAATTTGTTTCCGGAAATTTTAAAATTAAAATTTCTCTTCAAAAACTCTTCATGGTTGATAAAAAGAAATTTTCATAATTTTAATTTTACAACATGTGAATAATTTTTAAAGAGAAAATAAAATATCTCACCAATCTACAAATAAGGAAAGAGATCTAATCTCTTTCTTTAATCTTTTGTAGATCTTTTACAAGAGAGATAATTTAATTTTAATTCTCTTTAATAAATTATATCTTCCACATAATAAAATTAAAATTAAAAATTCTTTTTTATTTAATTTGGCCGGCCCCTCTAGCTTGGGTTCAAGCTAGGCCGGCCACCCTAAACTATACTTAGGCCGGCCCTAGCTTTCCCAAGCTAGCTTGGCCGGCCCCCTTTAGGTGGGTATAGAAGGTGGGTATAGGTGGGTATAGTACTCTATATATAAGAGGCTACGATAGGGACCGAGAGGAGGAATTGGTTTTGGTCTCCCGATAAAATTAAGCATCCCTTGTTCGCCCCGAACACACAACTTAATTTTATCAATAATAATTCATTCCACTAGAGAACTATTATTGAACTACCGCACCAATCCCAAATTACATTTTTGGGCTCCTTCTTATTATTAGTGTGTTAGTCTCCCTGTGTTTAAGATATCGAATGTCCACTAATTAAGTGAGTTACTGACAACTCATTTAATTAATATCTTAGTCCAAGAGTAGTACCACTCAACTTTATCATCATGTCGGACTAGATCCACCTGCAGGGTTTAACATGACAATCCTTATGAGCTCCTCTTGAGGACATTATCAACCTAGTATCTCTAGGACACAATTTCCTTCTATAATCAACAACACACACTATAAGTGATACAATTTCCCAACTTATCGGGCTTATTGATTCATCGAACTAAATCTCACCCATTGATAAATTAAAGAAATAAATATCAAATATATGTGCTTGTTATTATATTAGGATTAAGAGCACACACTTCCATAATAACCGAGGTCTTTGTTTCTTTATAAAGTCAGTATAAAAGAAACGACCTCAAATGGTTCTACTCAATACACTCTAAGTGTACTAGTGTAATTATACATTCAAGATAAACGGATACCTAATTACACTACGACCTTCTAATGGTTTGTTCCTTTCCATTTTGGTCGTGAGCTACTGTTTATAATTTATAAGGTACTGATAACATCATCTTCTGCATGTGGCACAACATACTATGTTATCTACAGTATAAATTAATTGAACAACTACATTTATCATAAATGTAGACATTTGACCAATGTGATTCTTATTTCTAGATAAATGTTTTATATCAAAAGCTAGGCTTTTAGTATACATTCTAACAATCTCCCACTTATACTAAAAGACTAAGCTGCCATATCTGCTGTCATACATCTGATTCTCATCCCTTTAACATGCCCATCAAAAGCTCTTGCCTTAAGGACCTTAGTGAAAGGATCTATAGGTCATCACCTGATGCAATCTAGGCGGCAACAACTTCTCCTCGTTTATACGTTTTCTCGTATTGGGTGGTACTTGCGCTCTATTGTGTTTACTTGCCTTATAGACTTATGGTTTCTTTGAGTTTGCTACTGCACCAACATTATTACAATAATTTGTAATAATCTTTGGACAAACCAGAAATCATATCTAAGTCTATCTTGAGGTTATTGAGTCATTCAGCTTTTATGGCTACCTCAGAGGCTTGCCATATACTAAGCTTCTATGGTGGAGTCCAGAAAAACACCTGATCCTGTCCGAACCAGGGTCAATGGACGCTGGGATGTGGCGCTCCCTGCTGGATCCTCGAGTGCTCCGGCGAACCTACAACAAAACCGAGCCGGGGGGGTGTCCCGGCGACGGCCCTCCGACGCTCAAGTTAGGCGAGGGAATAAGAAAGCGGCTCAGAAAATATAGACTCGTGTACCTCCGGTTGAAGAAATGGAGGCCTTATATAGACCTCTCGAAGGAGCCTGGGCACACCAATCGAAGCGATCACCTGCTTTCGACCATGCCTAGGTGTGGGCCTGTCAGAAGGGCATCCATAAGACCATACTGCTACTGTATCAACCTTTCCGTGACGTGATGGTGGGGCCTTTAATAGTGTCATCTTGCGTACAGTCTAATCATCATGCCTTTGCTGACATATCATATCCCGAGCCGAGCGAATAGGCCGCCCAGCTAACCATTTCCTCTCCATGATTCCGGCCGAGCGGACACCTCCGCCGCCATTCTATTCTCGGCCGAGCGGACACCTCCGCTGGCCCGGTTCTTACGCTTAAACCCAAACCTTTGGTCGGTAATCTGCTCACGGACGGGACCCCATCTGGGTCCCCATTCTTAGGATCACTTGCCTCCCTTCAAGTCTAGTCAAGGAGGCGCGAGTCCGACTGATTGGATCGTCGCCTTATCGCTGCTGCTGATATCCCTTGAGCCGTTCGGCCCTCATGCCAAATTTATCCGCTCGGCTCTTCGCTTTGTATGCCTTGGCGCCCAACGTGGATGTTTGCTTGTCTAAATCCTCTTGAAAATCGCGCAAGTCTTTTTCATTAAGCTGAAGCATGCGCGGTATGGGCGCATTAATTGCGCTTGGTGACAGAGCGCCACATGGCTTGTCTCTAGTGGCGGTGACGCTCTGTACGATGGGACGCCCTTTGTTTTGAAATGAACGGCTAGATGATGACCTCGTCTCTTGTGCCCTTCATCCGACGGACGAGGTTGAGCGGTCTCGTTTGTATAAAGCCCTCGTTCTGGCCTTCACGCCGCACTTTCTGTTTCATCGCGCGTCCTCTGTCGAAGCTGCCTGCTGCTAGCTTACTCCGGCGACTCCCAGTGCTTGCTTTCCGGTGGTTTTCGAGTTCCTGGGCCTCTTTCCTTTGATCTTCCCTCAGTGAGCTTCTTCTCTTCTCTCGTCCCCTTGTTTCCGAGTATTGCTAGGCTTCCTTCCCTTTTTTAATCATGGAGAGCACTTCTGCACCCGCTACCGAGGTTCACGGTCCGTGGTATATAAGTATGGAGAGTAGGTTAGATGAGGAGCGCGCCCGGCGCGTTGTTAGGACCTACGGGATCCCGCACGATCATGAAATAGTTGTAGCCGGCCCGACCGACCGGCCCAATAACCCGTCGATCGGTACTATTTGTTTTTTTCTGGACCAATTCCAGGGCGGCCTCAGATTTCCTACTCATCCATTTATTTTGGAAGTTTGTAATTATTTCCGCATCTCGCTCGGCCAACTTGTGCCGAATTCCTTTAGGCTACTGAGCGGGGTTGTCGTCCTCTTTAGGCTGCACAGTATCCCACTTGACCCCAAAATATTCCACTACTTCTTCTACCCCAAACAATCCGAGTTGGGTACTTTTATTTTCCAAAGTAGAATAGGCTTCAAATTTTTTGAGAACATGCCGACCTCCAACAAGCACTGGAGGGAGTTCTTCTTCTATATACGACTTCCGAGCGGCAAGATTCGTAACCAAATGGCGGACATCTTGAGGCCAGTAGCTCGGCAAATTCAAGCAATCAGCCTACCTTCATGCAAATTGCTTGTCCCATACAAAATCGACTTGCTTCTCAAGGGGTGTTGTACATTTTGGATTATCTCCCGCTCGGCAATCACCGCATGGGTAAGCTCTTTACTCCCTTCCTTTTTGTCTAACCGATTTTAATTTCTTCCACTGAAGTCATGTGGCGCCCAAGGCTACCGATCATCTGAAATGAAGGCCGTGGAAATTGAGGCAGCTACCAAAAAGAACACGCCACGGGGTCTTATCCCGAGCGCAGTCCGCCCCTGAAACAGAAGTCACCCACCCGCCTCAACGGAGGTTGAGGCGGATCCTGCTTCCTCTGCTCCACCGAGCTGGGAGTCCCCAGATTCACCACGGGAAGTTCGGCGGAAACGTCTAAGAGAGTCCAGCCTTTCGCCGACCCAGAGGGCGAACCGCAGCGCCGATCGAGATCGCTTCTCCAGATCGCACGCGCGCAGATCAGACCCCGTGGCCTCGCCCACCGCACAGCCCTTTGGCTCTCCTCCACGGACTCGTCGTCGCTACGACGGTTGGGCGAAACTCCTAGGGCCAGGCGACTGCGGCTGAGGAAGTGCCGTCGGCCACCCCACCATCAAGACTACCCTTCGATTCCCGTCGGAGGAATATTTATTGTCTGCCGATCGGCCATCAAGCCCCGTTCACGAAATAACCTTGACGGTTCGGGTGGCCCTCATGACGCCCAAGCAGCTCGGCGATAACCACATGCAGCAGGCCACTCAGGTAGGTTCATTTTTCTTCCTGTGCCATGCTACTGTTCGGTTCCTGATTTTATTATTTCCCTTACAGCATTGGGCTGAGCAAATCGCCACTAGCCATCGGCTGGCCGAGCTGGAGGATCTTATGGAAAAGCTCCAAGTCTCAGGGGGTCCATCGGCCGAGCCGCGAGGCCGAACAGAAGAAGGCCGCCGACCTGGCTACTGAGGTGGCTCGACTTGAAGGCTTGGTGAAGAAGCGCGACGAAGACGTGAAACGCGCCAGTAGCCGGAAGAAGCGGGCGATCGCTGATCTGGACAAGATGAAAGTTGAAGTCCGAGCCCTAGATCAGCGATCTAAGGAGCTGGAAGCCAAACTAACTACCGAACGGGATGGGCGCTCAGCTGAACGCACTAAAGCGGAGGTGGACCAGAAGGTTCTCCAAGATTCACTAATTGCCTCCCGTGCGGAGGGGAGCCGAGTCGTCTGGCTGCTGCACGTCAAGATTACCTCCGCTCGGAGAGGTTCGGCACGAAATTTGGCGGCAGCGTCTCTTCAACCTTTGCCGAGGCCGTTAAGGTCACTATGGCCTACTTGAAGAAGGGTGGCCACCTTCCTGCGGGAATGCACATTCCCGCCTCCGATCTGGCGGCCATGACAGACGACATTCCGGACAGTTTCTTCAACTTCGAAGACCCCGAGTGAAGAGTGTTCCTCGTCTCTATCTTGTTTTTGCGTTTCTTACGCCCAACGCAACTTTTTGTACTTGTCGTCCGGCATGTTTTCCCTTTAATGCAATTATGTCTTTGCTTACGTCTTCCTGATCATTATCCATAATATTCTTCTGTTTGCTTGACGCTTATGTTTAGAGTCAGTCATGCTCTAAGTGTTCTCCATCACGCGGCCGATCAATTTAACCCATTAAACAAAGTCCAAGCGGGAGGGCCTACTCGCTCTGCACGTATCTAGCATGTGTGAAGTCAACAAACGCCAAGTATTGAAGGACCAACGCCCGAGCGGGCCTAAATGTTTTAATACTTGTGGTTTCCGCGGTTTCTTATTCTTTGATATTCGTTCGTCCGCCCGGGGTATTTATAGTCGCCGGACCGACTCTCGATTTTTAACGATGGTGCTCGTCAGTTTTCCGCTCGGTTTTTATAGACGCCGGCTCGTCTCTCGATTTCTAACGTCGGAGCTCGACGGTGCGAATATTTATAGCCGCTCGGCGCGGGTCTCGATCTTTGACGACGGAGCTCGTCGGCGCGGATATTCATAGACGGTCGGCGCGGCTCTCGATCTTTAACGACGGAGCTCGTCGGTCTTCCGCTCGGGGATTTATAGACGCTGGCTCGTCTCTCGATTTTTAACGTCGGAGCTCGACGGCGCGGATATTTATAGCCGGTCGGCGCGGCTCTCGATTTTTAACGACGGAACTCGTCGGCGCGGATATTTATAGCCGGTCGGCGCGGCTCTCGATCTTTAACGACGGAGCTCGTCGGGCTTTTAAGCCTAATTTTGGACAACGTTTACCTGGCCGAACGGCACAGGGTCTTCGGAATTGAGCCTTTGGCTCGTACAATATACCTCCGGCTGAGCAGCTCGGGGCCTTCGTCGTCGAGCGCTTGGCTCCGATAATTTTCCTCCGGCCGAGCGGCACGGGGCCTTCGGTTTTTTATGCCGATGCAAGGATATCGCACGCCCGGCCGAACGGCTTGGGCCTTCGTCCTTGAGCATTTTGCTCGAATAATTTACCTCCGGCCGAACGGCTCGGGGCCTTCGATCCTCGAGCCTTTGGCTTGGCTAATATACCTCCGTCCGAACTGTACGGGACCTTCGATACTCGAGCGTTTGGCTCGGATAATTTACCTCCGGCCGAACGGTACGGGGCCTTCGATACTCGAGCGATTGGCTCGGATAATTTACCTCCGGCCGAACGGTCCGGGGCCTTCGATACTCGAGCGTTTGGCTCGGATGATTTACCTCCGGCCGAACGATCCGGGGCCTTCGATCCTCGAGCCTTTGGCTCGGTTAATATACCTCCGTCCGAATGGTACGGGGCCTTCGATACTCGAGCGTTTGGCTCGGATAATTTACCTCCGGCCGAACGGTCCGGGGCCTTCGATCCTCGAGCCTTTGGCTCGGCTAATATACCTCCGTCCGTATGGTACGGGGCCTTCGATACTCGAGCGTTTGGCTCGGATAATTTACCTCCGGCCGAACGGTCCGGGGCCTTCGATCCTCGAGCCTTTGGCTCGGCTAATATACCTCCGTCCGAACGGTACGGGGCCTTCGATACTCGAGCGTTTGGCTCGGATAATTTACCTCCGGCCGAACGGTCCGGGGCCTTCGATCCTCGAGCCTTTGGCTCGGCTAATATACCTCCGTCCGAACGGTACGGGGCCTTCGATACTCGAGCGTTTGGCTCGGATAATTTACCTCCGGCCGAACGGCACGGGGCCTTCGATCCTCGAGCCTTTGGCTCGGCTAATATACCTCCGTCCGAACGGTACGGGGCCTTCGATACTCGAGCGTTTGGCTCGGATAATTTACCTCCGGCCGAACGGTCCGGGGCCTTCGATCCTCGAGCCTTTGGCTCGGTTAATATACCTCCGTCCGAACGGTACGGGGCCTTCGATATTCGAGCGTTTGGCTCGGATAATTTACCTCCGGCCGAACGGCACGGGCTTCCCATCGAGCTCTTGGATCGGCTAATATACTCCCGGCCGAGCGGCACGGGGTCTTCCCATCGAGCTCGGGGCTCGGCTAATATACTCCCGGCCGAGCGGCACGGGGCTCGGCTAATATACTCCCGACCGAGCGGCACGGGGTCTTCCCATCGAGCTCGGGGCTCGGCTAATACACTCCCGGCCGAGCGGCACGGGCTTCCCATCGAGCTCTTGGCTCGGCTAATATACTCCCGGCCGAGCGGCACGGGCTTTTAGCTCGAGGAACTATAATAAATCTTACAACGGAAAGAGGATAACTGAAGAACTGACCTGCCGACCAGCGAGGGTTCTGACCCAATTTCTCGACTCCCGAATACCCGTGGAGTGATGAAGAATATATATACTTGTCGAAACTCATCATGGCTTCCTCGTCGGACCGATATCGGTGCAGGAGTTACTCCCACTTGAGTGCTGGTCGGACCCTTATTTTGCCCCCATTTCTAATGCTTCTCCGGCCGTTCCTCCTGCTCGGCTTGAGCCTTCTCTCTTTGTTGCTCCACGAGCTTAGCCGCTCTTGCCTCACCAGAGGCCGAGTTTCTCCGGGAGAGCGCCACGGTGAGGTCGTCCAACTGTCCATCTATTCCGCCGACAGCGCTGCTCCCACGGCGCCAATTTGATCCCGTCCGAACCAGGTCAATGGCACTGGGATGTGGCGCCCTGGATCCTCGAGTGCTCGCCGAACCTACAACAAAACCGAGCCGGGGTGTCCCGGCGACGGCAATAAGAAAGCGGCTCGAAAATGTAGACTCGTGTACCTCCGTTGAAGAAATGGAGGCCTTATATAGACCTCTCGAAGGAGCCTGGGCACACCAATCGATCACCGCTTTCGACCATGCCTAGGTGTGGGCCTGTCGAAGGGCATCCATAAGACCATACTGTATCAACCTTTCCGTGACGTGATGGTGGGGCCTTTAATAGTGTCATCTTGCGTACAGTCTAATCATCATGCCTTTGCTGACATATCATATCCCGAGCCGAGCGAATAGGCCGCTCGGCTAACCACTGTTCCCTTGCCACGATTCTGGCCGAGCGGACACCTCCGCTCGGCCATTCTATCCTCGGCCGAGCGGACACCTCCGCTCGGCCACTCGGCTCCGGTTCTTCTGCTTTGGCGTCGGAAACCCAAACCTTTGGCTGGGTAATCTCTGGCTCCGCTCGGACGGGACCCCATCTGTGGCTCCCCCATTCTTACCGCCGGATCAACACCTATGCTTATCACTCTTCCATAGTTATGACTTTACCTCCTAAAGTAAATACAAAACCCCGAGGTTGACTTATTATTGTCCTTATCCGATTGTAAGTCAAAATTCATGCAACCCACAAGAACCAAATTAACTGCCTTGTGAGCTAGCATATAATCTAGTGCCTCTAAGGTACTTCAATATATGCTTTACTGCAGTCCACTGTCCTTGTCCAGGGTTACTTTGATATCTGCTAACTATGCCCTTGGCAAAACAGATTTCTGATCTCGTGCATAGCATATATTAGGCTTCCAACAGCCGTAGCATAAAGAACTGCCTTTATTTTCTTTATCTCCTTTGATGTCTACAGAGACATATCTGTTACTCCATCCTGAAAATGTAAGAAACCTTTCTTGGAGTTTTGTATGCTTAAAACGAGCAAGGATTTTTCCGATGTATGAAGCATGGGATAAGTAAAATATTCTTTTCTTGCGATCCCTTATTACTTTGATCTCAAGAATATATACATTCTCCCAAGTCCTTTATATCGAATTGTTTGGACAATTATACCCTTACTTCTGACAACATTTTGATATTGTTTCTAACTACCAAAAATGTTATCTAAGTATAGTACAAGAAATACCACCACGTTTCCATCACATCTTTTGTATACACAAGACTTATCCGGTTACTAAATCCATAGATCTGGATTACTTTGATAAACCGGATGTTCCAAGACCTTGAAGCTTTGCCTCAGTCCATAGACTGATTGAGCTTGCACACAAGATGCTCTTAGCCCTTTGCAATGAACCCTTCTGGTTGCTTTATATGGATGCTTTCTTCAAGACTTCCATTAAGGAATACTGTCTTGACATCCACTTGCCAAATAGATAAAAGAATCTGGATAGACTTAAGCATGGCTACCAGTGAAAAAGTTTCCTTTTTCATCAAGGCTTGCTTTGAAAGTTTCTACCTTCCTGTCTATCCCTCTTTTCCTAATATAGACCTTTTTACACCCAAATGCTTTTACACCATTTTGTGGTTTTACAAGCTTTCAGATTTTATTAGAATACATATATTCTAATTCTTTTATTCATTACTCTTTGCCAAGATGCTGCATCTTTATCTTGGAGTGTTTCGTCATATGTCCGGAGATCAGGTTCATGTCCTCCAGGGATCGAGTCCAAAAACTCTCCCAAAACATGAATCTTTTTAGGTTGCCTAACAACCCTCCCACTACGACAAGGCACTTTCTGTAATTGTGTATCATTTGTGATACGTGTTACAGTTTCCTTGTGCTATCTCATCTTGTACAGTTGGTACTAGATTAGACATGTCTTTTATTATTTCCTTAAGAACAAATTTTCTTATGGGCACATGGTTTATTACATAGTCCTTTTCTAAAAATCGGTCATTGATACTAACAATGACCTTCTGATTTTTAAGACTATAAACCTACTTTCATTTCACTAGGATAACCCACAAACAAGTGAATTCCTGTCCAACTTATCATTGTCTCTCTTCTGCATATGTGTTGGACTACCCGAATCCGAATATGCTTCGAAATAGGCTTACGTCTATTCAGCAATTCTATATGAGTAGAGAGTTTTGACTTTAGAAGGTACTATATTCACTCCCGTTTCCAGAGTATATCCTTAAAATGATTTTGATAATATTCTTAATAACTCATCAATCTACTTATTTCCATAAGAGTCCTATACCTTCCTTTTCCTACACCATTCTGTTGGGGTGTACCAGGTGCAGTTAGTTGGGATTGAATCTCTACTACTGATAAATGACTCATAAATTCTCCCAAGAAGTACTTGCCACTACGATCTTACCGTAGTGTCTTGATACTTTTACTTTGTCGTTTCTCCACATCAGCCTCGTACTCTTTGAACTAATCAAAGCACTTAGACTTGCGGCACATCAAGTAAATATATCCGTATCTCAAATAGTTGTCTATAAAATAGATGAAATATTTGAAACAACCTCTTGCCTGGATGCTCATAGGATCACACAAATCAGAATGAACCAATTCCAATATATCTTTGACTCCATACCCCTTAGACTTAAAAGCTTCATGGTTATTTTTCCTTCCAAGTAAGACTCGTAGGTTGGAAAGATTTCCACTACTAATGAACCCAAAAGTTCATCAGCTACCAATGAATCCTACTCAAGTTAATATAACCTAGCCTTAGAAGCCAAATATATAATTGGTTCATTTTCGAAGGTTACTTTCTCTTAAAGTTAGAAGATGTGTTACTAATTTCCATTTGTTGCATCGTGAGAGTTATTGGATTTATAAATTGCCAACCAACGTACCAGAACAGATAACTTCCCTCTTTTTCTTAATAACAACTTTGTTATTAAAAGAGGCAGAATATCAAGTTCTTTGAATAGTTTAGAAACTGAAAACTAGTTCTTTCTAAACTTGGTGCGTAAAGGCAATTACTCAAAAATCCATGTTTTATTCTTATCAAAAGATAAACATCTCCCACTGCAACAGCTACCATTTTTACAGTAGTGCCCATGTAGACGGTGTTTTAATTTTCATTTAGTTGTCGGGTTTCCTGGAACCCTGCAATGAATTGCGGACATAATTAATGGCATCTGTATCTACACTCCAGGTTCTGGTAGATAACACCACTAAACATGTTTCAACTAATGAATTAAATACACCTATATTGTTCTTAGTTCTAAGAAGACAGTTTACCTTAATGTCCAAGTCCTATTTCCAATCATTACAATTGGGTTTACTAAGTCTTTCTTATAGTATGACTACTAGGGAATTGACAAACATTTTAAATCCTAAGAATCACAAAAATACTTGGTCAAGATCAACTCCTTAAAAATCCCCATGAATTTTGTATGTCACGATAGTGTGGACGTATTACAAAATCGAAGAGAAGATTTTATTTATTAATTTTATTATCTCGTCAACTTTACTTTATGACGAATAAAATTAATAGTTGATCTGTCTTTGATCAAATATTTGGTCAAAAACTTTTGAATTTAAAAAATATTGATTCCTCAAACAATATTATTTAAATTCACCAACACCTCAAACACCGTGAATTTTGTATGTCACGTTAGTGTGGACGTATACAAATTCAACATTTGTAAAAGGAGGGTTTTAACCCATTAATTTTATTATCTTGTCAACCTAACTTTTTGACAAATAAAATTAATAGTTGGTATCATTTGGTCACACAAATAATAGCAGTGACTCCGATGAGGAGGATACTATTAGATGTGTCTAAGTGTATACTATTACTTGACACTAAGTCCATTAATAAGATTATGCCCCTTCCGTTGGGGAAGATCACACGCTCTTAATTAACTTCCTATAGTCATCCAAAAATGGAAGTCTGTTCTAGTGATCCACAAACAAGCTCATCCGTTATGGAGGAAGGCACTCAGAGCCAACGCGCAAGTTTGTTTGCATCACTTACAAACCAGTAATGGAGACCATGGGATTTACTTAAAAATCCCTCTCCCACTTAGTTATTTATAAATGAGGAATTTTAACTATGCTAGCCTACTAAATATGTAAACTAACATGCACACACAGCACAATATAAAAGTAATAAATAGAAAATCTAATTTTCAACTATTATGACTTTTATCTCTTGTTGTCCTCCGTGTGTTGTCATCCCAAGCTGCTGCCATATTTGGCCACTGCCACCGGGTCTAGCTGTCGCATCCATCTTGCTCCGCCTCTGGTCCTTAGAAGGTTCCACGCTTTGCAAGATTCGATCCGCGACATAAATAGAATTTTAAATTTTGATCCTATATTCCTCGAAGGAATGTACATGTAAACTAGATCGAACATAAAATAAAATTTACATTCATCGATCCTATATTCCATAAAAGGAATGTACATATAGCTAGATCAAAAATAAAATCCTAAAAAACTAAATACAGCTCCTGCTGTATTTTATAATACAATCATGCACATATAATAAAATGCCCTTGACATGTCCAAGGGTCCAATCACACACATAATAACTATAAGTCATAATAGTTGGATCCTGCATCCATAAAGTTAGCACATCCTACTATTAACCTGCCTAAATTATGTATGACATGTGCATAATTAAACTAATACCAAATACATAGAGGCAAAACCCTAGCTCTGATACCAATTGTTGGTTGCTACTCGGAAAACCTAGAGGTTCCACTATACAAAAATTTTGTACAAAGGTCTGAACCTTTTCCTAGCTACCATGTGTTCTTTTAAATTAAATTTTGGATCGTCTGCGGAACTTAACACGTTTGATCCTAAACTTAATCTATTTGTTCTTTTAGGTTTTGACTTGGATCTCCTGCGGAACTTAACACGTTCAACCCAAGTCACCTTAAGTTATTAATTCCATTAAATATTAATTTCCATAATTGATTCCCAGTACTGACGTGGCGAGGCACATAGCCTTCTTGGATATGGGAGCAACCACCACCGACTAGACAAAACCTTTTATAGAAATATAATATTTAATTTCCTAAAATAACTTTAGGTTAACCAAAAAGAACAATCAAATCACAAGGGAAAAAAATAAAACAAAACAAAAGAACACAACTTCGAAAAACATATTCGAAATACTAGAACGTAAGCCTCTTGTATTTGGTATTATTTCCATAAATAACTAGCATGATGCGGAAAAGAAAAATTACTAGTTATACCTTCTAGAAAGACCTCTTGCTCTTCTACCGTAATTCCTCTTCTAACCTCGGACGTTGTGTGGGCAACGATCTTCCGAGATGAGAAACCACCAACCACCTTCTTCTCCTCCTAGCTAGGTTTGGCCAACAATAAGGAAGCTTCACCAAGGAAGAAGATCAAAACACCAACCAAGCTCCAAGAGATGCTAGCTTTCTCTCCTTCTTCTTCTTCTTCTCCAAGTAGTATCCGGCCACCACAAGAGCTCCAAGGGGAGAGAGAGGTTCGGCCACCACAAGAGGAAGAGAGGGAGAGGATGATGGCCGGTCACACCAAGGAACAAAATAGGGAGAGAAAATAATAGAGGTTGTGTCTCATGAAAGCACCCTCACCCCTTCTTTTATATTCCTTGGCCTAAGCAAATTAGGAAATTTAATTACAATAAAATTTCCTTAATTTCCTTAACATAATTTAATTGAGAAAAATAAAATAAAATTTCCCCAATTAAATTCTAATGGCCGGCCACATCATGAAATCAAATTAGACAAGTTTCAATCAATAATTAAAACTTCCTAATTTGTTTTCGGAAATTTTAAAATTAAAATTTCTCTTCAAAAACTCTTCATGGTTGATAAAAAGAAATTTTCATAATTTTAATTTTACAACATGTGAATAATTTTTAAAGAGAAAATAAAATATCTCACCAATCTACAAATAAGGAAAGAGATCTAATCTCTTTCTTTAATCTTTTGTAGATCTTTTACAAGAGAGATAATTTAATTTTAATTCTCTTTAATAAATTATATCTTCCACATAATAAAAATAAAAATTAAAATTCTTTTTTAATTTAATTTGGCCGGCCCCTCTAGCTTGGGTTCAAGCTAGGGCCACCAATCTTAGGCCGGCCCTAGCTTGGTTCCCAAGCTAGCTTGGTCGGCCCCCTTTAGGTGGGTATAGAAGGTGGGTATAAGTGAGTATAGTACTCTATAAATAAGAGGCTACGATAGGGACCGAGAGGAGGAATTGGTTTTGGTCTCCCGATAAAATTAAGCATCCTTTGTTCGCCCCGAACACACAACTTAATTTTATCAATAATAATTCATTCCACTAGAGAACTATTATTGAACTACCGCACCAATCCCAAATTACATTTTTGGGTTCCTTCTTATTATGAGTGTGTTAGTCTCCCTGTGTTTAAGATATCGAATGTCCACTAATTAAGTGAGTTACTGACAACTCATTTAATTAATATCTTAGTCCAAGAGTAGTACCACTCAACTTTATCATCATGTCGGACTAGGTCCACCTGCAGGGTTTAACATGACAATCCTTATGAGCTCCTCTTGAGGACATTATCAACCTAGTATCTTTAGGACACAGTTTCCTTCTATAATCAACAACACACACTATAAGTGATATCATTTCCCAACTTATCGGGCTTATTGATTCATCGAACTAAATCTCACCCATTGATAAATTAAAGAAATAAATATCAAATATATGTGCTTGTTATTATATTAGGATTAAGAGCACACACTTCCATAATAACCGAGGTCTTTGTTTCTTTATAAAGTCAGTATAAAAGAAACGATATCAAATGGTCCTACTCAATACACTCTAAGTGTACTAGTGTAATTATACAGTCAAGATAAACTAATACCTAATTACACTACGACCTTCTAATGGTTTGTTCCTTTCCATTTTGGTCGTGAGCTACTGTTTATAATTTATAAGGTACTGATAACATCATCTTCTGCATGTGGCACCACATACTATGTTATCTACAGTATAAATTAATTGAACAACTACATTTATTACAAATGTAGACATTTGACCAATGTGATTCTTATTTCTAAATAAATGTTTTATACCAAAAGCTAGGCTTTTAGTATACATTCTAACATATTCAATATCCACAAAATGCCTAGATAGATATGCATGATCTCTAGATTAGGGCAAACCAAATTTTTACATCTCACAAAGACCTATAGGATGACTTATATGTGTTTTGTGCACAATAGATACAAGTGAGATGTTAGGATGATGAACAAAACTCAACATGTTGTTTTAGTGCATTTCCTTGAGTTTTAAGTTCATCAAAACACATAGTTATGTGTTTTCCCATCATTGGGAAAGCTAATGTACAAGTCATGTGCATTAAGCCCAAGGAACATGGTGGAATATTGGTTTCGAAAATGTTTATAAATGCTTTTGGAAAACCTTGGTGAAGGCTATCTTTTGATAGTAATCATCATTGAATAATTAGACACAAACTTGAAGAAAATACTAAAGCTTTTGCAAGTTTTCGAGTTTGTGTCCATATTTGAAAATATGATGTATTTTCATAGAAAACTATTTTTCTATGATAAAGTATACTCTAAATAATGTCTACACAAATTTTCACGATTTTTTGAATTTTGTAGAAGTTTCTAGGAGTTTCTGAAGTTGACTGAAATGAAATTTCAGCAACTATCAGACCTCAATCGATCACCCGATCGATTGAAGGGTCTCAATCGATCGGGCGATCGATTGAGATCAGGCTTCTCGCTAACAGAAGCCATCTGGATCGATCCACCGATCGATCCAGCCCTCCTGAATCGATCAGTGGATCGATTCAAAATGGTCCGATCGATTGGAACTCAACTCCAATCGATCCAAGATGCTGATTTTGGCTGGTAAAGCCTGATATCAGCATTTTTGAACCATGGTTAGTCTAGGTAACCATTCCAAACCCTTAAAAATACATTTGTATACATAAAAAGGGTGTTTTCATGTTGAAAACAAGGATGGATTGGTTAAGGGAGACTAAATTGAAGTTTAGATTGAGGTTTGATTAAAATTTTGAACATTTGAACCTCTAAACTTCTAAATTTGGGGTTTCCTAAAGGCTTAGGGATTCCAAGTCATTGTTGGTGCAATGACAGAAGTTACCACCATGTCTTTAGGGGGAGGGACTCTTTAAAGACATGAAAACTATTTTTTCATGAACCTTGGAAGGTGGTTAACCTTCTTTTCAGACCATGCTCAAGGTTGAGCGGTTGAACTTTAATGGGGGGTGGATATCCTCATTGTTCAAGTGGTTTAAGTTAAAAATGTTCAAGGGTGGGCATTTTGACTACATTAATGGGAGAATGTAGGGTTAAGGATAATAAAGGGCATGGGACTTTCATTATCGTGTTGATCACAACGAGTGAAGTTGTGAACAACAATGAGCAACTCTTCAGGGGGAGAGTCTCAAAGGAGAGAGTATTCAACAAGTGAATTTGTTGATGTGTGCCCAAAGATGGGGCATTTGTTGATGTGTGCCAATAGGGGGAGAATGAAGGGTTTAAGTTAGAACTTCATTACCTAGAGGGAGTTTGCCCTCTTAGAAGGAGAATGAAGGGTTTAACTTATGCCTTCATACCTAGTGGTATGAAGGAGGTTGAGGCTATGGGATTAGCCTAACTTAAATGTGGTATTGTCAAACATCAAAAAGGGGGAGATTGTTGGTGCAATATCCCTCAGGTCAAGGCTGACCTGGTTGACCAAGCTTGAGTCTTGGTTTGGGTTTCGATGTTTGACAATGCAGTTGTGCATTTAGTGAGATTGTTTGGTGCAATTCCCTTCTGATCAGGGTCTGATCAGGTTGGTTGAAGAAGAGTCAAGTAGGTCAAGGTTGACCGGATACTTGACTGGGAAGTCCTAACTGGGATGTTAGACAGAAGGGAAATCTTGGTGAGTGAAGTCAGGTGAAAGACCTAGTGAGTGAAGCTAGGCAGAAGAAAAATCCTAGTGAGTGAAGCTAGGTGAAAGTCCTGGTGAGTGAAGCTAGGCAGAGGAAAATCCTAGTGAGTGAAGCTAGGTGAAAGTCCTAGTGAGTGAATCTAGGCAGTTGGAAGTCCTGGTGAGTGAAGCCAGGCAAAGGAAAATCCTAGTGAGTGAAGCTAGGTGAAAGTCCTAGTGAGTGAAGCTAGGCAGTTGGAAGTCCTGGTGAGTGAAGCCAGGCACGGGGAAAATTCAGATAGATCAAGGCTGATCGGACATCTGGTGTTGGGAAGTCCAAGTAGGTCAAATGATTGACTGGATGCTTGGCACTGGAAAATCCAGATGGGTCAAGGTTGACCAGACATCTGGTGAAAGTCCATGTAGGTCAAAGGATTGACCGGATACTTGGCATGATGAAGAAAAGTCCAAGTGGGTCAAAGGGATTGACCGGACACTTGGTGAGGGAGTCCTTGCAGGTCAAGGGTGACCGGATGCTAGGCATGATGAACCAACAGGTCATGGATTGACCGGATGTTGGTTTGGGGGCTTTGGGACTTGGTTTTAGGAAAAAACCAGCAGCTGGATCGATCAGTCGATCGATTGGGGTGTCCCCGCGAGAAGCCTTCGTCCCAATCGATCAGTGGATCGATTGGGAGGAAGTCGCGAGCGCACAGAACGCCTCTGGATCGATCAGCTGATCGATCCAGAGGTCTCAATCGATCAGTGGATCGATTGGGAAGGTGCGTCTTGTCGCGGTAAGCCCTGGATCGATCAGTCGATCGATCCAGGCAAATTCCTAGAGCACAGAGGCGCTCTGGATCGATCCGTGGATCGATCCAAAGCCTCCCCGATCGATTGGGAGCAATCCAATCGATCGGGATCCGACCGTTAGCATCGATTTAAGCCGCAGGCGTTCGTTTCCTTCAGCATCGCTTCTACTGTTCACTCACGATACTCTCCAGCACCTCCACAGCTCTCTCCAAGCTCCAGATCGCCAGTTCTTGAAGATTCTTGGAGGCTCTTCCAAGTCAAGAGGCGGATCTACTGCAAGAGAAAAAAGTTAGGGTTAGGGTTTTTATTGTACATCTTGTAAGCTTTTGCTTATCTTGTATTTCCCTTTCTTCTTCTTGTATTGAGAGTGTTGTAGGGCTTCTCCGCCTTTGGTAGTTACCATAAAGGAGTGTTATTCATAGTGGAGGGTGCGTGAGTAGGTGTGGATCCTTGGACTAGTCACCTCTTGTGAGGTGGATACCAAGTAAATCATCCTTATTAGCGTTGTATGTTTTGTTTCTTTATATTTCTGCTGCACATCCTTGAAGAAGCAAGCTACAACGAGTACCAAGCACGCGACGAGCTATTCACCCCCCCCCTCTACCTACATTTCGGTCCCATCAATTTGTATCTGCAATATCTCGTCACTATTAAAGTCAGACTTGGTGGATGTATACCACAATCCGACGATAGGCAGAGGAAGTGGAGAAGAAGCGGTCATGGAAAAAACAATGAGAAACAGAAACGGGAATATCAACAAAAATCAAGGAGTGGACGAACAAGGGGAGAAAAAGCTTACTGCGAAATATCGCTGGCGAGGAACAACGGAGAAGACAAGTAGAGAGCATGTGCGAGGAAGAAGAGATGCGGTGAGGAAGGTGAACAACGGCGAGTAAGGGTTTATAAACCCTTGGAACGACTATTCGGGGCAATCCGATCGAGGGCTACACAAAACAAGGTCAAGATATGGTCGTTGAATTCAAAGCGGCGTTTGTCACATCAATCGTGGATATACGCCTATCACATCAAACGTGCGGCGGCAGAAAGTAGGACACGTGACATTTGGCAATAGGGAGGCATTAATGGGGTTTAATTAAAGGGCATGGGCAGCGTGCTCGGCAATAATGACCAAAGATTTGCATAGTCTTCAAGAAATTGGGCGAATGTCAACAACCATTAAAAGGCACTCACTCACTAGAGGAAGCAGCGGGAAGTTGAAAAAAAATGCTAAGTACCACCCACGAGCACCTCGAACGGATGGACCAAATTGGGATACAACCGAGTGGCAGTTCTAATCTCAGGTCAATGAGATATAGTCAAGCGATGTCTCTAAACGCATGGCAGAATGCAACTTCACATTCACCATAGTCGAGCAGCGATTTTAAACCTTAGGCAGTGAAACATAGCCGAGCTGCGGCTACAAACCCAGGTCAGTAAGTGAAAAAGTCGAGCTACGACTCTAAACTCATGGCAGAAAGCACCTGCAGTATTCACCATAGCCGAGTGGCTATTCTAAATCCGAGAGTGTCTGATCAGCCGTGGAGGTGACCGAAGACACTACTCGTCTAGTCAGTTGAACTTACAGTCTCCTTCGACTAGACTTGAGGGGAAAACTTGTGATGCGATAATAAAAGGGGTATACCAAGGATGAGTCAAAGGTGAGAAATACGGCCGATGTGGAGCTCAAAGTCAAGGCGGGCAAAGGCAGGAAACCAATCGGGCATGAAGGATCCGATCGGCCCGGAGGCTCATATGAGCAGATTGCTCATCCAGCCAGGACGACTATATAGAGGACATCAGATTTTCACAACTGTGACCAAGTGAATGCTAGTCCGATCGAACCGCCTGTTCGATCGGGCAAGGGACGACCTACTGAGCCGATCGACTCAGAGAAGAACAATCTTGAGCGAACGGGTGGGGAATCATGGTCGTGCAGCTTCCCCGCTCGTCCAAATAATGGGACTCCTTCCATATCTCCTCATATCCTTCTGGGAGTCAGTGTCGCCGACAAGAGAGTATAGTCAACAAGAAAATCGTACAACGGAAGCTTCTACTGTCATGTCATGAATTTGCACGTCCTGTTAAGGAATGGTGTTAGAAATATTTTCCTAACATGTTTTTTTATAGGATAGTTGAGAAAATATACACGTACCTTGAGAAGCGTGCATGTCTGTTACTGGAGCATTATATAAAAAGGGTTCATGCATCGGCAGAGGGAAGTGTTATTTGTGCTTGAGCTCTCGTTGTTGCTACATTACTTCGCCTTCTTTCTACTATTCCGATGACTGACTTGAGTATCAGAAAATCAATGCCGGAGATCTTTTTCTTGACTCAACACTGATATTCTTTGTGTTACATAATAGAGTCGAGTTTTCACACGATCAACCAAGAAATTATATTCACAACCAACCGTTTTCACTATTTTCAAATAGAATCAGTGGGCTTATGAGTTATCTGTCGTAATACTTTGTAATTTACTTATATACCAAATTTGTGTAGGATGGAACAGGTTGTTCCTTCATTTCTGATTCGATGCTATCATGGTCAATTTTATTTATTTATTTTTTTCTTTTACGATGACAAGGTCAAAATATTGTTTCAACTTTTGACTAGGAGGAAACCTCCATTAGCTACGTGCTGTTCCGATTCATATTAAGATAATCGAAGTACTTTGAAAAAAAAATAAAAAAATAAAGCATTAATTTCAAATGTAAGTTTAAAACTTCAAATTCTTATGGATTGATAAAAAAAAAAAAATTAAAGAGCAGGCCCACTCAGTTGGCCCACCAGTGTCCGGCTGACAGCGCTGACGAAAGGATGATTATAGATCGAAAAGTCAACAGTGGACTCTGGAAATTTAGTTCATGTGAGATCCACCGACAGGGAAAATTGAGCATCCCATGGGACACGTTGTGGTGGTAAAAGATAAGTGTGATTCTCATACGAGCATTTAAATCTTAAGCCGATTTATATCTTTTTCAGGTAAGAAATCGCTGTACTAGGATTTCTATATTTAGCCCTAGGGCGGTGATACTGGACATAAATATTATCACCTTCTATGCCGAAATATCTAGATTAAAAATAATAATAATAAATAGTGCAAGTCAATCAACCCCAAGGAGCGGATGGATTAAGTTTTAAAATATCTTTAATATTTAATTTTTATAGAAATGTTTGTTTAACTTTTATTAACGTTAAACTGTCCTTTAGAAAAAAAATTTATTTTTATTATTGAAATAGTGTTTTCTTTAGTAATAAATAAGTTATTTAAACACTAGTTTAGAAGAGTAGAATAGATATTAATAAAAAAAATTAAGAAATATTTTAACATTAATAAAATTTAATTAATCGAATAAAACTACATGTCAATATATTTAAACAAATATATATCTTTTGGTAGAGAACAAGAAAAAAAAAAAGAGACAAGAGAGACCACCATAGGGGAGGAAATATGAGGGAGAGGAAAAAACAAAGAGGGGAAAGGTTTAGGAATTAAACAAAGGCGAGAGAAATTGAAGAAGACAAAATGAAAAAGAGAAAAGATGTGGAAAATTAATAGAAAGACAAAAAAAAATTTACATGTTTGAAGAACATCAAACACAATAGCCTATATGGATTGGTAGGTCCAATTCATCCAAATATTGTAACTTACAGAACGTGAAAGGATAGATCTACTGAAATAAACAAGACTTAGATACGGATAATATGTAAATAAATAATTTTTTTAAAAAAAAAAACAGAGCCAGAAGTAACTACCACAAATCAAAATATGGTTGGTGCGATATGAAATCAATTACTCTTTTGTAGAATTATTTCCTCTCAGGTCAGTATCATTGAACTTCAAATATATAAACACTTTGTCTTCTCCGAACGCTTGACTCCATTTAGTATAATTTTATCTTTCTTTTTTTTTAACAATTATTATCAGAAAGCAAACTTTGAACCAGTCGAGAAGCAAAGACTTTAATGGAACGTGTTTTACATTCTTGACGCGAGTGTATCCTTCGAAGTTTCAACTGTAGAACACATATCATTGTCTGTGAGCCAAGAGGGAATTGAGAAGGGCTGTTTGGGTGCCCTCTTCCGATGGGGAACCAGTGTGGGCGTTCTTCAAAGACTGCAAACGCCTCTTCTTCTCATGGTTCAAGTAAGATTTTTTTTTTCCCTCTGGTCTTCCATGTTTCTGCTATTTGAAAGAAGGAATTTTCCTTGGCTTTTTCCCTCTTGTGCTTGAATTACGTTCGTTTTCTCATTTATTTAACTTCTGTGGAAATCTTCCTCTCTAGATATCTTGCGTGAGACAAATTACTCAATTAGTGCTTTGGATAATCCTTTTGTCCTGTCATGTACCCGAAACAACTAAACCCTGTAAGATGATGAATTTCTCGCTCTAGAGAAGATGTTTGACCTAATAGCAAGCAGATTAACAGGACAGTTTTTCCTACATCTTGATAGCAGTTGCTAATTGCTATGCTTGTTTTGGGCTTCAGGCTGTTTGAGCATTCTATTTTCAATGATCGAGTACGAAAATCTAAGTGTTTCTTGTTGATTAATTAGTTGATAAAGCAAACATATAAATCCAATTTCGCCCATTTAATCAAACTGCCAACTAGTTCCTGACAGAACATCACTTCATTTTCCCTGAAACGAAACTTATTTGGAGAGGGAACTATACTTGTATGTAATTTGCAGAGAATCCTCTGTCCATGGATGGTGATTCCAGTCTAAAGAAATCATCTAAGAAAACTTCGACTGGATCAGACAATTCTGTTGCACAGTTGAAACGTGAGGCATCAACCAATCAGAAGTCCTTTAACTTGGACTACCACAATGCTGCTACTACCAATTTTAGCGAAAAGGAGGGATCAAAAACGGTCGGCCTGAAGTCCTTCAGCTTGACTGACCTCAAGAATGCTACTAAAAATTTCAGCTCCACTTCATATCTAGGTGAAGGTGGATTCGGTTGCGTTTTCAAAGGGTGGATCGATGAGCATACTTATGCTCCTACTAAAGCAGGAACTGGAATTGTTGTCGCCATCAAGAAACTCAAACGAGAAAGCAGTCAAGGATACAAAGAATGGCTTGTAAGCAACTGATATCTCACAGACACTTGATGTGCTTATGCACCTTCTGGGTTTCGCGTAATTAAGAGTCACCTTCATTGTGATGCCTGCAGGCAGAAGTGACCTATTTGAGCCAGCTTCGCCATGAGAATCTTGTCAAACTTATAGGCTACTGCTCGGAGGCGGATAGCAAGCTTCTTGTTTACGAGTACATGCAGAAAGGCAGCTTGGAGAACCATTTATTCAAAAGTATGTTCCTCTGACATTAGCTCTCAACATTGGAATATCATTTCATCTATCAATTCTGCTGAGGATTCAATTGAAATTATGCAATTCCTTTTGTTCCTTTATATTTGGTAATATTGATCTCATTGCTTCTATGCTATGCTTAATTCTGTCATGAACAAATGAATCAGCACTGTACCCTCCCACAACTTACAATTTTGGTTTTTCTTTTCGTCTCTGATTATATGTGAATGAATGGAAATCTGTTTATGCACTTTAGGAGGCGTACAACCCATTCCTTGGGCAACGAGGGTGAGAATTGCCATTGATGTTGCTCGAGGATTGTCCTTCTTACATGGATTAGAAACCCAAATCATATTCCGTGATTTAAAGGCCTCGAATATTCTCCTTGATACGGTAGTCTCTACATTGACCTGCACTGATTTGATATCCTGTTTAGCAAACTAATTGTATGAGTTCCTGAAAAACGACATGGCATAGTGAGTCTTACTAGCAAATAGTATGCAGGATTTCAATGCTAAACTATCAGACTTTGGCTTAGCTAGGAATGGACCTACTGGAGACAAGAGTCATGTCTCAACTCGGGTGGTCGGAACTCGCGGATATGCTGCTCCAGAATACGTTGCAACCGGTAAGCCCCACTCGAACGCAAATAAGTGTACTACTTGGACTTGTTGAAGGGCATTGCTTGTTTGTTACTGACGTAATTGTTCTCCACAAAGATAAATAGTTATGCCGCTACTTTGGTATCCTAGCTCCTAGATATAGATTATCACTAAAAGACGACATATATCAAACAACGGCAATACTCAGAAAACAAGAACAAAATCTTCTTGTTACAAATTTCAATATTATGTGGTCTGTAATATGGTTTAGTAAATTAACACTAAAAAAATAGATTTTAGCAACGGAATTAGAGATGGAGTTGAAGAGTTGTGAACTTTATTAAAAGTCATCCAGAATGTATGGATAGTGTCAAGTTATATTGTCGGTGTAATCATTCTAAATGTAAAAATAAATCTTTCCGTGATAAACACATTGTGAAAGTACATCTATGTAAAAAAGAATTTGTTCCTGTTGATTCCGGTAAATTCCGGAGTATGCAAACTGATCGTCGAGGCTAGTGTTCGACACTATCTCCGTAAACGATATTGCTCCGCTACGGTGCTTAACGGATTGTTGCAATTCGTTCCCAAGATACAACGACGACAATCGTCTCGGAATCGTAGCACTCCGACTTCCGAGACCAGCGAACCTTCTCGTAGGCTTCTTGGACTCTTGAATGCACAAGATGAGTGAGTGAATACTTGAGGAAGAGAAGATTAAGTTGAGTGATTTGATTCCAATCTGGAGGGTTCTATTTATACAGAAGGAAGAGGCTTTAGGGAGGGGTGTGACCTTTGGGTCAATTAATCTGGGCCGTCCGGACTGAAGAGTTATAACCCTTCACATAGCCCCTTTAATCTCATCCATCATATCTAAGAGTTGTGACCCTCAGATCTATCAGCCATCGGATCTGGATCCATTGATCCGATGCTTCAGATCATGTCTCATCCCAAGCCGTCAGATCGTGACTCATTGTGATCCAACGCTCTAGATCGCATCACAAGCGATCCACCATACTTCTTTGATCAACGTTGATCTACGGCTGCCATCCGTTCGCCCAACCAACTGTCCAGTCATCTCCCTTTGCCCACGAGGATGCCACATAGGCACTGTCATGTCAGGTACTAGCCTGACACGTCACCCGAGTGCCATGTAGGCACTGCAATGTCACCTGGAGCATAAATTTAAGCTCCTCAATGCGAAGTGCAAAGTGCGCCTACAAAGCGCTCATTGCGCACGTGGTGGGTGGCGGGCTCACAGGTGCGAGCACCTGCTCGCCCCTGAGCAGAGAGTGTCTGGTACTTTTCTGAGTTAACTCCAATAACTCAACATCATTAATAAGTAAGGAATGCACATCGGAAATTTCCGATGTGGGACTATTCTCCCTTGCATTTCCTTAATGAATAACCAACGTTATTTTGGGCCGACTTTGAACATTAATTTCTCATTCACCCTTAATCGGTTTTGAGCAAATTAATAGTCTAAATCTATCTACGCGAAACGTAGATTTCAATTTTGAAGTCAATTACGACTTTCAACAATTGATGGCTTCCGATTTTTCCTCCTCAAAATCGTATTGGTCCATTTAGGCCCCAATATCCAACAATCCCCCACATGAATGGAAATTAATGTAATGCGTGTATGCATGCTGACACTTTACAAGAGTCCAATCGATAAGTCACTGCATCGGGAGAGGTAGCTTGTGGCTTTGAACCTTCCGTAGTGGAATGCTATCGAATATACTAGGCTGCGCAGTGAACGTGATGTCTTGAACTGCTCAGCTGTTTGTGTATACTAAGACAATAACACCCACACAGAGACCTATCTCACCTACTTTAGGTTCTCATGGTTGGTTCCGTTTTGGCCATGGACACCATCTTGGATTCATGAGTGTTTCATTGAAGCGGCCTGTCTTCACACTCACATAGGTGACACTTCTATTAAGAGTATCCTATCATACTCCACCTTATAAGGTATAGAAGTCACTAAAAGCATAAGCTTAACCTCACTACATGAGGTAGGACAGCACAAATTCATCCTAGGATTGGGATAGAGATAAACTATCTCCTGTGCTGAACCACAACTTCTGAAACTTTGTTGTCCCATTGAACCAAGATCTTGGGATCTCCAGTCAACAAGGTTGGGTTTTCCACTTCAGTCGTTTTCAGTTGTAGATTTTTTAATCCCATTCCTCTTGATGAGCAGTATACTTGATCTCGACTCAACCCTTTCGTAAGAGGATCTGCCAAATTATCTTTGGACTTAACATAGTCGATTGCAATCACTCCATTCGAGATCAACTGCCTAATGGTATTATGTCTACGACGTATATGTCTTGACTTCCCATTATACATACTACTCTGTGCCCTTCCAATCGCCGATTGACTATCACAGTGGATCAGTACGGCAGGTACAGGTTTTTCCCAGCTCGGAATATCTTCCAAGAAGTTCCGCAGCCATTCAGCTTCCTCAGCTGCTTTGTCTAGTGCTATAAACTCGGATTCCATAGTTGACCGAGCAATGCACGTCTGCTTAGTGGATTTCCAAGATACTGCTCCCCCACCGATCGTGAATACATATCCACTAGTGGATTTGGAGTCTTTGGTATCTGATATCCAATTAGCATCACAATATCCCTCCAACACAGCGGGATATTTTCCATAATGTAATCCATAGTTCATAGTATATTTCAAATATCTAAGAACTCGCATCAATGCCTTCCAATGGGCGTCGTTTGGATTACTGGTGAAACGACTCAGCTTGTTGACCGTACAGGCAATATCCGGACGTGTGCAGTTTGTAAGATACATCAAACTGCCTATTATCCGAGAGTATTCCAACTGTGATATGGTCTCACCATGGTTTTTCGCTAAGTGTTGACTTAGATCCATAGGTGTTTTTACAGTAGAAAGATCGTACGCATTGAATCTTTTCAATACTGATTCTACATAATGGGATTGTGTTAGAACTATCCCCTCTGATGTCCTGAGAATTTTAATTCCCAATATAACATCTGCTTGACCCATATCTTTCATATCGAAATTTTTGGTCAACATTTTCTTTATAGTCATGATTACATCATGATTACTGCCCATTATTAGCATGTCGTCTACGTACAGACAGACGATTATATAGCCTCTGGGTGTGTCTTTGACATAAATGCATTTGTCACATTCATTTATTCTGAATTCGTTTGACAACATTACTTTGTCAAATTTTTCGTGCCATTGTTTAGGCGCTTGCTTAAGTCCGTATAACGACTTAACAAGTCGACACACCTTTTTCTCATTTCTTGGAGCTACGAACCCTTCGGGTTGCTCCATATAAATTTCTTCTTCCAACTCACCATTTAAGAACGCAGTCTTAACATCCATTTGATGTATTTCAAGGTCATACAGTGCTGCAATGGCTATTAGCACTCGTATGGACGTAATCCTTGTCACCGGTGAGTAGGTGTCGAAGTAATTAAGGCCTTCCTCTTGCTTGTACCCTTTGGCTACAAGTCTGGCCTTATACTTGTCAATTGATCCATCAGCTTTATACTTGCGTTTTAGTATCCACTTACAACCTAATGGTTTATTACCAGAAGGAAGGTCTACTAATTCTCAAGTATGATTATTCATGATAGACTCAATCTCACTATTGATAGCTTCTTTCCACATTGGAACATCGGGACTAGAGAGAGCCTCACTTAATGTTCTTGGTTCCATTTCTGACATGAAAGTCATGAAATCTGGCCCGAACGATTTCTCAACTCTAGCCCGTTTGCTACGACGTGGCTCTTTGTTTTGATCGTCAATAGTTCTTTTATAACAGCTAAGTTCGGTAACGACATTCTCGTTTGAACTTCCGTTGTTATCATTTTCAACATTTCCCTTCTTATTTGGGAATACGTTTTCAAAGAATATTGCATTCCGAGATTCTATGGTTGTTCCCACATGAATATCAGGAATGTCTGATTTGTGAACTAGGAAACGATATGCACTACTATTATGGGCATATCCGACAAATACCGCATCGAACGTTTTAGGTCCGATCTTTACTTGCTTTGGTTTAGGTACTTCGACCTTTGCCAAGCACCCCCACACTTTCAGGTATTTGTACGATGGCTCGCGGCCTTTCCATAGTTCATAAGGAGTTTTATCACTTTTCTTATGAGGGATTTTGTTGAGAATGTGATTTGCCGATAATATTGCTTCCCCCCCACAAGTTTTGAGGTAAGCCTGAATTTATCAACAAGGCATTCATCATCTCTTTTAGTGTCTGATTTTTACGTTCGGCAACACCGTTCGATTGAGGTGAGTAAGGAGCCGTTGTTTGATGAATAATGCCAGATTCTGAACAAAATTCATTAAACGGTGCACCATATTCTCCACCTCTATCGCTACGAATTATTTTAATTCGTTTGTCAAGTTGATTTTCAACTTCTGTTTTATAAGTTCTAAATGCCTCTAGGGCTTCGTCTTTACTTCTTAAAAGAAAGACATAACAGAACTTTGTGCAGTCATCGATAAAAGTAATAAAATACTTTTTACCTCCTCTAGTTTGCACAAATTTCAAGTCGCATAGATCACTATGTATTAACTCTAGAGGAGTCGTTGACCTTTCCACCGAATGAAAAGGTAGTTTCGTCATTTTTGCTTCCACGCACACTTCACATTTGTGTGTTCCATCAACATTGACGCTTGGTAATAAATTTAATTTGACGAGACGCTTTAAGAGTATTATTATGCACATGTCCGAGTCGATCATGCCACAAATTAAAACACTCAACAACATAGCTGGAAGCATTTATTTTATTACCATCAATATTTCGGAGTACAGGCATTACAACCATTTTGAATAGACCCTTTTCTAGGTACCCCTTTCCTACGAAGATATTATTCTTCGTAAGTACAAAGTTGTCTGACTGGAACACTAGCCTAAATCCTGCCTTAACTAGTGCCGCTCCAGAAACTAGGTTCTTACTGATGTCGGGAACATGGAGTACATCAATGAGTGTTAGCTCCTTTCCGGACGTCATCTTCAGAACAACTTTTCCGAGTCCGACAATTGGCGACGTCGTGGAATTACCCATATAGAGCTTCCTGCCATTTATCGGAGTATACTTGGAGAACATCGCCTTATCGGAACAGATATGACGAGTTGCTCCAGTATCAATGAACCACTGCTTCGGGTTGGTATCCACCAAGTTGGCTTCAAATACAACCGCAGTGAGATCCAAGTCCTCAAGAGAGGTTGATGTGGGTTCGCAGTTGCCTTGGTCCCTTCTTGGAATCTCCTGGGACAAGTCACCTGCCTTTCCACAGTTGTAGCAGGATCCCTTGAACTTCTTTGCTTGTGCCTTCTTCTTGAACTGTTTCGGCTTTTTAGCGTTCGGCTCGACCAGGTTGGACATATCGTCTATAGTCCGCTTGGTTCCTCTGCAGTCGGATAACTTTCGATTATCCTCCTCTATTCGTAGCCTCAGGATCAGGTCTTGCAGCCCTATCTCCTTTTGCTTGTGCTTTAGGTAATTCTTGAAATCCTTCCATGACGGAGGGAGCTTCTCAATTACCGCAGCAACTGCGAATGACTCGTTCAGCTTCATTCCTTCGGCGTCCAGATCATGCAGTATTAATTGCATATCTTGGACTTGAGATGAGACGCTCTTTGAGTCCACCATCTTGAAATCCAGAAACCGGCCGACGATGAATTTCTTCAGTCCGGCATTTTCGGTCTTGTATTTCTTCTCAAGCGATTCCCACAAAGATTTCGCTGTCTCCAATGAACAATACACGTTATACAACGTGTTGTCCAAGGCGTTGAGAATGTAGTTGCGACACAGAAAATCTCCGTGCGTCCACGTATCGCAAGCAGCCTTGCTACCGTCCGTAGCGACTGGCGGGTCTTCACGCAAAAACCGTACAAGGTTTAGCGTTGTTAAGTAGAACAGCATCTTCTGCTGCCATCTTTTGAAGTCGGCTCCGGTGAATTTCTCCGGCTTTTCTCCGTGCGGAATGGATGTCGGAACGGCGGTCGGAATGGCGGTTGGAACGTCGTTGGTAGCCATATCAGTTTGTACTGAATATCGTTTACGACTGTTGTTTCCGGTAAATTCCGGAGTATGCAAACTGATCGTCGAGGCTAGTGTTCGACACTATCTCCGTAAACGATATTGCTCCGCTACGGTGCTTAACGGATTGTTACAATTCGTTCCCAAGATACAACGACGACAATCGTCTCGGAATCGTAGCACTCCGACTTCCGAGACCAGCGAACCTTCTCGTAGGCTTCTTGGACTCTTGAATGCACAAGATGAATGAGTGAATACTTGAGGAAGAGAAGATTAAGTTGAGTGATTTAATTCCAATCTGGAGGGTTCTATTTATACAGAAGGAAGAGGCTTTAGGGAGGGGTGTGACCTTTAGGTGGATTAATCTGGGCCGTCCGGACTGAAGAGTTATAACCCTTCACATAGCCCTTTTAATCTCATCCATCATATCTAAGAGTTGTGACCCTCAGATCTATCAGCCATCGGATCTGGATCCATTGATCCGATGCTTCAGATCATGTCTCATCCCAAGCCGTCAGATCGTGACTCATTGTGATCCAACGCTCTAGATCGCATCACAAGCGATCCACCATACTTCTTTGATCAACGTTGATCAACGGCTGCCATCCGTTCGCCCAACCAACTGTCCAGTCATCTCCCTTTGCCCACGAGGATGCCACATAGGCACTGCCATGTCAGGTACTAGCCTGACACGTCACCCGAGTGCCATGTAGGCACTGCAATGTCACCTGGAGCATAAATTTAAGCTCCTCAATGCTCCTCGCGACGATGCGAAGTGCAAAGTGCGCCTACAAAGCGCCCATTGCGCACGTGGCGGGTGGCGGGCTCACAGGTGCGAGCACCTGCTCGCCCCTGAGCAGAGAGTGCCTGGTACTTTTCTGAGTTAACTCCAATAACTCAACATCATTAATAAGTAAGGAATGCACATCGGAAATTTCCGATGTGGGACTATTCTCCCTTGCATTTCCTTAATGAATAACCAACGTTATTTTGGGCCGACTTTGAACATTAATTTCTCATTCACCCTTAATCGGTTTTGAGCAAATTAATAGTCTAAATCTATCTACGCGAAACGTAGATTTCAATTTTGAAGTCAATTACGACTTTCAACAATTGATGGCTTCCGATTTTTCCTCCTCAAAATCGTATTGGTCCATTTAGGCCCCAATATCCAACAGTTCCAAATTATGACAATTGGTACTGTCACGGAGAGCTAATTAGTGACGGAATTTTAATATTCCATCGCTATATTTTTATATAAAATTTAAAAAGTTATGATAATTAGCGATGAAAATTTAATATTCCATCTTTAATTAGCGACCAGTTTTAATATTCCGTCGCTGTCTAGCGACGGAATATTAAAATTCCGTTGTATTTATATATGAATTTTTAAAAATTATGATAATTAGTAACAGAATATAAATGGGTCGTCGCTATATAGCGACAGATATTTAAAATTCTGTCTCTGCTTAGCGATAGAATATTAACTTCCGTTGCTAATGTTTGTATATGAAATTTTAAAATGTTACATAAATTTACAACGATAATTATTTATTCGTCCCTATTTAACTATGGTTTTTAATTATTACATTACAAATCTTAGCTAAAATTAGTAAACAACCATCTTTAATTTAGCAACGAACTATTTAATCTCATCACTAAAATTAACGATGGTTAATTTAATTTCGTTATTAAGTGACGTGAGCGACCAATTTTTCAACGACGCAATAATTGGTTACAAATCAGTCGTTAAATGAAAATAAGGACTGATTAGGCTTAATTTTGATGCAGTAATGATGAAGGGTCCCACCTGTAAGAGGATCAGTGGCCGACTTGAAAGCGGGGTTGGATAGATGGTGCCCGCAAATACTCGCTTCTTTCTATAATGTTAGTGCGCAAGCGGAAATACAAACAAACAAATAGAAAGACTAAAACTAAGAAAGGAAATGCAAACCAATACACGTCAATGTAACGTGGCTCGGAGATAACTTGCTCCTACTCCACAGCTATCCGTAAGATGGACAATCCCGATCCTTCGGTGGATTAGCCCCTGGCAAACTCCGGCTACTCAAGCAACTCCTTGTGGGTGAAGAAACCTCACCACAACACCAACCAAGAACACTTGGACACAAGAGAACCTTGAGCACTTTGGTGACTACTAATTAGGCTTTAACCAAGTCTAATTTTGTCACCTTGGCCAGTCATCCCAAGCTCCTTTTCATAGAACTTGGAAGAAATCAGCAAGCTGATTTGCCCGTTACCAGTCGACTGGTCCTTGCACCAGTGGACTAGTGTCAGCCCAACGGTACTCCAACGGCTCTTTACCAGTCCACTGGTCCTTGCACCAGTCAATTGGTGCCTAGCCGTTCGGGCACAGAAGCTCTCTGTGCTCACCATCAGTCGACTGGTCCAGTACCAGTCGACTGGTACAACCCTAAACCTAGGGTTTCCCATCCCGAGTACATTTCTCTCGCACTCGGACCCTCACGACTTACTTGACTCTTCTTTGCAGCTTTGACCTCTTGCCTTCAAGCCTACTTCTTTTGGCTCTCGTCCCTTGGATGCATCCAAGCTCGCGGCTCGTCCGCAATGTCATCCTTCGCGTATGCCTCAAAGTCGCTTCCCTCGACCCTTGTCCTTGCTGCCTTGTCCACGGTCTCTCGGATGCTCCATCCTTCACCGGACCCGAAGCCATCAAGCTGAATCACATGTGTATCCTACAAACCTGCACACTCACATACACATATCAAATAACGAGGGTAATCCTAACTTAAATCCTTTGCCCAAACACCGAAACACATGGTCGCATGGACCATTAGAATTGCTCCAACAATCTCCCCCTTTTTGGTGTTTGGCAATACGTTTAAGTTAGGGAAAACAAATAGCAAATAAATATGCTAAAAATAATGGACTTACGATGCCAAGGCTACTTGGACTTACACCGCCGAAACAAAATACAACATGCATTGGAACCTATCCCAAGGCTCCCCCTACGCAAAGGCACTTAAGATTTTCCTAACTAAACCTTACTTCTCCCCCTTGCCCAATGATCCTGTCCGAGCGCTGAGTCGACGGACGCTGGGGACGTGGCATTCTCCACTGCTGATCCGACTGGTGGCGTAGATCTCCGACGAACCTACAAAGAAGCCGAGCCGGGAGGGGTTTCCCGGCGACGACCCTCCGACGCTCAAGTCAGGCAACGAAGAAGTAGAGTAACGTTACTGTGGCTACAGTGATCAAGATTCCATACCTCCGTCGAAGTCTGGGGGTCCTTATATAAGACCCCGTGGAGGCGTAGGCACGCTTCTCGATGCATGCACGCTTCCCCAAACATACCTCAGTAGGGTTGTGTCAGAAAAGCATGTCTGACACCATTCCGCAATCATCCGAGCATATCCCGGATGTGACGGTGGAAACTTCCACCATACGATACTCTGTCCACTTCGACCGCCGACCGTGCTATTTGTCGGCGGCAGATGTCTCGAGGATGAAGTTTCCAGCTGCCCTTTTTGTCTCCTAGCGCTCTTGTCTGCTTCCGGGCCGAGCGGAACAGCCGCTCGGCACTCATTGGCTCCCAGGAATGCACATACCTCGGCCCGGGCGGGGAAGGCTTGCTCGTGTTCAGAATTGTTCCTTATTGTTCTGCGGCTCGTACGAGCGGCCCGTCCGCCTAGCCATAGACTCTTTTACCTTGAGTGTCGAAAACCCGACCCCTGGTCGGGCTGTCTTTCGTCCGGTCCGGGGATCCTTGGCCGGATGTCCGGTCAGCCGGATGCTTGGGTGGATGTCCGGTCAGCCAGATGCTTGGGTGGCCCGCCGGTCCGCTCGGCGTGACATCTGTCCGCTCGGCCTGACCTGGGGTTGACCCTCTTGACCATTGACCTCCACGTGTCGTTGACCTCCTGCCAACGAGGGTCCCCCATCCTTATCACCGGATCACATGCCTTTCCTCCAAGTCTAGTCGAAGGAGGCACTAAGTCCGACTGATTGGACCATGAGTTTGATCGAGCGACATCCACTCTGCCGCTCCTGAAAGTGTACCTCCGTTCGTCTCTAGGGAGGTCCATTCAGCCGACCGGCGAGTTGATGGTTGTGCCTTGGTAGTTTTGATTTCTATTTGCCGCTTGTCGCGCTACCACTTCTAAGGATGGTCGGAGTTGGCGGGTCTCCTCGGAATTCGTGTCAATCCTCATTAAGCTGCCCACGCGCGAGTAATGATGTTCATTAAATGCTGCCCTATCACTGACCACCACTTGGCGAGTCCGCCGTCATCGTACGGCGAGGGCGTCAGCTTCGATGGGACAGATGTCGGTTCAAATCCGACGGTCCGATGTCATCGTTCCTTTCGATGACCTGGATCGAACGGCTGTTGTGGTCCGCGCCCTAGGTTTATCAGGCGCCGACGCTGATTCTCCTTCTATCGTTCTTTCCTTCGCGCTTTTGGTGGTTCCTCTCGCGACCATCCTCCCAACGTTCGCTTGCCTCGGCGCCCCGACGAACTTTCGACTTCCTTATTCACGCTTCGCCTCCCAGTAAGCCTTCTCATATCTTTACCTTCCTTCGTGTTTTCCCTACCGGTGGCCTTTGCGCCAGTTCGATACAGTTTCGATCTCCTCCGTCAACCCTTTCATTCTTTCCTTGGTCCTTTCTTCCTCGGTATTGTTCTGGCGATGGCTAGCACCTCGCAACCTTCCGATCCCTCTCCTGGCCTATGGTATATGACCATGATAAGCCGGTTTGACGAGGATGACACGGGACGCTTCCTTAACGAATTCGAACTTCCTCCTGACCATAGACTAGTTTTGGCCACCTCTTCCGATCAGCCCCACAATCCGTCGACCGGCACTGTTTGCTTCTTTCGCGACCAATTTGTGGTCGGTCTGCGCTTTCCTCTATATCCTTTTATCCCTGAGGTTTGTAATTATTTCCGCATCCCGCTCGGCCAACTTGTCCCCAACTCTTTTAGGTTGTTGTGCGGCGTAGTAGTCCTTTTCAAGATGCACGACATTCCCTTAGTCTCCAGAATTTTTCATTACTTTTACTATCCCAAACAGTCCGAGTGGGGTACTTTTCCCTTCCAATCACGGATCGGTCTTGTCTTTTTCGACAAGATGCCGACCTCGAACAAACATTGGAAGGAAAATTATTTTTACCTTTGCTTTCCCGAACGGCCCTCCTTTTGCACCCAATGGAAGACCACTTTGTCGAGCCCGCCGGACCTGGGTAAATACAAGAGCCAGCCAGATTATCTTCATGCAGCCAATCTATTAGCCGGCCAGAGGTTCAGTATCAATAAACTACTTCACGAGGGGGTGTTATACATATTCGGATTGAGCCCGATCCGAACGAAGCTTCCGAGCAGCATGGGTAAGCGCTTTCTCTGTCCCCGCTCCTTTTGGTCTAACTGATTTATTTTTCTTTTATGCAGGTGAAATCATGTGGCGCGCCAAGGCCACCGAGCGGATGAAATTGAAGGCTGCCGAAATAGAAGCAGCAGCGGCTAAGGAAATGGTCGATCTGGGAATCGTGTCGGTCGGCTCACGTGAGGGCGAGAGCGAAGAAGCTCCAACAGAGGCCCGAGAGTCCACCGGCCGGATCCCTGCGACCGGAGCGATCGGTAATGCTATATCGTCAGCTGGTCAGCCTACCTCCGAAGATGTGGGGCAGTCGGCCGGTGACTCCCCCTTGATAACACGCAAGCGGCGCTGAACGGATCTCACAATTGTGGAACCAGTGACTGTGCTAGTTGACGCCCCCTCTGAAGCGGTCAACCCAGTTCCTGCTTCAACCGAGGTCATCTCTTCGGACCGCACTCCTTCTGTTACACTTCGCAAGTGTACGGAAATGTCGCAAGTAATATAAAAGATTATCGTATCCACAGGGACTGGAATAAGCACTAGAAATGTCTCAATGTGAATTAGCTAAACAACTATCCAATCGTTTCAAATGCAAAGTGAAGGTAAACAAATCTAATATTAAAGATCAACAAACAAGAGTTTAGTGTTTTAGGTTATGATAAAGGGAGATTCTAGGAGTTTCGGTTTCTTTGTAAGGTTTCTTGAATGTAAATGGTTCACCAATTCTTATCCCTCAATTGTCAAACACTTGTAGAAAGTTGTCGGTTCTCTCTTGCAATAGATAACCGGCTAAGGACTGAGAAATGTATCTAAATATAATCAATTAGACGTGAACCTACGTTGTCCTTACACAGAAGCGCACCTATTACTATGCCTTCCTCGGATATCAATATAGAAGCCCACAACTTATTAATCTATCAAGATACAAGAAACTAATCACAAAATCCATCCTACTCTCTTGAATATTCCTATTTCCTCTTCAAGATTATCTCTCAAACATCCTTACACGGGCTTGCACCTGTCACGTGGATCCCTCGGATGATCGAGTGAGAGTTTATCTTTACAAAGTCCACAAGAAATCCAAACAATCAATCAAGAATGAGAATTAAGCACAAATCATCATTAATCATTCAAGATCTAATTGACACAAGCAAGACAATGTCATTGAAACAAGAAAATGGCAAATTCATATGAGATTACATCAATCCATCATACAAATACTCCCTTAATCCTAGAATACAATATCTACTCCATGAATCGAGGAAGAATACCCGAAGAAATAAAGATTACAAGCATTTCTTAAATCCCCAATCCAAGAAACCAAGAAAAGGGGAAGGAGAAAACTTATCTACGAAGAAGCCTCGTCTTCGGATCCAATCCTCGCTCCGGAGTCGAAATCGTCAAGAACTCCCTTAGAATCGCCCAGAAATCCTCCCAAGAATGGGAGGAAACCACCAAATCTTGCCTTCTCCCAAAGGGGGAGAGATCCTCTTTCAATTCATGAAGGAAGGTTTAAATAGAGGAGGAACCGACGACACGGCCGTGTGAGATTCACACGGCCATGTCCAGTTCCCTCTCTGCCAAAGCTGCATGGCCGTGTGACTCCACATGGCCAGGACCCTACTGTTCTCTGGAAGTGCTACACGGCCGTGTGGTGCACACGGCCACCACCTGCTTGGTCTCTGGAAACTTCACACGGCAGTGTGATGCACACGGTCACCACCTGCTTGGTCTCTGGAAACCTCACACGGCCGTGTAGATGCACACGGCCATGTAAGGCATCTGCTCTGATTTCTTCAAATCAAGACACGGTCGTGTGAGATTCACACGGCCATGTCCTCTTCCCTTCCTGTTAAGACTACACGGCCATGTGTGGTACACGGCCTGATACTCTCTCCCTTCAATTACTTCCAAACTTGCCTGAGGACGCATAATCTTCACCAATTTCGACTCCTGTGTACAGAAAATGCACAAAAAGCAGATCTCCGAACCAAAAGAGTAAATATGCTAAAAGGAAAGCTGGAAGTATAAAAATGCATAGATCAAGCATGCTCAAAGTATGTAAATGTGCGTAAAAACATGCATAAAAGAGTATATAATCTACGCACATCACACCCCCAGACTTAAACCTTTGCTTGTCCTCAAGCAAAATACTGCAGTCTAAATTCATATGTTCTACAACACATTCATAAAACCTAGTGCACTTTCCTAATTCTATCAAAAAGTTTCATTAACAAGCATGATCATGGAAACAAGTAAAGTATGGTTCAAGCATAAGAATCTTGTGCACAGTGTAAAAGTAACTCAACACCCTTCAAGTTTCAATCCACGTCCTAGTCAAGTCGTCATCAAATTTGAATTCCTAATGTTTCCAGTGAAAGACAAGTAACCAATGATAGGCACTTACTCACCATTCACTTGGTTCATATTTCTCAACTAACCCAAGGTCTCAAAGGTGTGCTCAATCTCAAGAGAAGCTAAGCAGTCATTTCCCCAGTAACCTAACTCGGTCTCAAAGGGGTGACTTGCTAGATTCCACTCATGACAACTGTTTTTTATATCTTTTTTTTTTTATAAGTGTTTGCATTGTGCAAAACTTATTCACAAATGTACTTTAAACACACATGTTGGGATATTTTGATTTTTCCAAATGAGCTTTAATGATTTGAGCCTCATCCAGTAACCAAAATGAAAGTTGAGAAATCACCATGGAAACCAAGTACTAAGCAAACAAGATGAATCATGACTATTTCAATGACATCAACTATTCAAGTATCAAGCACAAGTGTAGTGAAGATAAAATCCTTAAGGTTGAACCAAAACTAAAACTCATCACCATAAGATTCTTAGCTTATTAATGCTTCCCAAGATAGAAAAAAGAACTACACAAAGTTTACTACTAGCATCATTCGAACATCATGAATCAAGACAATAATCGTGCTAACATTTCACTTGAATCCAAGAAAGCATATAAGTGAAGATTTGATGTTCTCAAAAATATTTTTGCCATGATTATTTCAAACACAAGCAAAATAAAGCAACAAGTAATGAAAATAAGAACCAACGTGAAAAACTAACAAAAACTAAAAACTGAAAACCAAACTAAACAGTACATGACACCCCCCCAGACTTAAACTTTTCATCGTCCCGATGAAATCAATATGGTGGAGGAGGTGGAGGTGGACGAGGAAAAGGGGGTCTACGACGTGGTTGGCCAATAGGAAAACTAGGAAAACCTGGAATCTCACCCAAAGATCTATGATACTCATATAAAGCATCTACTTGTTGGCTAGTAAGTGTCATGCTCTGCATAAAATCTCTCATCCTAGCCTGATCAGTATCATAATCCTGCACAAACTTAGCCACTTGACCTTGAAAATTCCTCGTAAACTGAAAATGATTTTGTACCTCCCTAAACTGATCATCAGATAAAGAGAAGCGACCCTCCAACATTTTTCGTTGGGCATCTTGCTTCTCATGAAGTGATTCTAGAGACGTACGAAAATCTGAAAAATCAAACCTAGAAGATCCCGTGCCATATGCAAAAGAATGCCTAGCAGGCTCCATAAAACTAGAAGGCTGCGGGTGTCCAAATGACGAGGGCTCATGATGTGGCTCAGTGTCTCCAGGTATAGAAGGGTTATCCTCAAAATCTAACTCAGAAATTACCCAATTAGCCGGGTTACGAATAGTAGTTCGTTCAGGAAAAGGAAGGGGTAAAGGAGAACCACTCCTCCTAGGAAACACGAAACCATTCTCATCCCGAACGATCATTTTCATAGCAAGACATGCATCAATGTCAATCATGTCATTACCATGAATTATTTCCAACCCATCAACATCAAGATCTAAATTATAAGCTATTCGTGTAATCAAACCACCAAAAACAATTGATCCCAATGATGCCCTAGCAGATCTTAATAAGGTTTGAACAAAATGAAATCCAGAATCAAATTCAACCTTATAAAGCATAGCCCATAAATCATAAAGCTCTATCTTTTTAACTACCCCATCACTCTCTCCCCTACCAAAAATAGTTTTACTCATGACTCTATGTAGATACCTAAAGATGGGGTTTTGCATATTGGAGGCCTTAGCTCTTGAAGGCTCATAAGGTTGATCTAACCCAGTTATTGCATTCCAAAAAAGATTCCAATTAAACCTTGGATCAAACCTACGAGGGCTCCCGGTGGTTAATCCAAAACAAGAATTAAAGTCACTAAATGTCCATAGAAATTCTTGATTCATTAGTCTAAATGAGACTTTTCCAAAATAATCATCTTCATTAGTAAAATGGACATCCAATGAACTTAAAAATTTCAAAACAAGACGAGGATATGTAGGCAAATGTGTGTACATAATATCACTCCACTCCAAAAACCCAATCATCAAATCTACATCTTCCCTAATTCCAAGCATATCAAGAACAGTTGGGTCCATATATCTAGTACACACTATCTTTCTATTGACAAGAATTGCAAATCTAGTTACTTGATCATCATTTCTAAACACAATATTGAATTCATTGTCATTACCTTCGTTGCGTGAAGTCCTTTTGCCTTTTCCTTTCACTGGTTGTTTTCCTTTGTCCCTTGATGGCTCCTCCTCTTTGTCCCCACTGGATCCACCACCTCTTTTGCGAAGTTTCTTCAAAATGTTGGACATCTTAATGAGTTTAGATAGGGGAGGAATTATCTAGGGTTGGAAAAATGAAACTCAAAGAACAAAACTTCAAAAAGCAAAGATCTTAGGTTAGGAGAATGAAAAGTCCAAGTCTTAGAGAGGAAGAGAATCCAGATCTAAGAGATTTTGAGAGATTAGAGAAGAGTTTTTAAGAGATTGGGAGAGAAAAAGATGTTTTGGAGAGTTGGGGGTGTGCGGAACACGGCCAAGATCTGGCCGTGTGAGGTAGAAAGAACACTTTTAATAGCTCCCCTACACGGGCCGTGCAGATCCACACGGGCCTCCCCCTCTTCTTTTACTGGTTTCCTCGCACGGCCGTGTCTGGGACACGGCCTCTCCATCTTTCTTCTCGGGACTCTTTGCACGGCCGTATTTGAGACACGGCCTAGACCTTTTTCTCCTCGGGATATCCTACACGGCCGTGTCTGGATGACACAGCCCAAGCACTTCCCTTCTCTGCAACCTTTGCCTGGCCGTGTATAGCACACGGCCGGGCTCTGTTTTGCACCTAACCAGAAAACAAAATCAAAAGAATGCATCAAACTAAAAGAAATTAAAACACAAATCCAAACTAACTAAAAGAACCCTTGGGTTGCCTCCCAAGAAGCGCTTGTTTAAGGTCTTTAGCTCGATCAATCTTGATCATTCACTTCTTTTCCTCGCCCTTGGAGGACAGATATACTTTTCGTTTTTGTTGGGAGATCTTCTCCCAACATCTTCCACCACATTGTCTCCTTCATTTGGTGGCCTTCCATGAGGATGGAAATTCCATTCCTCAAGTTTATAAATGCTTATCCTGCTACAAGCATTTAAAAGAGACGAGACATGGTTAGAGATATTAGATAAATCATATTCCAACCTTTCCTTACCAATTACCAAAGAAAGCTTATGATTTTTGACATCAATTATAGCTCCAGCTGTAGCAAGGAAAGGTCTTCCTAATATGATAGGAATCCTAGGGTCCTCTTCCATGTCCAACACAACAAAATCAGTGGGAATAACATTCCCATCCACCTCTTCTATAATACCCAAAGGGTACCTGCAGGAATGATCGGCAAGTTGAAGTGTCATAGTAGTAAGTTTAATGTTTTTGAGACCTAATTTATTACAAATTGAATAGGGAATGAGGCTAACACTTGCCCCCAAATCACAAAAAGCTTTTTCAAAAAATTCTTTTCCTATGCTGCAAGGAATATAAAAGCTCCCTGGGTCCTTTAGTTTTGGGGAAGTGTTCTTCTCAAAAATAGCACTACATTCCTCACTAAGCGCAATGGTCTCAACCTCTCCTCTTCTTCTCTTGTTTGACATGAGATCCTTCAGGAATTTGGCAAATCTAGGCATTTGAATAATAGCATCAATAAGAGGTACCTCTACACAAATTTCCTTAACTTTTTCTAAAAATTTGCCAAATTCTTCATCTTTCTTGCGCATTGTAAGTCTCTGAGGAAAAGGGACAACTTTGCTCTGATGGTTCAGTGGAAGAGTCTCTTCAACCTCAATGGTACTCTCCTCATTAGCTTGAATTCGATTTGGTATAAGAGGAGAGAGCTCTTCTTCTTTTTGTATCCCTTTTGGAGCAGTCACTTGGGAGTCTCCCAAGGTCCGTCCGCTCCTAAGCTCAATTCTATTGCAATGCTCCATAGGATTCACATCAGGTTTTCCTGGAAGTTGTCCTGGTGCTCTGGATGATGAGGAAGCTAGTTGGGCAATTTGACTATCCTGGATCTTTTGATGCTTTTCAGAATTATCCATTCTCTGAATGAGCTTTGCTAAATCTTGCTTCATTTCATTCTGACTTGAGATAATTTCTTCAAGCATCTTTTCAATATTTGACTTTGGTAAGCCTTGAGAAGATAGATGTTGAAAATTTTGTTGCCCAGCTTGAAAATTTGGTCTTGCCCCCATAGATGGTCCTTAATCTTGATTATTTCTGTAAGAAAAATTGGGATGGCTCTTCCATCCAGGGTTATAAGTATTTGAGTATGGGTTGTTCTGCCTTTGATTGTAACTCATGATTGCATCACATTGTTCCAGTTGATTGATTTGTGCAGTGATAGCTCCCAATGGACACGAGTCATTTGAATGCTCTGAACTCCCACATACTTCACAAGATGTACTAATAGCATTGACCATATTAGCACTAGTCCCCATATTCTCAAATTTCTTTGTAAGAGCGTCCAATTTTGCAGACAAAAGAGTGACCGCATCTACATCAAACTTCCCTGATGCTTTAATTGTTGGGTTTACATAAGAATAGCCACCACTTCTTTCATTTGCCCATTGATGATGATTTTGTGCTACACTGTCAATAATTTCTTCAGCCTCATCTAAACTTTTGTTCATAAGTGCCCCTCCAGCAGCTGAATCAAGGGACACTTTGGTATGATAGTTGATACCATTATAAAAAGTGTGCAACACTAACCATCTTTCCAACCCATGATGTGGGCATTGTCTGAGCATACTATTATATCTATCCTATGCTTCAAAAAGAGATTCTGAGTCAGTTTGCTTGAAGCTTGCAATTAAATTCCTCATATGAGCGATTTTGCTTGGTGGATAGAATTTATCAAGAAACTATTGCTCACACTGCTCCCAAGTGGTGATGCTATTAGGGGCCAAAGAATTCAGCCATTGCTTTGCCCTATCTCTTAGAGAAAACCCAAATAATAATAATCTAACTGCATCTGAAGGAACTCCATTCATTTTCATGGTACCACATATTTTATAAAAGACCTCTAAGTGTTGATTGGGGTCTTCATGAGGTCCTCCACCAAATTGGTTCTGCTGCACCATAGATATAATTACGGGTTTGATCTCAAATTTATTAGCTTCCACTGAAGGTCTTGAAATACTAGATCGAAAACCTCTTGCATAAGGTGCTGCATAATCCTTGAGTGGTCTATTCACCATGTTCAAATGTTCTTGTTCTTCAATTTGCCTTTGCAGAATTCTTCTTTTATGGAAAGTTCTGTCAATCTCAGGGTCAAAAGGAAAGAATTCCCCTGCAAAGTTAGATCTTCGCATACACAAGAACAAGATAGCAAATGTCAATTCAACAGAAAAAGAAAAATAAAGGAATCAAAAATGCAGAATTGAATTTGTACAAAAAGAATTAACAAGAAGTAAAAGTTATACAAGAAAGTAAAAACAGAAATCTAATGATTAGTTACAACTACGCAATATGAAAGGAAAACAAATGTTATGTTTACTCTAACTCAATTGATAATTCCTAATGTTATAGCGCAGTCCCCGGCAATGGCGCCAAAAACTTGTTACACTCCGCAAGTGTACGGAAATGTCGCAAGTAATATAAAAGATTATCGTATCCACAGGGACTAGAATAAGCACTAGAAATGTCTCAATGCGAATTAGCTAAACAACTATCCAATCATTTCAAATGCAAAGTGAAGGTAAACAAATCTAATATTAAAAATCAACAAACAAGAGTTTAGTGTTTTGGGTTATGATAAAGGGAGATTCTAGGAGTTTCGGTTTCTTTGTAAGGTTTCTTGAATGTAAATGGTTCACCAATTCTTATCCCTCAATTGCCAAACACTTGTAGAAAGTTGTCGGTTCTCTCTTGCAATAGATAACCGGCTAAGGACTGAGAAATGTATCTAAATATGATCAATTAGACGTGAACCTACATTGTCCTTACACAGAAGTGCACCTATTACTATGCCTTCCTCGGATATCAACATAGAAGCCCACAACTTATTAATCTATCAAGATACAAGAAACTAATCACAAAATCCATCCTACTCTCTTGAATATTCCTATTTCCTCTTCAAGATTATCTCTCAAACATCCTTACACGGGCTTGCACCTGTCACGTGGATCCCTCAGATGATCGAGTGAGAGTTTATCTTTACAAAGTCCACAAGAAATCCAAACAATCAATCAAGAATGAGAATTAAGCACAAATCACCATTAATCATTCAAGATCTAATTGATACAAGCAAGACAATGTCATTGAAACAAGAAAATGGCAAATCCATATAAGATTACATCAATCCATCATACAAATACTCCCTTAATCCTAGAATACAATATCTACTCCATGAATCGAGGAAGAATACCCGAAGAAATAAAGATTACAAGCATTTCTTAAATCCCCAATCCAAGAAACCAAGAAAAGGGGAAGGAGAAAACTTATCTACGAAGAAGCCTCGTCTTCGGATCCAATCCTCGCTCCGGAGTCGAAATCGTCAAGAACTCCCTTAGAATCGGCCAGAAATCCTCCCAAGAATGGGAGGAAACCACCAAATCTTGCCTTCTCCCAAAGGGGGAGAGATCCCCTTTCAATTCATGAAGGAATGTTTAAATAGAGGAGGAAGTCGGGCGCCACACGGCCCCACGACACGGCCGTGTGAGATTCACACGGCCATGTCCAGCCCTCTGCCAGTTGCAGTGCAGTGACTCCACACCGCCAGACCCCACTTGCTCTGGAAGTGCTACACGGCTGTGTGGTGCACACGGCCACCACCTGCTTGGTCTCTGGAAACTTCACACGGCAGTGTGATGCACACGGCCACCACCTACTTGGTCTCTGGAAACCTCACACGGCCGTGTAGATGCACACGGCCATGTAAGGCATCTGCTCTGATTTCTTCAAATCAAGACACGGCCGTGTGAGATTCACACGACCATGTCCTCTTCCCTTCCTGTTAAGACTACACGGCCATGTGTGGTACACGGCCTGATGCTCTCTCCCTTCAATTACTTCCAAACTTGCCTGAGGACGCATAATCTTCACCAATTTCGACTCCTGTGTACAGAAAATGCACAAAAAGCAGATCTCCGAACCAAAAGAGTAAATATGCTAAAAGGAAAGCTGGAAGTATAAAAATGCATAGATCAAGCATGCTCAAAGTATGTAAATGTGCATAAAAACATGCATAAAAAAGTATATAATCTACGCACATCACCTTCCCAGCTCGACCAACCAGCGGCCTCCCTCGAAGCGAGACCCGTTAGTTCCCTGCCCCGGGTTCGTCTCCGGCTTAGGCGCTCAGGAATAGTTTCTGCTCCGCTCGGTGAGTCATCCGGTCGATCCACCTCTTCTCAATCCGATCCGAGCAGACGCCGAACGGTTAAGGTCGTCCTCCATCTTCCCACTGAAGAGTTCCTTTTGGTCGCTAATCGGCCAACTGCTCCGGAGCATCAGATCACCATCCGAGGACCGCTCGCCAAAGTATGGGAAGATGCGAGGGCTCGCGTTGCCCTGATGAGCCTCGGACAGCTCGGCGACAGCCATCTGCAACAAACAACCGGGGTATGCTCTTTAACCTACTTTATGCTTAATCTTGGTTCTTGACATTATTCCGTCCGAACAGTACTGGGTGGAGAACATTGCGGTCAGCAATGGCCTGGCTGCCCTGGAAGAAGAATTGAAAAAGCTTCAAATTTCTGGAGGGGCGCCAGCTCAGGGCCCATCATATGCCACACTCCGAGCCGAACTGAGCAAATCGGAGAAACTACTGCAGGTCGAACCGCACAAGTCCTCTGATTTGGAGACCAGGGTTGCCGGCCTTGAGGCCCAAGTCAAGTCGCACGACCGGGAGATGAAGCTGGCGACCAATAGGAAGAATACAACCATCTCTGACTTAGAGGCCAAGAATCAGCAGGCCTGAGCGCTGGAGCAACGCGTCCAGGAGTTAGCCGATCTGCTTTCTGCTGAGCAAAAGGGCCGATAGACTATTGAAGCTAAACTTCGAGGAGACATTAAAGATCTCCAAGACGGCTTAGAAGTCGCCCGAGCCTCTTTCAAAGAATATCAAGATAGCGAACCAGGGCGCTTCGCGGCGATGAGGCACAACTACTTTCGGTCGGATGACTTTGGTAACAAGTTCAGCGATGGGCTGGTCCTTGCCTTTGAAGAAGTCATCCAAGCCACCACTACGTATTTGAAGGCTAAGGGCCTGCTCCCGGAGGCGTCTTCTATTCCCCCCCCCCAAGGATCTGGCCGGGCTGCTGGAGCATATTCCCGAGCCCATTTTTGACGTTCTTGAATGAAAAGAGTTTTTTGTAATTCTCCCGGTCGGCTCCTTCAGCCTTACCTTTAATGAAGATTTGCTTTTTCCGTACTTTCCCCGGTTGGCTTAAACGACCTTGTTTTTGTTAGAGGATCGGTGGCCGCTAGAGGAGGGTGAATAGCGTCTCACCTAAAACTTTACTTCCTATAATGTTAGTGCACAGCGGAATACAAAAATAAACTAACAAATACGAAAGTTAACCTAAAACAAGAAAGAAGAAGACAACAAACCAAACACAAACCCTAACACAAGGTATTTACGTGGTTCGGAGATAACTTGCTCCTACTCCACAGCGTGTCCGTAAGGTGGACGATCCCTCAATCCGTCGGTGGATTAGTCCCCGGCAAACTCCGGCTAGCTCAACCTCCTTGTGGGTGGAGAAACCTCACCACAACTCCAATCAAGATCTCTTGGCACACAAAGATCTCTTGAGCACAAGTAGACTACTAATTAGACTTTAACCAAGTCCAATTTCGTCACCTTGGCCGGCAATACCAAGCTCCTTCTTATAGAGCTTGGAACAAATCAGAACCTGATTTGCCCGTTACCAGTCGACTGGTCCTTGCACCAGTCGACTGCTACAGTCATCAGTCGACTGCTACAGTACTGCTACAGTAACACTACAGTGCTGCTACAGTAACGCTACAGTAAACCCTAATTTTAGAATTTTACCTCGGGTACATTCACTCATCACTCGTTCTTGCCCGACCAACCTAGACCTAGCCTTCTAGCCTCCTCCATCAGCCTTGCGTCCCTCGGATGCCTCCCCATCCTTCACGTCTTGCCTTCTGGAGCTTCCATCGGCCTTGTCATTGTTGTCGGGTCTTCCTTTGCCAAGAGGTCGCACCTCCGGGACTTCATCCATTGCCAAGTCACACTTGGACTTACGTTGCCAAGACTACATGCTTGGACTTACACCGCCAAGACTCAACCTTGGACTTTCCTCCTTTGCCAAGATCACACTTGGACTTACGTTGCCAAGACTACATGCTTGGACTTTCACCGCCAAGACTCACCCTTGGACTTTCCTTGTTGTACCTGTATCCTGCACACTCACAATGCATATCAAATACAACAATAAACCTAACTTAAACCTTTGCCCAAACATCAAAACTTAGGGCACCTAGATTGCTCCAACAGTTTTAAGGAATGGCATCTGTGACTTTGCCCTTGGTCGGCGAGCTTTTAAGTGTAATTTTGTAATGCCAACTTTTGCACTGTTAACCTTTCGTTTTAAGTTCCTTGTAACTATGCAGACCGGTCTCTCGGCCTTTTTCCCGTAGGAAATTTCTTAACTTTGCCGATCGGTCCAACGACCTCCCACTTTATATGGATTTTCTGCTAGTGTCTCGCTGAAGTGCTTCAACATGACACTGCCTCGTCTGGGGGGTTTATAGTCGCCAGTCCGACTCAGAGTTTAACGTCGCCGCTCGACGGTCTTCAAGCCGGGGGGTTTATAGTCGCCGGTCCGACTCTAGAGTTTAACGTCGCCGCTCGACGGTCTTAAAGCTGGGGGGTTTATAGTCGCCGGTCCGACTCTAGAGTTTAACGTCGCCGCTCGACGGTCTTCAAGCTGGGGGGTTTATAGTCGCCGGTCCGACTCTAGAGTTTAACGTCGCCGCTCGACGGTCTTCCGGCCGGAGGGTTTATAGTCGCCGGTTCGACTCTAAGATTTAATGTCGCTGCTTGATGGTCTTCCGGCCGGAGGGTTTATAGTCGCCGGTTCGACTCTAAGATTTAACGTCGCTGCTCGACGGTCTTCCGGCCGGAAGGTTTATAGTCGCCGGTTCGACTCTAGAGTTTAACGTCATCGCTCAACGATCTTCAAGCCGGGGGGTTTATAGTCGCCGGTTCGACTCTAAGATTTAACGTCGCTGCTCGACGGTCTTCCGGCCGAAGGGTTTATAGTCGCCGGTTCGACTCTAAGATTTAACGTCGCTGCTTGACGGTCTTCCGGCTGGAGGGTTTATAGTCGCCGGTTCGATTCTAAGATTTAACGTCGCTGCTCAACGGTCTTCCAGCATAACTTGGATAATATACGCCCGGCTCAACGGCACGGGGTCTCCACCATGCCTTCATGCAGCTACCCGCTGGGCGCACAATGCTCATGCCTTTGCTTTGTTCTTATAACTTTCACTCCTGCAGCCAAAGGATACATCCGAACGGAATATTCATGAAATATATTACATCGGCACACCTTTCATCCGGCCCGATAGGGCTGGAGGTGATTTGCGCTCCATGGTCTCTCTAGCCGCCGTCCATCCTCATCCTCCAAGTAGTAGGCTCCCGATTGGAGCTTCTCGATGACTTTGAAGGGTCCTGCCCAGGGAGCCTCCAGCTTGCCTACTTCCCCGACCGGCTTCACTTTCTTCCAGACCCAATCACCCACCTGGAATGCTTGGGGAATCACGCGGCGGTTGTAGTTCTGCTTCATTCTTTGCCTATAGGTCATCAGCCGGACGGACGCTTTGGCTCGCTCCTCGTCGATCAAGTCCAATTCTAGCTGCCTCCGCTCGGCATTATCCTCGTCGTAGTTTTGGATCCGGACGGACTCTACGCCGACTTCAACTGGGACGACCGCCTCGCCTCCATACACCAGGTGGAACGGTGTTACTCCCGTTCCCTCCTTAGGGGTCGTGCGGATGGCCCATAAGACTCCCGGCAGCTCGTCCACCCAACTTCCTCCCATGTGGTCGAGTCGAGCCCGAAGAATTCGGAGGATCTCCCGATTGGCTACTTCGGCTTGCCCGTTACTTTGGGGATACGCTATAGACGTGAAGTGTTGCTCAATGTCATATCCCTTGCACCATTCCTCGAGCAGCTTTCCGACGAACTGTCGCCCGTTGTCCGACACGAGCCGACGCGGAATGCCGAACCGACAAATTATGTGTTGGCTGATGAATTTCTTGACCATCTGCTCGGTTATCTTGGCCAGTGGCTCAGCCTCCACCCACTTGGAGAAGTAATCGACTGCCACCAATAGGAACCTCCGTTGTCCGGTCGCCATAGGGAAAGGTCCTACGATGTTCATGCCCCACTGGTCGAACGGGCAGGACACTGTGGACGCTTTCATTTCCTCCATCGGCTTATGAGAGAAACTGTGGTACTTCTGACAAGAAAGGCATGTTGCGACAGTCTGAGCGGCGTCCTCGTGTAGAGTTGGCCAGAAGTATCCGGCCAGCAGGATCTTCCTAGCCAAAGAACGGCCGCCCGGATGACCTCCGCAAGATCCTTAGTGTACCTCCTGGAGAATGTACTCGGCGTCTTTCGAACTGACACACTTTAGCAGAGGTCGGGAGAACGCCTTTTTGTAAAGATGATCTTCGATGAGCGTGAACCGGCCGGCTCTCCTCCTCAGTAGCTGGGCTTCCTCTCGACCGGACGGCGTGGCACCTGAGCGCAAAAACTCCATGATGGTTGTTCTCCAATCGCTCGGGAATGTGAGGCCTTCCATCCGGTCCACGTGCGCTACTAAGGATACTTGCTCGATTGGTTGCTAGATGAAGACCGGCAATATCGAGCTTGCGAGCTTGGCTAATTCATCTGCTGCCTGGTTCTCCGTTCGGGGTATCTTCTGGACCACCACCTCGGTGAAGCTGGTCTTGAGTTTTTCAAAGGCCTCCGCGTACAGCCTGAGTCTTGCATTGTTTATCTCAAAGGCGCTCATGAGTTGTTGAGCGGCTAGCTAGGAATCCGAGTGGATCACCACCCGGCTGGCTCCAACATGTCGTGCGGCCTGCAGTCCGGCTATGAGGGCTTCGTACTCTGCCTCATTATTTGTTGCCCGATAGTCCAGCCGGACGGACAAATGCATTCGCTCTTCCTGAGGCGAAAGTAGCAGGATCCCAATTCCACTTCCGAGCCGAGTGAACGATCTGTCTGCATATACTTTCCATGTAGCTTCGGGCTCGGGCTTATGTACCTCAGTCACGAAATCTGCCAAGGACTGCGCCTTGATCGCCGAGTAGGGTTGGTATTGGATGTCGAATTCGCTTAGCTCCGTCGTCCACTTGATGAGCCGTCCGAATGCTTTAGGGTTTAGGAGTACCCTTCCCAACGGGTTGTTCGTCATCACAATAATGGTGTGCGCCAAAAAGTAAGGGTGCAACCTCCGAGCGGCAAGGACCAAGGCGAAAGCCAACTTTTCGAGACCGGTGTAGCGAGACTCAGCATCCTTTAAGATATGGCTTAAGAAGTACACAGGTTGTTCTTCGCCGTTCGACCTTACTAATGCCGAGCCCACAGCATGCTCGGTTGAAGATAAATAAATGCGGAGTGGCTCGCCTACGGCCGGTTTTGCCAACACGGGTAAGGAATTCAGGTAAGTCTTCAGTTCCTCGAATGCCCGATCGCACTCCTCGTCCCATTGAAACTTGGTAGCTTTACGCAGAATTTTGAAGAATGGCAGGCTCTGGTCGGCGGTCTTAGAGATGAACCTTGACAGCACCGTTATCCGACCGGTGAGACGCTATACCTCTCGAAGATTTCTGGGAGGCGACATGTCTTGCAATGCCTTTATCTTGCTGGGGTTCGCCTCTATGCCCCGCTCGGTCATGATGTAACCTAGGAAGCGCCCGCCTTTTGCTCCGAACAGGCACTTCTGAGGGTTAAGCTTGACTCCGTATCTTCTTAATGTTTGGAAAGTCTCCTCCATATCCGCATAGAAATCTGTCGCCCGGAAGGACTTGATAAGTATGTCATCCACGTACATTTCCAAGTTGCGCTCGATCTGCTCCCTGAATACCTTGTTCATCAGACGCTGGTAGGTAGCTCCTACATTCTTCAGCCCGAACGGCATTACGTTGTAGCAGTAGGTGTCGTCCGCCGTGACGAAGCTGACCTTCTCCTGGTCTTCTCGGGCGAGCGGCACTTGATGGTAGCCTTGGTATGCATCCAGCATGCATATCAGCTCGCACCCGGCCGTGGAGTCTACCAGTTGATCGATCCGGGGCAGGGGGTAGAAGTCCTTCGGGCATGCCTTGTTCAGGTCCCGGAAATCGATGCAGACTCTCCACTTGTTGCCCGGCTTGGAGACCAGTACCACATTTGCGAGCCAACTCGGGAATTGCACTTCCCTTATGTGGCTGGCCTCCAGAAGCTTCTCTACCTCCGCCCGGATAATTACATTCTGCTCAGCGCTAAAGTCCCTCTTCCTTTGCTTCACCGGCCGAGCGTCTGGCCGGACGTGAAGCTCGTGCTGCGCTACGCTTGGCGAGACCCCTGGCAGCTCCTGGGTCGACCAAGCGAAGACGTCGCGGTTTCGCTGGAGGCATTTGATCAGCTTTTCCTTCTGGTTCTCCTCCAGGTCGGATGCTATGAAGGTGGTGGCCTCCGGTCGGGAAGAGTCAATCTACACCTCCTCCTTTTCTTCGTAAACCAAAGAAGGTGGTTTTTCGGTTATAGCATTTACCTCGACTCGCGGCACTTTCCGAGCGGACTTGGCTTCGGCTCGGACCATCTCCACATAGCATCTTCGAGCTGCCAGCTGGTCTCCCCACACCTCCCCTACTTGATCTTCCACCGGGAACTTGATCTTCCGGCAGAAGGTAGAGACGACCGCCCGAAACTCGTTGAGAGCCGGTCGCCCCAAGATAACGTTGTACGCAGAAGGAGCATCAACCACGATGAAGCTGGTGGTCCTTGTCCTTCTGAGCGGCTCCTCTCCCAACGAGATAGCCAGCCGGACCTGGTCGACCGGCAAGACTTCGTTCCTAGTGAACTCGTAGAGGGGGGTTGTCATTGGTAGTAGTTCAGCTCGGTCGATTTGCAGTTGGTAGAAGGCCTTCTTGAATATTATGTTGACCGAGCTGCATGTGTCAATGAAAATGCGGTGAATAGTGTAGTTAACTATTACTGCTTGAATGATCTGGGTGTCATCGTGCGGGACTTCGACTCCCTCGAGGTCCCTAGGCCCGAAGCTGATCTCAGGTCCGCTCGCCCTCTCCTGGCTGCAGCCGACCGCGTGTATCCTCAGCTGCCTTGCGTGTGCCTTTCTGGCTCTATTGGAGTCTCCTCCGGTCGGACCTCCGGCGATGATGTTGATCTCGCCTCGAGATGTGTTGCCTCTATTCTCCTCCTCTCGAGCGGATGGTCGAGGTCGTTCATGCGACGCCCGATGGTGGGCTCCGGGCTGCTGACGATGCTTCCGCTCGGGGGATCTCCTTTCTATTCTTTGAATGGGGATCCATTGTCGATGTCGTCAGTCTGGTGAAGGTGATCGGCGGCGGTAGCTCTTTGGCGCAGGATGAGTGATGGGAGGAGGCTCCGACAGTCGCGGGTGTTGTGAGTAGTTGACTGATGGAGCGAACAAAACATCGGGGTCCATACCTTCCCCTTGGGCTTGGGTCGATCGGTCGATACTTGCTGGATGGCATGTGGCCGAGTGTGTTGATGAGGACAGGCTGCTTTGGCTCGCGGTCCTCTGGGGGGCGAGTGACTGACGGGCTGCTTCCGCTTGGCGGAGGCTAGTTGGTCCGTCAGGGCTTCCTTTTTTCTCGCCGCCTGGGCTTCCTCCACATTGATGTACTCGTTGGCCTTATACAACATATGGTCGTAGTCCCGGGGCGGCTTCCGGATGAGCGAGCGGAAGAAATCACCGTCCACGAGCCCTTGCGTGAACGCGTTCATCATTGTTTCCGAGGTGACCGTTGGAATGTCCATGGCCACCTGGTTGAAGCGTTGGATGTAAGCTCAGAGCGACTCCCTCGTGCCTTGCTTGATGGTGAACAGATTGACGCTGATTTTCTGGTGGCGCCTGCTGCTCGCAAAATGATGGAGGAACACCATTCGGAATTCTTTGAAACTCGTGATAGATCCGTCTGGCAGTCTCCGGAACCACCGATGCGCCGATCCCGAAAGGGTGGTGAGGAACCCTCGGCACTTCACACTATCTGTGTATTAATGCAGAGTGGTTGTGCTGTCGAACTTACCCAGATGGTCGTCTGGGTCGGTTGTCCCGTTGTATTCCCCGATTGTCGGGGGCACATAATGTTTCGGCAGTGGATCACGCAGGATGGCCTCTGAGAAATGCCAGTTGATCCGCTCGGATGACGCGTTTGTTCGGGGTGCTTTTCCGTTTTTGACATTTTGGACGGGTGCTTCGTCCGATGAAGATCCTTTGTCCTGATTAGCTTGTGTGACCTCCGAGGGAGTCTGGAACAGGGCCCGATGAAATGTTATCGGGGCGGGCGGCGCCCCCACCTGGGTGCCGGTTGGCCTCTTATTTTTCCCCCATATTGAGAGCTGCTCCGGCCGCTCTTCGGGTGCCGCCCCCCCCCCCCCCCCCCCCCCCCCGATGCTGATGTCGCTTGCTGCGCTGCCCGCTCAGCCTGAGCTTTCTACTGCTGCTCCACGATTTTTGCTGCTCGCGCTTGGATGAGTGCGTCGAGTTCTTCTGGGGAGAGCGTCACCATAAGTTGGCGTCCAGCTTCTTCCATCGTCTAGGCTCGGATTCAGGTGTGTTCCCACAGACGGCGCCAATTTGATCCTGTCCGAGCGCTGAGTCGACGGATGCTGGGGACGTGGCACTGTCCGCTGCTGATCCGACTGGTGGCTTAGATCTCCGATGAACCTGCAAAGAAGCCGAGCCGGGAGGGGTTTCCCGGCGACGACCCTCTGACGCTCACGTCAGGCAACGAAGAAGCAGAGTAACGTTACTGTGGCTACAGTGATCAAGATTCCATACCTCCGTCGAAGTCTGGGGATCCTTATATAAGACCCCGTGGAGGCGCGGACACGCTTCTCGATGCGTGCACGTTTCCCCAAACATACCTCAGTAGGGTTGTGTCAGAAAAGCATGTCTGACGCCATTTCGCAATTGTCCGAGCATATCCCGGATGTGACAGTGGAAACTTCCACCGTACGATACTCTGTTCGCTTCGACCGTCGACCGTGCTATTTGTCGACGGTAGATGTCTCGAGGATGAAGTTTCCAGTTGTCCTTTTTGTCTCCTAGCGCTCTTGTCTGCTTCCGGGCCGAGCGGAACAGCCGCTCGGCACTCATTGGCTCCCGGGAATGCACATACCTCGGCCCGGGCGGGGAAGCCTTGCTCGTGCTCAGATGGAATTGTGCCTTATTGTTCTGCGGCTCGTACGAGCGGCCCGTCCTCTCGGCCATAGACTCTTTTACCTTGAGCGTCAGAAACCCGACCCCTGGTCGGGCTGTCTTTCGTCCGGTCCGGGGATCCTTGGCCGGATGTCCGGTCAGCCGGATGCTTGGGTGGATGTCCGGTCAGCCGGATGCTTGGGTGGCCCGCCGGTCCGCTCGGCGTGACATCTGTCCGCTCGGCCTAACCTGGGGTTGACCCTCTTGACCATTGACCTCCACGTGTCGTTGACCTCCTGCCAACGAGGGTCCCTCGTCCTTACCACCGGATCACCCAACATCCAAAAAATTCTCCAACAAAATCTCAATTGTTGAAAACTTGTCATCCAAACTGACCCTAAACTCATGTATTTATCCCTCATGGATCTCATACATCTAAACGAGTTGACATGGTCAAGAACAGCGCTGAAAAACACTATCAGGCTAGTATCAGTCGACTGTCCCAAGTGTCAGTCGACTGCCCCCTTCGACACAACCTTACAGAAGCATACTGTGGTCGAAAAATACTGTTACCAGTCGACTGGTATCTGCACCAGTCGACTAGTACCCTATTTCTGCAAAAATCAACCTTTTCAGGCCAACTTTAGAAATACACCAAAAATTCCATATACCTCCAAAATTCTCCAATTTTTGTGGAGAGGTCTATTATACCCTTGTCTACTTGGAAAAAATACATTACAAAATGTATCAATCACCAATTCCAAGATTGACACAAAATCCAAAACTAGCTAAATGATTCAATTGAACCTTGACCTAAAGTCCTAGTTTTGACTTCCTCTTGATGTATTTGTTCATACCAACCCACAATGCATCCCTAGCATTAGTATATATGGCATCTATATATCCAAAATCAATTGTCATGCATTATGACTCCAATGTCATATTTCCTTGCATGAAACACAACTCAATTGTGTCAATTCCCTGAAGTTGAGACTCAAATCTGTCTCCAAACCTTTTGACACATTTCATGACTCATCTAGAATCCCAAGTAGTATCCACTTGAGATCCATTGGCCATGGGTCACAAATTGACTCTTTGAGCTCTCCTAGAGCTCTTAACCTTAGCCACCTCCTTAGGTGACTCATCCATAATCGCTAGGTCACATCGGTGCACCTCCGGTGACACTTGGCCTACAAACCTAACCTTCTTAACATTGGACATCTTGTCCTTGGTTAATTTAACCTTACCTTTAAATGATTTTCTCTTGCCATTTATTGGCTTCTCCTTGCTATAGTCATATGCAACCCTAGCATAAACTTTTCCTTAGTATTGGAGACACTAGATCGGTATCCTAGACCCGATCTATCATTGTTGGGTCTTTGACTATCCAACATCATACCTAAACCCTTAGATTCAACATTGAATCTTTCTAGGGTTTTCTCCAACCTATCAAGTTTTGCCTTCAAAACTTGATTTTCCCTTTCTAGGTTCCTAAACCTAGAGTCAACATGTCCACCATGGGCATTCCTAGACCTACCCATTTTTCTAGGCATATGTCTTCCCTTCTTGTGATTAATGCCTTGGGTCTCCTTGGGTCTACCATTTCTAGAGTTATCATGAATTGGTCTCCTAGAGTTATGATCTATAATTACCCTATTCCTATCATGATATTTAAATCCAAAGTTATGCATGAGTAAATAATAGCAATTATTCCTAGCATACATGGAGGAATTTAAATTTGACTTCAAATCTAAATTAAGGTTTACCTTACCCTTTACCTTTGGAGCTCCCCCTTGACATGCGCCTCCATTCTTCCTCCACTTATTCTCCTCCTTCTTCAAATGCGCCAACTTTTTGATTTCTTCTTCCTTAGGCATTTGGTGTGGTAGTGACCCCGCTCACCACACGTGAAGCACACTATGTGTTTTTTCTCCTTCTTCTTCCTACAACCCAAATTAGTTTCAAAATGAATTGAATTGAGTTTAGGAGATACCTCTTTCTTACCCAATGGACATCTACTCTTGTAGTGTCCCTTTTCTCATTGCACCCGAAGCACACAATGTGATCTTTTGATTTTGCTTCGGTGGAGGTGCTCACTAGGTCGATTTCCAAGACTTCTTCTTCTTCTTTACTTGTCTTGGATTCTTCTTCAACCTTTGAGGATGTATCCTCATCCACACTAGTGGATGACATTTCTTTACCCTTCTCCTCTTTGGAAGTTGAGTGTTTGTCACCTTCCGGTTGCTCCTCCTCATCTTGAGTCATTAAGCCCATCTCCTTGGGCTCTTCTTCTTCTTGTGTAGGCATAGGTTCTTCCCATTGAACCTTCTTTATCTCGTTCCACAAATCGTGGGCGTTCTCGTATTTGCCTACACAGCTCATCACGTCATTAGGCAAAATATCAATTAATATAGATATTACATTGTCGTTTGCCTTTGACCGTGAGGTTTGCTCCTCCGTCCAATGTCATGGTCGGAGCTTCTTCCCTTTCTTGTCCTTCGGGACTTCGAACGGCTTTTTGACCACCATCATAGTGTTCCAATCCATGTCGAAGAAGACCTCCATCTTCATCATCCAATATGTGATGTCCCCAAGGCTTCCTCCTTCAAACTTTGGAGGTTCAATCAAGACGGTCATCTTCTTGTAGTTGCTCTTCTCGGCGGTTAGTCCGGTGAAGTGAAAACCTGGCTCTGATACCACTTGTAAGAGGATCGGTGGTCGGCTTGAAGGGGGGGTTGGATAGATGGCGCCCTCAAATACTCGCTTCTTTCTACAATGTTAGTGTGCAAGCGGAAATACAAACAAACAAGTAGAAAGACTAAAACGAAGAAAGGAAACGCAAACCAATACACGTCAATGTAACGTGGTTCGGAGATAACTTGCTCCTACTCCACGGATGTCCGTAAGGTGGACGATCCCGATCCTTCGGTGGATTAGCCCCCGGCAAACTCCGGCTACTTAAGCAACTCCTTGTGGGTGGAGAAACCTCATCACAACACCAACCAAGAACACTTGGACACAAGAGAACCTTGAGCACTTTGGTGACTACTAATTAGGCTTTAACCAAGTCTAATTTCGTCACCTTGGTCGGCCATCCCAAGCTCCTTCTTATAGAGCTTGGAAGATATCAGCAAGTTGATTTGCCCGTTACCAGTCGACTGGTCCTTGCACCAATCGACTGGTGTCAGCCCAATGATACTCCAATGGCTCTCTATCAGTCGACTGGTCCTTGCACCAGTCGAACACAGAAGCTTTCTGTGCTCACCATCAGTCGACTGGTCCCAGTACTAGTCGATTGGTACAACCCTAAACCTAGGGTTTCCCATCCCGAGTATATTTCTCTCGCACTCGGACCTTCACGACTCACTTGACTCTTCTTTGCAGTTTTGACCTCTTGCCTTCAAGCCTACTTCCTTTGGCTCTCGTCCCTCGGATGCATCCAAGCTCGCGGCTCATCCACAATGTCATCCTTCGCGTATGCCTCGAAGTCGCTTCCCTCGGCCCTTGTCCTTGCTGCCTTGTCCACGGTCCCTTGGATGCTCCATCCTTCACCGAACCCGAAGTCATCAAGCTGAATCACATGTGTATCCTGCAAACCTACACACTCACATGCACATATCAAATAACGAGAGTAATCCTAACTTAAACTCTTTGCCCAAACACCGAAACACATGGTCGCACGGACCATTGGGATTGCTCCAACACCACCCTGCTGCCACGGTGGAGGTCAAAGGAGGTCAAAGTCAAGAGGGTCAACGAGTGGGCAACATCGGTCGGTCAGGCGAATCATGCTCCGACCGGGGATTAGGCTCCAACCCATCGTCTTCGACATGGGGAGAAATCAAACAACTGACACTCAAGGGAGACGGCGCAGAAGCCAAGCCGAGCGGCTACCCCGCTCGGCAAGACAGCAGGGCATGACATCAAGAGTTCGACTTCGGCTGAGCGACTACCCCGCTCAGTCAGACAACAAAGCATGACATCAACAGAGTTTGACTTCGACCGAGCGACTACCTCGCTCGGCCTAGCAGTAGACTCGACATCACCCGAGCACGTGGGCAGTGAGCTTTCGGCCGAGCGGCTATCCCGCTCGACCTAGCAATTGAGCATACGGACAATGGACTTTCGGCCGAGCGGCTATCCCGCTCGTTCCGACAAAGGATAGTATGTGGACAGTGGAATTCCGACCGAGTGATTATTCCGCTCAGCCAAACAACAGATACAGCAGGCTATCTTTCGACATCCTTTTGGGAGCTAGTGTCGCTGACAGGCGACATAGTCAAATAAAGGATCGTACGGTGGAGGCTTTCACTGTCACTTCAGATATATGCTCGGTCTGTTAAGGTATTGTGTCAGGGACACTTTGTTGACAAGTCTTTTCAGGGAAAGATTTGAGATGCGTGCTCGCCTTGGGAAGCATGCACGCGCGTTACTGGAGCTCTATGTAAAGGAGGGTCCAAGCATCAACGGAGGTATACGATATTTTACTATTGCGCTACAGTTATCTTGTTTCTCCGCTCTTTGCTTCTTCTTCTTCTCCGGAGACTGACTTGAGCGTTGGAGGATCATCGTCGGGGACCCCCTTCTCTAGTTCAGCACTGATGCCACTTGTGTTGCAGGTCAGAACAAAGTCCACAGGAGGTCAGCGGGAGCCCCGCATCCCCAGCATCCATCTCATCAACTTTCGGACAGGATCATATTTGGCGCCATCTGTGGGAATGTAGCATGCATCCGAGCCGAGAAGATGGAGAATGTTGAATGACTAACCACCCTGACGCTTACCCCAGAAGAGCTTGACATGCTCGTGCAAGCTCAAGCAGCAAAAATGATTGACAAACAATAACAACAAGCATTAGCTAATCGGCTAGCACCGCAACCTGCGACATCGACAACAGGACAAGCTAGGCACAAAGACCGAGTAGAACAACTCTCTGTGTGGGGACAGAATAGAAGGTCAACCGACACGCCAGGGGAAGCGTCGCCCACGCTAATCCCCTTCCATCGCTCCCTATTCCAAATCCCCTCAGAGATAGTCCAAGCGAACCAAGAGAGAGGATCATCCTCGGATGACACTCCTGTTCAGGACGCACGAAAAGGCAAGGCACCCCGAGGCACCGCGTCGCCCGAACAAATCAACCGACGTTCTCCGAGAAAATCTTGTAAGTCCCCCTGTCGAGGCATTATACTCCATTGGCGATCGGAGAGTACAATGGGTCGACTGATCCAGACGATCATCTGAATAAGTTTGATAATGCGACCACACTTCACCAGTACACAGATGGGGTGAAGTGGTGAAGTGTCGAGTCTTCCTCACAAGCCTCTCCGGGTTGGCGCAGAGATGGTTCTGAAGACTGCCGAACAGATATATACGCAGCTTCAAAGACTTCTTGGCTACCTTCTTACATCAGTTCGCCAGCAGCCGACGCTATCAGAAGACGAGCGTCAGCCTCTTCTCCATGAAGTAAGGATCGAAGGAAACACTCCGAGCCTACATCCAACGCTTCAATAAAGTGGCTATGGACATCCCATTGGTCTCATCCGAGACCATGATAAATGTCTTCACCCAAGGGCTCGTCGAAGGAGAATTCTTCCGATCGGTCATCAGGAAGCTACCTAGGGACTTCGACCACCTGCTCAGAAAGGACAACGAGTACATAAATGTGGAAGAAGTCCAAGTGGCAAGGAAGAAGGAAGTGCCGGCCGAGCCTACACTAGTACCTGAGTGACGTCCAACGAGCAGTCACCAACCGCCCAGGGGGCCAAAAGTGGAGGAAGCACGACCACATTAGGAGGCCCGAACGCATGCTATGCAACATGTGCCCGCTGCTCGGCAGAAGGTGTCAAAAGGCAAGGTATGGACACCAATGTTTTGTTCCTTTCATCAGTCAGCGACGCACAACACGCAAGATTGCCGCAGTATGACGTTGACCGGCACCTAGAGGGTATCGCCACCGTTCCCCATCTCCTGATCGGCGAGATCGACACCGATCCACCGGGCAGCGAGAGGATGAAAGAAGGTCAGCCGAGCAACACCATCAACAGTAGCAAAGGGATAACACTGATCCCTCCAGGATCCCGATCAAGCGAAATAGGTCTTCCTCTCAGGAGGAAGAAAACAAAAATAATGCCGCTCGAGGAGAAATTGGCATGATCGTCGGTGGGTCGATCGGTGGTGATTCTAACCAAGCCAGAAAATCAAATGCTTGGTGGCACGAGATCCACGTTGTTGGGTGCAGCAGGGAAAGGGTCGAGGGATCGGAGATCAGCTTTGGTCTTAGAGACTTAGAGGGAGTAGAAATCCCTTATGATGATGCTCTGATCATCCGAGTAGTGATCTCCAACTACACCATTCACCAGACTTTCGTCGACATAGGAAGTTCGGTGAACATCATCTTCAAGAAGGCGTTCGATCAACTGCAGATTGAAGCGAGCTGCTGCCAATGGCAACCCCGCTTTACGGATTCACAGGTAACGAAGTTTTGTTGATCGGTCAAGCAAGGTTGGCCATCTCACTAGGAGAAGAGTCGTTGAGGAGGACCAGGACCACCAACTTTATAGTGGTGGGCGCACCATCGGCCTACAACGTCATCTTGGGTCGACCGACCCTTAACGAGTTCCGGGCGGTGGTGTCAACTTACTGCCAGAAGATCAAGTTCCCAGTGGACGATCAGGTGGGTGAGGTCAAAGGCGACCAACTGGCCGCTCGGTGCTGCTATGTTGAGATGGTCAAGATCGAGGCAAAAGCCGCTCAGAAGACTCCACGGCTAGAGGTAAACGCTATCACTGAGAAGTCTCCCACTCTGGTATATAAAGAAAAGGAGGAGATCCAGATCTATCCCAATCGAGCGGAGGCAACAACCTTTATCGCCACCAACCTGGAGGAGGAGAAGGTAGAGCTGGTTACCTGCCTTAAACAAAATCACGACGTATTTGCCTGGCCGACCCATGAGCTTCCCGGCATCTCCCCGAGCGTGGCTCAACACGAGCTTCATGTCCGACCAGACGCTCGGCCAGTGAAGCAAAGGAAAAGGGATTTCAGTGCAGAGCAGAATGTGATCATCCAGGTGGAAATAGAGAAGCTACTAGAGGCCGACCATATCAAGGAAGTCCAATTCCCCAACTGGCTAGCCAATGTTATGCTAGTCTAAGTCGGGCAACAAATGACAGGTCTGCATCGACTTCCGCGATTTAAATAAGGCGTGCCCGAAAGACTTCTATCCGCTACCCAAGATAGACCAAATGGTGGACTCGGCGGCGGGCTGCGAGCTAATCTCCATGCTCGACAGGTATCAAGGGTACCACCAAGTGTTGCTCGCCCGTGAGGATTAGGAGAAGGTCAACTTCATTACGGCCTACTGCTACAACACCATGTCGTTCGGACTCAAGAATGTTGGAGCCACCTACCAGAGGCTAATGAACAAGGTGTTCCGATGGTAGATCGGTCGTGATATGGAGGTATACGTCGATGACATATTAATTAAATCCCTCCGAGTTGCTGACCTATGCGTAAATATCAACGAGACTTGTTGGACGCTGAGGACTTACAGGATAAAACTAAATCCCAGCAAGTGTTTGTTTGACGCAAAGAGTGATTGTTTCCTGGGTTATATCGTCACCGAGCGGGGCATTGAAGCTAATCCAAGCAAGGTGAAAACACTATAAGACATGCCACCGCCTCAAAACCTGAAGGAAGCTCAGCGGTTGATCGGTCGAATCACAGCGCTATCCAGATTATCTCCAAGTCATCCGATCGGAGCATGTCGTTCTTCAAGATACTACGCCGAGCTACCAAATTCCAGTGGGACACAAAGTGTGATCGGGCATTTGAAGACCTTAAAGAGTACCTCAACTCCTTACCCGTTTTAGCTAAGCCGAGTGTCGGCGAGCCGCTGCGGATCTACCTATCATCTACCGAGTATGCGGTCGACTCTACTTTAGTTAAGCAGAACGGCGAAGAACAACCTGTATACTTTTTGAATCATATATTAAAAGATGTTGAGTCCCGCTACACTGGTCTCAAAAAGTTGGCTTATGCATTAGTACTCGTCGCACGAAAACTTCGCTTGTACTTCTTAGTAGTGTTTTAAATCGTGTAGTGTTGGTTCATAGCATTTTTGCCTTGTCATCGCGTAGCATAAATAGCGAAGCGTATAGCGCAAGCTTTTCGTGCACGTCAATGTTTAAATTTAAAAAAAAATAAAATATACTTATATAAGTAAAATAAAAATAGCATAACTTAAAATTAATCATAATAATTCATTACATGCCAAAATATCTCATAACAACAATTTAAAAAGTCTTATAATTAAAACAACATAACCTAAAAATAATTAGTATCATCCAACTATATATCACTATCATCATCAATAGTGTCTATGGTTGGAAATTTTTCACTATCAAAAGTTGTTGGAATTACTCCTCCATAATTTTCAACATCAAGATGATTATCTTCCACATTAACAAGACTCAACCTTGCTTGTTTGTCTTTGCTTCCACCTATTATATAAGAGATACGACATTTAAGAATCAATTATAGGTGAAGTAGATATAAATAAATAATTTGCATATGCTTAGTGCTTACTTGAATTTTCAACAACTCTTTTTTTTGAATTCGTAGGAGGAACTTCAACTATATCCTCAACATATTCGACTTGCTTATCTGAGTCAAAAAGACTTTCAAAGGTAGCCGACGACACACTCACAATAGGATCACTTTCAAATAATTCATCACCTTCAAGTCATTTAATAGTTACGGGGAGAACTAGACCTTCTTTCTCAGTTATCCATTCATCATCCGAATTAATTTCATCAACTACAATGGGATCAATCTTGTCTCTCCTCCTAATGCTTCTCTCCTTAAGCTTGAAGCTATATTTCGCAAACACCAACGCATTCAACTTTGCATGTTCAAGCCTATTTCTCTTTTTTCTATGAATCTAATATTATAAAGAAGAAAACATATATATATAAATTAAAAATAAACAATGATATGAAAATTATAAAACAATTAAAATTCAAGTAGAGTTAGAAACTTAGAATACTCACCGATTCAAAAGTGCTCCAATTTCTTTCACATTCCGAAGCACTACAAGTGAGACCAAGCACTCAAATTGCAAATGTAGTAAGCTCGAGTGTCTTACTTCCGAAACGTTCCCACCACGAGACTAATAAGTAATAACATTAAAAAAATTACAAGAATGTATATAATTTTAAAATATGAATGCTTGTATAATTTTACAAGAACGGTTACAAGAAGAAAATTTTACCCGGAGTTCGCAACATTCTTGTTTGTTTTGCTATTGGAGATGTCTGCTTTAAGACGATCATCAGAAGACAACATCCTATCCATGCAAGTATGCAATCCATCTCTAACTTCATCACAATCAGAAAATATTTCTTCATAACTCAATTGCGGGTTCAAATAGTACCCGACCGCGTGTAGAGGATGATGAAGTTGTGGAGTCCATCGTGAATCAATTTTTTTCCAAATAGGCTTGTATTTTCTGTCAACTCCCCCACAATTAAATTTTATTGTCTCTTTTACCTTATACATAAGTTCATAAATATATCCCATGGCCGATCTCTTCTTCAAATCAACTTCCCTTAACACACTTACAAGAGGAACAACACTCTTAACACAAAATGTAACATGTGGCCAAAAGTTGGGATCATTAATAACAATTCTCTTCACGACCTTCCCCTGAGTTATTTGAGATAGTGGTGAACTAACTCAATCTTCGGAAGCAAACATTTGTTCAAGTGACATTTTAACCTTATACATACTCTGAAGAGTGAGAAATGAAGTAGCAAATCAAGTAACAGCGGGATGAAGAATTTTTTCACCGTTTGTATGCTTTCTCATCAAAGAAAGTATAGTCCCATGACTATAAAGGAACTTCACAACCATCATAGCATGCTCAATTGTGTCAGAAAAAATCTTCAACTTTGCAATATCCTCCAACATTAAATCAATGCAATGCGTCGCACAAGGTGTCCACCAAATTCTATGTCTAGTCTCCATAATTTTTTCCCCGCCTTAATACAATTCAAAGCATTATCCGTGACAATTTGAATTACATTTTCCTCTCCCACCTCATCAACAACATCATCACGATATTTAAAGATCAATTTTTCATTTTTAATAGAGGCTGAAACATCAATAGATTTCAAAAAGAAAGTGTCGGTGGGACTATTTACCAAAAAATTGATCAAACTTCTATTCTTTCCATCCGTCCAACCATCAGACATAATAGTTGATCCATATTTTTTCATGCCTTTTTATGCTCCTCATATATTAGGTTGATGCCATCAACCTCAACGTTAAGTATCTAAGTTCTTAACTCATGCATTGAAGGAGGATTGAACCCTCGTCCATATTCCGCAATGCCCTCAACCATAGGCAACCAATAAGGATCATTCACAACATTAAACGGAAGTGAGGCAGAGTAAATAAAATGACCAACTCTACGCTTCACATCAACCAACAAATCTTTTTTTGTATGTCGAATTTAGGGTTATTTGTCGAGGTTCGGAACTAACAAACCCATGAAGGGTATCTTTACCTTTTGATTCACCACTACCAGAACATCCAATTGAAATTCCCCCTACACTTCCAACTTTTGATGATTGTGTACTCATACTCTGGGGACCTTCACTAATCTCTCGTAATAATTCGGTTTGTTTGCTTTTAGATGCTCTAATTTTGTCAAGTGATTCTCTAATTTCTTTCTTAATATCATCCGGAACACTAACACAAGGTGCAACCCCTTTATGAGTTTAAGCTAAATATTCCTTCAAACGAGTAATCCTTCCATTCGATATATGATGACAAAATTCACACCGAACAGATTTTTTCCCATCATTTTGATAACAATACTTCCAACCAATATCTTTTTTTTGAAAAATTTGTAGACATTGCAAATTCTAACTAGACAATCAAAATCCTAGAAAAATAAAATAAAAAAATCAGAACAAATAATTAATTAATTAATTAGAAACAAATCAACAAAAAAAATGAGAATCAATCCAGGGCATCTGGATCGATCATTGGATTGATCCAAGGAATTGGATCGATCCTGTGATCGATCGAGATCCTTTCTGTTCGAACAGAAAGGGTCTGGATCGATCACTGGATCGATCCAGGGCATCTGGATCGATCACTAGATCGATCCAGACCCTGGATCAATCCAGATCCTTTCTGTTTGAACATAAAGGATCTGGATTGATCACTCAATCGATCAAGATGCCCGACTTCTGGAAATCGCGAAATCACTTTTGCTCCTTTGAGAAAAAAAATGAAAAGGAAAAACTAAACGAAGAAAACGAAAGGAAGGAGAAAAGCTTACCTCCAATCGTTGTCCCTCGCCGCCGCTCACAGGTCACTGCTCTATCACCGCCTATCGCCTCTGCCCTACCTTTCTCTCTGCCCTACCTCGACGGTAACGATTCAACTCGCCTTTGCCCTAGCTATTGTGTAAGCAAGTTGCAATTATAGCGCCCGCTATGGGCCGCTAGGTCATGATAGCGCACGCTATGTGCGCTATCGACGCTTTTGTCCCGAATAGCGTGGGTTATTCGGGACAATCGATAATCATCGAACGTTGCAGAGCGTTCGCTGATTATAGCGCGCGATACAGCTATTAGCGCACTATTCGCCGCTATTGAAAACCCTATACATAATCCGTAATAGGCAATAGACACTATTTTTGCGACTGTTCATTCTTAGTGCTCGACATCTAGTATCATTATCGGTCACAATCCTTGGTCGATTTTGCCACCGAGGTGCAAAGCCCAAAGCTAGAAGTCGTTTGGAGGATATATGTGGATGGTTAGTCCAATCGACAAGGCAGCAGAATCAACATATTACTCATATCGCCTCGAGAAGACCAGATGTAACTCTCCGTTCGGCTATACTACAGAGCCACTAACAATGAGGCCGAATATGAGGCGCTGATAGCTGACCTACAAGTCGCTCGGCATGTGGCAGCCACTAAAGTCCTCATCCACTCGGACTCTCAATTGGCTGCTCAGCAGCTATCCGGGACATTCGAGATCAGTAATGCCTGACTCCGACTCTCTATGATAAAGCTTTCAAGAAGCTGAAGGTCAATTTTTAAGAGGTCATTATTCAAAAGATCCCCCGATCGGAGAACCAAGCGGCGGATGAGCTAGCGAAATTAGCTAGTTCGTTGGCACTGATCATAATAGGGCAGCCGATCAAACAAGTATCGCTGGTGGCACATATTGATCGAATGTAGGGGATAACCTTCCCGAGCGACTGGAGAACAGCCCTGACAGAGTTCTTGCATTCAGGAGCTACACCTGCCAATCCGGAAGAAGCTCGCTTGCTGAAGAAGAGGGTCGGATGGTTCACCATGATCGGGGACCAACTTTATAAGAAGACCTTCTCCAAGCCTTTACTCAAGTCTATCGGATCGGAGGATGCTGAATACATCTTGTGAGAAGTGCACCAAGGATCCTGCGAAGATCATCCAGGCGGTCGGTCATTGGCCCGAAAGATGCTTTTAGCCAGATATTTCTGGTCGATCCTCCAAGAAGATGTCGCTCGGACAATCATCACCTGCCTATCCTATCAGAAGTACCACAACCTCTCGCATCAACTGATCGAAGAATTAAAGGTGTCCGCAGTATCCTACCCGTTTAACCAATGGGGCATGGACATTGTGGAGCCCTTCCCTATGGCGATCGGTCAGCGGAGATTTTTGCTCGTCGCGATGGACTACTTCTCGAAGTGGGTGGAAGCCAAGGCACTTGCAAGAATAACTGAGCAGATGGTCCTAAAGTTCGTCCGGCAGAACATCGTATGCCAGTTTGGCATCTCGCGCTGGCTCGTATTAGATAACGGGAGACAATTCGCCGGTCAGAGACTCAAAGAATGGTGTGAAGGCTATGACATACAGCAAGCCTTCACTTCTATCGCCTACCCTCAAAGCAACGGGCAAGCGGAGGTCACCAATTGGGAAATCTTTCGAGTACTACGCGCTCGGCTGGATCACGTCGGAGGCAGTTGGGTCGACGAGCTCCCAAGCGTGTTGTGGGCTCTCCACACAACCCTGAAGGAGGGGACCGACATGACTCCTTTCCACCTGGTATATGGCGGTGAAGCAGTTGTCCCTGTAGAAGTTGGAGTGGAGTCTGATCAGGTACACTATGATGCGGAGGCTCATGGAACTTGATTTGGTGGACGAGGTGCGGGATAAGGTAGTCATTCAGCTAACGGCGTACCGACAGCGAATGAAGCAGAACTATAGCTGAAGGGTAATCTCGAGATCCTTCCAGGTCGGTGATCTTGTCTAAAAGAAGGAGAAACCGATCGGCGACATCACCAAGCTCGAAGCCCCATGGCGGGACCCTTCAAGATTGTGCAAAAGCTCCGCTCGAGCGCATATTACTTGGAGGATGAGGATGGAAGGAAGCTCGAACGGCAGTGGAGCGCCAATCACCTATAGTCGTATAGGGCAAGATAAGGTGCGTGAGTGAATAGCAATGTATCTGTACGCCCTCTTTGAGTGCAGGATAAGAATACAAATAAGGGATTCTGAACTTTGAGCCGAACGCTACATCAAATCATCAAGCGGCGACGTTAAACGCGATCTACATCAAATCGTCGAGTGGCGACGTTAAACGTATGTCTACATCAAATCGTCAAACGGTGACATTAAATGCGGGCCTACATCAAATCGTCGAGCGGCGACGTTAAACACGGGTCTACATCAAATCGTTGAGTGGCGACGTTAAACGCATGTCTACATCAAACCGTCGAGCGGCGACGTTAAACCCTTGTCTCCATCGACGGTCAAGCAGTGACCTTAAACCCGAGATCATGTCAACGGTCGAGCGGTGACCTTAAAAGCGTGTCTCCATCAACGGTCGAGCGGCGACCTTAAACGCATGTCTCCATCAACGATTGAGCGGCGACCTTAAACTCGAGACTTCGCGTGTTCTTCAACAAAGGACAAGCGACGACCTAAAACCCAAGTCTTCATCAATAGTCGAGCGGTGACTATAAACCCTTAAGTCAAAGACTCCCGAGCTGATCAGTCAGGTTTTGGGTTGTACTGGAGCCACAAGCTCTAGAAGTCGAGTGAGCTTCACTGGTCTTGGACTAGCACATCGGATTTCAACCTCCCCCATTTGGGGTCGAGTGGTCTTCCCTGGTCTCGAACCGGCATACGGGTTTCCTTGTCTCCCCCGTTCGAGGTCGAGTGGTTTTCCCTGGTCTCATACCAGCATACGGGTTTCCTTGTCTCCCCTATTTAGAGTCGAGTAGTCTTTGAAAGCTCAGTAAGCAGGCAAGCATCGATGAATAGTCGACTGTGAACCCGGGCTACTCAAAAGCTCTAAGTCTTTAGAATATAGCGACCATTTGACACTATTCTTTAAAATACTCTCAAGGTCAAGTGGGAGATCGCGGAATCACGAACTCTGAATATCAGAGGGGTCATTCAGCTGATAGAATAATTATGAACGAGGCTACGAGCTCTTTCGAGGGGTCGGTCAGTTGAAAAACATACAAGGAGGTAAAGCTCGCCCGAATGGACGAGCATGCATTTAAACTTCAAAAATTTTGCTTCTTACAGGAACACTCAGCCTCACTTAGGAACGCTTGGCCTCACTCAAGATAGTCCAGGACATCATTAGGCAGAGCGATAGTGAGCTTGTCCCAGCTTATGAAATTATTGGTCAGATCGACCGACAGATGGCCTCCCTTGCGGAGCTGGTCGATCGCCCCATCGATGGCTATATCGAAGAGGCATAGAGCCCGGTCGGCAACTCTATCATTAAAAGCGTCCGAGCATATGTAGGCTTGCTTCCTGGCCTCAAACATACTCGACTCGGCCTCCTGATAGGTCTTCAGGGCCACTCAGGAAGCCTCCAGCTCATCCTTCATAGTTTTTTGCTCATCGTCTTTGGCGAATAGTGTTGGTTAGTCCTAGGAAAACGTACCGGTTCCACTGTACAAAAATTTTTGTACAAGTGTCGAACCTTTCCTTAAATAATCTATTGTGTTTTTTAGAAGTTAAATTAGGAATCGCAGACGGAACTTAACATCATTGATTCCAAATTTAACTTATCTGTTCTTAATGGTTTAGATTTGAATTGCAAGCGGAACTTAACACTATTGATTCAAATCTACCTGAGTTATTAATTCCATAAATATTAATTTTCAAAATTGGCTTCCAGGACTGTATGGCGAGGCACATGCCCTTCTTAGATATGGGAGCAACCACCACCGTCTAGGCGAAGCCTTTTAAGGAAAGCTAATATTTATTTCCTTAAATAACTCTAGGTTAACCAAAAGGAACAATCGAATCACAAATTCGAAAAAGAAGAAAACACAAACTCGAAAAACTAGATCTAATTGCCTCTTGTATTTAGAATTCTTACAAAGAAAATAACTAGCATGATGCGGAAGAAAAATACTAGTTATACCTTCTCTTTGTAAGCTAATGACCTCGAGATCTTCTGTCGTATTCCTCGCCTCACCTTGGACGTCGTGTGGGCGACGATCCTCCAAGATGAACACCACCTAAAAGAGCTTCTCCTCTTCTTCTAAAATCCGGCCACCAACACCACCAAGGAGAAGAGAGCAAAGGGAAAAAGAGAAGGGAGAGGGCCGGCCACCAAGAGATCTCCAAGCAAGAGAATAAGAGTTGTGTCTCATGAAGCCCCCTTACCCCTTCTTTTATATTACTTGCCCAAGGCAAATAAGGAAAAAACTTTTACAAAAAATAAAATCATCCAAGAGTTTTTCATTTTCCCTTTTTAATTTTCCTTTTCTTTCCTCTTGATTGAATCAATCACCAATCAATGGTTGTGATCAATCCTATTTGGTTTAGGAATGTGTTTTGGCCGACCCCTTGCTTGGGCACCAAGCAAGGTGGTCGTCCACCATATTTAGGAAAGAAAAATAATAAATTTTTTTATAAAATTTTACAAGAAGAAAAAACTCTTATAAAATTTTACATGCTCTCTTTCCTAGAGTTAAAAAAGAAAAGTTCTAAAAATTAAAACCATGTTTTAAAATTTAAAACTTCTCTAACAAAATTTTCTTTTTTAACATGATGATAGAAAATTTTAATTTTAAAACTTATCTCCCTTTTTTCTTAAACCATGAGGATGGTTAAAAAAGGAAAGTTTTAAAACTTTTAAAACTCTCTATTAAAACATGTGACCTAATTCAAATAAGGATAGTTTTAAAAATTAAAATCTCTCTTTTAAAACTTATAGTTTTCTACAAAGAGAATATTTTAAAAATTCAAAACACCCCTCCTATTTGAAATAATTGTGGTCGGCCCCTACATGCTTGGTCACCAAGCAATAGGGCCGGCCCTATTAAAAGGAGATGTGGTCGGCCATTGCTTGGTCACCAAGCAATGGGCCGACCCCCTTCTTGGACACCAAGACGGACCTTTCTTTGGATGGACTTGAGGCTATGACAGGGACCTAGAGGAGAAATTGGTTTTGGCCTTCCGATGAGCTTGAGTATCCCGTGTTCGCCCCGAACACACAACTCAAATTCATCAATAATAACTCATTCCACTAAAGAGTTATTACCGCACTACCGTACCAATCCCAAATTACATTATGGGCTCCTTCTTATCATGAGTGTGTTAGTCTCCCTATGTTTAAGATTACGAATGTCCACTAATTAAGTTACTGACAACTCACTTAATTAATATCTAGCTCCAAGAGTAGTACCACTCAACTTCATTGTCATGTCAGACTAGGTCCACCTGCAGGGTTTAATATGGCAATCCTTATGAGCTCCTCTTGGGGACATTCTCAACCTAGATAACTAGGACACAGATTCCTTCTATAATCAACAACACACACTATAAGTAATATCATTTCCCAACTTATCGGGCATATTGATTTATCGAGCTAAACCTCACCCTTTGATAAGTCAAAGAAATAAATATTAAATATATGTGCTTGTTATTATATTAGGATTAAGAGCACACACTTCCATAATAACTAAGGTCTAGTTCTTTTACTAGGTCAGTACAAAAAGAACTTACCTAAATGGTCCTACTCAATACACTTAAAGTCTTATCAGTGTAATTTATTAGTTAAGATAAACTAATACTTAATTACACTACGACTATTCTGATGGTTTGTTCCTTTCCATCTTAATCGTGAGCAACTTGTTTATAATTTATAGAGAACCGACAACATGATCTTCTAAGTGTGACACCACACTCCATGTTATCTACTATATAAATTAATTGAACAATTACATTTAACAAATAAATACAGATATTGACCAATGTGATTCTTTTATTTCAACAAATAAATGTTTACAAAAGCTAGGCTTTTATTATACACTCTAACAGATAGCTGGCCCCGAAGTGTCGTTTCTTCGGCCAACCGGCTGTGCCGCTCGGCGACTAGGAAGTCCTCAGCTTCCTTAAGCTTTTGGACAAAGGCCCGGGCCTCTTTATTCTTCTCGTCGAGGTCGGCGATGGCCCGATTCTTCCGCGCATTAGCCAACTCGATCTTATTATTAAAAGCGGCGACCTGTTTATTGAGCCGCTCCAGCATAGTGGCCTGCCCAGCGCTCTTGGCCCGCCCGACGCTCTTGGCCCGTTTGGCCTCAAGAAGTTTGTCGTTCTTCTCCAGAGCGACTCGCAGCTTGGCCACCTCGGCGCCTGTATGTTCCTGAGCGGTAGAGTTTTGGCCGCTCGACGCCTTTAATTGCTTCACCTCCTCTTCCAAAAATATTAGCCTGTGGCACATGGCCAGGCTCTCCACCCAATACTACAAACGAGCAAAAAAAGGTCAGCGCCGATCGGAGGTAATGTAAAAAGGTACAATACAGGGAATACTTACCCCAGTGGACATCTGGGTGTGGTTGTTCGCGAGCGCACCACGAGGCATGATCACCGCACGAGCTCGTGTGTCCTCCCAAATCTTAGCGAGCGGCCCCTGGATAATGATCTGGTGCTCGGGGCCTCGAGACTCGACACTCGGCTCGCTATATTCTTCAGTGGGTAGGTGGAGGATCACCGTGATATGGCACTGGTCGCTCGGGGCCGATTGAGCCGAGGTCGCTCGGCCGAACGATCGGAAAGAGGACGTCGGACGGATGCCGGACTTTTTTACCTTTGAGGGCTTCGAAGGTGATGGCATGAAGGCCACTAGCGGCGCGGCAAGAGTCTCCTGCGGCAGATCAGCCAAGGAGGGTGTCCGATCAGACAACATGGAGGTCGTCATTTCTTGAATCGGAGTCGGGATTAAAGTTTTGACCCACTCAGCAGACCGCGCACCTGAGGTAGCGGAGCGCGATGAGGGCGCTTCTTGGCGTCTCTTGCGCCGATTCAGTGGTACATCGGAGGAGGTCGAGCCTGATGGCTCCTCAACCGGGATGATCGGACGCCGCTCGGATGGAGGTTGTGAGCCCGCAGCCGCTTCTCCGCTCGGCGCATGGCTAGCCTCACCTCCGCTCACCAAGATGGGTGTCGCATCGCTCTCATCCTGGGGCTCTTTATGTGAGCCGACCGGCTACAGGCCGTGGCTCGCCAGTTCTTCAACAGCTGCCGCATTAATCGCGACGTCCTTGAGCTTCGTCGTGCCGGCTAGACATGCTCGCAACATGACTTCAGCTGCAAAAGAGAAAAAGAAATCAGTTAGCATCAAAGGAAGAATTAAAGGAGCTTCATACCTAGGTTGGTCAGCAGCCGGGTGCGAATCGGACTTAAGCCAAAGATATAAAGGATGTCTTCCAGCAGCAACTTGTGGATGTCGTATTTCTGACTGGCCAACATTGAAGCTGCGTTCAGGTAATCCGATCGGCTCTTGTAGCTTTTCAAGGAAGGCTGAGGTGCCACTTCGAGCTACCAGTGGGTCAGGAAGTCTGGCCGCTCAGGAAGGCGCATGAAGAAAAAATATTCTTTTCAGTGCTTGTTGGAGGTCGGCATCTTATCGAAAAAAACTAAACTGACTCGAGATTGGAAGAGGAAAGTCCCCGGATCAGACAGTTTGGGATAGTAAAAATAGTGGAAAACTCGAGGAGTAAGGGGGATGCTGTGCAGATGAAACAAAATAACGACGCTGCACAGTAGTCGGAAGGAGTTCGACACAAGTTGAGGAAGGGAAATGCAAAAATATTTACAAACTGCGAGAATGAAGGGATGACGGGAAACCGCAGACCGGCGATAAACTAATCCCAGAAGAAACAGATACATCCGATCAGCGGAGAGTTGGGCCGATCGAAGGGAGAAGGCAGAACGATCTGATGATCAGAAGGAATCTCGAAGACATCTCTCAAGCTCTCAGTGTCACCTCCATCAAACCTAGACTCCATGGATGTGTACCAGAGTCCAAGGACGGAGGTAGACGGTTGCGAAGAACTCGCCATCGAAAAAATAAAAAGATGATCAAAGAAGAAAAAGGTTGCTGGAATACCGCCGGAACAGAAAGAAAGACCGAAAAGCACGAAGGCGGGGGCGGGGGCGGTTGGAAGGAAGCTTACTAGAAAGAAGGTCATCTGAGAACGAAGGACGCACAGGAACAGAAAGAAGGTCGTCGGAGAACAAAGGATACATAGGAACAGAAAGAAGGTCGTCGGAGAACAAAGGATACATAGGAACAAAAAGAAGGTCGCCGGAGGACGAGGAACGCGTCACCGGAAGCACTCAAGAAAGACTGCAAAGGAAGAGACGCGACGAGCTTATAAACTTCAGGTTCAGTCGACCGGAGCCATCTGATTTAGGTCACGAAAGCCAATGCAGCGATCGAACCATCGAATTCAAACCATCAAACGTCACATCAATGCCCTATCACGTCAGGCGTGCGCCGGCAGTTGACGTGACACATGGCGCGTCACCATGGGTCAGCAATTAATGAAGGCGTAGGAGCGTGCTCAGCCTTAATGAGCAGGGATTTGTACGATTTCCAAGAAATTTGGGTGACGTCAGCCTAGCTCGCACTCGCCCGAGACAACCCAAGGAGAATATTTACAAGTGCAAACCACATAGTGTCGAAGGTCGAGGGAGCATACCTATGCCTGAACAACAAGCTTCAACAGGCCGATCGGCGAGAGTCGGTCTTATCCCGATCGGAAACCACATAGTGTCGAAGGTCGATCAAGAGGAAGCCTACTTGGATAATTGTCCAATCAGTCGGACTACAGCCTCATTCAACTAGACTTGAGGGGAGACTTGTGATGCAGTAATGATGAAGGGTCCCACCCCGTTGCCACGGTGGAGGTCAAAGGAGGTCAAAGTCAAGACGGACAATGAGTGGGTGACATCGGCCGGTCGGACGAATCATGCTCCGACCAGGGATTAGGCTCTAACCCACTGTCTTCGACATGGGAAGCAATCAAACAACTGACGCTCAAGGGAGATGGTGCGCAAAAGCCGAGCCAAGCGACTACCCCGCTCGGCAAGACAGCAGGGCATGACATCAAGAGTTCGACTTTGGCCAAGCGGCTACCCCACTCGACCGAGCAGCATACTCAACATCAGCCGAGCATGCGGACAGTGAGCTTCCGGCCGAGCGGTTATTTCGCTTGACCCAACAATAGAGCATGCGGACAATGGACTTCCGGCCAAGCAGCTATCCCACTCGACCCGACAAAGGACAACACGTGGACAGTGAAATTCCGGCCGAGCGGCTATTCTGCTCGGCCAAGCAACAGACACAGCAGGCTATCTTTCGACATCCTTTTGGGAGCTAGTGCCGCTAACAAGCGACATGGTCAGATAGAGGATCGTACGGTGGAAGCTTCCACTATCACTTCAGTGATATGCTCGGCCTGTTAAGGTACTCTGTCAGGGATACTTTGCTGACAAGTCTTTTCAGGGAAAGTTTTGAGATGTGTGCTCACCTTGGGAAGCGTGCACGCGTGTTAGCGGAGCTCTATATAAAAGGGGGTCCAAGCATCAGCGGAGGTATGCGATATTTTACTATTGCACTACAGTCTTCTTGTTGCTCCGCTCTTTGCTTCTTTTTTTTCGTCGGAGACTGACTTAAGCGTCGGAGGGTCATCGTCGAGACCCCTTCCCTGGTTCAACACTGATGTCACTTATGTTACAGGTCAGAACGAAATCTATAGGAAATTAACGAGAGTGTCACATCTCCGACATCTATCTCGTCGGCTTTGGAACATGATCAATTTTATTTATGTTTTTTTAAGTCAACTATGTACCATTTTGCTACCGTCTCATGGTATCAAGCCATCCAGCAACCAATGACCCTGGACGCCTTCTTGGTAACCTTGAAAATAATGTTTCTCTCTTTGGATTATTTCTTCTCATTTTTTTCAGCCCATTGAATACTAGTGTATGTGGCAGGTCACTTGAGCTTGAAGAGTGACATATACACGTTTGGAGTTCTATTGTTGGAGCTCCTATCAGGAAGGCGAGCAATGGACGAAGACAGTGGAGCTTCAGAGCAAACTCTTGTGGACTGGGCGAAGCCATTCCTGAAGAATAAAGGAAGAATGTTGAGGATCATGGACATAGGATTGGAGGGTCGGTACTCTAAGAAGGAAGCCCAAGTTATTGCATTTCTTGCCTTGCAATGCTTACATCTAGATCCCAAAAGCAGACCCGGCATGACACAGATTCTTCCCATACTAGAAAAACTTCGCGAAGGCAAAGACAACATCACATCTCATGCAAATTAAAGGGGCGTAGTCATGTTTAGCAGTGAACAGACGAATTGCACTGGTTTTGAATTCTCTAAAATTCTAGTATGAGATTGAGAGATGCATCAGTTAAATAGGACCTGCATGAACACGATTCATGAAACTCATTAAGCGAATTGATTCTTATGTTCTGTATGTTTTATGTTAAATTATCTTCGCTCCATTACTTGCCTCAAACCCATCCACTGAAGAATGAAGATTATTGCAACATCAGTCCTCACACACCCTATTCCTTACAGTACAAAAAAGCAAAAGTGACGATTCTTTTTCAGTGTTTTTGGGGGGAACAAAGTCTAAAGTTATGCCAATTTGGACGCACTGGTTTGGTTTTTTATTTCATGGTTTCTCGTTCAAAAGTTTTCAGTGGACGAGTGACTAAATTCCAACCCAGGCCACAGAGCTTCCATGCGATCGATCGAGTATCCAACTACAGTTCCAGAACTAGAAGCGAAGCCTCTTCCGGCAATTAGGCGACGACGACAGCTTACAACACAAGCCGAGGAGGTCCACCACGAGCTCCTCCACCAACTCCCCCAGCAAGTGAGACTCCAAACAAGCCCTCACCCGGCCCAGCTCCCACTTCTCTTTCTCCGCCCCCTCCTCCCACACCTCATCCACGCTCTCCTCCATCGCCCGGCTCGCACACCTCCTCCCCGCTCGCCACCACGACGGCCGACCGCCCAAGTCCTCCGCCGTGGCCTGACCGCTCGGCATTGGCTCCATTATGTTCCGGCGTCGTGTGGCCTCGTGCGCCTTCTTATGATTGTCGACATCTTCTGTACTACTGATCGCATTAATAGACTTGCCCGCATGAAAAACGGCCATGCGGGAGGGCTTCACGATCCGAGATTCGTCGGCCGGGCTTCCTTCGTCATCTGCATTAAGATTCGTGAAAAGTTCGCGTGATTACCGGTTTTGCAGCGGCGACAAATTCATCAACTCGGACCGCTATACCTACCCTCTTGGGAACGTTGCGACCGCGACCGGGACCGATACCGAGGCGACGATATCGCGTCGAGCACCGACACGGGGCTCGGCTGCTCCCCGTTACACTCGCTCTTCGCGTCCCCGGCGCTTGTCTCGATCTCCAGCAGCCGCTCCGACGTCTTCCCGGCAGTGGAGACGACCGCGTCCGCCTGGGTCTCCCCCGATCGGATCGCCTCGATGATCCGCGTCAGCGCCTGGAGGTCCTCGTCGCACTTCTCCAGCGCCCGCAGCAACTCCCTCCGCTTGTCCGCGGCCACCGCCGGCGGCGGCGGCTCGTTGAGACCCATTAGCCGCGCCACCAGCGCCGGAGGGGTACGGGGGCTGTCCGGCGACGCGGGCGCCGGCTTTCTTCGCCTGATCTCCTGCGGGATCGCCGGGCTCCTCGGAGACTCGCTGGAGTGCCGCATTTTCTTGGCGCCTTCGACCGCGGCCTCCGGCGGCGGAGGCGTCGTCGGTCTCCTCGGAGGCGGAGCGCCGGGGTTCTCCTTCCTTTTAACTGCAGCACAACGGCGAACCGCATAATGATTAATTACGAAGGAGCTAGCTAGAAGAAGGGGACGGCGGAGCAAGGAGCAGTACTAGGGTTGCTACCGGAGGCGATGCGTCTGCGAGATCGGTTGTGTTGACGGGAGAGGAAATGGAAGATGCCGGACATGCAACCGATGCTGTTCGGGCGGTTTCCCGATCCAACCTCACGGCGAGATGAAGACGTTCGCACCGTTTCCACGTTTCCCATCGGCACCTGATCTATCGCTCGCTCTGCTTCGTGAGTTCTCAGAACTGAGGCGGAGAGTGTCGCGGAAGCAGGGTTCTTAATTTATGCTGGCAGCATCCGAAATTACGGAAACGCCATCCAACAAAATTTCTTAAATAAGGTCGAAACAAAATATATATATATATATATATACGTTAAAATATGATGAAAGATAAATATAAATACATAGATATATATTAAAATAAATTTTAGATCGTCAATTTTTAATTTTTAATCATTACGTTATATCAAACATCCATGGTCTATTTGTCTATGCTACGACTTAAGGGCAGAAACAATTAATTCGAAGAAACAATGCAATGTGAGTCTAAAAATAACAAAATAGAACAAGAAATTTACTGATGTCCGAAAATCCAGGAGAAGGAATCAGCGAGGGCCGGCGACCCAAATGGACGGGAGGATGCGATGTCCGGATTAGCTTTGTCGTCGTCTTCCACGGAAGAGTGGAAATTATAAAGCCAGTAAAGTGCGGAGGTATCTATCAATAATTGATGGAACTGGCTAAGGAGACATCGCCCACGTAGTCTTCCCGTGCAACTTCAAGTGGGCATCCAATGACAAAATATATATTGTATGGAGATGTTGTACCACCATTTTAATTGAACATGTTTTACGCCTGTCCAACGGCTATGTTTTGTATGATAATTATGTCATTCAATCAAATGGAGTTATACGAACAAATTAAAGGAACATTTAATAAAGTGTCATCTTAGTCATAAAAATATGATAACGCTTATTTCAAGTCCTTCTCACAGTTATTTAATACATGGAGAAGAGTAGGAATCTGGCTATCAGTTAAAAATTGACCCATATATTTTCTGATTACAACACCTTATGCACTAGCTAACTGTTCATTCTGAGGGTACTATAAAATCTCATCTTGACTTAGGGCATCTCCAATGTAAGATTTATGAGAGGTTTGTAAAATCTAAAAAAATTGAATAAAAAATTTTAAACGGTGAGGTTTGAAGTTTGTAGTTTAAGAGCAATAGTGAAAGTACAAACCTACTTTTTTGTAATTTGATGTAATATGTATGAAGTCATGCAACTTATGGGATGATAAAAAAAAACTCATTTAGAGCTTTAACTATTGGAGATATTTAAATAATTAAGCTTTCATATTATTGATGTGGCATATTGGAATCATGAAAAAAATTCATTTAGAGCTTTAATCATTGAAAATGCTCTTAGAGTGTATATGTGTAGAATTGTTCTCATAATCATCAACCATGCAAATCGCTGAACCAAAGTGTTATAGAAGCAGTTGGGATGTCCTAGGGCATTTGAAGTGTATATGGTTAAGTCTTTCGGTGATAAATTAGGCATTTGAAGTTTGAAACTCAGCTACGATATCTTTACGGAGGATTTTTCCTTAATGGATAGTGGACCTGAGAATGTTACTTGTCAAGATACGCCTCCATGTGTATGTTTCTGATTTACCAAGTGATCAATAGGAAATTTCTGTAGAACTTGATTGATCATCTTAGGTTTAATGTTACCTGATTTATCATTTTTATTTATTTTTAAAGTAGTTGGAATGAAAGAGAGTTTGCAGAATAATTCCTCTTGAGGGCTATGAACTACAGATGTATCATAAAGCGAGAAAGATAAAATTTTAATTATGTTGATCTGAAAATATCATATTAGAGATTTTCATATTCAAATTTAGATTGAGGATTTGGATTGTGTTAGTTAAATTAATCAGAGTTAACCTGAATTTAAGGTTTAGTAAATTTTTTTAAAGTTAAGAAATGGAGTCTTAACGTAATGATAAAAATTATGGAAACAACTTTTTGTAAGAGGCAGGATAAGATTATATATAATGGATCCGTTTTTTAGGATCTCGTATATTAATATCAATAATAATATGATAAATAAAAATAAAAAAGTATACGAAAACGACGTGTTCATTGTTAACATTAATTTGTAACAAAGAGCAACGGGGAAGCGTCTTTAATATTCAATCTTCGACAGAGGGAACAGAGAAAGGCAAAGCTGCGCTTCTCACGGAAGAAAGAGGGAGAGAGAGAATGAGAAAGAAAAGAAATGACAGGAGCGTGGAGGACATCATTTGATTTCAGACGTCCACTAAGTTTTGCCGAACACAAAAGATGAAGGTGCGCAAGGAGGCTTCACAGGTAAGGTGAGCTCATGTGCCATCATCTGCGATGAAAGGTAAAAGCTAGCTGGACGAGAAGATATACTAACTGTACAAAAAAAAGAAGATGCAAGGAGCAACGCATGCTACAGATAAATGATTGAGGACACGGAACATGTTTTCAATTTCTTGACACATATATGAACACACAATTCACTTGCGGTGAGAGCTTGTGCTATACCAAGAAGTTGTGGTTTATATATATATAGGCTATGTATGAACTCTCTATATCCGAGAAATGGAAACACAAAGCATGCCATGTATGATGCCAAGCATCACAAACTTGGAAGGTTCCTGCTTACTGAAACAAACACTTGCCCCCAAAAGGTGAAGACAAATCACATGGTGCCTTGGTCCTTTTATTTCTTTTGCTCAGATAATGTGGCTGGAGCGCCTTTATTTACTAAGTAGGACAATACGATTAATCTAAAATAGTTGAAACCGCCCAGTTATTTGTTTCTTGTTGTACTCCGAAAATGCAATATAAATATATAATGTGATGGAGCAGTGTACAATTCAACGTTTCAGGCTCTGTGGCTTACTCTCGTTCTGATCTGGTTGAGCTAGAAAGGTTTTCAAGGTCAGTAATGGACCAACAACCCCCACCAACTATGCAGTCGCCTGTATTGCATGCTGATAAATAACTTAATTATCCTATCCTGCTGGAATTAACTTCATTTGAAGTGCTTGGTGTGACACCTTTTGTATTGGGATGAGATTTCAGATGAATACCGGTCAAGTACTTGCCTAGAATTGGAGAAACTTGTTTTGCTCAACAATTTATTATGCCCTGAGAGTCACAGGTTTTCCCACAATTGCAGGTTTTCGGTTTTCCCGAGAGTTCGTTACAGTTTGTCCCGAGACATGGAACGGGAGCTTCCATGAACCGTCAGACATAGTAAAAATTAAGGGAACACATTGATTGTTTTTGTGCCCACAAGAATCTGGAAATATTACATCGACATGCAAATCAGAAAGTTTTCTAATGTTAGTGATGCATGTTCAAAAACGGTGAAGACAGTTGATTAAAGATGTAGCTCAGTAGTTGATCGTGTAAAGATTCCGCTCCATTTTGTCAAACTAAATATGTCAATGTTGGGTCAGGGAAGATGTTTCCGACGTTGATCCTTCAACACTCAAGTCAGTCATCAGAAAAATAAAAAGACGGTAAAGAAAACTGTAGCAACAATAAAAGTCTAAGCATAAATAATACATATCTCCGCTGATGCATAGCCCCCCTTTATATAGTGTTTCAGTAGCAGACATACACGTTTCTCAAAGCACGTGCATATTTTTCTAACTGTTTCGTCAGAAAATATCTCTGACACTCTTCCTTAACAGGGTATGTAAATCCCTGACATGACAATAGAAATTTTCGTTGTACAATTTACCTGTTAATCATGCTCTGTTGTCAACGACACCAACTCTTAGAAGAATATAATGAGCTAAGCAAGGAGTCTCATTGTTTGGCTGAGCGGGGAATCGCTCGGCAGGGATTCCCTGCCGAGTCGATCTCAACTGTTCTTCTCCACGGTTGCTTGACTCGGTAAGTTGTTCCTCGCGCGACCGGACATGCAATCTGGTCGGACTAGCCCTTATAAGGTCATCATAGTTGTGAGCATCTAATGTCCTCTCTATAGTCGTCCCGGTCGAACGAGCGATTTGCTCAGATGAGCCTCCGGATTGAACGGACCCTTCGAATCCGCTCTGCCAACTTTGGTGATCAAGCAATTTCCTACCTTTACCGTCTTAATTTTGACCTCCACGTTAATTATTATTCCCACCTTTAACCCATACATAGTAAACTCTCTTTACCACCGCATAAGTTAAGAACTTTTTTAACATTCTCTACAAGAATTAAGTTTGGCTCTGGTTAAAATTACATTTTCTTTTTTTAAAATAAATTTACTGAAAATTTAAAATAAAAACACCGTTTCTCACACTGTTCTTTATCCTGATGGCATAAAGATAAATACGTTCGTCCTAACCTTTCTATCAATTCGTACACTATTCTTTATCCTGAACCATCTCCCTCTGATCGCAGACTCATTTGACATCTCATATATTGTATTAAGTTCATTGTTGATTCACTGATCCAAGAGACTGACGAAGCCCAACTCTTTAAAGACAGACACATGTTTTTGTTGGATCAACAATCATGGGCCGTGTTTCCTTGAGCACATCTATGACAAAGTACGTTGATTCAAGTTTACTTGCATCATGGTACAACAAAACTTCGACTCTTATGCAGATCATAATTACTGAAAGCATTATTCATGTGATGCAAAAAGTTAATAACGTTCAATCCAGACCAGACGGCTCTCCGCTACCTATCCCAAAGCCTTGTGAAAGGGAGATAAATCATAGTACTGAACACCAAACGATCTTCTAAGTGGGAGAAACTTATTCCCCAAGGGAATGAATTCCATAGGATTTGAACTTTACTTCTATGATACCAATCTACCATCCGAATATCAACTCAGCTACGTTCGTGGGGGCATAATAGCATTATTCATAGTGGCAAAAACGGGATGATGGTGACGAAAACAAAGGAATGTATCAGTGGCTACTCAACTGTTAAGCAAGTACCTTAAATCATAGTGCAAGAGAAGCACCAGCACACAATTTAAATACCATGAACGTGCTGTAATAAGAGGAAAAACATTGAGTTCAAGAATAACAAAAACATCAAGATGAGTACTATATTTGAAAACATGATTCTATTTTGTGTCATTTCTGTGCTGATAAATCCAGAATACTTTCTTGAGAAGTAAGAGGAATATAGACTCAGCATTTCAAGATTACTGAAACAGAAGGAAGAAAATTGAGGGTGGGAGCACTCTCCCTATCTGTTGTGGAGAGGATTAGGCCCAGTGTTCACCCTCCTCTTCTCCCCTTCAAGAACTTCAACTCCTCTCTGCTGCGTATTTCCTCCAAAGCTTCCATTTTTATGCCGAACAGGTTTCCACGTGGGGAACCCAAACTCTCCTCTGAGTCTGCCAGAGCGACAACCACGAGTACCACAGGTCGCCAGCAACTGCAGCAGCAGCAGCAGCAGAATTACAGAACAAGTGATGTCCTTCCTTACAGCCATCCTTCCAACCCAACTCTCATGGCTTTGACAGGGCCAGAGAACGTGTAAAGAAGTGCAGTGTGGATGCTGGAAGTTTCACAGCCTTTAACTTGGTGAGGGTGGTTGAGTAATGTCGGCAGGTTCCTTGTTTTGGGCTGTGGGAAAACCTTGAAGTCTGCAAATGTGTTTGTTTTCCGTCAATGCATGGGTGTTGGTGCTTCTTGTAATTAAAGTCATGTACTCTTGTTCGATGGAAGTTTCTTCCAATTCTAAACTCGAGACTGCTTTTGAGTTAGAGCTGATAATCTCTTAGTTCCATACATATATTTATGTGAGAAAGATCTACCAAGATTTCTGGTCAAGTCTCGGTTTTCCATTCGGAAACAAGATGTAGTTGACGACTGCAAACAGGGAAGTACGTAAAACGAGCTTCTGTTTAAAGTGGTGTTTAAGCATAAGTTACATCATAGAAACAATTTGATCAGATCAATATGATTGAATTTTTCATCAATTAATTTGATCTTTTTTTCAGATGGGGGGATGATCAAATCGATTAACCAGGAAAATCCGAATTAGGTTTTGAACTGCGTCGTAAACAAACATCCATATGCATGTTCCAATCACTAGAGTCCTTGATGTGTATTCCAACCACTTCGTTGTTGGACTGCAGCTGAAGAAAATGACAGGAGGCTGCAGCCAACGAAGTAAGCGTGGCATAGAGAGTAAAGCAGTCGACATAGGCCTAAAACTATGACTATTGTTTGTGAGGCCACTTCCCAGTTTTGAACGCTTATTTCACCATCCAGTGAAATTTTCTCAGTTTTATTTTTCGATCCGAAACAGTTTGCCAGTGAAAAAAAAAAACAATACACAGCTCAAAGCAGTCTGTTCTGAAGGTTGGCCACTGAAACACTTTGATTAAAAATTCCTGTTTCGGTTTTCATTACTCAGAAATGTGAAAGATCAATCCGTCGAACCTAATTGCTCCACCTATGAAGGTCTTGTACTATTTCACTTTGATGGCCTTGTACTATTTTCCGGTCTTCGTGTTTACATTTAAGGATGCAAATATCTATGAAACAATTATTCAACCTTCATAAATGCAAACTTTTAATAGTATAGCGGTGGAATCTGCTCAAAATGTAAAGGCATGCATAAATTCTCGAAATAAATAGCACAGCGGTGATCTTAACTTTGCATTTTAATGTGTATGTCCATTAAAAGTTGCCCTTGCAGATATATTTATCTATTAATTAGGCTGCTACATTTTTTTAATCTTCTTTCATCATCACACTAACAGCTCTCGCATCAGTTGCAACACTCCACTGATTTGCTAACGGAGGATTTCATTCTATGATGCAGATAACTTGTTTCCTTTTTTTTCTATAGGAATTCAATGTGACAAGTCGTATATATTATTAGATTGCAGCAATCATAATATAATATAATGGCCAACTTAATCATTGTTTTACCAGAACTAACTTCACCAGAGAACATTGAATGCGAGACGTCTTACTGTTTGACTTGATGATTGCATGACTATCTTCAAAAGATGCAGCAGGCAAATTCACAATTAACTCATTCTGTACAAGCATATATATTCTCCATCTGCTATTACTTTTTAATAATACCAAAGTGCATAAGGCATTCACAAACACTACAAGCAAGTTGAGGTAAAACAGGTTTTCCAAATATCACCCAAAGTCGTTACACGACTATTTATTTGTAGCGAGTACTTTGGTTATTCATTTTTGAACTCCTAATTCTCCTGTTGCATCTGATTCAAAAGAAAGTTACCTTCCAGATTCCTGTGGACCTCGACCTTAAATTTCACCTCCTTGTTTCCATTCTTAACTTTAAGGAGCATGTCAAGCTTTGCAGTTTCTTCAATCACCTATTAGTTAAAAAAAATCAAGGATAAATCCATATAATCAAGTGATTGCTGTATAAAGAACTTTGTTTCTCTGCTTCAGAAACAAATTTAAATTATCTAAGGCTCAGTGAATGCGATTTCTTTGGGGGAGAAATTATAACACATTCATTTCAAGCATTTCAAAAAGACTTGAGATGAAGATCTAGGGAGATTTGTTCCTAAAATGGGTTCAGGCTGTTCGGCCATTCCATGCATTTCAAAAAGTCTTAAAATGAAATTCTAGGAAAGTTTGATTCCCCAAAGGGGTTCAGCCTAAGGGTGGCAATTCGGTTCGGGTCCGGGTTGACAGGTTCGGGTTGATAGGTTGGCGGGTTAGAAAATGACAACCTGAACCCGACCTGATTATGAATTCGGTTCAAACTATTCAACCTGAACCTGATCTGTTTATTTGCACTTGACCCGAACCCGACCCGTTTGACCCGTTTAACTCGTTTAACCCGTTGACCCGTTTAACCCGTTTGACCCATTTGACCCGTTTGACCCGAACATGACCTGAATTCAATAAAGAAATTTTGTATATTAAATTAAAAATTAAAAATAACATTTATCTACATAAATTGAAAATCCATTTCATAAATGATAAACCATAGCAACATTACAATCAATAGCACATCTCTATGTTTAGGGTTTTTAAATTTTTTAAATTTGTAATTTTAGTTTAAATTTATAATTATAAACGGGTTCGCGGGTTATAATTGGGTCATTTCAGGTTGACCCGAACCCGACCTGTTTATTAATTGGGTCGACCCGATTTCGACCCGAACCCGAAACTACCCAACCCTAACATGATTTTTTCGTGTTCGGTTCGGGTCGTGTTTTCGTGTCGGGTCAAACATTGCCACCCCTAGTTCAGCCCAAGAAAGTTGAGCTCCAATAACAGAAAACTAAGAAAAAGTCAAAGGGCCAAAGCAAGGGAAAACAAGACACTCTGATTGAGCTAACTGGATCAGACAGCCCAGATAACTCAGTCAATCCTCATGGGTTGATAAGTTCAATCAGGCTTGTTAGTGTGATTGGTCTGATGGGTTTGAACCGGCCAGTCAGTCTGATGGATCCAATCAAGTCAGTTGGTCCAGAGTATCCAATTGGGGCATTCGATTTGGTGGGTCTGATCGGCAGTAAGATGCAGACCAGTCTGGTTGCACGGTCCAATCGAATTGATAAAATGTGAATCTATTGGGTCAGATGTGAATGGGTCAAACTAATCGGTCCAAATGGTTCAGTTGAGATGGGCAAATCAACTAGGCAAGTTGAAATAAGGAGTCAGTCTAGCCAAACAAGTCGATAATATTAGACAAGTTGGCTAGACCAATGAAACAAATAGCACAAGCAAGATGAGCCATAAAAAATATTTATGTGGAGAATTCTTTTTATAAAAATCATTCCTCAAGTTTTTGGTATTCATTATGATATTTTTACCAAACAATCATAAAGATAATTACTCTTTATTTATTTCATTTCCAAACCAGGTATTTACCAATAACAAAAAGATAGTTATTCTTTATTTATTTCATTTCATAATAAAAAAAACGTGTATCTTATTGGTTAAGTATCCCTTATCAACTAATTCCCCCAAGATGACTACGTTTTTCATTATCTCTTCTATTCCGTGAACCAAATGCACAAATCAATTCCCATGGATTTGTGTTTGGTTGACAAGAATAATCATTTTAGTCCCATGAATTCCCATGGATAAGTTTTCCTATGTTTGGTTAAACAAATAAGTTTGGAATATCAATTCAATTCACACGGAGTTATATCCTTTAAACATCATTCATAGTTATTCCTCGTGTCATTCCCAAAAAAAATATCTATTTCTACATTTGAAAGATCGAAAGAGTGTATTCCTACACCATTCAACCCAAAAAAAAAAAACCTATTACTATTTCAATATCTGAAGAGTATGTATTCCTACACCATTCAACTACTCAAGAAATTCGTAATTTGAGCAAGTCAAACGAGATGGGATGATGGAGGCAACGCACTGAATAGATCGGGCAAGTTGAATGGGAGGAGTGGCTTGCCCTAGCTGAGCAAATGGGGAACGATTGGACTGGATGAACCAAGCAAGCTGCACAATGCAAAGCAGACCCCACAAGGTGGGCGGGCTAATTAGACCTAGTGGACTGACCAATTGTATGGACCAAGTGAACTACAGCCTTTTATTTGGCTGATATTTTATCAGAATTATTCCTGACCTTCCAATAAGCTAAACATATTCCTATTACAATGACTATCAATTTCATTCCTAGGACAACTATTCTATTGTCTGTCAATTCCATTTCCCGAACCAACCAATCATAGCATTAATGAATAAGAGAGAATTTGAATGTATAAATAAACAAAACTCAAACAGCATAAGAAAAGTCAACCGCTAAGTACAAAAGCCTTTGTTGAGCTGCTCTATCCCTAAGAAAATCAGCCTCTCCCTTAAATTAATAATTTTCAGAATAACAAAATGTGTGAATCCTAGCTCTTTTTACCCTTCAGAACTACATGTGAAACAATTTAAAAGTAGCAGGCATGTAGCGAGGGAAAAAAATAGTCAAAAGATTCGACCTCTGCCTTTGCATGGAGGACCTCCAGCAGCTCGTAAGGAAACAGGGAATTGGACCTTTGTTGAATGGTCTTCAAAGCATGGTCTGTTGCATCTCTAACCAGAGGATCATTTACAGGAACAGTGCGCCAACCAGGACCAAGCTCATCTGTCAAATGATAATACTCACTGAGAAATGTGGAACCATTCTAACAGAATTGACAGAAAATAATGATTGTAGTGGATACCCACTGGCACCCAAACGTTATGCAAGCTTCAAACTATTATAGAGCACGACAAGATACAAAATTCCCAACCTAGAAGTAATTGAAATTAGCTACACAAGGTTCATGTGATCCTTGTACAAATGCCTGGTTGCTGCACAGTATAAAACCTATCAAATGACATATGAATATGAAAGTTTGGATATTTTTCATGCCATAACTATATTCAAGAAGACAACAGTTACGTGCTAGTGAAACTTAGAAGCCACTCTTACTCTCTAGGCAACCTGCCCATAGAGAACAAAATAAAAAAATTTGCAGTGATAAAGCTAACATAGTTAAACCTTGTGATCACTATAGATTGATATACAAAACTCCTAGGTACTTCAGAATTAGACTATATTATTACCTCGTTTAGCACCGAGGTCAGCAGTGGTAAGAGAGGGAGAGTCTCCCACATGCTCAAACTCTTGAAGCTCTTTAAAGTGGAGCCATGGCTTGACCCATATCTTGGCTTCATACAGCTTCTTCTTCCCTGCATCGATTGCCTCCAAGGTCAAGTGATGAAGTGTTCCTGCCACAACTTGCTCTTTTGCCTTCACTACTCGAGTAAATTCCAGAAGTCTATTCTGTGCGAGCAGAAAATAAAAATTATCAAAAGTATTGCAACAATGCTCCTACATACTCTGACTGGAGAGACAATGAGTGAGTAGCTTTTAATGGTTAATATTGATCTCAAATTCTCCTAATTTCACTTGGAGTATTTTATTTTAACTGAAACAGGGATCGTGTGAACAGGGCCGGACCTGAGCATAGTCTCAAGAGGCAACTATCTCAGGGCCCATATAGATGATGTAGGCATTTTCTTGAGATGATGAGATGACTCAAAACGAATTCAAGAATTTCACATCTATCATAGATCCAAAAAGATATCCTAACATATGGATGATCTATATCCTCACAGGATTCAACTGTTGGAAAGGATATCCCAGCAAAATTCCTTCAACGGATGAGTTTATTAAACTGTAACATATGGCTGATCTGCATCCTCGCAGGATTCAACTATTGGAAAGGTTATCCCAGTAAAATACATTGGATGAGATTGTTAGCCTGTTTAGGTCTAGCATTGACAATTGAATGAGGTATAAAAGCTTGATCTTTTATTCGACAGTAGCAACTTTTCTTTAAACGGAGATCCACATAAGATATTTAAACATTTCTAACACTTGCTTTGAGCAAACACTTAAGCGTGAGGGTAGCTGGTGAGATCATAAGAACTCCGTAATGACTAATTGAATGGTGCAGTTGAAAAGCTGCAATTCTTTAGTTTGAGAAGAGAAATGATGAGACAGCTTAGTCACGACATGGTTGACAGAGGCAGCAATAACAAGGAGGAACGAGAGGAAAGAGGCACAGATAAATGATATAGAAAACTCAAACCCTAGGACAGGATCGTCTCTACCTCAAACTAGATTTTGGGGATCCTACCAAAAACATCAAAAAAAAAAAAAAATAGAACATTATACCACACAGAATTAATTGATACAGCCTCGGACAAAGCGTCTCCATGATTCAGATGAGCTCTCTTCAAATAAGGTGAAGAACACAAACGTACCTCTTTTTTGTTGTGCTCCTCGACAGCGAAGCGCGCGAGCTCCTCGATCTCGGCACTGTTCTGCGCCCCATCCGATACTATCACATCTCCAACCATGGACGCAAGCGCAGGCGAGAACAGGGAAGCGAAGATCAGAACGAGGGCAACAAGAAGAAGAGGGCTCGGCTGAGTGGGATGAGAATGAGATGCCACGCTTCAATGGCCAATTTATAATGCATATTCTGCGACCTTATTATTTCTCATAAATAGGCATCGCTTTGGCATCCGTCATGTTCCACGCGTGTCGTACAACGGAAGCAGTCGTGGCCGTCGGATCGAGAAAGCTCAAGTCAGCAACAAACTTAAGAGTTAAGAAACAAATAATGGTACGAGCACTTTCCAACAAATTAATAACAGTATATTTAAAAAAATAAGTCTAAGATAGGACTCTAAAATAAATCGAGTTAAACTGAATTTTAAGATGTTTAAATTTATTTGATAAGATAATTTAATCAAGTTGAGTTGAGTTAAGTCGAACTTAAAATAAATCAAGTTTTTAAAATGAGTGTTCAATCTCGACTTGGTTTATTTTTCATAAAATTGAACTTGTTTGAAACTTAACTTGAGCTTGATCCGTTTATATGTTATCAAGCTCTCAATTCAAGTTTAGCTTGAGCTTGGTTCAAGCTTGACTTGAGATTGGTTCGGACTTAGTTCATTTAGATATTATCATACTCTCAATTCAAGCTTGTTTGATTGTTTGAAATTTTTAATTAATTGTTTGATTGGTTATTGAGTTTGATAATTTAAATTTATTTATTTATTTTATTTTATTATTTATTTAGCATATTGAAAAAAATTTTATTAATGAATATAATTCGTGAACATTGTTCACGAATATTCTTCATGAATATTGTTTACGAGCGTTGTTCACGAACGTTAACGAGCTGAACATATATGTGTTCAAGCTTGTTTGTTTAGTTTAATGAGCTCTTCAAATTTATTTGTTTAATTAACCTTATGTATATTAAACAAACATAAATAAACTCTTACCAAACTGAAATATTAAATTTATTCACGAACACTTGATTCATTTATCATCCTAATTTCATATATCAAATTAATTATTTTGAATTTCATAACTTAAAATGGGCACAAGTAAATATTACTTTTCTATTTGTTTAAGTTTAATCTACTTATATTTTTTTAAAAAAAAATGTCATAATAGATTTTAATTTTTTGTAGTTCTCGAAAAATGATCAGATGCGATGAGCATAGAGAAGATTCTGTTGGAAGTAAAAATAATAATAATTGTTTGGTAACCACCGTCTCCGCCGCGAGGTCATAACGGCCGCCCTCCTCTTCGCCACTCTTTCGCATCAATAACTTCAATGATTTCAGAACATAAAAAATATATATATTCCATACACGAATGATACACAAATAAATAATATTATCATCTCTTCACCAACAACTTATCATACATTAGTTTTCTTTCTTGAAAATAATAACCCAATTTCACACATTATGAAATATGAACATACATAAATAATAAAACTATCTCAAAAGAAGTAAAAAAAAAGACCATGTTTTAAACATAAAACATGGGAGCTTAATTAGGAGCAGAACCCACTACAAATTCACCATCCTTTATTCTAAATAAAGTATGTTATTAGTAAACGTTCTTCTTCCTCGGGTAAAACTAAAATCAATCGTAAAATTTGATCACTCTATAAATGATTTAGTTTTTTTTTTTTGACTTATTACCTTTTTAGTTCAAAAACGGAGTGTGTTCTTCGTGCCCGTTCAATCCAGAAATGGCGTGACCGAGCAATTAGACTCACAGATCGGGGCACTGGTCGAGGGGACGCATCCTCTGCGACCCTGCCTTGAGCGGGCAGGGCGTGTCGATGGGTGGCACCATGCAATTATAATGCAGGCAGAGCGCGGTCCCGGCTGGGAGGGCAGCGGTCGCCGGACCGATCTCGATCCCTGTCAAGAAGTTATGCTGCAGGTAGAGCAGTTTCATGCCATTGTTGAGCCCCTGGACCAGGCGGTTGGGTACGTCCCCGGTGAACCTGTTGTTGTTGAGATATAGGCGGCTCACCGAGGCCAGCTGCGGCGGTACGGCCCCCCAGAGCCGGTTGTAGCTCAGGTCCACCACCGGGATGACGACGTCATCTTGCGAGGGCTCCACTGGACCGGAGAAGGCGTTACGCTGCAGGTGGAGCGCCGCGAGAGGGAAGCCGAACACGACCCCGGGAATCGATCCGTAGAGGAAATTTGAGCTGAGGTCAAGGAAATTGAGACGGATGAGGCGCCGAAGCACGGTGTCGACTCTGCCGTTGAGGGCGTTGGAACCGAGGGAGAGGTATTGGAGGGAAGGAGGAAGCGGCGGCACGGGGCCGGATAGCTGGTTATGCTTGAGGTTGAGGTGTAGGAGCGGGGAGGAGGTCGGGAAGGGAGGGAGAGAACCGGAAAGTTGGTTGTGGCAAAGGATGAGATTGGAGAGCTTCGGAGAGGAGGCGATAGACGCCGGGATCGAGCCGGTGAGCTGGTTGTAGCCGAGATCGAGGGTGCGAAGGTGGGGGAGACCGGCGAGGCTTGTGGGAACGGGACCGGAGAGGAGGTTGTTGCTAAGAACAAGGAAGCGGAGCTCGGAGCAGCTGGAAAGGGCGTCAGGAATGGGACCGGTAACGCGGCCAGGGACGAGGGAGAGCTCGGCAAGCGCAGAGAGTCGTCCGAGCGCAGGATCGAGTCGTCCATTGAGTCCCGGCGCACCGGCGCGCGGGTCGCCGAGCGCAAGAGCTACCACATGATCCCGGACGCAGAACACGCCAGGGAAGTCGCAGGGATCGCCGGTGAAGTCCCAGGCGGAGAAGAATTCAGAGCCAGGCATGTCATCGAGGCTCTTACGGATGGCCTGCAGGGCTAAAAAATCAATCGGGTCCAGAATCGCCGTCACGCCACTCAACGACACCATCACCATCACCGTCACCACCGCAATCATAAAGAATCGGTAATCCCGCAAGCAACAACGCCCAATCACCTCCATCAGTGCCACCTCCTCTGCTTTAGACGGTTACTCCGCTTGCTTCCTCTCGCAGAGGACGGTTTAATAAAGGAGGGCGGGCGATGGAGTGTTAATGTGCGTGAAAGGTGGGGAGGCGAACACCACCTTGCTCGCCCGCTTTCCCTCGTGGGGAAGGGATCGAGCGCTTTAATGGCGGAAATGTAAAAGAAGAGTGAGATTACAGAGAAAGAGAGAAGAAGAACAAGAAGATTTGGAGAAGAAGCATTGCTCACTGCTTCTTTGTCTCTTCTTCTCCTGTTTATGGTAGCAATCGATGATGGCTTGCCGCTTGAAGTTGAGTAGATAGATAGATTGATCCCTCGTATCTCCCCACCAATAGACATGATCCGGACGGAAGGTGAGTGGGCAAGTATTAGCTTACCAAAATCATGTTTTTATATGCCGTATTAACTTTACAGACTCGTCAATGATTGTCCGAGCCATATGCTTCGGCGAGGAGGTGGCCGGCCTTGCCGCGATGACCATATGACTTGGACTCGGGGTAGGGCGCCACGTCGCCTTTCTGATAATCAAATGGGTCCCATGGAACGCGTGCTGGGAAGGTACGTGGCAGATAGATTAAGTGAAAAAGAGGGTAGAAAGTGGCTTCGCTTTGGATGGGTAGATGAACGAGTGAGTAACAGAGTAAGTAGGGCAGGTGAATAATTTTTTTTCCATGTTTTCACTTACCACCCCGTAGAAATCTTCAATTTTGATTATCTATCTTTCTGAAAATATCCCTCCTCCTCCCTCTTCGATGCCAATAAATATGATCAAATTATTCTCTCACAATCAGCCATTGACGCTGATGGAGAGGCAGAATGGAATTGGTTCCTTCTTTTCTCTCTCTTCGTTCGCTCACGTGACGCCCTTCTGAAAGTCAATGAATTGGAGTTCATGCAGGAAGTGTGACTACTGACAACCCCTTTTGTATTCTTTAATTGTGAAGTTATACTTCCCATTTCTTCTCGGTCAGTTAGGTGTCCACTTTTACTTTTGCTGTTGGAATGAGTGAAAAATCTCAAAAAGATTTTTTTTTAAAGTACTTTTGGAATTAAGTTTTGGTTTTTAAGATATTAATGCTATTTTAGCCAAATCAGAGTGGTTTTAACAACCGTGACTAAACGAGCATGTTGTACATTTCAGGAATACTTGCATTAGAATTTTCTTCAACAATTATTTTTAACACAAAACTAATAATGCACTTATTTTAATCCAATCGTATTTTGCAATGGTTTTTAATTAAGTTACTGAAAAATCAAATGGTGGATATTGAAATGGGAGGTTGTGGAATAGTACTTTTTATCCAAAAATAAATAAACAAACAAAAATAAATAATAATAATAACCGGCCTAATGCGTCTCCCGGAGGAGGAACAGGCAACGCCGATGTGGGGCCCGCAGCGGCCTCCTCTTTCAGCCATCCACGCGCGCCCTCAGGAGCGTCACTCACGAACGCACCTACCTCCATAAATGCTCGTCTCCTCGACCTCGACGCCTTGCTCTTCCCCTTCCCAATCCCTTCTCTACTTCTCCTCTGCTTCGATGATCAGAGGAGGAGGAGGAGAATTGAAGTTCTCGTTATTCTCGTTACCTCTTCCCCCATCCCGAATTCGCCCTCCCAAACCGGATCTGTAAGGGCATCGCATCGATCTCCGCCATGGGAACCAAGGTACTGCGGCCCCAGGACTGCCTCCTCCGCCACCCCAGGCCCTTCTGCCGGACCAGAAACCCTTCCTCCAAGCGCCTCGTCTCCAGACGAGGCGAGTGTCTGCAGGGATCCAAGGCAAGGAAGCGCGAGATCACGGCTGCCGGCGTCGTATCGGAGTGCGTCCCGGGGCGGTTGGCGCGGGATGTGGCCACGAGAGAGGTGCGGGTGAAAACGGCATTGACGCTGCCTCAGGACGTGTACGCGGGGTCGGCATGCTCGCTGTCGCCGTCGCCGCAGGCGTTGCCGCTGCCGAGATTCTCGATGAGGACAGAGGAATCGACGGCGGCGACCGCATCGGTGGATCCCTTCGCCACCAGAGACTTGAGGCGGTTGCTTCGGCTCGAATGACGTGCCCTAGATCGCGATTCAGGGGAGAAAACGAGGGAGGAACAGCCCTAAAATTCAATTTTTTGTAGGCCCCTTTTTCTTCTCTTCTCTTCTCTTCTCTTCGGATCAGAATCAAATTTTTATTGCTTTCTTGTATCCCGTGTGAGTTTTATTAGCCCGGATTGAGTTATGATAAGTGCCAAAAAGATCGAGGAAATGTAAACGAAGCGAAGGAGGAAAATTGAGGCGTGTAGAAATTGGTTTGGTCCCGAAATCTCATTCATGCCTGGTGGAATCTAATCTGTGAATAATCACAATAGTTTAAAGTGAAATCAGATTGCTTATCTTGAAGACTGCATTCGATGATTTGTTCTAATCCTGATGATAAAGATGATGGAAACGTTAATAATCAATTTTATTCAAGCCAATGACAACATCACACGATTAAATCATTCTTCAAGTAAATCCTGATCAAATAATAACAAATCAACTGCTATACACGCACAAAACGTAGTACGCCAATTAGTTCATTTTCCTTTTTCCGATTCCTTCATTCAACACTTTTTTCTTCAGTAGCAGTGCCCGTCGACGGTGGATACCCGATTCCATGCCTATTTTGAGGAAACAGCATGAAGATGACTCCGGCGACTGCGCCGATCACCGGCGGCAGCGCAATCACCAGCATCTTCTCCTCGACAAGTAGAGCAGGGTAGAAGCACGTGACCGTGTTGTTATCCAGCAGTGCGACCGCCGCGAACACGAGCAGCGAGAGGACGGCATGGGCGAAGTCACCCAGCCGGAGCTTGTACTCAGAGAGGTCATACCTCGCCGCGGCACCGGGGTCGGAGAAGAGCCAGATCCCGCGCGCCGTCACAATGCCGTAGTACAGCTTGCCGTCGGCGGGGTCGAGGAAGCTGTCGGTGAAGCAGGCGAAGGAGCAGTTGAAGGCGCAGGCAACGAGGAGCACGCCTGAGAGCCACCTGTTTACGGTGGTGCAGTGGCCGACGTTGGTGAGGAGCGGGCTGAGGAACTGGAAGAGGAAGACAGTGCCGCTGGGGAGGAGCTTGATGAGGTCGCCGACTCCCTTGAAGGTGCGTTCAGTGATGGTCGCATCACTTCTGGTAGAGAGCTCGTTGGCCATGGCGATCGGTTGCTGTGCGTTCGCATTAAGAATGTTGCATAGAGGCATTTATAATGAGATGGCGGAGAGAGTGAGTTTGCTTGCAAGGATTACCACTGCGTGAGCTAATGGCATTGTTTTGCTTGCACTCTTTGGATTCTTATCTGTTGCTGTTTCTTTTAACTTTCATGATATACTCGAAGTGGCAGCATTTTTTTTCTGAAGTTAACGAAATGCTATCCTAAACAGACATTTAATCTCAGTCATTTCGTAAGAGAATAGTTAGGATTGGTAGTCAGGCCTCTATATATAAATCATTCTAATTAATAGCCTAATAAAATAAAATTTATATTTTACAATTCCTCCTCAATTAATAAAATATAAAAGAAAAAAAAGAACAACTTACTCCTCATATGACATATGGTTAGACAAAGGAAGAAAAGAGTGACTCGTAAGGGATTGGGGAGAAGCTATGGGTAGTCAACATCGTTGTTCCGCAATAGTGGTTTCAATTGAGTCGTGAAGATAAGGCGGAGTCGACAATACTTGTAGTACGATGAACAACAGTGATGAAACTCTCGATCGGGATAGTAGTGAATGTTACACAACGATGGTCAAGGAGGAAGCCATCAATGACAAAGTTGGGGTAGTGACTGCAGCAATTGTCAGGTAAATATCGCTCGTTATTAGGGAAAAGGGAAGTTGTGGTTGTGCTCATTGAATCACAATCAAATGCCTGAAAGGAGGGACAAGGAAGATAATGCTGACATTGGCTGCTCACATGGCAGATCGAGTAGTGCGTTGTGCATGGGAAGATGAAGCAATCGTGCAATAGGAGGAAATTTTAAATTTAATTTGAGTAATAGGTGATATTGTTCTCTCCAAATGGTTCAATATCGCCCATTGCATAATAAGATACAAATAAATTATAGGGGGCATTTTAGTTTACCACAACGATCCTTTGCATAGGAAAATCAAACACCCAACGAAATATTTTCCATACATTGGAAATTAATCTCGAGATCTATATATTGGAGCAAATGCTTATACTGATACCAACTGTATCAATTTGTAGAGGTGAAATTTTAGGTTTAATTGAAATTATGGTGAGTTGAAATGCATGGAGATATGAAGAGATCGTGTACTAGGAAAAAACTAGGATTAATTAAATTAAGGTGGGGTTTAAATAAAATTTTAATTTTAATTATTTAAAATGGATGGAGTTGTAGCTCATCCTAGTCGAAGAGTGACTCTGTCCCAAAATAGGAAGAAAGAGATAAAAGAGAAGAACTTTATCTTATTTGTTAACAAACTCGACTAGCTTCGATGAACTCGGCAAAGATATAAAAAGAGCAAGGTAAAATATGACTATTATTGTGATGCCAATAAAATCTTAGACAATACGAGAAAAGGAAGAAGATGCGAGGGTCAAGGATGACACTTGTTGCTATAAATTGGCAACAACTGATGTTACGTTTCTTGCTTGTCGAAGAAGATAAAGGAGAAGAAAAGAAAGTTTTTGTGCTTGAGAAGTGATGTGGATATGGGTTAGGGGTGGAGATGTAATTAAAGGGAGATGGAGGGGCAATTTTGTCTTTGGTTGCATAGGGTTTTAAGGGAGAGAACACTGTAGCAATAGGAGGGGGCTTCGTGTTTTGCTGGTTCCGCCGCCACAGTAGCTTCTTCCTCCCTCTCACTCTCCTCGCTGGAGCCGAGGTCGCCCTCTACCTCTTCTCTACTCCTCTCCTCCTCCTCGCTGCGTTGCCGCCGGTAGACCACTGGCTCTCTCCTCCTCCTCGCTGCGTCGCCGCGCGACTCCTCCTCCTCGCTGCGCCGCCGCCAGCAGACCACTGCCCCTCTCCTCCTCCTTGCTGCGCCGCCACCGGCAGACCACTACCCCCTCTCCCCCTCCTCGTTGCGTCGCCGTCGGCTCCTCCTCGCTGCGCCGCCGCCGGCAGACCACTGCCCCTCTCCTCTTCCCGCGGCCAGCACAACCGTCGGTCCTCGGTTCTCCTCGCACCCTCGCCACCAGCCACCAGCTACCGCCCTCGCTGCCTCCTCTCCTCCCTCATCGTCGGCGCTCTTCTCTCCCTCCTCCTCGTGACGTCGCCGCTAGATGCACGTCGCTGCCTCTTCCTTTCTCGCCAGCAGCAACCTCCATGTGTCGTAACCTTCTTGGTCGGCAGCTACCACATGTCGTCAGCCCACTGTCCTCTTCCTTTCTTTCCGCTGCAGCCGTATATGTCGAGCCGCTGTCGGCACTGCAGTCCATCGCTACGACCACGTTTCCCCTACGTTCGTTACAGTCGTTCCCTACATCGATTTGGCTCCACCGCCTCCAGCACAGATCTGGCTCCTGCCGCCGTTGTAGCCGATCTAACCGTGCCCCGATTCTCATGTGTTCCAACCTCCTAGCTCTCGTTGCCCTGGGCTTTGATTTGATCACGCTCCATCTTTGATATGTTTTGGTCTGGTTGTGTGCTATATCTCGACTTATGTGTTCATCTCATGTCTTGGCATGCGTACCAATTCGTTTCCCGGCCTGCGTACCGATCTCGTTTCCCGGCCTGCGTGTCGATCTCGTATCCCAGCCTACGTGCCGATCTCGCCTCCCGACCTGCGTGCCGATCTCGTTTCCCGATCGGTGTTGATTTCGTGTCTCGGCCTACGTGCCGCTAGTACCTCTCGGCCTGCGTGCCGGTGTCTTATCCCAAGCTGCATGTCGTCTTCTAATGACATGCTACATTCCGTTTCTCATCGTCAGATCCAGCTCTCCATCCCCATCGGGCATTGTCTATTCTTCCGGGTCGCGACAACTCGAGCAGCGTCGCATCCAAGGGCGCCCCCTGGGCCAGGGTACGTTCTTCGTTCATATTCTATGCATATTTCATTATTTTATGACTTAATCTTGTACTCATATATTCGTTGGATCTACCTCGAGCATAGGGGTACCGGGGGGGGTGGGTCAACCCGGTCACTAGCTGTAGGTAGCGTTGACCAGAGGACTTCTGAAGGCTTGGTCAACATATAAGTCATCTCAGCCCCCCCCCCCCCCCCCCCACCCGCGGAACGTCGCGACTCGGTCAACATTTCATCCACCTCCCCCGACGGTCCGTCTGACTCAGCTTCCGGACGGGATCAAGAAGAGAAGAGGAAAAACTGTAAATTTATTGCCAAGAAGATAAAGAGAAGAAAAAAATGAGGAAAAGAAGGGAAAAATAAAAAAGTAAGAATTAGCGAAGGCACGGTGGTCATGGTGGGGTTGCAATGTGCGTAGGGAGAAAAAAAGAGAAAGTTTTTCAAAAGTATCCTATTTTCTTTTAAACTGATCGAATGTGTTTAAACTTTAAACTTGGTTCAGTCATAATTAATAAAATCAATTTCAAATAAATTTCAATTTGAAGTAATATAATTCTTATCTCTGCCTTTGATCGTTGGATTTAATTCGAACTCAATCCAATTTTAATTTTAATTTACATTCTCACTTCATATTTTATCTATTTATTATTATATGTTTTATTTTTAAAATTTAATACGTAATATGTTATAACATTTCCTGATACAAGTAATACCAAATGGACAGCTTAGGTCGATGTCTTTCCACTAAAAAAAAACAGGCTTACCGACGGAAATATCCGTCGGCCTTCCGTCACTACATTGCCATACCAACGGATTTCCGACGGAATAATTTTAATCAGTATAATATCCGCCGGCCAACATTCCCGATTGAAACATAATTCCGTCGGTATTATATACCGACGGAAATTTAGTTTCTGTCGATAAGTATACCGACGGAAATTAAACTCCGTCGACATTGTTAAAACATGACACCTCATCACAAATTACAATAATTCCGACGGAACAAGAGTTTCCGTCGAAAATTACCGACGGAACAGCCTTTTCCGTTGGTAATCCCGTCGTAGACATATCGAAATTAAGTTTCGATAATTACCGACGGAACCGATTTCCGTCGGTATTCCGACGGGATATCAAAAAAAAAAATTGACAGATTCATTCTATTTACACACTGTTCCCATATACATTTTTCAAATATATAAACAAATCATCACAATGGATAGTTTTATACAATCCACAGCAAATATAATCTACATCAAATATAATCCACACACATATATCTATCATATGATAATCACAAACTAATAAAATCCACAAAAAAAATCATATTCCATACAATCCATAGCTAACCAAATCTACAGAATACATATTCCACACATATCCATATATAAAATCGAGTTTACATAATACATACCGAACTAAAATGTAGTCCAAATAATACGAGAACGCGAAATCATAAAGAAAATCCTGTAAAAAGGTAAATACAAAATGATGTATAAATAAACAGTTTGCATATATATGTATTATCTGAATAAAAGTGAGCAAATGATGTAGCGAAGAGCCAATATGTAAATAGGACTGAACGTGACTCCTAAAACATATTATAAAAAATCTTTAGAAATAAACATGTTATAATATCAAAACATGCTCACGTTCTATATAATAAATAAAAAACTAAAGTGTAGCTGAACAAACCTCAAAAAAGCTAACGATCACCATCTGATGGATCTTGAGTCTCCTGTGACTCAGAACCCTGTGATGCCTAGGTGAAAGAAGCCAAAATCACCCGCATTTGGGCCATGAGATCGTCATTACTCTTGTCACGTTCAGCTCTCTTCTTCTCCTCATCAGCCCTCCACTGATCCATATCAGCCATCCTCTGATCCATTGATTTTAGTTGAGACCGCAGCTCTTGATATTCAAGTCGTAAAGACTGCATTTCACTAGAAGAAGAGGAACTAGCACGACCTACTGGATTCCTCAAACGATCAAATGTCACTTTGGCCTGAGAGCCAAGGTCGTAGAGGGTGGAGTTTTTTGTCCTTCCATCGACAACATCATAATAAATCTCATTTAGATCATCGGTGGATAAAGATTGTGACTCTCCACCCTCTGTTGATGACTGAGATGCCTGAGCCACCCTTTCTGTCATTTGTTGTTGCATAAAAAATAATATAATATTCAATTTGATCTGTATTACTAATTACTAATCAAGATAGAAATGAACAAATGTAATAAAGTTAATTATCTTACATGTAGAGTTTGAGATCGAGAATCAACAAATGACTCATCTTTCTTCTTGTGGGTCTTCAGAAAAATCTCCATACATGTACGTTGTCGGGCAAGCTCACGTTCCTACATTCAAAAAATTAGGGAAAAAATTAGTATGCTCAACAATACAAGGTTGGTAATAAATATAAAATTTGTTACAAAGTATAATTTTAAATTATACTCACCAAATCCATGGTATGCTCAACAATAGATCTGGATCCTGACGTATGCCGAGCGATTCCGGTGCTCGGGCTACCAGCCTCTGTATTCCAATTTGCTTTTGTCTTTTCGACATTAGCTTGCCACCTTTCTACAGCCCAGGTGACCGCCCATGCACTCCATATCGCCTCCGTAACATACGCAAGCCTAGTGCCCTTCTTTCTCATGTAATACATATGATATCTGTAGAGTTTAACACAGTAAGTATTCCATGTAGCTTTAAATTGGTCTTCTTGCCCGTCCACCCATGTATATCTTTTCTGTAATTATAAGTTAAACATTTAGTTTAAATGATAACTATATTATAGAATGTGAATTAAATATATTAAATTTACTTACCACAAATTCATTATAATAAAATAGCTTCATCTCCTAGTCTACATGCCTCCATGTAGTACCAGACGCGTTAACTCGTTCCTTGAATTTTGCAGTGATATATGTGGCAACTCTGTGCCCATCTGGAGTGAACATGCACAAAATAATATTAAGTTATGAGAAATACATTACAACTAATGTTATATATAAACTTGAATAATTAATAAGACAATATACTTACGAGTCCCCGACAACGATAAGGACCTTGTGGCCACGGGGTGCCACATGCTGCTGCTCTGCCATGATAATATCTGCAAAATAACATTGCAACACATCATAATAAGGTCTAAAAACCTGATAATATAAATACAAAATATTATGGAAACATTACTTACCGATAGAAATAATAATGTTAATATTTAATCATCATTAACATTTGACTAGTCAACATTAACAGTTTCTATGTCGTCATGGCTAGATGAGCTTAGTTCAACTGCATCCTCACTGTTGGACATCTCCCCATCATCTATCTCTTCGTAAATGTCATTAGCATCTACAAGTAATTGAGAAGTAAATTGGTGTTGTAAATCAACTGAATGTATCTCCACTTCATCATTCTGAAATGCATCATGGTTTTGAGCAGTGATTGTATTCGACATCTCTATGGTTGAGTGAGGCTTGATTCGACAAATAGACAACCATTCACTAGATCTATTTCTCTTCGTAGGATATTCAAGATAGAAAACTTGACCCGCTTGTATTCCGAAAATAAAAGGCTCAAACTTATTGAATCTTTTATTTGCATTAACCTTAACTAAATTATAATTTGGATGAATTCTAGTACCTATTCTTGGGGTCGGATCATACCATGAACATTTGAACAACACACACTTCTTTATTGGTAATGCAGGATATTCAATCTCTATGATTTCGTCAAGTCTACCATAGTAATCAAATTCAGTGTTATTGTTGTCCACAGATCCTTTGACGCAAACACCAAAATTATAAGTTAATCTCCATGAATCTCGTTGTGCCACGTGGAATTTAAGACCATTAACATAGTAATCAGAATACACCTTTATTTTATGAAGGGGTCATGATGCAATATTCATTATTCTATCATCTTGAACATTTGATATTCTACGGTCTTTCACCTATAAAAATAAGTAACATATATCTTAGTACACTTCTTAATAAACATGAACTTAAAAATTTCACAAATTTTTTAACTTACATATATTTGAAACCACAATGCAAATTCGATCTCTAACTTTGTAGCTACCTCACTTGCACCAATTGATGGGTTTTGTAAATATAATTGTTGTTCGTATAAGCTGAGAAAATAAGTAATTATATTAAAATTGGGATATCAAGCAAAATAATTAAACGAAAAGGATAAATGTTTGATTTAAGAAGTTAACTTACTTTATGTATGGTTTGACCTCTTCACAATTTAAGAGTTTATATGTTCTTGCAGCATGATATTCTTCCTCGGTTAACCATCTAGCAAGCGATGCACCCATCAACGTACCAGGAAACTTAAAAATAGAAAGCATCGATGGATCTATCGGCTGACAAGTATCATCAGAATTTCTAGGACACTTGCGATGTCTTGTTTGCACACTATCAACAAAATAATATGAGCAGAAAAAAGATACTTCTTCTACTAGATAAGCATTGCATATTGACCCTTCAACTCTTGTTTTGTTACGAACATTATTTTTTAATTTCCTCAAAAACCGTTCAAATGGATACATCCATCTGTACTGCATAGGACCTGCTATTTGTGCCTCATAGGGTAAATGTACTGGTAGATGTTCTATTGAATCAAAAAAACTTGGTGGGAATATGCGCTCCAGTTTACATAATATGAGGGGAATGTCTGTTTCTAGCCGAAGCATATCATTCATCGTAATATACCTTGCTGTCAAATCTCTAAAAAATATACTCAATTCAGTGAGTGCTTGCCAAACATTTTGAGGAAGTAAGTCATGGAAAGCTGCATAATAAGTTTTTGCATAAATACATGATAGTCATGACTTTTCATTCCAAACATCTTTAATCTATTCATATCCACGCATCGAGCCATATTTGAGGCATAACCATATGAAAATTTGATTTCTTTCAACCAATTACATAAAGCTTGTTTGCCATCTTTGTCCAATGTATAACAAGCCTTTGGAAATCTATTAGTTATTTCATCTTGATGCAACTCTGGTCTATTGACTAGGTCTTTTAATTCCTCGCGTGATTTTGCAGTGTCTTTAGTTCTTCCAGGCACATTCATCACAGTGTTAAAGATATTATCGAAGAAATTTTTCTCAATATGCATAACATCTAAATTATGTCGAATAAGCAGATACTTCCAATACGATAACTCCCAAAAAATACTTCTTTTGTTCCAACCACACTTGCACATCCTAACAATATATTTATTTATCTCAATAAAACCAGATTATGATACTGGTAGAAATCCATAACTATCAATTTGCTCAATGATTTGTTCACCTGTAGCATGGAGTGGAGGGGGTTTTCTGACTACAACATTTTTTAAGAAATTTTTCTTATTTCGCCTAAGAGAGTGATCAAGTGGTAAAAATTTACGGTGATTATCAAACCATGACACCTTCCCACTATAAGGTAATGAAAATGCATCAGAATCAGTCATGCAGTGTGGACATGCTAATTTACCAGTTGTGCTCCAACCCGACAACATTGAGTATGCTAGAAAATCACTGATCGTCCATAATAATGCAACATGCAATCTAAAATTAGTTTTGCTTGCAACATCATAAATCACCGACCCTATATTCCATAATTCATTTAACTCGACAATCAGCAGCTGTAAGAAAACATCTATCTTCTCTTTGGGATTGGTTAGACCAGGAATAAGTACTGTAAGGAACATAAATTCATCTTTCATACACATCCATGACGATAAATTGTACGGTGTTAATATAACCGACCAAGATGAATATTGTTGTCCTGACTATCCAAATGGTTGAAATCCATCTGCAGAAAGTCTTAATCTCACATTACATGGTTCCATTGCAAAAGAAGGAAATACAGCATCTAGATGTTTCCATGCAGGTGAAGAAGGATGACACATTATACCTCCATCGTGTTCATGCTCATGATGCCACGTCATATGGCAAGCTGTAGCAGCAGATGCATACAAACGTTGAAGTCTAGCAGTTAACGGAAAATAATACATCACTTTCCAAACTATTTTTTTCTTCTTCTGCCCTGGTATGCGAGTACCATGCTTATAACGAGGGTGTGTACAGATTTTGCATTCACGCAGATCATTGTCTTCATTCCAAAATATCATGCAGTTATTTATACAACAATCAATCTTCTCCACAGGCAAACCTAAACCTCTGATTAATTTTTTTGTACTGTAAAAACTATCCGTCATGATGTTATCAGCAGGAAGCAATTCTGACATCAACTGACAAATGTCGTTGTAACATCTTTCTGAAAAATAATGTTCTGCTTTCATATTTAATAACCTTGCAGTAGCTGATAATTGAGAATGACCAGAGGGAATGTCTTTCCACACTTCTCTTTCACTAGCCTTTAACATTTCAAATAGTTGCTGATATTCAAGTGTTGGTGTTTCATCTATATTGGAATAATCAACTGCAGCATTCATCGTATCATGAACCATTGATTGTATTGCAATATCAATATTAATTAATGCTTCAGAAGCGGTAACAGTTGTCCTAGATGACGAACCACCAGAAGGTCCAATTGATTCATATAAATAAGGTTCTCCGTGACAGTACCAATTGTAGTAATTTGGCACAAAATCATTTCTACATATATGTATTTTTACAGTATCTTCATCACGGAAAGCTCTATTTTGACATTTTATTATGATTGCATGGATACCGTAACTCAGCATGATTCATACATTCCGGGTGACTTTTAGAAAAGTTCAAAAACTGTTCAATTTCAGCAATAAAATCATCTCCGATAAATCCTTTTTCTAATCGATCGTACATCCAAGCTTTGTTCATAGACATTTTCACCTAAAACTAATATATTGAGAACTAAAAATTAACATAGATTAAGATACTAACACAAAACAAACAAACGAACTATATTATGTTATAAATTAACATACTAACATAATATATTTCTAAATTTAATCATGTTAAATGACATACAGTATGATAGGTCAACTGGAGAAGAGCAGCAAATGCTACCTGTTTACAAAATAAAAATATTTTAGCTAAAAAAATAAGACAATAATAACTTTCAAGTTGCTCACTGCACCAGCAGCCAACCGCCAGCCAACACAGCCGCTATCAGCTAGTTGCCGGCCAGCACAGTCGCCAGCAGCCCGCTGGCGGCCGACGATAGCCAGCATAACCGCAGGCAAGCGCAGGCGGTCGTAGGCGGCCGTCGCCGGCTGTTGGCAGCTGCAGAAGGCCGCAGGCGGTCGCCGCCGGCCATCGCCGACTAGCTCAGAAGCCTGCTGGCGGTCGAAGGCGAACGCCGCCAGCCGCTGGCGGCCGCAAAAACCCGCTGCGCCCGAGGAAGCCCACTGCGGGCACGCGCCGCCGCTTGTGGGCACAGGCCGGCGGCAACTACCGATCGTCGGAAAAAAAAGGAAAAAAAACAAAACCTAACTTGCGATCGGGATCGGGAGAACGAAGAAGTGTCGGCCGGTCGCGTGAGGGAAACAGCGATCGAGCCTAGGGTTTTTTTAGGGAGTGTTGCCGACGGAATATGCATTCCGTCGGTATACCTAATTTTTACCGACGGAATGAGTTATTCCGTCGGTAAATTCCTTGGTTCACTGACGGAAATCTGAATTCTGTCAGTAACACAACGAATTATCGATGGAATGAATCATTCCGTCGGTAAAAATTAAGTATACCGATAGAATATGAATTCCGTCGATATTTCAGTCGGAAATGTTATTTTGTTTTTTCTGATAGTGTTCTGAATATGTGCTTAATTTTAATTTTCTGACGATAAATAATGAATTAGCCGGTCAAAAAAATGATGAGATATAATATTATTTTTTAAAATAAAAAAAAAACTCAGGACGGTAGCACCCTCGTCCCCACCGCCTAAGCCCCAGCTTAGGATGGATAAGAGGGCCTCATGCGTTTTGTGCGTAGATCGACTTCATCCTAACATTTTCCGTTTCTAAAGGCGGTTCTGAATTATATTAGTCCAACTGTCCAACTAAATATGTATTATATATAACTAGTTGGATGTGAATGCACGTTTTTGAAGGACAAGCTAACGCCTTCGAGCATAGCATGTTATAGATTAGAAGATATACAGATTTATTTTATTGTTTTCGAGCGGACATGGATGAGCAATGTTTAATGGAAATCTAAATCTAAATCTAAAAAGGCAATGGAGTTTTTTGTTTGGTTTGGAGGTGGAGTATGGAGTTGGGTCTTGAAACCAATATATGGAGTCCGAGGAAGCTACCAAAATATGCATATGAGTAAAAGAGGATTATATTTAGATTCCACCAATAAACTTGGACCTCCTATCTAATTCACAATGTTTATAGATGATAGATTTGTTACTAACTAATTAGAAAATAATGTTTAGGTAAATGATAAAAATGGAACTAATATTTTAGATTTTTATACAAACATTTTTTTTTACCATAAACCTTAAAATATATTTAGCTAATTAATATAATCATATTTAAATATTTAAGTAAAACAGTAATTTTTTTTAATAAAAAAAATAGAATAGAGCATTATTTAAATTTTTTCAACCTGGGCGATTTGTAATGAGCAAAAATGCAAAAGGAAGTCACAAATTAAGTATTAATCAAAGAGCGTCCTACAAAATAAAGTTTGATTATCTTCAGAATTAATCGGTTCGAAAAATTAAATACTTGAATTATTCAATAAAAATATTTCATTAAGACTACATTTGGTTGGATGCAATTGTTGGATATTGGGGCCTTAAATGGACCAAAACGATTTAGAGGAAGGAAGCCATCAATTGTTGAAAGTCGTAATTGACTTCAAAATTGAAATCTACGATTCGCGTAGATAGATTTAGACTATTAATTTGCTCAAAACCGATTAAGGGTGAATGAGAAATTAATGTTTAAAGTCAACCCAAAATAACATTTGTTATTCATTAATAAAGTGCATAGGAGAATAGTCCCACATCGGAAATTTTCGATGTGTATTCTCTACTTATTAATGAAGATGTGTTAATGGAGTTAACACAAAAAATAAAAGGACAGGTGACCCCTTAGCCCAGGGCGAGCAGGCGCTCGCACCTGTGAGCCCGCCACGTGCGCAATGGGCGCACTTTGCACTTTGCACTTTGCACTTTGCACTTACGCATCGTCGCGAGGAGCAATGAGGAGCTTAAATTTATGCTCCAGGTGACATTGCAGTGCCTCCGTGGCACTCGGGTGACGTGTCAGGCTCTTACCTGACGTGGCAGCGCCTATGCGGCATCCTCGTGGGCAAAGGGAGATGACTGGATAGTTGACTTAGGGAATGGATGACTACCGTTGATCAACGTTGATCAAATAGATATGATGGATCGCTTGTGATGCGATCTAGAGCGTTGGATCGCAAAGAGTAATGATCTGACGGCCTGGGATGAGGCTTGATCTGAAGCATTGAATCAATGGATCCAGATCCGATGACTGATGACAATAGGCGGGATCTGAGGGTCACAACTCCTCAGATCTGATGGATGAGATTGAAGTGGGCTTGGTGAAGGGTTACAACCCTTCAGAATAGATGATATAGATCGATCCAGCCCAAGGAACACATCCACTCACCCAAAGGACACTCAACCTCTTCGTTCAGTATAAATAGAACCCTCCAGATGATGGAATACTCACTCAATCTTCTCTTCTCTTCCTCAAGCATTCATCACATCTTGTGCATTCAAGAGTCCAAGAAGTCTACTAAAGGTTCGCTGGTCTCGGAAGTCGGAGTGCTACGATTCCGAGACGTTCGTTGTCGTTGTATCTTGGGAACGAATTGCAACAATCCGTTAAGCACCGTAGCGGAGCAATATCGTTTACGGAGATAGTGTCGAACACTAGCATCGACGATCAGTTTGCATACTCCAGAAGCTACCCGGAGACAACAGTCGTAAACGATATTTCCTGCAAACTGATATGGCTACCAACGACATTCCGACGGCCGTTCCGACCATCGTTCCGACGGCCGTTCCAACCATCGTTCCGACCGCCATTCCGACAACCATTCCGCACGGAGAAAAGCCGGAGAAATTCACCGGAACCGACTTCAAAAGATGGCAACAAAAGATGTTGTTTTATCTAACAACGCTAAACCTTGTACGGTTTTTGCACGAAGACACGCCAGCCGCTACGGAAGGAAGTAAGGCTGCTAGCAATGCGTGGTCTCATGGAGATTTTCTGTGCCGCAATTATATACTCAACGCCTTGGACAACACGTTATATAACGTATATTGTTCTCTGGAGACGGCAAAATCTTTGTGGGAATCCCTTGAGAAAAAATACAAGACCGAAAATGCTGGATTGAAGAAATTCATCGTCGGTCGATTTCTGGATTTCAAGATGGTGGACTCAAAAAGCGTCTCATCTCAAGTCCAAGATATGCAATTAATACTGCATGATCTGGACGCCGAAGGCATGAAGCTGAACGAGACATTCGCAGTTGCTGCGGTAATTGAGAAGCTCCCTCCGTCATGGAAGGATTTCAAGAATTACTTAAAGCACAAGCAAAAGGAAATAGGGCTGCAAGACCTGATCCTGAGGCTACGAATAGAAGAGGATAATCGAAAGTTATCCGACTCCAGAGGAACCAAGCGGACTATAGACGAAATGTCCAACCTGGTCGAGCCGAACGCCAAAAAGCCGAAGCAGTTCAAAAGGAAGGCTCAAGCAAAGAAGTTCAAAGGCTCCTGCTACAACTGTGGAAAGGCAGGACACCTATCCAAGGACTGCAGACGCCCAAAGAAGCCAACCAAGGGGCCAAAGGATGTTGCGAATCATGTCGCAACCTCTCTTGAGGACTTGGATCTCACTGCGGTTGTATTTGAAGCCAACTTGGTGGATACCAACCCGAAGCAGTGGTTCATTGATACTGGAGCAACTCGTCATATCTGTTCCGATAAAGCGATGTTCTCCAAGTATACTCCGATAAATGGCAGGAAGCTCTATATGGGTAATTCCACGACGTCGCCAATTGTTGGATTCGGAAAGGTTGTTCTGAAGATGACGTCCGGAAAGGAGCTAACACTCATTGATGTACTCCATGTTCCCGACATCAGTAAGAACCTAGTTTCTGGAGCGGCATTGGTCAAGGCCGGATTTAGGCTAGTGTTCCAGTCAGACAACTTTGTACTTACGAAGAATGGTGTCTTCGTAGGAAAGGGGTACCTAGAAAAGGGTCTATTCAAAATGGTTGTAATGCCTGTACTCCGAAATTTTGATGGTAATAAAATAAATGCTTCCAGCTATGTTGTTGAGTGTTTTAATTTATGACATGATCGACTCGGACATGTGAATAATAATACTCTCAAACGTCTCGTCAAATTAAATTTATTACAAAACGTCAATGTTGACGGAACACTCAAATGTGAAGTGTGCGTGGAAGCGAAAATGACGAAACTACCTTTTCATTCGGTGGAAAGGACGACAACTCCTCTAGAGTTAATACATAGTGATCTATGTGACTTGAAATTTGTGCAAACTAGAGGAGGTAAAAAATATTTTATTACTTTTATCGATGACTGCACAAAGTTCTGTTATGTCTTTCTTTTAAGAAGTAAAGACGAAGCCCTAGAGGCGTTCAGAACCTATAAAACAGAAGTTGAAAACCAACTTGACAAACGAATTAAAATAATTCGAAGCGATAGAGGTGGAGAATATGGTGCACCGTTTGATGAATTTTGTACAGAATCTGGCATTATCCATCAAACAACGGCGCCTTACTCACCTCAATCAAACAGTATTGCCGAACGTAAAAATCGGACACTAAAAGAAATGATGAATGCCTTGTTGATAAATTCAGGCTTACCTCAAAACTTGTGGGGGGAAGCAATATTATCGGCAAATCACATTCTCAACAGAATCCCTCATAAGAAAAATGATAAAACTCCATATGAACTATGGAAAGGCCACGAGCCATCGTACAAATACCTGAAAGTGTGGGGGTGCTTGGCAAAGGTCGAAGTACCTAAACCAAAGCAAGTAAAGATCGGACCTAAAACGTTCGATGCGATATTTGTCGGATATGCCCATAATAGTAGTGCATATTGTTTCCTAGTTCACAAATCAGATATTCCTGATATACATGTGGGAACAACCATAGAATCTCGAAATGCGATATTCTTTGAAAACGTATTCCCAAATAAAAAGGGAAACGTTGAAAGTGATAACAACGGAAGTTCAAACAAAAATGACGTTACCGAACTTAGTTGTTATAAAAGGACTATTGACGATCAAAGTGAAGAGCCACGTCGTAGCAAACGGGCTAGAGTTGAGAAATCGTTCGGGCCAGATTTCATGACTTTCATGTCGGAAATGGAACCAAGAACATTAAGTGAAGCTCTCTCTAGACCCGATGCTCCAATGTGGAAAGAAGCTGTCAATAGTGAAATTGAGTCTATCATGAATAATCATACTTGGGAATTAGTAGACCTTCCTTCTGGTAATAAACCATTAGGTTGTAAGTGGATACTAAAACGTAAGTATAAAGCTGATGGATCAATTGACAAGTATAAGGCCAGACTTGTAGCCAAGGGGTACAAGCAAGAGGAAGGCCTTAATTACTTCGATACATACTCACCGGTGACAAGGATTACGTCCATACGAGTGCTAATAGCCATTGCAGCACTGTATGACCTTGAAATACATCAAATGGATGTTAAGACTGCATTCTTAAATGGTGAGTTGGAAGAAGAAATTTATATGGAGCAACCCGAAGGGTTCGTAGCTCCTAGGAATGAGAAAAAGGTGTGTCGACTTGTTAAGTCGTTATACGGACTTAAGCAAGCGCCTAAACAATGGCACGAAAAATTTGACAAAGTAATGTTGTCAAACGAATTCAGAATAAATGAATGTGACAAATGCATTTATGTCAAAAACACACCTGAAGGCTATGTAATTGTCTGTCTATACGTAGACGACATGCTAATAATGGGCAGTAATCATGATGTAATCATGACTACAAAGAAAATGTTGACCAAAAATTTTGATATGAAAGATATGGGTCAAGCAGATGTTATATTGGGAATTAAAATTCTCAGGACATCAGAAGGGATAGTTTTAACACAATCCCATTATGTAGAATCTGTATTGAAAAAATTCAATGCGTACGATCTCTCTACAGTGAAAACACCTATGGATCTAAGTCAACACTTAGCAAAAAACCATGGTGAGACCATATCGCAGTTGGAATATTCTCGGATAATAGGCAGTTTGATGTATCTCACAAACTGCACACGTCCGGATATTGCCTGTACGGTCAACAAACTAAGTCGTTTTACGAGTAATCCAAACGACACCCATTGGAAAGCATTGATGCGAGTTCTCAGATATTTGAAATATACTATGAACTATGGATTACATTATGGAAAATATCCCGCTGTGTTGGAAGGATATTGTGATGCTAATTGGATATCAGATACAAAAGACTCCAAATCCACTAGTGGATATGTATTCACGATCGGTGGGGGAGCAGTATCTTGGAAATCCACTAAGCAGACTTGCATTGCTCGGTCAACTATAGAATCCGAGTTTATAGCACTAGACAAAGCAGCTGAGGAAGTTGAACGGCTGCGGAATTTCTTGGAAGATATTCCGAGCTGGATGAAACCTGTGCCTGCCGTACTAATCCACTGTGATAGTCAATCGGCGATTGGAAGGGCACAGAGTAATATGTATAATGGGAAGTCACGACATATACGTCGTAGACATAATACCATTAGGCAGTTGATCTCGAATGGAGTGATTGCAATCGACTATGTTAAGTCCAAAGATAATTTGACAGATCCTCTAACGAAGGGGTTGAGTCGAGATCAAGTATACTGCTCATCTAGAGGAATGAGATTAAAAATCTACAACTAAAAACGACTGTAGCGGTAACCCAACCTTGTTAACTGGAGATCCCAAGATCTTGGTTCAATGGGACAACGAAGTTACAGAAGTTGTGGTCCAGCACATTAGATAGTTTATCTCTATCCCAATCCTAGGATGAATTTGTGCTGTCCTACCTCATGTAGTGAGGTTAAGCTTATGCTTTTAGTGACTTCTATACCTGATAAGGTGGAGTATGGTAGGATACTCTTGATAGAAGTGTCACCTATGTGAGTGTGAAGACAGGCCGCTTCAATGAAACACTCATGAATCCAAGATGGTATCCATGGCCGAAACGGAACCAACCATGAGAACCTAAAGTAGGTGAGATAGATCTCTGTGTGGGTGTTATTGTCTAAGTATACACCAACATCTGAGCAGTTCAAGACATCACGTTCACTGCGCAGCCTAGTATACTCGATAGTATTTCACTACGGAAGGTTCAAAGCCACAAGTTACCTCTCCCGATGCAGTGACTTATCGATTGGACTCTTGTAAAATGTCAGCATGCATACACGCATTGCATTAATTTCCATTCATGTGGGGGATTGTTGGATATTGGGGCCTTAAATGGACCAAAACGATTTAGAGGAAGGAAGCCATCAATTGTTGAAAGTCGTAATTGACTTCAAAATTGAAATCTACGATTCGCGTAAATAGATTTAGACTATTAATTTGCTCAAAACCGATTAAGGGTGAATGAGAAATTAATGTTTAAAGTCAACCCAAAATAACATTTGTTATTCATTAATAAAGTGCATAGGAGAATAGTCCCACATCGGGAATTTTCGATGTGTATTCTCTACTTATTAATGAAGATGTGTTAATGGAGTTAACACAAAAAATAAAAGGACAGGTGACCCCTTAGCCCAGGGCGAGCAGGTGCTCGCACCTGTGAGCCCGCCACCCGCTACGTGCGCACGTGCACACGTGCGCAATGGGCGCTTTGTAGGCGTACTTTGCACTTCGCCAGGTGACATTGCAGTGCCTGCGTGGCACTCGGGTGATGTGTCAGGTTCTTACCTGACGTGGCAGCGCCTATGCGGCATCCTCGTGGGCAAAGGGAGATGACTGGACAGTTGACTTAGGGAATGGATGGCTACCGTTGATCAACGTTGATCAAATAGATATGATGGATCGCTTGTGATGCGATCTAGAGCGTTGGATCGCAAAGAGTAACGAACCGACGGCCTGGGATGAGGCTTGATCTGAAGCATCGAATCAATGGATCGCAAAGAGTATTACATTCTTTTGTTTGATATCCATTATTTTTTATAAGAAATGTAATTCATATTATTATAAAATGACAAAAATATCCTGCGACTTCTACCGACGGCCGTTGCACCTCTATCGGAGCTTGCGACGGTCGACGATCGATGACGACCAATGACGGTGGCGGGCGACTGGCGACGGCGGGTGACCGACGACGGCCGGCGACGACCGGTGACCGATGGCGGCGCCGAGCGATGGGCGGGGGGCGGCCGACGGGCGACGGCTGACTAATGATATATTCAACATTCAAATTTTGATTAAATAATGACCTCATAATGTAATCGAATTACATAATATTTACTTTGTAATCCAGATTACAAAATTTCATCACCTTTTATAATCGAGATTACATTACATTACATTACAGGTTTAAAGTTAAAATAAACAAAATAATCAACGTTATAATGTAATCCTGATTATATTACAAGACATATTATACCCTTTGGTAGCTTTAAATATTTTATCTTGAAAATACAGTGCTAATGTAACACCTAATACTGGAGCGTGTAAAAATTATAGAATAATTATTACAATATATAACACTTAATATAATACCATTAGAGTATTGCAACATCTATTTATTATCTTTTATACATTGTAATAATTATTAAATAATTACTACAACTATTTTCAAGTAATTAGCAACTACTCTACATATACTATAAGAGTAGTTACTAGATAACTATTATAATTGTTTTCAAATGATTTTAATTAATTTAAAATAATTTTAAAGAAGTTTAAATAATTTTGACAAATTGGTAAGAGTATTTGGATATAATACAATTATGTTTAACTCTAAATTTTAAAATCTGGAAACCTGAATTATAAACTCTGAACATTAAAATAGTTAATTTGTTCACATTATAGTAGTTTAAAATAATATCTACATGTTATAACAACTAACTAATAGCTTCTAATATACGTTATAATTAAATCTTAAATTTTAAAATCTCAAATTTTAAATCATAAAATCTAACATTATTATATCAAAATATTTTTTTATCAACTTAATCAAAATTATTTAAATGTTATCAGTATTATTTTAAATTAATTAAAATTATTTTAAAATATCTACGGTAACTATTTAGTAATTTTAAATATTGTAACAGCGGCCGGTAATAGCTACAATAACATTGTATAAGCATGAGACAGACTTTTGATTTTTTTTTTAGCGTCCGTTTAATTTACTTTTGATTTTTTTTTTTTATTTTAATAAAAATAAAAATAAAAAAATAAAAATAAATAAATAAAAATAGAAAAAATAGATTGCGCTACGCCTGGGCAACTCAAATCCGTCCCCTAGTGCCGACCCCGAGGGAGGTAAATTGCGCTACGCCTGGGCAACTCAAATCCTGTAGAAATTAGACGAGCAGGAGAGAGTGAGAAAGCCAGAGGTGCGAAGACGATGGCGGCTGTCGTCGGGGAGGTGGACGTGGTGGATTTCGAGCCCGACGAAGATGATCTCATGGACGAGGACGTTGGTGCTGCTGAGGCCGACCCCTCCCCTGCTCCCAAGCTCCGATCCACGGTCGCCGGGAGCGGCTCCTCTGGATTAGAACCCAGGAAAACCAAAGGTCGCGGTTTCCGCGAGGAAGCAGGTCCCAATCGCGGCATCCGTCTCTCCGCCAGGGATTTTGATTCCCTTGACTCCGATGGAGGCCCCGGGCCGCAGCGGTGTAAGTTGGGGAAACCCTAACCCTAACACCGCCTTCCTTCTTATTGTCTTTTGGATTTCTAGGGCTTCAGGTTTAGCATAACTTTCCATTTTGCATGTTTATCTTACTATTTTTCCATTTCCCAACGTCGTGGGTTATTTTTGTCTATAAAAAAAAAAGATCTTATTGAAATAAGAAGGAAAGATTGAGGGAAACTCCTCCAAGATATGTTAGATGATGTCGCTGATGCTCCTATTTCTTAAAGATTGAGGCCTAATGGCAGTTAGTACTAATGCAATTTCACTTCCTGTTTGGAGTATGGTGTTATGCATTTGATTGATTAGCTGCATTTTTATCTCGGCACTTAATTCTTTGAAATCTTTGTACACCGTGTTTGGATTTTGATGTTCTGGATTTAATTGGTTAACTGCATTATTAGCTCAACGCTCAATATTTTGAATTCCTTGTACAAGCCCATAAACGTGTCGTTCTCTGAGCATAATTAATGTCCATTGTGATTGCCTAAGTGAAAGATTTTTTATTACGGGCGTTATTATGAGGCTTGGTATAAATTGAAAGGAAAGATGGCTGAATTTAGTGCTGAAAAGGTCCCTACAACAGCCTTCACATGTGAATTCAACCCTGCACGCACGATTATGTTTTTTGTGTAACTTTGTATAGTTACATGTCTTCTGTAGTTTTATTTATATGCAGTTTCCTTAATTCAACTACAACAACAACAACCAAGCCTTTTCCCACTAGGTGGGGTCGGCTGTATGAATCCTTTTACACCATTGAGCTCTATCTCCTATTATATCATCATCTATATTTAAATATATTTTATCTTGTTTTATTGTTGCTAACCAAGTCTTTTTTGGTCTTCCTCTTCCTCGTTTGATATGCATGTTTATCATAGTTTCACATCACCTAACTGGAGCATTTATTGGTCGTCTAAGTACATGTCCATACCATCTTAAACGTGTCTCTCGGAGTTTGTCCTCAATAGATGCAACTCCGACTTTATCTCTAATGCTCTCATTTCTTATTTTGTCCATCTTCGTATGTCCACACATCCACCTTAACATCCTCATCTCTGCAACTCTCATCTTATGCTCATGTGTTCGAGTCATAGCCCAACATTCAGCTCTATATAACATAGCATGTCTAACAACGGTTTTATAGAACTTACCTTTAAGTTTAAGAGGTACTTTACGATCACATAAAACACCCGACGCTCCCCTCCATTTCACCCATCCTGCTTGTATTCTATGTAAAACGTCTCTCTCAATTCCTCCATCATTTTGTAAAAATGATCCTAAATATTTAAATCTCTCTCATATTTCCTATCTTAACAATTGTTTCATTACTTCTAATATTGCTAAATTTAAATTTCATATATTCTGTCTTTAATCTACTAAGCTTAAAACCTTTCCCTTCTAGTGTTTCTCTCCAAGATTCTAGCTTAGCATTTACTCCTTTACGTGTCTCATCTACCAAAATAATATCATCTGCAAACAACATGCACCACGGTACTGTGTCTTGAATGTGCGCAGTGAGTTCGTCCATAATTAGTGTAAAAAGATAGGGACTTAGGGCTGATCTTTGATGTAACCCTATCTTTATTGGAAATGCTTCAGTTACTCCGCCTAAAGTCTTTACTCTGGTCGTTACATCCTCATACATATCCTTAATTAGTTCAATATATTTTACGTTAACACCTCTCTTTTCTAAAATTCTCCATATAATTTCTTTGGGATTCTATCATAAGCTATTTCTAAGTCAATGTATACCATGTGTAGATCTTGTTTTTGCTCCCGATATTTTTCAATTAATTGTCTAAGGAGATGTATAACTTCTATTGTTGACCTTCCAGGCATGAACCCAAATTGATTTCCTGTCAGGTCTCCTTCCTTAATCTTTTTTCTATTATTTTTTTTCACAATTTCATAGTATGACTCATTAGTTTAATACCCCTATAGTTTGCACAATTTTGTATGTCTCCCTTGTTCTAATATAAGGGAACTAGAGTACTTATCCTCCATTGATCAGACATTCTTTTCTTTTTCAATATCATGTTAAATAATTTTGTAAGCTATTCAATACCTTGTTTCCCTAAGCACTTCCATACCTCTATTGGAATATCATCTGGTCCAACGGCTTTTCCATTGTACATCTCATTTAAAGTTTGTTTTACTTCTGAAGTTTAAATTCTACGATAAAAATTAAAATTTCTATGCTCATTTGACCTAATTAAATTACCTAAGTTAAGTTGGTCACCTAAACCTTCATTAAAAAGTTGATAAAAATACCTCTTCCACCGCTCTTTTATTTCTCCATCATTTACTAATATCCTATTACATTCATCTTTAATATATTTTATTTGGCTAAGATCTCTTGTTTTTTTTTCTCTCACTTTAGCTATTCTATAAATATCTCTTTCCTCTTCTTTTGTATCCAATTTTTGATATAACCGTTCAAAAGTTTCATTTTTTGCTTCACTCACTACTTTTTTAGTTTCTTTCTGGGCTATTGTATATTTTTTTAAGTTTTCCTCATTCTTACAAATATATAATTCCTTATAAGCTATTCGTTTTTCCTTCACTTTCTCTTGTACTTTCTCATTCCACCACCAAGATTCTTTACTTAGTGGTGCATGTCCCTTTGACTCACCAAGTACACTCTTAGTTACTATTTTCAACTTTGATACCATCTTATCCCATGTTGTATTAGAGTCATCGTATATTTCACCTAATGCTTGTACTTTTACCTTCTCCTTAAATATATTTTGTTTCCTATCCTTTAACTTTCACCACTTAATTGTAGGAATTGTATATATTTTCTTTCTATTGATACTATGTTTGAGGCGTATATCCAACACTACTACCCGGTAGTTAAGCTTTCTCCAGAGATGACTTTGTAATTTTTACAAATCTTTCTATCCTTCTTCCTAACCATAAGAAAGTCAATTTGCGATTTATTATTCCCACTTTTGAATGTGACTAAGTGTTCTTCTCATTTCTTAAAAAACGGATTAGCTAATATAAGGTCATATGCTATCGCAAAATTTAATATAGTTTTCCCTTCCTCATTCCTCTTTCCAAACTCATAACTCCCATGTACTCTCTCATATTTCTCATTTTTCACTCCGACATGCCCATTTAGATCACCTCCTATTAAAATCATTTCATTCGGTGGAATATTTTGTAATATTTCATCTAAATCCTCCCAAAACCTTGATTTGATAGCTTTATCTAATCCTACTTGTGGTGCATATACGCTAATTATGTTCATAGTTTCTATCGCCACTATTATCTTAAGGGCTATAATTCTATCCCCTTTTCTAACTACTCCTACAACTTCACCCTTTAACAAATTATCTACAATGATACCCACTCCATTTCTTGCTTTACTCTTTCCAGTGTACCATAACTTAAAATCCGAGTTCTCTATCATCTTTGCCTTCTCGCCTATCCATTTTGTCTCTTGTACACACAAAATACTAATTTTTCTCCTAATCATCATATCTACTACCTCTATTGATTTACCAGTGAGAGTTCTTATATTCCATGTTCCAAATATTAGATTATTAGTTTTCCTATCATATTTGTTCTTATCTAACCTATGGTGTGAGAACTTTTGCCTATTTAACACTACACCCAAGTTCTCATGGAGATGTAGCGGTCCTTTCTGAGACGTTACAGTCGGACCTGTAACGCGAACTCTTGTATATTTATCACTACACCCGAGTTCTGGAGATGTAGCGGTCCTTGCCGAGACGTTATAGTCGGACCCTGCAACGCGTTCCTTCCGGGGAGCAACCTAGCATTAGCACAATAGTGTAATGGATTCATTAATTGAATATTTGCCATAGTTTGACACTGGCTGGCAACCTAACGCAACTCTCCTCTTTTATCCGGGCTTGGGACCGGCCATGACCGGTCATCATGGGTGGAGTTTGCAGTTTCCTTAATTATGGCATAATATTTTGAGTTAATCAAGAAAACTATTAGAAGAGATGTTCGTCTAATTATTTTTTCAACAAACCAGAAGAGTGTTATTAATAAGTGAGGAAAACATAGAAAATTTAGCATAAAATTCTTTGTGCTAATCTAGGATTTCAGTTATTGACTGGACTTGGACTGAGGACAAACTCGAATGTAATACATAACTTATAATTTGTGAAAAGTGATGGTATTCCTTTTTGACAACCTTGTTTTTTATCCGTTGAAGAACTTGTCAAGTTTATACTAAACAAGAAATTCATCTTTCTTAGAGTAGTAAATTTCGAACCGAGTTGAACATTTGATGTTATTTGTAAGAATATTTATAACTTGAAGTATGAACTAATTGCTAATTGTGTAGGTTATTTGTTTCTGTGATAGTGTCCTTGTGATTTTTTATTCCTTGTACATTTTGCTGCTAGTTCCAGAAGGCTACTGTTTTATGTTGCATTTGCTCCATTTTTGTGATGAATCTAACTTTTGCTGAATGGTGCCATTCATTGCTGGGATTGTATATGACAAGTGCAAATTTCATATTACAGCTATTGAGGGATGGATTGTGCTGGTAACTGGAATTCATGAAGAAGCACAGGAAGATGATCTGCACAATGCCTTTCGTGAATTTGGCCAAGTAAAAAATTTGCATTTAAATCTTGATCGTCGCACTGGTTTTGTTAAGGTAGGTATAATAATTTCTATAAACTCAGTCAAACAATCATCTTCAAACATTTTTATCCTTGTTAAAATTATCATGGATTGTTTTAGAATGATATTTGAACACAAAAGTAGTGTACAGAAAACTTTAAGCATTGTCAATTCTCAATACATATTATTATGGACAATTGTATTTCTGTAAACCTGGAATTTTACTGGTATGGAGATTGTCCTTGGATATGATAGTTTTTATATCAGTAATATTTTTTGAATTGAAGGGGAGGCAGTAATTTCCTTGTATTTTTAATAGGATGATTACTAGTAGAATTCTTAAAAATATGAAAGGCTAATGGAAAAAGACATTCAGATCAACTAATGGTGTTATTTGACTTGAGATTGTCAGCCATCCCTTTGGCAATGATTCTGGTGTCAACTGTCAGTCACACCCCCATGGATGAGTTTATTGTCAATCCTGAAGTCAATAGCATATATTGCCTTATTCTGTGATTGATGTTTTCTTTTATTAACTTAAAGACGAGATGTGTGTGGTTGTGGTTATTTGCACCGATAGGTTGTTACATAATGATTTGTTGGACAGGAAACACTAGGTTCTTGTTGGCTTGTTAGGTACTTCATAGATGTTATCTAGAATTGTTTCTGCTAAAAGTACATCTTGTGAAGTTGTTTTAAATATTTTCTGAGAATAACATCTTGAGGAAGTAGACCAATTTAAAGCAAGTTCTTCGTTTAAATATGATTAGATTAATGAAATATGCATGCCATTTTCATTTTTTTTGCCATTAAAGTTTTGAAATGCACATTTTTCTTCTTTAGGGTTACGCTCTGATTGAATATGAGAACTTTGATGAAGCCCAAGCTGCAATTACAACACTGAATGGAACTGAGCTCCTTACACAAACAATTTTTGTCGATTGGGCCTTCAGCAAAGGTCCTATGAAGCGTAGAAACACAAGGAGAAGGTAATGCCATATTAAACTATTTCTTTTTACTTATTTGGATAGCATACTAATTGTTCTTAGGAATCCTGATATGAATTTAGATTGATTTCATCTATATGTTTCAATGTTAAATATATTTTGGCCTTTTTTTTGTTTGATCTTTTTGCTTGTACATTTTGCAGCTTGATTTTGTCTTCTACATCACTGGAGCCAATGCCTCGTTGATATTATTATTAATACTACTGAATAGATTCCATGCTTCTCCCTTCCTTGAGTTTCCATTTTTTTAATAAAAATATTTTATAAAAATGCAGCAGCCTTTTCACTTTCCAATTGCTTTGTCTACTCTAAAAGATGAAGCCCTCTTTGATCGATTTGACTTCCTTTATCTTCAATCTTACTATGTAAATCCTACATCATCTATGTGACTGTGACTTAGCATGCCTTGAGCAAGTCAATGAAGTTGAGAATATTTTTATCTAGGACAGAGTTCCTAACGACATAGTGCAAGTTTACCCTACACGACATTACTTTCTTGCCTTCTCTGTTTCCTCAACAATGAAGCTGCTGATGTTTCACTTACATCTTCCTCATTTTGGCTCAAGATCAGCATCTTCTACATTCATGCCTTCCCTTTTGCCCTGACAGTGCCTTTCCATTCCTCTTCCACCTTTAACTGTCTTCTATGCAATGCCCTCAAGTTTAACTTTGGCTTCAATATGCCTGTGCCTGAGCACATTGACAACCAACTTCACCATGATAAGCTTGATTGTAAGGCGTGGGCTAGTAATGTGCAGGCTAAAGTCCATGACTGTCTTTGGTAAGCCTTGGCTCGTGGTGCACCTGCCCCAAAGTCAGGGTCTAAGTTTGAACAAAACAACGGAATGGATGGATATATAGATTCATCCTTCCTTCAATCTATCCATATAAATAAACAGAGCCTTAGCTAGACTTCAGAAGAGCAAGAAGGATTGTCATGTACTTTCATTAATCTTAAATACATGATTGATTTCTTGGGAAGCATTGATTCAGTCTTTTCTAATACCAATCCAACTTGCACAATTTTTATTAGTATCAATTGATTTTAATAAATTACTTGGGTTAATAATTACTTCAATAAATTATTATAACTACAGAAAATAAACAATTTTAAGGATATATCAGTATTGTTTAAACTACTGTTATGTATATTTCTGAGTTAACTTCAGAATTGCTCTCTAAATACTGGATTTGATTAAACCATTATTTCTTTATTTTTGTGCATTTTTTATTTTGTAACCATTGCGGATTTAAGGAGCATTGGTTTCTAGTTGTTTCTGGATTGATTCAATCACTTTCTGGAGAAATTGGTGTCTCTGTAGTAACCATAACCACATCTCCATAATAGTTTCATCTTCTTCACCAATCGCGTAAAGTGTGCGATCTACTCATACCCATACAACTTAAACCAGTCACCAATTGGAATGCCTCCTCCCTTGCTCCGTTCAGCCAGCCATTCTTTATTCCCTCTGATGTGGATGCAGTTTCCTCAAGCCCCCTCAGTGGTATGTTTTCTTAATTGGGTCTTCCTTCCAAACCTCATGTGTGGCTGACTCTTTGCCTCCATTCACCAACTAATAAGATTGTGTCACTCCTTAGCCCCAAGTTGCCACTAAATTTTCCCATGTTATCCTGCTTAGCCTTGGTCGCCACTCATTCATTGCTGGGAGAGGGGACACAAAGCCTTCGTTCCCCCTTGAGGCAATTTCGAAGAAGATGTTATACCTGTTTTTATTTTATTTTATTTTATTTTATTTTCCAATGCATATGAATTAATTTCAAATGTAGAAACCTGTTTACAAAATTGGAAAGTGATTAATAAAATTACAGATATTTTCTTTTCAATAGTATTTTTTATGAATTGGCAATTAGTTTTTTTTATTGATTCAAATGAGCTGTCCTTGTATCTATTTTCCTTTTGTATTTTTAATATGAATTAATTTCAAACGTGTAAATCTCTTTAGCAAGCTAGATGGAAGTGATTAATAGAAAATTTTATAACTGTTTTCTTTTCAGTTATATTGTATGAATTACCAAATATGTTTATTCAATTACATTTTATCTTTCATGTGATTAATATAATTTCTGATTTTGGTGGATTTTTTAGATTTTTTTTTTACTTGATACTACACAAATTCGAACATATTAAACATACATGATCTACCATAACGAATTAACAATAGATTGATATTTTATTGTAATTTTTTTTATGGTAGATCATGTATATTTCAAATTTGTGCATACACAGATTAGAATTGAATTTTGTTTCTATTATTTATTTGTTTAAACGATCTCTTTGAATACCCTATGGTGCTGTGCTTTAGAAAATTTGGCCATCCTAATGTCATGTGTTGTAAATGCTGAGGTTACAGTTTGTATTTCGAAGCTGTAGAATTCAATGGGCCCTTCACAAAATCACCAGCATTTCCATGTGTTTAGAAACCCCTCTTAAATAATTGCAGCTCTATCTTAGAATTGTGTTTCACACTACAGATCCCCACGAGCTCATCGTTCAAGGAGTCCTCCGAGGAGGAGATACTAAAATCTGCTTTGCTTGACAAGCTGTGATTTGGGATGTTGTCCTTCCATTATGTCAGTCTATTTGAATTTGATGCGGAAGCACACTACTGGAGATGCTGTAAGATTTAACTATGAGAATGTATGAGTATTCTTGCCTATATTTCCTGTTTAATGCTACGTTGTCTGCTTTAGATATTCCCTGCAAACAACCGAATGATGTTAACTGTGTGGCAAGGTTGTTCTAATACATAGTTGCTATGGTTAGTTTTAGCATTTTCATTGATCTCTGTTGACTATTGCCATGCACAATGTCGTGATAGTTTTAACCAATGATATATTTAGTTCCTGGTTAGCAGAACTATCCCAACCTTTTTGATTTACAGATACATTGGAATGAACGTCTACTATGGCATTTGCCGCTTCCTGTCACAGGTGATTAGAATGGACTCGGAAATTGCTCTTTGATCAATGTAAGTCCGTGTGTCTTTCACCGACAGGAAAAAATATATTGAAAAATACTCCAATAACTCTGGGAACTCTAGCAATCCACCAATTGGTACATTTATAGGAATGGGTAAGGATTGATTCTGACAAATCTTCTCCCGTAGTGATGTGTTTGATTTATTTGATTTGCTTCTCTAGTTTTGAGGCAGTCGTGTGAAGCGTACGGGGGAATGACTTTTTTCAAGGAAAAAAAAATGAGAGGGGCTGATCAATCACAAATATGATAAAAAACTATTGTTTCGGTCATATTTCAATTACCAGAATTGAATATTCTTTAGGAAAAGGGAATAACGTTGAATGGATGAGGGGGAAGATTAAAATAATATAGGGTTCTTATTTTTATGTTGTTTATTTGAAAATAGAAGGAAATAAAAAATAATAAGATTATCCATTTATTACATATATAAATTTTATATATAGCGGACTTTCACTTGCAGAATTCTAGTGACTTTCACTGGTAGATTTGTCCGGATTCGATTTGGGGTGTCTGAAATTAATCTAGGTGCCGGGATGCCTTTCCATATTTTTATTTATTTTTTTATTTTATTTAAAAATATATTATATGTATTTAAGGTTTAAATAATTTAGGAGTTGAGTTATAACATGTTTTAGTCAATAAGATTTATTCTTAGGGTTAAGATTTTTATTTTAAATTATAGTATTTTAAATTAAAAATTTTAAATGTTCATGGGTATATTTTATGTATTTAGGATTTAAATTTTAAAATTTAAGAGCTATATTATAATGAGTTGAAGATAATAATTTTTTTTTAAGGTTCAAGTTTTCCTTTTGAATTATAATGTTTAAGTTAAATAATTTTAGGTATTCATGGATATAATATATATATTTTTATATTGCAGAAGTATGATTTAAGTTTTTTTTTTTTTTTAAAAATAAAAAAAAACAAAGAATCGAGACGCTTGGAGTAGGCGTTTCGACCAAAATCTAAAAAAAATAAATTTAAAAAAAAAACGATTCCAGACGCTGGGATCAACTCTAAGCGCCTCAACAAATTTATTACGGACTACCACTGCTTTTCACTCCGAACGACACTGGAACAGAAGGAACAACGCGCACTAGAAAATTCTACGGGGCTTTTCCATGGCATTCACGTTGTCGAAATATTCCATAACGTTATCATGCTCAAGTTAGATGTTTCTCCTCTTCAGAGTTTTATCTGTTCTCTTTAATTATACATGGTTGACAGCAACGGCTTCTAAACTGACCTAGAAGTTGAACGAGCCAAACGAGGAACAAAGGATCTAGTTATATGGAGAAAATATTTTATTTAATTATGCACGATCAAACTAGTACAAACTTGATTATTTGATAGAGGCAAAGGATCGAGTTGGTTTTTTCCTCAGGTTTCTTAGCTGAAATCCTAGGCAAAGCTTTATTGGCCTGTAGCTATTGACTCGTTCGTTGCCCAACTGGAACTGTTGTTCCCTCTCGGACCTAGGTGCGAAGATGGACGTATTGTTGGATAAAAATAATTTGTTGGTGGAGATTGTCGAACTTAGCTGAATTTAAAATTATAAAAATCTAAATTTAACTTACAATTGAGATGATCTAAGTGGATAATCTCAGACTGTCAGCAGGGGTTGATTTCTGCTATGTGCCAAAGAGCGACTGATCAGACTCAGTCGACGAGCGGACAAATTTGCTGAGCAGCAGGTCTGTATTTCTGAGCTGAGCTGTCAAGAGACAGGCAGGCCGATCGGACAGATCAGCAGTCAAGCTGAGCGCGGACAAACCGGTTTAAGCAGGCAGACAGGTTGGGCGAACAGAAAGGCCGACCACCCGGATGAAGAGATCAACTGGGAAAAACTAACCGAGACCTGCGACCCCCCACCTCCGGCTGTGCTTTGAGGCTTACTCGGGTTATATGTTTCCCAGGATACAACGGTTTGATTGTGAACCCCATCAAACACTAGTGGTCACGACGAACTGAGTGCCACCCGAGTAAAACGTTGATTATTCCACTTGAGCAAATTTTGCCCTGACTAATCCAACATTCAACACGCACAAGTCATGTCCGTACACAAGTCAACATAGTTCAGTGCAATTCGGGTCCTAGATTTACACCTCCTACGCACCCAACCATGAAAAAGAGTCTCTTCTCATATATTTGTTCACATATTCAATGCATATGAATCAATATAAATCAACTATTATATCATGAAACTCCTCAATGTCGAATTAAAGTCCCATTCCTAATAAAGTCTTTTTCCTCTTCCACCTCCCATTCACTTATATTCAACACGTATCAAATCCTCTATTGAACTTGAGTCGCCTCGCCTCCTCCAGAGAAATGCGATACGAGTTCATAAGGACCTCAATCGGCATTCCGCGAAGCATTGAGGGCCTGAGGCCTCCCTACCACTTGGCTCACCATGGCATTGTCGTTGGTCTTGAATGATATCCATTCGAACCGCTCGCTCCGGGCTTGCAGAGTCACAGTGAAATGTTGAGGGACGACCAATAGTTGAGCTTGTCGGAGGTCACCGTCAAAGACGTTGCGTCCTCAGTGTCCGACCACTTGCACTCGGCAACTTCCCCTCAACGCGTACAGTGTGCTATGAGCATTCATGTTCCATAGCGGAGCAACAAGAGAAGAGCTCTCTGTTCTTCAAGGAGCAACAGCTTGCTGTTCCATCAACCTTGATGGATGCACCGCCTGAAGTCCTCTCTCGACGTGGACAATTTTGCGTCTCTTGTCGTCCGGATTCTGAATCTTCTTCACTACCTCCCTGTCCACGCCCAACGCATCCGCGAGAAAGTCAACATCGAAGCCGCTGAGGAGATTGAGTCCCTTGCGCTCTTCTGCTCTCTCCATCTGTGCACCTTGCTCTGCTCGTCTTTCCCTCCTCGCCAACAGGAACTCCTCCTTTAAGTTGGCATTTTTTCGATTAATTGAATCGATGATAATAAATAAAATAAGTTGTTAATTGAAGTGATGAATGATTATAATTACGCACCCTGCGGAGGTTATCCGATCGGTTGGCACCGCTGCTCACGTCAGAGATGGTAATGGCGACGAGGGGAACCTCGCCGTTGTTGTAGCACCAGTGTGCAACTCCGGCCAGCACCGCGATGACGTCACCCTAGAGGAACTGTTAGATGCGCGCCCACTGAAACGTCTCCGGGCAAGGCAACCAGGGATCACCATCCCACCGACAGCCCTTCCTGTGTATTTATTTTGGAAATGAAAGCTAGTTAATTGACTGAAAGGATCGATGCACGAGCGAGCAGAAGAATTGATACGTAACCGATGATCGATCAGATGGAATTGACCTTGGACGATGTAGATGAGTTTGGGGGCGTTGGAGATGAGCTGCCGCGCGGCTGGATGGTGGGTAATGAGGTCGATCACTTTTTTTTTTAAAACATTTTGTAATGAATTTGATGATGAAATTAAAAAAAAAAATAAATCAACACAACATCAGGACGAATTCTACCACGAAATTATTTTCATCGCTAAAACATCCACATCATATACTCTAAATATATATTTTACTTTAAATTTTACATTTTACATACAAAAAATCCCTTGTATCAGATACCCTATTAGTTCCCTAAATTTAGATTCCATAAACAGTAACTCCCTAAATTTAGGGAATGAAAATGCTACCCTAAATATTAAATGAATAATAAAAAAGTATAGAGGAGAGAGAAATAATAATAAATAAATAAAGATATGGTAAGTTATAGAGTAGCTGGTGTATCATGCATTGAAAAGAGATTCTCTAAATTTAATAAAGTTGATGATTTACCTTAAATTTTAGATATATTGATAGGGAAACTGAACATCCAAAATTGTATTTATTACACAATTTCATAATCTCAAATCTACGATGAAAATATATTTTCATCGCAAATTTGCGACGAAAAACATATTCGTCGCAGAAGGACGACAAATCCAAATTCGTCGCAAAACTACAACAAATTAGGGTTCGTTGCATATTCGCAAAATCTGTAACAAATTATTTTTTCATCAAAATCATTACAAAATTGCGAAGCAAAACTATCTAAAATTTACAACAAAAGCTTGTTTTGCAACAAATAACTTATTCGTCATAAATTTATGACGAATCCAAATTACTCACCTTGTGGGGCCAGATCCAGCCGATGACGAAGTTCTAGGTTGAGGAAACTAGGACTAGAAGGAGAGGGGAGGGGAAAGGAGATGGGAGGAAGCTTACCACCACACCATCGCCGTTAAACTCTCGTCGTCGCTTGAGGAGGTAAGTAGGGTCAAGAAGTGTGTGTGTGTGTGGGGGGGGGTATCGGGGTAGATTTTGTGATCGAGTAGATTCCCATATGGTGTTAAGTTAGAGTTTTTGGCAACAAAGTTTAATTCGTCACCAAATTCATCCCTAAATTAGGGTTTTGGTGATGAAAATCCTGTTCACCAAATTTGGTGACAAAAGTCATTTCTGTCACCAAAATTGGTGTTGAATATAGTTTTCGTCGGCAATTTGGTGATGAATATCCTATTCATCGCCAATTTTGGTGACAAAACCTAGGTTTGTCGCCAAATTTGACGATCCAACCATATTTCCTAGCTAAATTTGGCGACAAACTTGGGTTTCATCATCAAACTTGGCAATGAATAGGATATTCATCACCAATTAATTTTGGTGATGAAACAATTGGTGACGAAACACATTTTCATTGCCAAATTAGCGACGAAAATCATATTCGTCACCAAATTGATGAAGAAAATCTTGTTTGTTGCCATATTTGGCAAGGAAACCTAGTTGGATCACCAATTTTGACAACGAAAGCCATTTTCTAACCAAAATTGGCAACGAATATTGATTTTGTCACTAAATTAGCAATGAATATCGATTTTGTCGCCAATTTTGGTGACTAAACCCAGGTTTGTCGCCAATTCAAGTTCGTCGCCAAATTTGGCTACGAAATCTTGTTGGATCGCCAAATTTAGAGATGAAAATAGTTTTCATCGCCAATTTGGCCATCCCGATACCTAAATTTGGTGATGAGTTCATATTTTGTAGCTGATCCTGTCTGAAGGCGGTGGAGATGGCACATTGGACAGATGACTTTGGTGTTAATTGGGAGAGACTTTGGGAGGGAGAAGAGATGACACATATCACTTCTTTTTACTCCTTTCTGCACACACTTGAAAGAGCAGATGAAACGTTAGAATGAGAACCAGGGAGGGGATCCTTGGCATAGGTGTTTCGATACTCAAGTCAGTACTGTATCGAGGCGAAAAGTGGAGAAGATGAAGATGCACTAAAGATGCATATATTTTGGTGCACGCATAGTGAACACATACACGACCAACGGGCAACGGAGAGGCGCCCTTTTTATACCGACCCTCAAAATCTTCATAATCATAAGGTGTCAAAGAATATTTGGTATCAGAATATGTCCAATAATAGAATATGTACGGTCATCTTTCGAGGAAGGTTCCGTTATATGAATTTGAATAATCTTTTGTAACCTCTATATTAATGAGACAGCTGAGAAATGAGGCCGTTGAGAATGCTTGATATCAGAATATGCTAAGTAATGTCAGACAATAGAAGTTGTACAAACCCTCTCAGAGGAAGGTTATGTTTCTTGTATATGTCTTGGTGGCGGAATATTCCCTGACGAGTAACTGCTATTCTCTGATAGGTTATTGTGATTCTCTAATAATATTGTCCCCTGTATGCAGTCTGCCCGATCTAGTAGCTGACTAACTGTATAATGGGAGACTGATAATTAAAGTGAGGAACTAAGCCTTATAGGTTCGACTAACCCTATGACCGACCGATAGTATGCTAAATACCTTGGTGTTGAGAGGTGGAGAACTATGCCCTATAAGTCTGACCAGCTATATGCTGGGCATTGTAGTGTAACGGTGAGAAGCTGGATCCCATATGCCCGACCGACACTATGGCCGTCTGGGTTTATTTTGTATATCTTGGCACTGAGAGGTATGTATATCTTGACACTAAGGATGTGTCAGACATCTTGTATGCGTAGTGGAATAGAGTGATAAGTCCTAAATTATTACATTATATGCACCACATACATACAAGGAAATAACATGCCAACACTGATCGCCTAATTAGACTTTTACGGAAAGTAAACTCACGTCAGTACTTTGGTCGACCTATATTGAGAGACTTGTGCTCATAGAATGTGGGGGCTAAACCCAGTAAATCTGACTGGCTTTTGGGTTGACCGACTATATACTAAGTGCCTTGATACTAAGAATTAGAGCGATAAGTTCTCTAAGTCTGTCAGACTCTAGGGCCGACCAACCGTATGATGAGGGACTCGTGCTCAAAGAATGGGAAGTGATGAGCTGAGCCCCAGTGAGAATTGTTGGTGCGGTTTACACTAATGGTCCAACTCAGATTTTGATGAATAACAAATAAGTTAAGTTAGGTTTTGTTGTGATCTAACCACTTGATTAAGTGTGCAGGAAATCTAGCTAGGTCAATAGGCCGATCGGATAGCTGGTACGAAATCTAGCTAGGTCAACGGGTCGATCGGATAGTTGATACGAAATCCAGCTAGGTCGACGGACCGACTGGATAGCTGGTATCAAATCCAGCTAGGTCGGCGGGACGACCGGATAGCTGGTACGAAGTCCAGCTAGGTCAACGGGCCGACCAGATAGTTGACACGAAGTCCAGATATGTCGACGGGATGACTGGATGTTTGACAAACTGGTAAGTTAAGGTAAGTCACTGGAGGAGAGTGACCAAGTGAGGGCGCGTCACGGTTGAAGGAACAGTAGGTGTCAGTCCAGTTTAGGTCCATTTGGGATCCCTAAGATGAGACCTTGACTAGTTCCTAGTCCTAGAAGGACAGGAACTAATTATTACTCTGTATTATTATTAAATTGTCCTAATACTTGTTTTGTAGGGTATTTTTGGACTAACGTTGTTTTGCAGGGCAAAAAGAACAAAATTGCCTTTGGATGAATAGTGTCCAAAGGCGCCTTTACTGCTTGAAGGAGTCTTCATACTGTTCATAGAAGGCGCCTTCCATGGATATGGAAGGTGCCTTCCACAGGGCAAGCTTTTGGCGTCGCAGCGGATAAGTGTCGGGTTGTTCGGGATCAAAATTGCCTCATTGGAGCCGTCTTCCATGCCTTTTATAAGACTCTCTCGAGAAGGCATTGAATAACAACTCACATACAAGCTTCTACGCATTCGATTGAGGTTCCGACTGCTCCAGCGTACTGCTGTGACTCTGCTACGACGCTGTTGCGCCCGACTACTGCTGAGGAATCGACCGACACCGAGCCTAAGTTGACAATCTTCAAATGTGTTGGGTAACGAGCTGTAATTTGTGGTGGAACTGACCGACATCGAGCCTAAGCTGACAATCTTTAAAGGTATTGGGTAACGAGCTGTAATTTGTGTATTTAAGTATTTGCAATAGGATAAGTGCAGGGTGTTGCACTTGTTCCATCTTTTTGTAGTTGATTCCCTTTTTCGAAAGTACCGGAAAAGGTATTTTAGTGGATTGTCCATCAATAGGTCCACGGGACTTGGATTTTGGAGTTGGAGTCGCCAAAGGCTCCGAACCAAGTAAAACCGAACGCGTGTTTATTTACTTGCTTTTCTATTTCCATCTTTTCTCGTAGTTTTCCGCTGCTACTGAGTTCTTAAAAATGAAAAAGGCCAGTTTTTCAAACATCACGTGATTCACCCCCCTTCTCATATGCAACTCAATCTAACAAGTAGTATCAGAGCTGATTTTGCTCTGATTTGGTGCAACCACCAATCAAGTAAGGGGAATTGCAGTTTTTTTTTGTTCTATCTGAATTGATAAAACCTTATTCAAAAAATTATTTTCGTTCGATTTTAATTTTGGTGCAACATCTCTCAAATTTTTATACATTTTTTTACATCTCAAACATTGCTAATCCAAGACAAAGTCTTGGTACCTCGTTTTATTTTTTTCTTTCTACAGCTGTAAATGTCACAACTTGAAGGGTACAACACCGTTCGTCCTCCCCTATTCAACGGTGATGACTTCCCTTACTGGAAGAAGCGGATGGAGATGTACCTGAAGACCGACTTTGACCTGTGGTTTAGCATCACCAGAGGCTACAAAACTCCCGTCGACAACGCTGGAATTCCAATGGACCCGGAACATTGGAATCCAGAAATGAAGAAAGAGGCACAGATCGACTTCAAAGTTCTCAACACAATTCAATGCGGGCTAACAAAAGAAGAGCTGAACCGCGTCGGCCCATGCGAAAATGCAAAGGAACTTTGGGATATGCTCATAGAACTACACGAGGGAACCAACGCCGCTAAAGTAACAAAGAGAGATTTATTTTTAAATAAATTATCTAATGTCAAAATACAGGAAGGTGAGACTGTCAATCAACTTCACGCAAGGACAAAGGACATCCTCAATAGACTCCACACAATCGACCACCAATTAGAGAACCGGGATCTGATAAGGTATGCCTTAAACACATTTCCTCAAAATTCACTATGGGCATCTATTGTGGACACCTATAAGATTTCGAGAAACTTGTCAAAATTAAAACTAGATGAATTATTCTGTGAACTAGAACTGTATGAATAGACTAACACCAAATCTGAGAAAGGTCTTGATCTTATTGCAGGGTCGTCAAAAGACAAGTCAAAATCCAAACTAGAACAGGAAGTCAAGTATGACCCAGACTTAGATGATGAAGAACACCTGGTGAACCTGGTAAGAAAAATGTTCACCAGGAGAAAGAAGTACTTCACCAACAAGTATTTGCAGAAGATCAACTCCACCTCCAACTCTAACAGCAGGAATGTGACCTATTTTGGATGCAACAAGAAGGGGCACTACAAGACTAACTGCCTGAATATGAAAAATAAGAAGGCCCTTAAAGCGACATGGACTGAATCGTCCGGGGAAGATTCAGACAGCGAAGAACCGAAGCACTCCAACTACCTCGCACTGATGGCGTACAAACCAGAATCGGAAGACGGGTCCGAACCCGAATCAAGCCATGAGTCCGCACTCATTTCTGAAGGTTCCGATGAGGTATATTTTAGTTTAAATAAAAAGTTCTTTAAAATCATTGCATGCTTAAATAGGAAATTAACTACTTATGAAAATCAAATAAACGAACTAACAAAAGAAAATGATAAAATTAATAAACAATTAAAACTGAACTCAACAACTGAACCAATTCAAACTGAAATTTCAACTCAAGTTGTAAAACTTGAGGAGGATAATTTCAAATTGAAAAATGAAATAGTTAAACTAAAGGAATTACTTGAAAAATTCACAACTAGATCCAAGTATCTTAACATGATACTAGGATCACAAAGAGCTATGTACAACAAGTCCGGACTCGGATATAAGCCCAACTCAACCAATAAATCATTTATATTTTTAGTTAACCAAAATAAAAATCAAAGTAAACCTTGGGTTCTGAAAGCATGTCTAACTACGCAAGTAGGACTCAATCAATATTACATACCTAAAGATAAAATTTATTATATAAATAAATAAAAATCAAAAGACTCTCCCTTAACCTCTAAAGTTAAATCTTCAAAAATGAATACAAAACAAAAGAAAAATCCTAAGTTATTTAAACCTATCTTAAATAAAAATAATATAAACAAAAACTATAACCAAGTATACTACAACTATAAAACTAATCGACGTAAATCCAAAACTTAACCCAAAAGATTCAATAATTCAGGGGGAGACTCCAAATTAGTCGGCACCTCCAAAATAATAACTTACTCGGCAGGGTAATTAGGACTAGCTAAAACAGGGACAACAGTTTAACTTAACAAAAGTACTGGTGAAGTTTTGAATGATAGTAGGTTAGGGAAACTATATCTATACATGTCTAGGAAGATATGGCTTCGACCTGGTGCATTTGACTTAGTGGAACTAATTGAAGCTATCCCTTATGGATCCTAATTAGTTAGACCAATGTTTTATATTAAGTTCAGTAGATAAGACTATTTAAAAAACTTCGAAGGTATGGTTACTCTAATAATGTACAAGTGACTCACCATATCCCAGAAGTTTATCCAAAGAATGCCTATTTGTTGAGCCCAAAGTTAAATTTGAATCTAACATAAAGTTAAACTCAACCCTAAAATTGAACTTAATTCATCTTACAAAATCATAGGATTCCCTGATTGAAAATATAGATAGGGTGAGATGATTAACGAACTTAAAACTGAAAATCAAAATGATAATTTATCAATTAAAAATAAACCTTAGATTAAAATTAAAAATTAAACTTAAATTCAAATTAAACATTAAACTTAAACTAAAAATTAAAAATTAAACTTAAAAATAAAACTAAAAATTAAAAATTAAAAATTAAAAATTAAACTTAAAATTAAAACTAAAAATTTAAAATTAGACTAAAAATTAAAAATTAAACTTAAACTAAAGTTAAAATTAAAACTAAAAATTAAAAATTAAACTTAAACTAAAAATTAAATTTTAACATTAAACTTAAACTAAAAATTTAAAATTTAAAATTAAACTTAAAATTAAAACTAAAAATTTAAAATTAAACTTAAAACTAAAAATTAAAAATTAAACTTAAAATTAAAACTAAAAATTAAAACTAAAAATTTAAAATTTAACTTAAAACTAAAAATTAAATTTAAACTAAAAATTTAAAATAAAAAAAAAAAATCCTAAAGGCGCCTCCGACACCATCAGAGGCGCCCTCAGGAGAGGCGGGAAAATACCCGCCTAAGCGAAGGAAGACACCTTCAGCCGCTTGAAGGCACCCTCCATAATCGATGGAAGGCGCCTTTCATGAAACTGGAAGGTGCCTTCGACCTGACATTTTTCAGTGAATAGAATGAAGTTCTGTTCGTGAATTCAATCACAACAAGGTGCCTTCTAGCCCGGATTTCTCAACTCTTTCGTTCCCAAAACCTTAAAGATGCCTCCTAGGTATATCTTACTTCAATATATCTCTTCAATCCTTAGTTTGTATGTTTTTTTCATTTATGCTTATATATGTGTCTAAAATTAGGAAAAGACAACATGTTACCCCTAGGCCTAGGAATACTCCATCTACTAATGACAGATTTCCTACTAAGCAGCTTAGGTCATCCTTTTTATAGCATACATATGTTCCTTTAAAATCTAGGTACTTGAATAGGACCTTTTTACACACTATTGCACCCCTATCACACAGGTCATTAAGTATTACCAGTTAGATAAACTAGTTTACTGCAGTCATGCAGTAAATCTCGATTTGTGTGCTCAGTTCTATAATAACTTAGAAAAAATAGATGACCTGAAGTACTCCACCAGAGTTGGTGGAAAACATGTTCACTTTTCCCTTACCTTATTATATGATAGTTTAGGACTTAGGAGGTTAGCATGTCTATTTTTGTGTTACCCTAGTAGGGATTTGCCTTTTGGCAAGCCCTAGTCTCATATTACATTAGATACTATCTATAAGTATTTTTTTTTGGAGGAGAGACTACCTACAGTGACTGACTTTAGGTCACTCTCCCTTAGTGTATATGATGAGTTTGGTTAGCGTCGGCTAGCCCTAGTGCAGATAGACATTACTGCTCAGGGGGTTCTAGCCTGAAAAGGTGGGCCGCAGTCAGCCATACCAGTCGAGGCTGAGGATGACTTTCCTATTCCAGTCGAGGGAAAAGAGTGGCCAGAGTTTACAGTTGAGGAGATATTTAGGTATGCTCTGACTTCGATCCAACCTTCAAACTCGACTCAACCCTCGACTTCTCTATCCATTGAGGATCCACTTGCTTGACTTGAGAAGTCCCCTGCACAGCTTTGAAAGTCAGTCTCGGATGGATTCAACACACTCCTGGAGGAGATGACCACTGGATTTACTTCCCTCCAAGATGACATGACCACCAAATTCGAGCAAATTTTTCAGGCTCTGTGCGCTGCTGAGCGACCCTTACCACCACCTGCTGATGATGATCAGATTTGATCATGTTACATATGATAGATCGAAAACTTGCGATAGAGGGGGGGGGGTGAATATCACTTTTTAAAACTATTCTTTTCGTATTTTAAAACTCAAAGTTAAGCAGCGGAAATTAGACAAAGAGACACGTTCTTTTACTTCGTTCGGAGCCTAGCTCGACTCCTACTCGAAGGCCCGCGGTCCTTGACCGCACCGATGGGCAAATCACTATAACTCTTCTCTCTGAAATCCCTGGAGAGAAGCAGATCGTACAAGTACAAATAGAATAAGATAGTAACAATCCTAATATCTTATTGAAATTAAGTGCAATATAAAAATATATCGACAATTATGTATAGGTTGAAGCTCGGTCGACACTTTTGGACGGAGTAGATTTGCAGAGTCGAAGACTTGTAGCACAATCCGTACGCAAAGAGATGACTTGAAGATGATCAGAAAATTCTGTATGGCCTCTGTCTTTGAGCTTGTTTTTATAGGTGTACTGGAGGTTCGGTCGACCGATCCCATTGTTCGGTCGACCGAACCCGCTCCATTCCTTCCTGACTGAAGTTTGAAGCTGGCTCGATCTTTTGCATTTACTGGTCTTTAATGGTTCGGTCGACCGAACAAGCCTTTTCCTTTTTCGTTGAAATCTACCAGAGATCTTCTTTTAATGCTGATTGGATCGGTCGACCGATCCCTGATTCGGTCGACCGATCCCTGATTCGGTCGACCGATCAAGCTTCAATCGGACTGTGCTTCGCTTTGGTCTGAACTGTTCTATGGTCTGAGTCAAGCTGGTTCGGTCGACCGATCCTCCTGTTCAGTCGACCGATCAGGCCGAATATGCAAAACAGAGTTAAACAATATTCCTGCAAAACAAAGGTTAGCACAGTAATATAATACATGAGTAATATAGACAGTAGAACTGTCTTGATCTCAACTTGGAAACCTTCCCGATTTCTTCAGTTGGATCAACGATCTAAGGTTGTTCCCTTTAGGAACCCGACCTCACTATCACTCCTCTAGTTGCATACCTCAACTTACCTGCCAAACATTGGTCCTCCAGACCTGTTTGGACTTTTGCCTGCTCAGTGTCTGATCACCCGATCTACTAAGACTTTTCCTGCAATACTACATTAGCCAACAGCAATAATAGTAATACAGAATACAATGGTAATCCTAAACCTAGATTTACCGAGATCCGCTGGTCCGGTCGACCGTTCACGGTCGACCGAAAACTATTCGAACAACCTTGCTTGGAGTTCACTCCTCCAAGACTTCTCGTTACCTAAGGTTACCATCCCCTAGGATTTTCTCCACTTGACTTCACTCACCAAGACTCAGTATTCGGCTACCCAGGGATCAAGTCCTCCAGACCTATCCACCTGGCTTCCACGATATACTGAGATTTCCCTTACCTAGCCTACAACTAGGACTCAGTATTCGGCTACCAAGGGATCAAGTCCTCCAGACCTATCCACCTGGCTTCCACGATATACCGAGATTTCTCTCTTTGCCTAGCCTCCAACAAGGACTTCCCTTGCCTAGCCTACAACTAGGACTTCTCTAGATCAAGCTCCATACTTAAACACACTTAAATATATTTGTCTGACATTAAAATCTTGGAGGTCGATTGCACCAACAATCTCTCCCTTTTTGATGTTTGACAAATATATTTAAGTTAAGTCAATTCAAAAAGATTTAAATTTCTAACTTAAACCCTTCTTCTCCCCCTTTTGTCATACAACAAAAAGAACGCTTCATAAATGGCTTTAATTGCTAAGGATTCCTAAGTTTTGCACCAACAATGATGGAATACTTTTAAATATTTTCAAGATATGCCTAAGGTATTCCCTCACCCATTTGATGCATAATAGAGTTTTCAAAAATGATTCATAGAGATTTTGAAAATGCCTCATTCCATGTAAAAATTGTGTAAATTTACAGTATCTTTTTCAAAATAATTTTGAAGAATGCACTAAGTAAAATCTCTCAAGAATATGTTTCAAAAGATATTTCAAGACTTAAAGTATTTTTGTAAAACCATGATATAGAAGTTTTAATGCTTGCAAAATTTCTTAGAATTTCTTTCAAAGATATTTTTATAGAATACTTTTCAAAAATATTTGTAGAGAGTTTTTATCAAGCATCCTTGTTAAAGTTGTGTTCAAAAAAATATTTTCAAGTAATTTTCAAAGAAATTCTCTAAGTAAAATTTTATTTTCAAGAAATATTCAAAGTATTTTTGAAACTATGATTTTTCAAAAAGTTTGAAGAATATGATTTTGAAAAGATAATGCTTGAGCTAGGTTTAAAAGATAGTATTTTGAGTTTTGTAAGCAATTTTTCAAAAATATTTTTAAGTTAATTTCAAAACCAGAATTATTTAAATAAGTTTGTAAAGGTAATTTTCAAAAAGTATTTGATTAAGAGATTTTAAAGATAATTTTCAAAAAGATTTGTAAAGAAATTTTATCAAGCATTTTTTAAAAAAAAATGTTTTGAAACATTTATTCAAAATATGTTTTCAAAAGCAAGATTTTGAATGATATATAAAAAATATGTCCTTCAGTCAAGTCTCTCCCCCTTAATCAGACACTCCTTTTAGATATCCTTGTTACCCACAAGGAAGACTTTTCTATGTGTATCTAAGGATGCCGATTGACTTAAGGTTCTAAAGACTTAGGCGATGAACAATAATAATTTATATATAATACACCCAATCAATCATTAAACAAAGTCTTTTAAATTTTAATTTTCTTAGCATCTCACCCATTCTAAATTTTCAAGTATGGTAATCCTATAATTGTGTGAGATGACTATATTGATTTTGAATTTGTTGAAACTTAAATTGAATTTTAGTTAAACTTTGATTATTGTAAGTTAAATAGATGGTAACATTTATTTTGTGAATTAATTGAATTAATGTTTAGTTTAGAAATTGTAAAGTTATTAAGTGAAATTGTTTTTAATAGCTATGGTTATAGGTCCATTGCTAGATTATTGATTGATTTAAACATATTTTAAAGGTAAGTTTCAATTTAATTTATTATTATTGTTAATTAGGTTAAGAATTATTATTAATTTCTTAGGAATTAATTAGGTAAAGATTTTAGGATTAGTTATAAAAATTTAATTTTGTTTAAGGTTAAAGTACTTTATTTGTTGATTAGAGTTAAGATTTCAAGTTGAGATTTATTAAGAATTAATTAAGTGTATTAAGTTAATTTTAATTAAGTTAAACTAGTTAATGATTAGGGTTAATTAATTAAGTTTTAAATTAGGTTTTAATTAAGTTTTAAAAATAATTTTAATTAAGTTTTAAAATAATTTAAGTTTTAAATAATATTAATTAAGTTTTTTTTAAAAATAATTTAGTTTTAAATTAAGTTTTAATATAAGTTTTAATATAAGTTTTAATTAGGTTTTAAATTAGGTTTTAATTAAGTTTTAATTAAGTTTTTAAAATAATATTAATTAAGTTTTTAAAATAATTAAGTTTTAAATTAGGTTTTAGTTAAGTTTTTAAAATAATTTTAATTAAGTTTTAAAATAATTTTAATTAAGTTTTTAAAATAGATTTTAATTAGGTTGTAAAAAGTTTTTAATTAAGTTTTAAAATAATTTTGATTAAGTTTTAAAATAGTTTTTTATTAAGTTTTAAAAAGTTTTTAATTAGATTTTAAAAAGTTTTTAATTAAGTTTTAAAAATTTTTTAATTAGATTTTAAAAAGTTTTAAATTAAGTTTAAAAAAAATTTTAATTAAGTTTTATTAATTTAGTTTTAAAATAAGTTTTATTAATTTTTAAAATTATTTAGTTAATTTTGAAATTATTTAATTATTTAGTTTAGTTTGAAATTTTTTAATTATTTAGTTTAGTTTGAAATTTTTGAAAAAGGTTATTGAACCCGTGTTAGATTCAAACTTAGCTTTGGGTTAATCAAGCAGGCTTTCTAAGGATAAACTTTTAGTTCAGTGGCGAGGCATATGACCTTCTTGTGTATCAACGGTGGACCACTTGCTGAAGACTTTCCAAACTGTTCCTGCCCAAAAAACTTAATACTAAATTTTGGTCTAACTAACCCATGTTTGACTGAGGTAGCTTCGGTCAGATCCACTAAGTCTAGTGCACCAGATAGAATTCCATATTCAACCTAGACATGCCTTCGACAGAGTTTCCTTGACGTACTATCATCCCAATCCATTCCGATGCTATGTTGTTAGAGTTTGGTAAATCTTTTTAACTAACCGTTCTAAATTAAGAGAAGATGCATGACATGGTATATAACAGATCAGTATGCATGATCATGATAATTCAAACAATTCAAACAAGTCATGCATGATACAAATTGTTTATTAATATTATTGTTGTTGTTGTTATTTTATTATTATTATTGTTGTTGGTTTATTATTATTGTTATTGTTGTTATTTTATTATTATTATTATTGTTATTATTGTTGTTATTGTTGTTATTGTTGTTTTATTATTATTATTGTTGTTATTTTATTATTATTGTTATAATTTTATTATTATTATTATTATTATTATTATTTAGTTTCATAATTAAAAGGTACATTATTATAATTAAGTTTATGAAAGTTTTGTTTTAAATTTGGTTTTGATTTATAACTTAAATCTAGATTTGGCGAGTTTATAAAATTATAAATAATATTTTATAATTTATTAATTTTATTTTTCAAAACATTATTTTGTTTTTCTAGTTTTCTAAAGTTTGATTTATAGTTTAATTTCTTATTTTTACTTTCTAAATTTTTAGTTAGGTTTTGTTTATTGTTAGTTAATTTTAGATGATTGTTATTTTGATTTAAATTCAAATTATCTTGAATAAATAAGTTTTGATTAACTAGATCTAAGTCTTGATTAAGGTTTGAGTTTATTTGGTCAATTATAGTTAAGTTTTTATTATTTCTGTTAAGTAATGTTAATGTAGGGTTTTCATGCATTTTTAATTTCATATTCAAACAAGAAGGATCTAAAGCATGTAAAGTTTCATATAATTTAAATTTATTTACCATACTAGCTCCCCTGAATCCTTGGGTCTTCTCTCCGGGCATTGAGATTTGTAGTGTCCCATCTTCTTGCACTTGAAACATTCGATATGGTCCTTCCTTTTCTGGACTCTAGGCATCGGTTCCTCCTTTGCCTCCGGTTGTGCAGATCGATTCATCAGGCATTTATTTTTGTAGTGTCCTTTTTCTCTGTAATTAAAACATGTTATGTGTTCTTTAAATTTTGAATTTACAATATTACCTTCTGAATTCTTATTAGGATTCTCCCCCTTAACCATTGCCACTTCGGATTCAGGCTCGAACATTTGGTTGGGCTCAAGTTCAGGTTTGGAAACTTGTTCTGACTCGAGTTTGGATCCATCAGCCTCCTCCTCAGCCACTAGTGTGATAAAGTTGATTTGGTCTTGTTCTTCTAGATCTGGCTCTGAGAATAGCTCTCCGGATTTGGACTCGGATTCGAACTCACTTTCTTCTTGATCTTCTAGCCTTGATGCAATCTCGTGAAGCTTGATCAATTTGGTCCACATCTCGAATGCGTTCTTATAGCCTTCTAATTGACACAAGACTTCATTAAGCAAAATATTTATCAACATATTCATTACCTTTGTGTTCGATTCTGAGTTTCGAGAAGGTTGTCTTAGTGCAATCCAGTTGTCGAAATTGTTGCTTCCAATGAAGCATTCCATCATTTGCCTCCAGGAGTTGAAGTAGATTTTATCGTACGACGGAGGTTCATAGATGCTTCTCCCTTCTTGATAGGATGTCGACATTCTTGCAAGAAAAGAAAATAACAAGCCGATTTCCAAGACTTTCGTCTTGGGATTAGTAGCGCTTGAAAAATAGAAATAATAAGAAAAAAATATTCAAAAAAAATTTGAAGAAAAGAAAAAGTTTTAAAAAAAATACTTTAAAAAATGGTTAAGTAATTTCAGAGCTAATGAGGCTCTGATACTAATTGATAGATCGAAAACTTGCGATAGAGAGAGGGGGGGTGAATATTGCTTTTTAAAACTATTCTTTTCGTACTTTAAAACTCAAAGTTAAGCAGCGGAAATTAGACAAGGAGACACGTTCTTTTACTTCGTTCGGAGCCTAGCTCGACTCCTACTCGAAGGCCCGCGGTCCTTGACCGCACCGATGGGAAAATCACTATAACTCTTCTCTCCGAAATCCCCAGAGAGAAGCAGATCGTACAAGTACAAATAGAATAAGATAGTAACAATCCTACTATCTTATTGAAAATAAGTGCAACATAAAAATATACCGACAATTATGTATAGGTTGAAGCTCGGTCGGCACTTTCGGACGGAGTAGATTTGCAGAGTCAAAGACTTGTAGCACAATCCGTACACAAAGAGATGACTTGAAGATGATTAGAAAATTTTGTATGGCCTCTGTCTTCGAGCCTGTTTTTATAGGTGTACTGGAGGTTCGGTCGACCGATCCCATTGTTCGGTCGACCGAACCCGCTCCCTTCCTTCTTGGTTGAAGTTCGAAGCTGACTCGATCATTTGCATTTACTGGTCTTTAATGGTTCGATCTACCGAACCATCTTTTTGATCGACCGAACCATCTTTTCGATCGACCGAACAAGCCTTTTCCTTTTTCGTTGAAATCTGCCAGAGATCTTCTTTTAATGCTGTTTAATGCTGATTGGATCGGTCGACCGATCCCTGATTCGGTTGACCGATCAAGCTTCAATCGGACTGTGCTTCGCTTTGGTCTGAACTGATCTCTGGTTTGAGTCAAGCTGGTTCGGTCGACCGATCCTCTTGTTCAATCGACCGATCAGGCCAAATATGCAAAACAGAGTTAAACAATATTCCTGCAAAACAAAGGTTAGCACAGTAATATAATACATGAGTAATATAGACAGTAGAACTGTCTTGATCTCAACTTGGAAACCTTCCCGGTTTCTTCAGTTAGATTAGAGACCTAAGGTTGTTCCCTTTAGGAACCCGACCTCACTATCACTCCTCTAGTTGCATACCTCAACTTACCTGCCAAACATTGGTCCTCCAGACCTGTTTGGACTTTTGCCTGCTCAGTGTCTGATCGCCCGATCCACTAAGACTTTTCCTGCAATACTACATTAGCCAACAGCAATAATAGTAATACAGAATACAATGGTAATCCTAAACCTAGATTTACCGAGATCCGCTGGTCCGGTCAACCGTGCGCGGTCGACCGAAAACTATTCGAACAACCTTGCTTGGAGTTCACTCCTCCAAGACTTCTCGTTACCTAAGGTTACCACCCCCTAGGATTTTCTCCACTTGACTTCACTCACCAAGACTCAGTATTCGGCTACCCAGGGATCAAGTCCTCCAGACCTATCCACCTGGCTTCCTGTAACGACCCAATTTTCCCTATTTCAAGTTCTAAAAGTCCATAAAAATATTTGGAAATACTTTTAAAATATTCTAGAGATTTTTAGGAATTTTTAGAATATTTTTACGTAATTTTTGGAGGTCGTTTAGTAGGGTTACAAAAAGAAAGAAGTTTTAAAAAAAATGTGTTAAAGGTGAGATTCGAACCCACGATCTCGGGTCGGACTGACCCAAGCCGAAACCAGCCCAACCAGCTGAGCTACACTATTTTTGTTAATCTTATATGGAGCGAAATATATATATGCAGTAGCTGGAACGTTTGAAATAAATTGAAGAAAAAGGGGCGCGACTGAGAATCGAAGCACAGACCTCTTGCTTCGAGCAAAGCCCAACGGACCAACTGGGCTAAAGATCGTTGCTAATTAAATAGGCAGCAGCAAATATATAAGCTATAGTTGGAATCAAAAATAACTCGAGTTATAAGGAGAGGATTTAAGTTTCCCGAAACCTAATTTTTCCTCACCTTTCTCTCCCGACGGCGCTGTTCCTCTCCTCGGGCGAAAACGCAGCGGCGTTAGGGCTTCGATCCGGCGGCCGACGAGCACCTTTCTTCGAGAGCTCTTCACACATTCGTGACCGGCTCGTCGAGGGGAGCACGCAGACACGAAGAGATCGAAGAAATTTCAAGTCTCTGCAAGCCCTAGAAGCCGATCTCGGCTGTAAGTCCAAGAAATCCAAGGTGAGTTGCTACTCACCTGCAGTAGGAGTAGTTCCGCGAGTTTTGATTTGCGAACGAGCTCTGATTTGGTGTTCCTGCACCTTCCTGTTGTTCGGCTGGTTTCCTTTGGGTTCCTGCGATTTCTGGTGTTTAAGTTAGATCAGTGAAGCTCTGTTTTCTTATTGTAATGAGATTTCTGGCCGGATTTGAATTTGGTGAAGCATTTGTGTTGCCGGCATTTCCATAAGCAGCATTTATAGATCATAGTTTCCTTTCAAAAAGGGGCACGAACAGTCCCTTTCGAAGCTTACTGTTAAGTTTTGTTTGTGCATGTCCATGGGCAAGAACAACCCACAATTTCATAGCAGTTTAGATCTTGTGATGACTTAGTAAGCATGATATTCCGTTAATTCCAAGTAGGATCAGCTTAAAATTCTTTTGCTGTGTAGACCTTTCATTTGCTATTAAATGGGCATGATCGGATTTCATTTAGCCTTGTAGTTGCAAGTTTTGTTATTGGGATAGTAGTGTATTGAGGTCACAACCAATGTTAAACCATTCTCACTGTCCTTATTTGGATACTACAGCAATAAACTTTAGAACCAACGTAGCTGGGGAGTGTTGGATCCTTATGTAGCTAAATGCTTAAAGTTATAGTCATGAATAGGTAGACTTTGATAAAACTGGTCTCCAATTAACAGAAGAAAGAATGCTATCTCCTAGTCCACAACATGCACATTTTCTCATACTTAACCCTTGCTTAAGTTCTGAATTACATGCTTAAATGCTTACCCAACAAGGAATGTGCATATTATGATCAGATCTAGGCTAGCTTGATAGCATACAACCCCAAACATTTTATTAAAGGTAATAACACTACCAAGCTTGAACTCTTTTATGATTAGCATAGTATGCAGATTTTTCTAAGCTAGTATGCAGATTTTTAATAAGCAGATTTTGTAAGTATAGCATGCAGATTTTTTTATAAGTATAGTATGCAGATTTTTTTATAAGTATAGTATGCAGATTTTTAATAAGCAGATTTTCATAAGTATTGCTTGCAGATTTTGATAAGTATTGCATGCAGAACCTCAGTTTTAGAACAGATTTTTTTTAGCTTACAGTGCAGAATTTTGATTAAGCTTGTATGCAGATTTGTCTTTTTGCCTTGAAAGTTTAGAATTGTTTAAGCATATCAGATTTAGAACTTGTTTAAACATTTTAGCTTAGTAGAAGCATTCCTTTATTGGAAGTATTAATGAGAACAAGTATTTTACTTGAACAAGTATAAGAAAGTACTAAAGAAAAGAAAGAAAAGGCCAAGGCCTTAAGTAGATCCTAAAGTCAAGACTTTAGGGATTTTGGCACACAGGGTGCTTATTAAAATGCCAAGACATTTTATTATAAGAAGTATTTAAAGATAAAAGTATTTTACTTTTTAATGGCATGTACCGGACACAAGTTCCAAGGGATGGGCTCCAAGTTGCCCCTAGACATAAGGTCTAGAAGTGTCTTAATGGTTTTGGGATTAGCTACCTCAATTCTCATTAAGAAAGGGATGGGCTCCAAGTTGCCCCTAGGCACATGGCCTAGAAGTATCTTAGTAGTTTCGGGATTAGCTACCTCGATTCTTATTAAGAATGCGCGCAAAGTGGTACAATGCCGGGCCCAAGAGAAGTTGATTATTATTTTGAAGTATAAAAGTAAAAGTTTTTTGGAAACAAATGAAACAAACATCAAATATGTTTAGAATTAGAAAGTTTAGCTTCTTGTTATTTGAAGCATGCAGATCGGTTTTCATTTGCTTCCTTATGAGTTTATTTGAGCATGACTATATGTCTTATCATTTAGTTGATTTCTTGCTATTAGATTATTTAGCATGATTAGTTTTATTTGCTTTTCAGATGCAGTTATAGTTTTATTCTTGTATAGCATGAGTAGCTTTACATGTTAGTTTTTCAGTTAGTATGATTCCTTTATTGGATTATGAGCATGATTAGCTATACATGTTTAGTATTTCAGTTAGTATGATTCCTTTATTGGATTATGAGCATGATTAGCTATACATGTTTAGTATTCCGGATAGTATGATTCCTTTACTATTTATGAGCATGAGTAGATTTACATGTTAGCATTCAGTTTTAGCATGTTTTTATTTATATACATGCATATCGTGATTTTGTGAGTTAGATAGCGCTCACTAAGCATTTTGCTTATAGATACTACTTTCCTCCTACTGCAGATAAAGGAAAAGGAAAGCTAAAGTATAAGAAGGAAGGCGACGAGGAGATGTTGTAACGGTGTGTGATGCCAGGACTATGGAGAGATCATGAGTTTGCTAAGGAAACTGTCAAGACCCCTTTTGAGTTTTTCTTTCAGTTATTAAGTTGATAGAGATTGTATTAGTTGTTTCCTTTGTCTATGTTGATTAATTGAGTCTATTCCGCATTGTTAGTTGAGTTATTTCCTATTGTTGGAGTTATATAGTTTTCTATTGCTTTAGTGTCGTGCTATTATTTCTGCGTGGTTGTGAAAAATATGTTCCAGCCGCCTGTGGCTGTGTATATAGTGTTTGTATCCCAGTTTGGGGTCACCGGTACAGGGGAGACTCTGCCGAAATTTTTCGGTAGGGATTTCTCGAAGTTTAAGTAGCGTACCGGTTAAGTGGAGTTAGTAGTCAAGTAATGGTCCACCTTTAGAGAGTAGTAGTAGTGTAAAAAAGGTGGGTCGTTACACTTCCACGATATACTGAGATTTCCCTTACCTAGCCTACAACTAGGACTCAATATTCGGCTACCCAGGGATCAAGTCCTCCAGACTTATCCACCTGGCTTCCATGATATACCGAGATTTCTCTCTTTGCCTAGCCTCCAACTAGGACTTCCCTTGCCTAGCCTACAACTAGGACTTCCTTAGATCAAGCTCCATACTTAAACATACTTAAACATATTTGTCTGACATTAAAACCTTGGAGGTCGATTGCACCAACAACATACATTATTATGCATTGTATATGACTTGACTTACTATTCAGTTAGTTGTTTTTCAGTCTGATTGTTAAAATTAGGAATGTGTTTCATAGACTAGGATCATCATTTTCAAAATTACTTTCAAAATTTTAAAATTCTAGGGAAAAATTCTTTATGTACTTTTCTCAAAATTCTCTTATTTTTAGAATTTTCAAAATTAATTTTAGTCTTAGTCTAGATCGAACCCATAGAAAGAATGCACCTATAGATTTAGGACTTGAGCATCTTACCAACACATTAGGACTATCTTGTTTGTATATTTCAAACTTAGAAAGGGATGAGATGTATAGGCAGCTTACCTGGACTAAAGATGCTTATATCAGTGCATCAACATAAGTCTGGACGTTAAATACTAAATTTATAGTGATTGAGTTAAGTAATCCAGGTTAGTTAAATTCTAACTGAATAAAAAGACTTAATCTAACTAACCAAGTAAATACTGCTATCCTCTGATAGTTAGTTAGTAACCAATGGTTAGACAATTAAGGACAATTTATAGTTGATTAGATTATTTTGAAGTACTCTTAGGTTCAGGGGAGGATAAAAAAGTCCACAAAACTTTGAAAATATTTTGTTTTACTTTTTCAAAAATATATTTTTAAAATTATTACATGTCTTGAAAAATTATTCTAAAAACTATTTAATTTTTTTTCAAACTACTTTAAAACAATTTTTAATGGTGCAACATTTAGTATTTTAACTTTTGTCTTGGAAAACTTTAACCTTAAAAAGTTTTTTTTTTTTTTTTGGAGAACTCAGCATTTTCAAATTATTTTTTGGAAAATTTTAAAGTTTCTAAAATTAGTAAATTTTAAAATTATTTTCAACTTTATTTCTCTTGTGAAAATATTAATATACAGTGTTTTTTTTAAAATGTCTTTAAAAAATCTTTAAAATATGCTTTACAAGATGTCTTGAAAATACTTTGAAAAAGTTTTTGAAAAGACTCTTTTCAAAACTTATTTTTGAACTTTGAAATTTTTAATAAGTTATTTTCTTTATCCTTTTGAAAGGTTAAGTGGTTTCGAAACTGTAACGACCCACTTCCTACTAACTAGGCTGTGAGGCCGATTGTTACATTATGCTGTGCTAACTATTCCCTGACCATCATTAAATCTAAGTGCGGAAGCTGTACTAATTAAAATTTTGCTAACTATTATCATTTCTTGGTTCTACATGTGCTAAGGGGTGTGATCTAAACTATTCATGACATATATTACAGTAGCCACCTGGATCGATCCACGGATCGATCAGGCCTCCCAATCGATCCACGGATCGATTGGAATGGCCGGATCGATCCATGGATCGATCCAGGTGGCTACTGTGCTCGGGCCAATATTCTGGATCGATCGGCTGATCGATCCGGACTAGCCAATCGATCCAGTGATCGATCCCAGAGCCTACTGTTTGCGACAGAATTTGCTGGATCGATCGGCTGATCGATCCAGAAGCCTACTGTTCGCGGTACGAACTCCCCAATCGATCGGCTGATTGATTGAGAAGCCTCCAATCGATCGACCGATCGATTGGGGTTTCTGATTTCATACCAGAACTCTGATTTCAGCACCGTTTCGTGCCAAATTCATACACGTGAGTTCTAATATGGCTATAAACATACTAACAACATTTAACTGACATTCTAAGCATGATTACTAACAATCTAAACAGGTCTTTCATGATTCATGCATCAAAATAACTAAAAATGCGGAAATAACGTTATATAAAACTAAAGTTTTAGTTTGCTAGTTCCTCCAAGATCTCTACTCCAGGTTCCTTCCACACACATCTTCATCATTGCATTGACCTCCAGCCTCCGCTAGTCCATCTTTCCTTTACCTTTATCTGCAGTATAAGGAAAAGAAAGTATCTGTAAGCTTTCGCTTAGTAAGAAACCATCTACCTCACTAAAACATGCAATCGATGCAAATCATGCTTTGAAAACATGCTATTTGAAAAGAACATACTGAATATGCTAAACATGGCATGACATACAACACATAGAAATGAAACTGATCATAGCAATAGAACTAATCATAAACTATCATATTGTATCAACAGAAAACTAAACTGATATAAAACTGAACTAAGCTAATACTAATCTGATGCTAAAGCTGACTGAACTCACATGACTAATTTGTGATGTTTGAAAACTATATTCATAAGTAGATTAAAATAATAATCAAGTTGCTGTTTGGGCCCGGCAACTGTACTTGCTCTGGTTTGCAAGTCCCGAATTTAGTAGGGTTACTAGGTTAGCTGAACCTAGGGACGACTATGGGAGTCCAACCCAATGGATATCTAATCCAGTACAGTGCCACTGAGAAAGTAAAATACTGAACATAAGCTAATAAATTCTTTGTCTTGCTTTTACTAGGTTGTCTAAACCCAGAACTAGGTTATCTAAACCTAGAGGCGACTGTGGGAGCCCACCCATTGGACGTCTAGTCCTGTAAAAGCTGTAGCAAGACTATATGAGCTGTGAAATGCTCCTATTGCATTTAACTAAGCTATCACAATGCCTAAGTTGCATTTTAGCTGTGCTAGTAATTTATTCGAACACTTGGTATGCGCTAATTCACATCCTTTGTGCCGAAAAGCTATATACTACTAACTAAATCATGGAATTCACATGGAAGCTACTTATACTGCAGGTGAGAGGTTTCTTACCTCCTGTTCGTAATTTCTTACGATTCTAATCGCTAGATTTCCGGAGAAGAAGATTCCTCCGTCGATTTCCTCACGTCCACGTGCTCTTCTCGCGGGGAGGAACGTTCTCGTAGCCGAGATATCGCCGGAAGGTGTTCCCCTTGCCCTTGGGACGGAAACCCTAGGTTTCTTGAGGTTGGCGCCGAGAGGTGAGGGAGAAAAGGAGAGGGCGGCGTGACTAGGGTGAAGGAAAGGTTTTTTCTCCTTTAAGAAAAATAAGAATTCCTCACTTAAATCTTTATTTATATTAAGTGGGTAATTCGGCCCAACTAAATATAAATATAATTGATTTTCTTTCTTTTCAGCACGGCCCTGCTGGGTTCACCTCGTTACCATGGTTCACCATAAGTCATAGGACCCAATAGGTCTCGGGTTCAATTCCCGCTTAGGCCGTTTTCATTTTCTATTTGTTTTTGCTACTTCCGCTACTCTAAAAATTCTTTAAAAATATCCTAAAATTCCAGAAAAATCATAGAATATTTATAAAATAGTTTTGAGAATTTTCGGGTGCTACAGAAACTATCTTTAAACATATTTTGTAAAATATATGTTTTAACAAGTTTTTGTGGTTATAAATTTTAGTCTTTCCTCCCTCAAAGAAATCCTGAGAATTATTGTAAAAATGTTTCTTACTTTCGCCAGCAATTTTTTTTATCTATTCATGTTTTTTTGATGAATGCCAAAGGGGGTTAATGGGTTTATGATTGTATTTTTTTTCCTTAACTTAACCCAGGTTGTCATTGCATCAAAAAGGGAGAGATTGTTGGTGTGATTTGCACTAACGACCTAACCTGGGTTTTGATGAATGACAAACTAGTTAAGTCAGGTTTTGTTGTAATCTAACCACTTGATTAAGTATGCAGGAAATCCAGTTAGGTCAACAGGCCGACCGGATAGCTGGTATGAAATCTAGCTAGGTCAACGGGCTGACCAGATAGCTGGTACGAAATCCAGCAAGGTCGACGGGCCGACCAGATAGCTGGTACAAAATCCAGCTAGGTCGATGAGCCGACTAAATAGCTAATACGAATTCCAGCTAGGTCAACGGGCCGATTGAATAGTTGACACGAAGTCCAGATAGGTCGACGGGCTGATCAGATGTCTGGCAAACTGGTAAGTTAAGGTAAGTCACTGGAGGAGAGTGACCAAGTGAGGACTCATCTCGGTTAAAGGGACAATAGGCATCGGTCTAGTTTAGGTCCATTTGGGATCCCTAAGCTAAGACCTTGACAAGTTCCTGGTCCTAGAAGGATAGGACCTAATTACTACTCTGTATTATTATTAAATTATTATAATACTTGCTTTGCAGGGTATTTTTGGACTAATATTGTTTTGTAGGGCAAAAAGAAGAAAATTATTTTCGGATGAACAATGTCCGAAGGCGTCTTCAAGCAGTGAAGGCACCTTCATACTGTTCATAGAAGGTGTCTTCCATAGGATAAACTTTTGGCATCACAGTGGATAAGTGTCGGGCTGTTCGGGATCAAACTGTTGGTCCCTTTGGAGGCCGGCAAGACGGGAGGGGTGAATTGCCCTACAAAAACAAATAAACCCTTTCTCGACTTATATCTTGAATAAGAACACTTGTAACTAAAAATAAAGAGACTAATAAAAAGGAAATAGACACAAGAAGAATTACTTGGGTTGCAATCAGAAGATTGCTAATCCAAGGAGAATGAAGTGTACTTTTCTGAAGATCTCCTTTGAGCGGAGTAGCCTCTTACAACATTCAAAGCTCACAAATAAAAGTAAAACAGAAGAAATAAAATTACAAGTTGTTGTCTAAACTGTTGAAATCAGCGCTATATTTATAGCACTATTTCGGGCACCTGGAGGGGAATAGAATTCTATCCCCGACACGTCGGTCAGCATCAACGTCACTTGTGATAACATTTGGGTTTCGAGCACCCGGAAGGGATTCGGGTGCCCGGACTCTATAGGCTCCAAGCACCCTAAATGGCTCTAGGCGCTCGGAACACAAAAGTCAACAAGATTGACTTTTTACAGTCCGGTTCCTCTACTCCAGTTCTGCTCGTCTCGGTCCGGGTCTTCCACTACGGCTCTGCTAGCTTGGGTGATCTCGACCATCTGGAATAGGACTCACCCGAACCCAAGTTTCAGCCTTCTCCTCGAGCAGCCTTCCTCCCCGATTTCTCGTCCATCGAATGTCATGTACGTTCTTCTCGTCCACTGGTGTACTCTTCCGCAGCACCTCGTTTCTCAGATGCACCGAGCCCGTCGGCTCTCTCCTCGTGCCACCCTTCTCGCTAGCCGCGTTTTTCGTTAAATTTCCGTGCTCCTAAGCTCTTGCACACTTAGACACAAGGGTTAAACCAAACATGACCTAACTTAACTTGTTTGATCACATCAAAACAATCTTGGGGTTCCAACAATCTCTCCTTTTTTGATGTGAGCAACCCAAGTTAAGCTAGGGTAAACAAATGCAAAAAAAAAGTAATGTAAAGGCAATTAATTTTGCAAATAAGCGCAAAAAGATTTTTCAGTTTAAAAATTGGATTATACCTCCCCCTAGACTTAATATCTTTCTCCCCCTTCGATCACATAAAAAATGGGGTTCCTTAATAAGTCTAAGGTTAATTTAAAAAAATTTGCAATAAATTAGAAAGTTTTAAGTGTTAAAGAAAATTTCTAAGTGAGAAAAATTTCAAGCAGAAAAATTTCTGAGTTAAAAATAAAATTTTTGTGCAACGGATACAAAAATATTTAACAAAAATAATTTAAATGAAGTTTGCTATATAAAAAAATTTTGCTGAGTTAAGTTTGAAAAAGTATTCTAAGTGAAGTAATTTTTTATTTTTAGAAGAAATGTTAAACCATTGACAAAGATTGAAGGTAATTACTTTTTATGCTTATCAGTTTGTCAATTAAATATTTACTTCAGAAATTGACTTCCAGGCTGTGGCGAGGCACTAGGCCTTCTTGGTTATTGGATCATCAACCACTTCTAGACAAAGTCTTTTAATGAATTTAAATATTTAATTTTCTACCTGAAAACCCTAAGTCTAATTTCATTTTCAATTTAAACAAGTTTTTGGAACCCAATATAGGTTCCTTCCTACAGGGTTAATCAGGTATTTTCTAGGTATATAAGCTTTTGATATTTTTCTGATCTGACTTTTGTAAAACCTATAGTACCAATTTAATCCTTTATAGTTTCTAAAAGCAGAAATATTTGAACAAGCAGAATTTTTCAAGTTTTCTATTTCTTCTTTTAATTTATCATTTTCAAGTCTTACTTTATCAAAATCTTCTATCAGACATGATTTTGCTAAAATTCTGTTTATTTCTAAGTTTTTTATTTTTTAATTTATTATTTTTACTTTTTAATTTGTACATAGATTTTGCCATAGACTTAATACCATAATAAAGTTGATCAGGAGGTAAGAGGCATACCTCACTTACCATATCAGACTTGTAGCCTGACTCTCCCCCTGCTTCGCTACATTCATCTAAAGTCATTCCCCCTTCTTTGATGCTGGCTTCTGATGTGCTTTGCCCTTCATAGCTCGCCATCAGTGCTAGTCCAACATACTCTTTTATTTCTGACTCTGATGATGAGCTGTCGTCCCAAGTAGCAGTTAGAGTCTTGCGTTTCTTGGGCGTCTTGCCTTTTTCCTTCTTGAGTTATGGGTAGTCCTCTTTTAAGTGTCCTTCCTTTTGACACTGGTATCATCGAACCCTTCTTCTATTTCTTGAATTTTTCTTATTCTACATTTCTTTAAATTTATTAGATCTAAAGAATTTTCTGAAATTCCTTACCATATAAGCTTCTTGATCTTCTTCTGAGTCTGTCTCGAGTTCATCCTTCTTGGTTGCATTTAGCGTCATAATCTGACTTGATTCTTTTGTTGTCCCTGCACATCTAGTTTCATGTAATTCTAAAGTGGAAAAGAGTTCCACTAGGGTACTTACCTTAAGGTCCTTTGAGATGTAGTAGGTGTCGATTATTGAGGTCCATTCTGGAGTTCTGGGAAAGACATTGAGTGCGTAGCGTATCATGTCCCGGTTGATTACCATTTCACCGAGGTTTTAGAGTCCGGTGATTAGTTCATTTACCTTCGCGTGTAGATCGGTTACCTTCTCACCTCTTTCCAGACGAATATTTGTCAATTTGTTCCGAAGTATGTCTCTTCTTGCGAGCTTGGCTTCGGATGTGCCTTCATGGAGTTCTAGAAATCTTTCCCAGAGTTCTTTGGCCGACGAGTAGCTCTCAATGCGGTTAACTTCTTGAGGTGGCAGTATGCTCAGCAAGTAATACTCCGCTCGATTATTCGCTACGGAATCATTTTGCTCTTTCTTTGTCCAAAGGCTCTCTTATTTTTTCTCTCCATTTTGATTCATAGGAGCTACAAAACCATATTTTATTATTAAATGAATCTCAAAGTATGTTTTCAGGAATACCTCCATACGACATTTCCAGTGTGCGAAGTCTCCCTCAAATTTTGGTGGAACGATGCTTGGTCCGATCATTGGTTGCTTTGCTTCGGTCGACGGTTAGTCTTTCTAAAGCATCCTCGCTCTGATACCACTTGTTGGTCCCTTTGGAGGCCAACAAGAGGGGAGGGGTAAATTTCCCTACAAAAATAAATCAACCCTTTCTCGACTTATAGCTTGAATAAGAACACTTGTAACTAAAAATAAAGAAACTAATAAAAAGGAAATAGACACAAGAAGAAGTACTTGGTTTGCAATCAGAAGATTGCTAATCCAAGGAGAATGAAATGCACTTTTTTGAAGATCTCCTTCGGGCGGAGTAGCCTCGTACAACGTTCACAGCTCACAAACAAAAGTAAAGCAGAAGAAATGGAATTACAAGTTGTTATCTAAACTGTTGAAATCAGCGCTATATTTATAGCATTGTTCCGAGCACCTGGAAGGGTTCCGGGCGCCTGGAACGGAATAGAAATCTATCCCTGATGTGTCGGTCAACGTCCACATCACTTGTGATAACATTTGGGTTCCGGGCACTCGGACTCTATAGGCTCCGAGCGCTCGAAATGGCTCATGGCGCCCGGACCACAAAAGTCAACAGGATTTACTTTTTGTCATCCGGTTCCTCTACTTCGGTTCTGCTCGTCTCGGTCTGGGTCTTCCGCTCCGGCTCCTCTAGCTTGGGTGATCTCGGCCATCCGAAATAGGGCTCACCCGAACCCAAGTTTTGGCCTTCTCCTCGGGCAGCCTTCCTCCCCGGTTTCTCATCCCTCGATCGTCGCGTACATTCTTCTCGTCCACCGGTGTACTCTTCCATGGTACCTCATCCCTCAGACACACCGAGCCCGTTGGCTCTCTCCCTGTGCCATCCTTCTCGCTAGCTACATCTTTCGCTCGACTTCCTATGCTCTTAAGCTCCTGCACACTTAGACACAAGGGTTAAACCAAACAGGACCTAAGTTAACTTGTTTGATCACATCAAAATAACCTTGGGGTTCCAACACAAACTTGCCTCATCGGAGGTGCCTTTCATGCCTTTTATAAGGCTGTCTTGAGAAGGAATTGAATAACAACTCACATACAAGCTTCTACTCATCCGATTGAGGTTCCGACTACTCCGACCTACTGTTGTGACTTTGCTACGACGTTGTTGTGCTTGACTACTGCCGAGGAACCGACTAATACCAAGACTAAGCTGACAATCTTCAAAGGTGTTGGGTAACAAGCTGTAATTTGCAGAGGAACTGATCGACACCGAGCCTAAGTTGACAATCTTCAAAGGTATTGGGTAACGAGCTGTAATTTGTGTATTTAACTATTTGCAATAGGACAAGTGCAGGGTGTTGCACTTGTTCTGTCTTTTGTACTCGATTCCCTTTTCTGGAAGTACCGGAAAAGGTATTTTAGTGGATTGCCTATCGATAGGTCCACGGGACTTGGGTCTTGGAGTAAGAGTTGCCAAAGGCTCCGAACCAAGTAAAACCAAACGCGTGTTATTTTACTTGCTTTTCTATTTCCATCTTTTCTCGTAATTTTTCGTTGCGTACTTAGTTCTTAAAAATGAAAAAGACCAATTTTTAAAAACCACGTGATTCACCCTCCCTCTTACGTGCGACTCGATCCAACAAGAATGACTCATTCAGCTGTGTGTACTCTGACTTTGACGACCACCTCATCCTAACTTTGACTGTCACCCCTCCTTGACTTTGACTGCCACATCACCTCTGACTCCACTCATAACATACCATATCAGTAGCCAATCTGTGATGATTTCATAATTCGTCGTAAAATGTGCAACGAATGCATATTCGTAGCAAAGTAGCTACAAAATTTGTGACATTATTTTTTTGTGACAAATATAGCGACGAATGTACATGTTAGAGTATATACTAAAAGCCTAGCTTTTTGTAAACATTTATTTTGAAATAAAAGAATCACATTGGTCAAATGTCTACATTTCTATGCTAAGTGTAGTTGTTCAATTAATTTATATTATAGATAACATAGTGTGTGGTGTCACACACAGAAGATCATATTATCAGTTCCTTATAAATTATAAACAGTAGCTCACGACTAAGATAGATAGGAACAAACCATTGGAATAGTCGTTGTGTAATTTGGTATTAGTTTATCTTAACTATAAAATTACACTAGTACTCTGAGTGTATTGAGCAGGATCATTTAGGTAGTTTCTTTTTATACTGACTGTTGGATCGTGAAACTTCGATAGAGGGGGGGGGGGGTGAATATCGATTCGAAAAACAGTGTTAATAAGAGTTAAGCGCAGCGGAATAATAAAAAACTTAGAAAAGCTGAACACGGTGTTTTTTACTTCGTTCGGAGCCTGTGACGACTCCTACTCGAAGGCCCGTACTCCGTGAGTACTTTCGTTGGGTAATTCACTAGCAATTCGAAATAATGATTACAAAAACAGTACAATGAACGCTAATAAAAATTAAAACAAATATCGACAAGAATTTAATAAGAAAAAGAAAGGAGTGTATTGTCGGAGCTTTGTTAGCGTCGCAGAAGCGCAGAGCAGTAGAAGACTTTTCTTTTCGTTGTTGTTCTGAAGCTCCCCTCTGACCCTTCTTTTATATGATGCTCGGGGCGCCCTGGTGAGACGTGGCAAGTCCAACCAGCGAGCTCCAAGTGGCGACGCGCGATCAGGATAATTTTTGCCTCCAGGGCGCCTGGGTGCCTCCCGGGCGCCCGGGTGCCTCCCGGGCGCCCGGACCACCTTTTTCCAGCGAACAACTTTCCTGCAAAACAAGGTTAGTCCGAGACAAATAGATCCTGCAAAATAAAGTGTTAGCACAGTTTATGAGTTCAGTATAAGAAGTATGACTTAGCAAAACAGAGTATGACTTAGATTCCGTCTTTCCGAGACCGGAATCTAGTCACGATCTCGACTTAGATATCCGAAATGGATCTAAGCCGGATCGACGCCTAATGTTCCCTTCCTGGGAACGCGTCCTCGCAGTCACTCCCCTCCAGTGACTTACCTTATTTACCTGCCAGACGTCCGGTCAGCCCTTCGATCCGTCTGGACTTCTTGCCAGCTATCCGGTCAGCCCGTCGACCTAGCTGAACTTCTCGCCAAGCGTCCGGTCAGCCCGTCGACCCGCTTGGACTTCTCGCCAGCTATCCGGTCCGCCCGTCGACCTAGCTGGGCTTCGTGCTAGACATCCGGTCAGCCCGTCGACCTGTCTGGACTTCTCCTGCACACTCGATCAGAGTGTTAGACAACAACAGACTAACTTAACCTGATTTGTCATTCATCAAAACCTGGGTTAAATCATTAGTGCTAACCGCACCAACAATCTCCCCCCTTTTGATGGAATGACAACCTGGTTAAGTTAGTGAAAACATATGCAAGAAAAAAAATAAGCATTTAAAGGGTTTTTAAGTTAGTTTTGTATTTTCAATTCTGGTTTAGCTAACTTAACCACCTAACCCTCCCCCTTTGGCATTCATCAAAAATAAGCTTGGATTAAGTAAGCATAAACATAGACTTCAGTAAGAAATAATGTCGAGATAATCTGGGGGAGTTTAAAAGGTAGTTTTACTTTTATTTCTTAAAAAATATCTTGAAAAATAGCTAATTTTTCAAGTATAGTTTTAAAATTAAGGAAACTGATTTTTAGGATTTTAGTAAAAAAACTCTAAGTTCCACAATTTTCAGTAACAAAACAATTTTTAATACTAATTTTTGTAAAATTTAACTTTCAAATAAAATTGTCAAAATTAAGTGAAAACATTTAATTTTCAAAACTAAGTTAGATATAATTTTCAAAATCAAAGAGTAAAACTCAAAACAACTTAGTTTTATAAGAGTTAGTTTTCAAAAATAAGTTTAAGAAATATTTAAGAAAACATTTTTCAATCACTAACATAAAATGTTGAAAATATTTGCTAAAAATATTCAAAGCAATATATATATATATATATATATATATGTATTTTTTTTTTAAACAAAGGAGTAAAATTCTTTTTCAGAATCAAATTTTCAAAAATAAAAAGAATTGTACATTTTTAACCACGTTGAGTTTAGACTTTGATTTTCAAAAATAAGATTAAAAATTTAATTTGAAATACTGAAGTAGTTTTATTTCTCCCCCTGAACCTGACATTGAATCAAATGTCTAACCAGTTTGTTATTGACTGACTTATCAGAAGATAGCAGCTTTCACTTAGTTAGTCAAGTTAAGTTCACCCTTAACTTGATTAATGTATATTTTGTATTTAACGCCTAGACTTATGTCGATGTACTGAAATAAGCATCTTAAGTCTTAGGCAAGTGGCCTATACATCTCACCCCTTTCTATGCTCGTCAATCACAAGCAAGGTAAGCCTAGGGTTTTGGTGAGATGCTCAAAACTAGTCCTATGGGTACATACTTTCTAAGGATTTTGAACTAGTCTAAGGCTAAAAATATATTTAAAAATCTAAAAATAGGAAATTTTTGAAAATGAAATATGTTTTAACCTATAATTTGAGAATAACCATTTTTTTTTTTGAAAATATTTTTGAAATTTGAAACTCCTAGTCTATTAAGATCGAACATAATCAATCCATATCAGAACGAACACTAGTTAGATCAAAAAGTATTCTACAAGTGATGTAGATAACTAAAGTGTCATAACTAGAGCCACTGAGATGAGGAAGGGGGTGGTCCAGATCCCAAGGAGCGGAGTAGTGCATGTCATCAGCTCAGTGTGTCGAGTCTGCCCGTCAGCTCGTAACTCGGAGACCTCTCGCCGCATGTCACGCTGAAAGTCAGAGTTCTCCTGCTGGAGACTCGTCATGGCTCTCTCTAGTCCGGTCATGCGGTCGGCTAGAGTGCGTGGTGCGTGACGTGGTGCTCGAGCTGGTGGTGGAGGTGGAATGGCCTCCTCCGGAAACAGTGCAAGCATGAACTCATCCTGCTCGGCCTCCCCCTGTGCGTCTGGATCATCCTGGTGCCGTGCCCCCCTCCGCCAAGACATAGTACCGTCACCCTCATCTATGTGGATACTAGCTAGAGAGAAGTTCCTAGCTGCTATGACGTCAAACTCAGTCATATAGCGAATGTCTCCTCTAGTGACATCAATGTCCAACGAGGACATATATGCTGTCAGAATGTGACAGAAAGGCATGTGGACTCGTCTATTAGTCACGTATCCAGTAGAGTAGATAATAGTGGAGAAGATATGTAGGCTGATGTCAATATCTAGCCTATGACTCAGGGCATAGAGTAAAAATGAATGGAATGGGCGCATGACAGCGATGTCCCGTGTAGTCAGTGGTAAAATGCAGAAGACTAAGACCCTATAAAGAGCGTAGTCCTGGACTCAAAGTTCTACTGACCTAAACTGGGTCACAGTGGGATCTCGCTCTCCCCCAAAAAAGTACAAATAAATCGTATCAAGAGTAATATGCGAGTAGAGATCTCCGAATGGTAGATCCCCAGGAGGATAGAACAAAAAGGAGCAAGTGGATGGACGTAACCCTAAAAACTCCCGGATCGTCGTAGGGGATAGCGTGATATCAGTACCCGCTGCCCTAGTAGTATAGGTAAGGTCGTCTACTTTCACTAAGTTGTTGTAAAATTCAGCACACAGACTTATGTTTACCGGACTAGTGCATTCAACAAGGTTTCGTAAGTTATAGTAGTTTATAACCTCTATAACGGGAGCACACGAAACTAGAAAGAATGGTCTATCTATACATTTAACCCTAATAGCCATATAAATGGTTGACTCAAACTTGACTCTAAGTTCATCTGTGGGAAACCTAGGGTCAGTACTAGCGTTAGAGGGCCCAGCACCAGTATTTGTTCGTTTCCTACTGTATATAAAAGAGATATTCTAAGTGAAAATATCAAGACAAATTTAAAGAATTTTTAGATAAGGATTTACCGAGGAGCCATCGTAGAGTATAGAATTGATGACCTCGGTTGAGTCGCAGCAGCGTCTTCACCGCAAGAAAATTTAATTTTAGAGCACTCTCACACTGAGGTTCGGATAGAACCTTGGTAAGAGTGAAAGGTTTGAGGCAAGTGTTGGGGGCGCCTGCTACCCCCTATTTATAGGGAGCTCCGGGCGCCCGGAGTCTTTCTAGGTGCCCGGGGTTGATTTTGGGCGGGGCGCCCGTCCTGGTTTTTGACCTTTTTTTTTATAATAACTTTTAAGATTAATTTCATTTAAAATAATTTTTTAAAGTTAATTTAATTTTTAAAATAATTTTCAAAGTTAATTTAATTTTTAGAATAGTTTTTAAGGTTAAAATAAATTTTTAAAGTTAATTTAATTTTTAAAATAATTTTTAAGGTTAATTTAATTTTTAAAATGATTTTTAAAGTTAATTTAATTTTTAGAATAGTTTTTAAGGTTAAAATAATTTTTAAAGTTAATTTAATAATTTTTAAAGTTAATTTAATTTTTAAAATGATTTTTAAAGTTAATTTAATTTTTAAAATGATTTTTAAAGTTAATTTAATTATTTTTAAAATAAAAGTTAATTTAATTTTTAGAATAGTTTTTAAGGTTAATTTAATTATTTTTAAAATAAAAGTTAATTTAATTTTTAAAATAATTTTTAAGGTTAATTTAATTTTTAAAATAATTTTTAAGGTTAATTTAATTTTTAAAATAGTTTTTAAGGTTAAAATAATTTTTAAAGTTAATTTATTTTTTAAAATAATTTTTAAAGTTAATTTAATTTTTAAAATGATTTTTAAAGTTAATTTAATTATTTTTAAAATAAAAGTTAATTTAATTTTTAAAATAATTTTTAAAGTTAATTTAATTTTTAAAATAATTTTGAAAGTTAATTTAATTTTTAAAAATAGTTTTTAGAGTTAAAATAATAATTTAAAAAATTTAAAATGAATTTAAAAGAAATTTAGTTTTAATTTGAAATTTAATTTAAATTTGAAATTTGAAATTTAATTTTAATTTAATTTAATTTGAAATTCAAAATTTAATTTTAATTTGTTTGAAATTTGAATTTGAATTTTAATTTAATTTAATTTGAAATTCAAAATTTAATTTTAATTTATTTGAAATTTGAAATTTAATTTGAAATTTAATTTTGATCCTTAGTCATCTCACCCGATTTAAGTTTTCAATCAGGGAATCCTATAATTTTGTGAGATGGGTTGGATTTTAATTATGGAGGTTGGTTTAACTTGTGTTAGATTCAGGTTTAGCTTTGGTCTCTACAAATAGGCATTCTTCGGATAAACTTCTAAGCTTGGTGAGTCACATGGACGTCATTAGAAGTAACCAACCTTTCGAGGTTTTCCGAATAGTCCTATCCATGGAGCTTAGTACTGAACCTTGGTCTAACTAGTTAGGATTCATTTAAGGGTAGCTTCGGTCAGTTCCACTTGGCCAAATGCACCAGATCGAAACCATATCTTTTTAGACATGCGATGCCCAAGCTTCCCTAACGTACTATCATCCAAAACCATCATCAGTACCATGATTCAAATTAAACTTGGTCTCTTTTTAACTAATCCTAATTACCCTGTCGGGTTAGTTTGTTTAGGTTACCCTATCGGGTAAGTTTGTTTAGGTTACCCTGTCGGGTAAGTTAGTTTTGGAGGTGCCAGCTATTCTGGAGCCTCCCCCTGAATTATTGACTTTTAATTTAAATTTTCGTTTTAGGTTTGTGTCGATTTCTTTTATAGTTATAATTAACTTGGTGATAATTTATATTTTGTTGAGTTTTAATATGTTTAAATTTTGATTTCTTTGATTTGTGTTTTGGTTTTTGATTTAGTTTATTCGAGTTTACATAATATATTTTTTCTTTAGGTATGTAATATTGATTAATTCCTACTTGCATGGTCAAACACGCTTTCGGAACCCAAACTTGATTAGTTGATTTGTATTGAGTTATTAATGATTTAAAGGTTTTATTTGAGTTCGACTTGTATGCAAGTCCGATTTTATTATAACATGCTTTTTGATTGTTCAGGATTAAGTCTAGATTTTTTGATCTTGTAGTGAATTTTTCTAGTATTTCTTTTAAGTTATTAATTTCTGATTTTAATGATGAATTCTCTTCAAGTATTAGATCTTGAGTTGGATTTGAATTTCTTATTTGTTCCTTGAGGTCTTGATTTTTCTCAAGGAGTGATTTGTTTTCATTTTCTATTTTAATTAACTTACTATTTAAGCAGGAAATAATTTTAAAAAACTTTTTGTTTAAATTAAAATGTACCTCATCCGGGCTTTCGGAAACGAGTACGGACTCGTGGCTTGATTCGGGTTCGGATCCGTCTTCATCTCCCGACTCGTCTTCCGTTTCAGCTTCGCGGACCATCAGCGCGAGGTGGCTCTGGTGCTTCTGCTCTTCTACCTCCGATTCGTCCGAGGAGGAGTCGTCCCACGTTGCTTTGAGAGCCTTCTTTTTGGTTGGCTTCGGTTTGTCGAATTTTAGTCTTGGGCATTCATTCTTGTAGTGCCCCTTTTTATTGCATCCGAAGCACGTCACGTTCTTTTGTTCCGCGGGAGAACTGATCTTTTGAAGGTCCTTCTTGCTGAAGCTCCTTTTTCTCCTGGTGAACATTTTTCTTACCAGGTTCACCAGGTGTTCTTCGTCTTCAGAATTTTGATCGGAATCTTCTTCAGATTCAGGCTTGCTCTTCTTTTCTTTGGATGAACCTGCAAATAAAGCAATACCTTTCTCGGCTCCAGCATTAGTTTGTTCATGTAATTCTAACTCACAGAAAAGCTCGTCTAATTTTAACTTAGATAGGTTTTTCGAAATTTTGTAGGCATCTACGATTGATGCCCACAAGCTATTACGAGGAAAGGCATTTAGTGCGTACCTTATTAAATCTCTGTTTTCCATCTGGTGGCCTATCACGTGGAGTCCGTTGAGGACGTCCTTGATTCTCGCATGCAGTTGACTTGCCGTTTTCCCTTCCTGTATTTTTATATTAAATATTTTATTTAAAAGTAGGTCACTTTTTGTTACCTTTGCATTGCTCGTTCCTTCATGTAGCTCGATCAGTTTGTCCCACAATTCTTTAGCGTTCTGATGCGGTCCAACCCGATTCAGCTCTTCTCGTGTTAGGCTGCAGTGTAGCGTGTTGATTGCCTTGTTTTCTGTTGATGCCTTTTTCCTCATGTCCGGAGTCCACTGTTCCGGGTCTAGTGGATTTTAGGTATACCTCCATTCTTTTCTTCCAGTACGAGAAGTCATCCCCGTTGAATAGGGGAGGACGTACTGTGCTGAAGCCTTCTAGTTGGGACATCCTGCACACAAGTAAATGATGAAAAAAGAATATCCCAAGACTTGGTCTTGGATTAGCAGTGTGGAAAAAAAATAATATGAGTATCTAAATTAGTGTTGCACCAATATCAGTTTAATTGTAACGAAGACAAATTCCCAAATTAATAGTAATAATATCATATTAGAATTAAGCGTAAAAAAAAATATTTTCACCCCCTGTCTGACTGGTGGTTGCACCAAATCAGAGCGGTACCTACTCTGATACCATTTGTTGGATCGTGAAACGTCGATAGAGGGGGGGGTGAATATCGATTCGAAAAACAGTGTTAATAAGGGTTAAGCGCAGCGGAATAATAAAAAACTTAGAAAAGCTGAACACGGTGTTTTTTACTTCGTTCGGAGCCTGTGACGACTCCTACTCGAAGGCTCGTACTTCGTGAGTACTTTCGTTGGGCAATTCACTAGCAATTCGAAATAATGATTACAAAAACAGTACAATGAATGCTAATGAAAATTAAAACAAATACCGACAAGAATTTAATAAGAAAAAGAAAGGAGCGTATTGTCGGAGCTTTGTTAGCGTCGCAGAAGCGCAGAGCAGTAGAAGACTTTTCTTTTCGTTGTTGTTCTGAAGCTCCCCTCTGACCCTTCTTTTATATGATGCTCGGGGCGCCTTGGATGCCTTCCGGGCGCCCTGGTGAGACGTGGCAAGTCCAACCAGCGAGCTCCAAGTGGCGACGCGCGATCAGGATAATTTTTGCCTCCAGGGCGCCCGGGTGCCTCCAGGGCGCCCGGACCTCCGGGCGCCCGGATCCCCTCCGGGCGCTCGGACCACCTTTTTCTAGCGAACAACTTTCCTACAAAACAAGGTTAGTCCGAGACAAATAGATCTTGCAAAATAAAGTGTTAGCACAGTTTATGAGTCAGTATAAGAAGTATGACTTAGCAAAACAGAGTATGACTTAGATTCCGTCTTTCCGAGATCGGAATCTAGTCACGATCTCGACTTAGATATCCGAAATGGATCTAAGCCGGATCGACGCCTAATGTTCCCTTCCTGGGAACGCATCCTCGCAGTCACTCCCCTCCAGTGACTTACCTTACTTACCTGCCAGACGTCCGGTCATCCCTTCGACCCGTCTGGACTTCTCGCCAGCTATCCGGTCAGCCCGTCGACCTAGCTGGACTTCTCGCCAAGCGTCCGGTCAGCCCGTCGACCCGCTTGGACTTCTCGCCAGCTATCCGGTCAGCCCGTCGACCTAGCTGGGCTTCGTGCCAGACATCCGGTCAGCCCGTCGACCTGTCTGGACTTCTCCTGCACACTCGATCAGAGTGTTAGACAACAACAGACTAACTTAACCTGATTTGTCATTCATCAAAACCTGGGTTAAATCGTTAGTGCTAACCGCACCAACACTGACTGCATAAAAGAACAAGACCTTTGTTATTATGGAAGTGTGTGCTCTTAATCATGATATAATAACATGCGCATATATCTAGTATTTATTTCTTTGACTTATCAAAGGGTGAGATTTAGCTCGATAAATCAAAAGGGCTGATAAGTTTAGAAATGATATTATTTATAGTGTGTGTTGTTGATTATAGAAGGAAACTGTGTCCTAGGAATATAGGTTGATGATGTCCCCAAGAGGAGCTCATAAGGATTGTCATGTAAACCCTGCAGGTGGACTTAATCCGACATGATGATAAGGTTGAGTGGTACTACTCTTGGAGCTAGATATTAATTAAGTGAGTTGTCAGTAACTCATTTAATTAGTGGTCATTCGATATCTTAAACACAGGGAGACTAACACACTCATGATAAGATGGAGCCCATATAGTAATATGGGATTGTTGTGGTAGTTCAATAATAAATCTTTAGTGGTATGAGTTATTATTGATGAACTTGAGTTGGGTGTTCGGGACAAACATGGGAAGCTCAAGTTCATCAGGAGACCAAAATCAATTCCTCCTCTCGGTTCTTGCCGTAGCCTCTTATTTATAAAGTCTTATACCCACTCATACCCACCTTCTTACCCACCTTAAGGTGGCCGGCCAAGCCTAGCTTGGATCCCAAGCTAGGGCAGGCTAAACCAAGGTGAGTTGGTGGCCGACCCTAGCTTGAACCCAAGCTTAGGTGGCCGGCCACAATTAAATAAAAGGGATTTTATTTTTGAAAATATTTTCTTATGTGGAAGCCATGATTTAAAAGAGAGTTTTAAAATTAAATCTTTTCTTTTATAGTTTCTACAAAAGATTAAGAGAAAGGATTGATACCTTTCTTTATTTGAAGATTGAAAGGAAGATTTTAATTTTGGAGAAAACTTTCTTTATTGTAATCATCCACATGTTTTAATAGAGAGATTTTAATTTATAAAAGTTTCCTTTTATAACCAACCATGAAGAGAATTTTTTAAAGATAAATTTTTATTTTAAAAATTTTCAGAAACAAATTAGGAAGTTTTAATTTTATGTTTAAAACTTTCCTTCCTTGGAGGATTTGATATGACCGGCCACATTAATAAATAAAAGGAATTTTTAATTAAATTTTCCTTTTCATTGGCAAGGAAATTAAGGAAGTTTTAATTAAAACTTTCCTTATTTGCCAAGACCAAGGAATATAAAAGAGAGGGTAGAGGTGCCTCACCTCATAACAATCTATCTTCCATTCCTCTCTTCCTTGTGGTGGCCAGCCCTCTCTTCTTCCTCTTCCCCTATTCTTCTTCTTAAGTGGCCGACGACATCATCTTCTTGGAGAGATCTTGGTGGTCGGATTTTGCTTAGAGAAGAAGGAGTGATAGGAGGCATTGTTTCTTAGCATCCTTTGGAGCTTCGTTGGTGGCCGAAGTTCTTCAACTCAAGGAGTTTGTTGTTGGCCGAAACTTGCTTGGAGAAGAAGGAAACTTGGGTGGATTCTCGTCTCGGTAGATCATCACCCACATGACATCCGAGATAAGAAGAGGAATACGATAGAAGATCGTGGGGTATATAAGCTATAAAAGGTATAACTAGTTATTAGTTTCCGGATCATAACTAGTTCATCCTTTTATTTAGATCTTGAAATATCAAACACAAGAGGCTAATGAATCTAGGTTATCGAATTTATGTTTTCAATTTTGTGTTTCTTTTATTTTTCAAATTTGTGATTCGATTATTCTTTTTGGTTAAACCTAGGGTTACTATAAGGAAATTAAATATTGGTTTTCTTTGTAAGGCTTTGTCTAGGCAGCGGTGGATGATCCCATACCCAAGAAGGCCTAGTGCCTCGCCACGTTTGACCTGGAAGCCGAAGTTTGAAATAAATATTTAATTGAATTTGTAACATGAGTGGATTTGGATCAATAATGTTAAGCATCGTTTGCGATCCAAGTCTAAACCTCTAAGAACAGATAAGTTGAATTTGGAATCAATAATGTTAAGTTCTGTTTGCGATTTCAAATTTAATTTTTAAAGAACACAATAGGTTGTTAGGAATGGTTCAGGACTTGTATAAATTTTTTGTACAGGAGAACCGGTACGATATTTCGGATAGCAACCAACAATATATTGGTTGTTAATATTGCGACTAAAATAATTTTGTCATGTGTTTTGTGGCTAATATGTGATGAAGCTGATTTTTGTCGCTAATTTATGATGACACTGATTTTTGTCACTAAATTTGTTACAAGTTTGTGATGTAAAAATTTTGTCTTTAAAATCATGTTGTTTTTGTAGTGAGACACTCTAGCGCATTGCATCTGCTGGTGTAATTGGTCAAAGTACTTAGTGACACTGACCTCTGATGGCACGTGACATGAGGGCTCAAGCACACTGAGCCACTCAATCTCGCATCGTCCCTGCTAAAACTTGCATTGGCCATCCGGCTGGTCTTGTTCCTGCTATTGGCTCACACTAATCTGCATAGAGCTGCCACAATGGAACAGGAGGAGGAGGGCGAAGGCCTGGCAGGGTCAAACCTGAGCATAGTCCCAAGAGTCAACTGTCTCAGGGCCTATTATCTTAGGGGGCTCAATAGTTGGAGCACAATAGAGGGTCTTTGTAATAATCGAGCTACACTTTTCAAGGACTTAATTATAATTTTAAAAACTTTATGTAAAAGTGTAAAATAATAAGTTGAACCCTACTTCCCCTTTTTCTTCCACATGTTCTTGATTTTTCACTTCCCCGTCGCTAGCAGCTAACGCCGTCGGTCCGCACTGCTGCTATCATTCCGTGTCTCCAACTCATCGTTGTTCCACGAAGCCACCTGTGATGCTTCTCCTCCCCTTACTATTGCAGTCTCTTATCGGCTATCGCCTTCTATCAAAATTTTTGAACAAGGAAGCATCGATTGAGGCTCAACATTCATGATTCAACAATCGCGAGATTCGCGACGCTACCTAAGTTGCTGAGTGCTGACTTGTTGTTCACGTCATTGTCGACATTTCTTATTTTGTTTCTTTCCCATTCATCGACTCCAATTTCCAATCATTCAGTGCAATTGTGCAAGGTTCGTATGATCGTATCTTCTCTAGTGGGTTTGAATTTGATGATGTTTCAATCTGGGGTTTTAATGCTATAACCCTATTTCACTTTACTTATTGTAGAAATCAGAATTTGTCTTTGCTGAATTTGTCGTGTTTGGATTAAAGCTTCCATTTATCTGGCACAAGATTAAAGATTAGAGCTTCCATTTCTCTTTACCAAAGGTTCAATAAGGTATGAAACACAAGATTAAAGCTTCCATTTGTATCCTTTAATGCCGCTGGATTTTTTTTTTTTTGATTTTGTCTTGATAATTAAGATCATTAGTAAGAATTGGAATCTTGTTTATATCTTGCATATTTGGTTACCGTTAACTAAGGGGAGCATAATATAGGCAAAAATATCAAATTGGAAATTCTTCCCTTGAGGTGGGTTTTTCTTGTAGTTAATGTAATTCCTTAGAAAAGTTTGGACAACATAAGACTATAAGAGTTTTAATATTTTGATAATTCTTACACATTTTTAGGTAAAATATATAATTAATGGCTCCCAATCCCAAACATCTATCTGACTATCAGAAAAGAAAGAGAAAGAAAAAGGAAGAAGCATTAATTCAAAGTCAAGCAGGAGATATTGATAAATATTTTTCTAGTAACAAGAGAATGATGGTAGAAGAAACAATTGATAATCCAACGAATGTGGAACAAGAGAATGAAAACAACATTCATGTTGAAGAACTTGATCAATCTTTAGATATAGAATTGATTCAAACCCTCAATGTAAATGAATCGAATGATGAAGATGATGTGGATGTGGTTAATAATGTTGGTGCAATATTCCTTAGGTCAAGGTTGACCTGGTTGACTGAGCTTGAATTAGTTCAAGCTCGAGTCTTGATGTTTATGTTTCGATGTTTGACAATACATGGAGACAAGACATGGAGATTGCAGGTGTAATTGTTCATGTGGTGAGATTGTTGAAGGAGAGTCAAGTATGTCAAGGTTGACTGGATACTTGACTGGAAAATCCTGGTAAGTGAAGCCAGGTGAAAGTCCTAACTGGGAGGTTAGGCAGACTGGAAAGTCCCGGTGAGTGAAGCCGGGCAGAAGGAAAGTCCCAGTAAGTGAAGCCGGGCAGCTGGAAAGTCCTGGTGAGTGAAGGCAGGCAGAAGGAAAATCCTAGTGAGTGAAGCTAGGTGAAAGTCCTGGTGAGTGAAGCCAGGCAGAAGGAAAAAACCCTAGTGAGTGAAGCTAGGTGAAAGTCCCGGTGAGTGAAGCCGGGCAGCTGGAAAATCCTGGTGAGTGAAGTCAGGTGAAAGACCTAGTGAGTGAAGGCAGTATGGAAAGTTCTGGTGAGTAAAGCCAGGTAAAATGAGAAGTCCCGGTGAGTGAAGCTAGGCACAGGAAATCCAGATGGATCAAAGTTGATCGGACATCTGGTGTTGGGAAGTCCAAGTAGGTCAAAGGGATTGACCGGATACTTGGCACAGGAAATTCAGGTGGATCAAGGTTGATCGGACACCTGATGGAGATAAGTCCAAGTGGGTCAAGGATGATCGGACACTTGGCACGAGGAGAAAAGTCCAAGTGGGTCAAAGGGATTGACTGGACACATGGTGAGGGAGACCTAGCAGGTCAAGGATGACCGGATGTCAGGCGTGATGTACCAACAGGTCATGGTTGATCGGATGTTGGTTTTAGGGACTCTTGGACTTGATTGGGCAAGTCCACATGGGCTGGATCGATCAACCGATCGATTGGCTCATGCCCAATCGATCAGTTGATCGATTGGGGGAGTGGCGATCACACAGAACAACTTTGGATCGATCGGCTGATCGATTCAGAGCCTCCAATCGATCGACCGATCGATTGGGAGGTGCGATTCACACGATAAGCCCTGGATCGATCAGCCGATCGATCCAGGCAATTCCTGATAGCACAGAGGCGCTCTGGATCGATCGACCGATCAATCCAAAGCCTCTCCGATCGATTGGGAGCAATCCAATCGATCGGGATCTGACCGTTGGTGCAGGATATAGCTGTTGGCGAGTGCTTCTCTCGGTAGAACTTCCACGACTTCGATTCTCTTCTACACAGCAGTTCTCCACAGACTTCTTCTCCACTCTCACGCCAGTTCTTGAAGGATCTTGGAGGCACGTCCAAGTTAAGAAGCAAGTTACAGCAAGAAGAAAAAGCTAGGCTTAGAGTTTTCATTGCATATCTTATAAGATATTTCTTGTATTTGTCTTCCCTTGCTTTCTTCTTATATTGAGAGTGTTGTAAGGCTTTTCCACCTTCGGTAGTTACCGAAAAGGAGCGTTTTCATAGTGGAGGGTGCGTGAGTATGTGGATCCTTGGATTAGTCACCTCTTCTTGAGGTGGATATCAAGTAAATCCTTGTGTTAGCGTTGTATGTGTTGTTTCTTGTATTTCCGCTGCATATCTTTGAAGAAACAAGCAACGAAGAGCACGAGGATCGAGCCGAGCTATTCACCCCCCCCTCTAGCTACATAATTGGTCCCAACAAGTGGTATCAGAGCGAGGCCGCTCTTCACCAGAATCATCATCGGAGGGCAACAAAGCTAGAGGGTGTAGAAGTTGGAGCAAATTCTACAAGTCAAAGACTTCATTCAAGAAGCTCAACTTCAAATGGAATTCCAAGATGGACTTGGATTCGATACAAGGGTTCCTCCACCGTTCACCATGACAAGCTTCGATTCTTGGAAATCAAGAATCGAGAATTTTTTTATGATGGAGATAGAGCAATGGTTTGCTCTCATGGAAGGGTTCAAGGCTCCAAGAAATTCATGATAGATCGTTTGAAGCGATAGAGGGGGGGGGGGTGAATATCGCGCTTTTTAAAACTATTCTTTTCGTATTTTGAAACCAAAGTTGTGCAGCGGAAATAAGAAAAAGAGACAAGGTATTTACTTCGTTCGGAGCCTAACTCGATTCCTACTCGAAGGCCCGCGGTCCTTGACTGCACCGATGGGCAAAGCACTATAATCCTTCTTTCCGAAATCCTCGGAAAGAAGCGAATCGTACAGATACAAGAATGTTAAGATAGTAACACACCTACTATCTTATGTAAATTAAGTGCAATATAAAATAAGTATACCGACAATAAGATTTGAAAGACGAAGCTTGGTCGGCACGAATGAAGTTGCTTGCTGAAATTGTAGGCGTGAGCAGCTTGCAGAAGAGCACCAGAATTGATTAGAAAGTCCTATTTCACCTCTGACTTCGAGCCTCAATTTATAGGTATGATGGATGTTCGGTCGACCGATCCCTCTGTTCGGTCGACCGAACCAGCTCCGATCCCTTCCAGCTGGAGTCTGACGCTGGCTCGATATTCTGCATTAACTGGACTTCAATGGTTCGGTCGACCGTCCCTCTGTTCGGTTGACCGAATAGGCTCCTTCCCTGTTCGTCGAGATTTGCCGTGATCTGCATTTATTGCGCCTTTAATATTGATGGTTCGGTTGACCGATCCTCGGGTTCGGTCGACCAATCAGTGTATTTTCCTTCTGCATCTGATCGTTGTTGATTAAACTGATCTGTGATGAGTCATCTTGGTTCGGTCGACCGATCCTCTGGTTCGGTCGACCGATTCGGTCAAACCTACAACACAGTATTAAGCAAAGTATCCCTGCAACACAAAGGTTAGCACAGTAATATATAATGATGCATGAGTATGACAGTTAGGACTGTCTTGATCTCAACTTGAAAACCTTCCCGGTTTCTTTAGTTGGATCAGCGACGTTAGGTTGTTTCCTTTAGGAACCCGACCTCACTGTCGCTCTTCCAGTTGCATACCTCAACTTACCTACCAAACATGATCCTCCAGACATGTTTGGTCTTTTGTCTGCTCAGTGTCTGATCGCCTGATCCACTAAGACTTTTCCTGCAATACTATATTAGCCAACAACAATAATAGTAATACAGAAAACAATGGTAAACCTAAACCTAGATTTACCGAGATCCGCTGGTTCGATTGACCGCGCGCGGTCGACCGGAAACTATCCGAACAACCTTGCTTGGAGTTCATTCCTCCAAGACTTCTTGTTACCTAAGATTACCATCCCCTAGGATTTTCTCCACTTGGCTTCACTCACCAAGATTCAGTATTCGGCTACCCAGGGATCAAGTCTTTCAGACCTATCCACCTGACTTCCACGATATACTGAGATTTCCCTTACCTAGCCTACAACTAAGACTCAGTATTCGGCTACCCAGGGATCAAGTCCTCCAGACCTATCCACCTGGCTTCCACGATATACCGAGATTTCTCTCCTTGCCTAGCCTCCAACTAGGACTTCCCTTGCCTAGCCTACAACTAGGACTTCCCTAGATCAAACTCCATACTTAAACATACTTAAACATATTTGTCTGACATTAAAATCTTGGAGGTCGATTGCACCAACAATCTCCCCCTTTTTGATGTTTGACAAATATGTTTAAGTTAGGTCAATTCAAAAAGATTTAGATTTCTAACTTAAGCACTTCTTCTCCCCCTTTTGTGATACAACAAAAAGAACTCTCTGTTGGTGCAACCTTAGGTCAAGGTTGACCTGGTTGACCCGACTCGAGTTGACGTGACTCGAGTTGTATTTTGATGTTTGACTTGGGAAAATTATCGGTGCAACCTTAGGTCAAGGTTGACCTAGTTGTGTTGCATGTTGATGTTTGACACTCGTGAGAGAGTTCTATTCTTGATGTGGGACAAGAATAGATGTTTGGGAGATTATTGGTGCAACCGTAGGTCAAAGTTGACCTGGTTGACCTGATTTGGGAAAAGTCCAAGTATGAAGACTTGGCACGGAAAAGTCCAAGCAGGGAGCTTGGCACTGGAAAAGTCCAAGTATGGAGACTTGGGAAAAGTCCAAGCAGGAGCTTGGCACGTGAAAAGTCCAAGTATGGAGACTTGGCAGGGGAAAGTCCAAGCAGGAGTTTGGCAGGGGAAAGTCCCGTGAGTGAAGCCGGGAAATCTGGTGAGTGAATCCAGTGAAAATCCTAGTGAGTGAAGCTAGGTGAAGGTGAAAGTCCAGGTAAGTGAAGCCAGTGGGAAAATCTGGTGAGTGAAGCTAGGTGAATGGGAAAGTCCTAACGGGATGTTAGGCGGTGTGGAAAGTCCCGGTGAGTGAAGCAGGCAGTGGGTCTGGTAAGTGAAGCCAGGTGAGAAAGTCCTAACTAGGATGTTAGGCGGTGGGAAATCCGGTGAGTGAGGCAGGTGAAAGTCCCGTGAGTGAAGCCGTGCAGGGAAAATCCAGATGGATCGGGGATGATCGGACTTACGGTGTTGAAAGTCCAAGTAGGTCAAAGGAATTGACCGGACACTTAGCGAGGAGTTCTAGCAGGTCAAGGGAGTGACCAGATGCTAGGGATGAAGTACCAATAGGTCAAGGTTGACCGGATATTGGTTTGAAGTCTTGGGACTTGGTTTGGGCAAAAACCAAGCTCGGATCGGTCACCGACCGATCGGATACTGTTGCTCGATCGGTCCGGTGACCGATCGATATCAAGCTCTGTTCGATTCTTGTCGATCGGTGACCGTCGCCAGCTTAACAGAGGCGAAAAGAAAGCGGTGATCGGTCCACGCCGATCTGTCTGATCGATGCGGGACCGATCGAGACGATATCGCAAGCACGCGAGTTGGGATCGGTGCGTGGACCGATCCAGATAGGATCGGTCCACGCATCGATCGTAGCTGAAGGTTACGTACGACCGATCGGTCCGGGGACCGATCAAGATCGGTCCGTAGACCGATCGGTCTAGTCGTTGCTACGCAACGGCTAGTTTCTTCATTTCTTCTTCGCGGTATAAAGGGGAGGGCTTCTGAGGTGCTTCTTCTTCTTACGAAGTTTTCTCCTGCCTCAAGCTTCTGCTTCTCCTTCTTGCTGAGCTTTGTTGAGCTCGTTGGGTGCTAAAGCTTCGCGTGAGCTTCTTCCTGTTGCTGGTTTTCTAGCTAGGCTTGGATCCGAGAAGCTGCTGCTTCCCCAGGGTTCCTGCTGACTTCAAGAAGGCAAGCAAGTGTAGTTTACATTTCTGTTCTTGTTTTCTTGTTCCTATTTGTACTCCTATTGCTGTTGCAAATATTGTGGCGAGGTTTCTCCACCCACAAGGAGTATATTGTATTAGCCGGTTCTCCGGGGACTCATCCACCAACGGATTGATAGGGCTCGTCCACCTTACGGACACGCCGAGGAGTAGGAGTATCATCTCCGAACCTCGTACATCGCTGTGTTAAGGTTTGATTTTCTTCTCCTTTCGTTTCTATTTGTATTTCCGCTGCACTAACCTAATCGTAGGAAGAAACGCGATCGATTTGGGGCGGCTATTCACACCCCCCCTCTCTAGCCGAGTACGAAAGATCCCAACACTCTCCACAAATGGCTTTAATTGCTAAGGATCCCTAAGTTTTTCACCAACAATGATGGAATACTTGTAAATATTTTCAAGATATGCCTAAGGTATTCCCTCACCCATTTGCTGTATAATAAAGTTTTCAAAAACGAGTCATAGAGATTTTGAAAAAGCCTCATTCCATTAAAAAATTGAGTAAATTTGCAGTATCTTTTTCAAAATAATTTTGAAGAATGCACTAAGTAAAATCTCTCAAAAAGTATTTCAAGACTTAAAGTATTTTTGCAAAACCATGATATAGAAGTTTTAATGCTTGCAAAAATTTCTCAGAATTTCTTTCAAGAATACTTTTCAAAAATATTTGGAAAGAGTTTTTATCAAGCATCCTTGTTAAGGCGGAGGTCAAAAAATATTTTCAAGTAATTTTCAAGGAAATTCTCAAATAAATTCTCTAAGTAAAATTTTATTTTCAAGGAATATTCAAAGTATTTTGGAAACTATGATTTTTCAGAAAGTTTTCAAAAAGTTTGAAGAATATGATTTTGAAAAGATAATGCTTGAGCTAGGTTTAAAAGATAGTATTTTGAGTTTTGTAAACAATTTTTCAAAAATATTTTTAAGTTAATTTCAAAACCAGATTTCTTTAAATAAGTATGTAAAGATAATTTTCAAAAAGTATTTGATTAAGAGATTTTAAAGATAATTTTCAAAAATATTTGTAAAGAAGTTTTATCAAACAATTTTTTTAAATGTTTCAAAAGCAAGATTTTGAAAAAAAATTTCCTTCAGTCAAGTCTCTCCCCCTTAATCAGACACTCCTTTTAGATATCCTTGTTACTCACAAGGAAGACATTTCTATGTGTATCTAAGGATGATGATTGACTTAAGGTTCTAAAGACTTAGACGATGAACAATAATAATTTATATACACCCAATCAATGATCAATCAAGATTTGAAAAATATTTTCTTAAGAAAATAAATTTATAAGTTTTCAAAATAATTTAAAAATGATTTAAATTTAAATTTTCTTAGCATCTCACCCATTCTAAGTTTTCAAGTATAGTAATCCTATAATTGTGTAAGATGACTTTATTGATTTTGAGTTTGTTGAAATTTAAATTAAATTTTAGTTAAACTTTGATTATTGTAAGTTAAATAGATGGTAACATTTATTTTGTGAATTAATTGAATTAATGTTTAGTTTAGAAATTGTAAAGTTATTAAGTGGATTTGGTTAAGAATTGTTTTTAATAGTTGCTAGATTATTGATTGATTTAAACATAATTTAAAGGCTAGTTTCAATTGGATTTAGTATTATTATTAATTATGGATTAAAAATTTGATTATAAATTTCATAATTAAATTTTGTTAAGTTTAAAGTACTTTTGATGATTAAGGTTAAGATTTAAAGTTGAAATTCATTAAGAATTAAGTTAAGTTAATTTAATTAAGTTAGTGTTATTAATCATTGATTTAATATTAAAGTTAAATTAATTTATTGATTATAGTCATTAAAGATTATGTCTATTAGTCATTGATTAGGGTTAATTAATTTAGTTTTATTTTAAAGTTGTTTTAAAATAATTTTGATTAAGTTTTAAAATAATTTTAATTAAGTTTTAGAATCATTTTAATTAAGTTGTAAAATAATTTTGATTAAGTTTTAAAATAATTTTAATTAAGTTTTAGAATCATTTTAATTAAGTTGTAAAATAATTTTGATTAAGTTTTAAAATAATTTTGATTAAGTTTTATAATAATTTTAATTAAGTTTTAGAATAATTTTAATTAAGTTGTAAAATAATTTTGATTAAGTTTTAAAATAATTTTAATTAAGTTTTAGAATAATTTTAATTAAGTTTTAAAATAATTTTGATTAAGTTTTAAAATAATTTTAATTAAGTTTTAGAATAATTTTAATTAAGTTTTAAAATGATTTTAATTAAGATTTAAAATAATTTTGATAATTTTAATACTTTTAATTATGTTTTTAAAATAATTTTAATTAAGTTTTAAATTTAATTAAGTTTGAATTGATTTAGTTTGAATTTGAATTAATTAAGTTTGAATTTGAATTAATTAAGTTTAAATTTAATTGAGTTAAGTTTGATTTGATTTAGTTTGAATTTGAATTAATTAAGTTTGAATTTAATTAGTTTTGATATAGCAATGGTGGCTGTTTAGGTCATTGTTGCTGATATTGTTAGAACTTCGGGGTGGTTTTGATGTAGTCAACTAAGTTCAATTAGATTCTGTTATATTTGATCCTTGTGTCTAAGTATGCAGGAGGTTAGGAACACAAAAAGTCTAGCGGAAGAGGTAGCTAGCGAGAAGGGTATCACAGGAAAGGAGCCGATGGGCTAGGTGTATCCGAGGGACGAAATACTATAGAAGAGTACACTGGTGGACGAGAAGAATATGCGTGGCGTTTGAGGGATGAGAAGCCAAGGAGGAAACCTGCTTGAGGAGAAGGCCGGAAGATAGGTCCGGGTGAGCCCAATTCCAGATGAATGAAATCACCCAGATGATCGGAGCAGCGAAAGAGCAAACGGAGCTACTGAAGCTACTGATGGTGCCTTCAACACTGCTAGCGGCGCCCTCGCGCTTGTCTGGTGGAAGACGCCTTCAATCTCTTGAAGGCGCCTTCGAGCCTTTATGGAAGGCGCCTTCAACTATTTGAAGGCGGCTTAGACTGGGCAAAAATGACCATTAGCAAAGATAAAACATTATCTTCACTTGCCTCACTGGAGGTGCCTTCCACCTTATTGGAGGCGCCTTCCAACTTCGGATAATATTTTTTTTGGGCTATAAAAAGACCCCTGGAGTTAAGAAATAGATAACAACTTCTGTATTTATTTCCTAACAACTTTCTGAGCGTTCAAAGTGTGTATAAAAGGCTTCTCTACCTTTAATGAAGGAGATCTGCTAGTACTTTTCAATGTCTTGGATTAACAACCACCTACGTTGTAACTAAGTAAACCTCTGGCCTTTTACCTATTCTTTATTTTATTAGTTGTTCATTTATTGTTATTATAATTGTGCTATTGTGCTGCTAATTTACATTGAAAGAATGAGAAAGGTTTTTCTATTTTATCTTATATAGGCAATTCACCCCTCTTGCCGGCCATCGCTGCGCCAACAATTGGTATCAGAGCCAGAACGCCTTAGAAGGACTAACCGTCGACTGAAGCACTGAGATGATGGTTGGACCCAGCATCTTCCCGCCTAAGTTCGAGGGGGAGTTTGCAATATGGAATAGAAAAATGGAGGTATTTTTTTAAAACTGATTTTGATTTATTGTTAATATTAAAATATGGATTTGTAGCACTAAAAGATAAAGAGGAGTATCAATGGACCAAGAAGGAGCAAGCAGATTATGGATGAGCTGAATTCCATCTACTGAGTGTGCTACCTCCTCAAGAAGTCAACAGAATCAACGCCTACGAATTAGCAAAGGAACTTTGGGAGAAGTTCCTGGAACTACATGAAGGTACGTCCAAAGCCAAACTCACAAGATGGGATCTGCTCCAGAACCAAATCAGCAACCTCCGGATGGAAAAAGGTGAATCGGTTGCTCATCTACAAGGAAGAATTAAAGAGCTAATCACCGGATTAACAAACCTCAGAAATATAGTAACTAATCGGGACACACAAAGGTATGCTTTAAATACGTTCTCGAGGACACCGGAATGGACGTCTATAGTAGACTCCTACTCTATCTCTACAGACCTCGAGGTAAGTACATTAGAAAGTCTCTTTTTCACTTTTGAATTACACGAGTCTCGATGTATAGGACAAAGAAAGGGACTAAGTCAGAATCTAACACTACAAGCCTAGAAAAGCAAACATCCATCGACATAGATGAAGCAACATTACTGGTAAGAAAATTTATGTAACGACCCGACCCTCTTGGCCCATTTGGCGGCCCATTTGGAGACTCTCATCGGCCCTTATGTCGTCGGCCCATTTGGCGACCTTTAATGTTGTCGACCAACGACCCTTGGCCGTGCCGTTACTCACTAGGACTTTCCACCCCTGGTCAGTGGATTTTTGCCTCCCCCAGGATTCGAACTCTAAACCTCCAGGCTTAAGTATTAGAGTTTATGAATCCTGGTAACCAAGTGAGATGATCTCACTTGGTTACCAGGATTCATAAACTCTAGTACTTAAGCCTGGAGATCTAGAGTTCGAATCCTGGGGGAGGCAAAAATTCATTGCCAGGGGTGGAAAGTCCTAGTGAGTAACGGCACGGCCAAGGGTCGTCGGTCGACGACATGAGAGGTCACCAAATGGGCCGACGACATTAGGGCCGACGGTCGACGACATGACAGGTCGCCAAATGGGCCGCGAAATGGGCCAAGAGGGTCGGGTCATTACAATAAAAAGGCGCCTTTTATTGTAATGACCCGGCCCTCTTGGCCCATTTGGCGACCTCTCCTGTCGTCGACCGACGACCCTTGGCCGTGCCGTTACTCACTAGGACTTTCCACCCCTGGCCAGTGGATTTTTGCCTCCCCCAGGATTCGAACTCTAAACCTCCAGGCTTAAGTACTAGAGTTTATGAATCCTGGTAACCAAGTGAGATCACGGTCGACGACATGAGAGGTCGCCAAATGGACCGACGACATAAGGGCCGACGGTCGACGACCCGAGGGTCGCCAAATGGGCCAAGAGGGCCGGGTCGTTACAATAAAAAGGCGTTGGGTCGCCACAAGGGTCACCCAAGAGGCCAAAAGGGTCGGGTCGTTACAATAAAAAGGCGCATTTTTATTGTAACGACCCGACCCTTTTGGCCTCTTGGGTGACCCTTGTGGCGGCCCAACTGGTGGCCCTTATGTCGTCGGCCCATTTGGCCGTGTCGTTACTCACTAGGACTTTCCACCCCTGGCAGTGGATTTTTGCCTTCACCAGGATTCGAACTCTAAACCTCCAGGCTAAGTATTAGAATTTATGAATCTTGGTAACCAAGTGAGATTATCTCACTTGGTTACCAGGATTCATAAATTCTAATACTTAGCCTGGAAGTTTAGAGTTCGAATCCTGGTGAAGGCAAAAATCCACTGCCTGGGGTGGAAAGTCCTAGTGAGTAACGACATGGCCAAAGGGTCGTCGGTCGACGACATGAGAGGTCGCCAAATGGGACGACGACATAAGGGCCGCCACAAGGGTCACCCAAGAGGCCAAAAGGGTCGGGTCGTTACAATTTAATAGATTTATTAGATCTAATAAATTCAAGTCGTAGACGAAAAAGGACTTAAGAAGCAAAAGGAAGATTTGATGCCACAATTACCAAGAAGAAGGGCACATTAAGGATGACTACCCTAAACTGAAGAAAAATAAGGGTAAAAGACTAACAAGAGTGAAACTCAAGAATTTAAAGGCGACATGGGATGACTCTTCATCCTCCGAATTCGAGATCGAGGCCTACGCTGGACTAGCCTTACTAGCCGACCACCAAGAAGAAGATGTAAGCAGCTCAGAGATGAGCATCGATGAAGGGGGAGGATCATCAGAAGAAAGCTGCGATGAAGAGGAAATATCAAAATACGAGGTAAGTAAGGTACGCACCTTAACTCCTAAAAAGTCATTTCAATTTATTAAAATATTTTCCAAGGATTTAGTAAAATTAGAAAGAGAAAATACTGAATTAAGAACAATCTTAGCAAAAACCTAGCCTTTAGAAATGTATGATAAGTTAAAGGAAGAAAATAAACAATTGAAGGACCAAATTGAAAAATCTAGAAATTCTACATGTCTTAATTAAACTGTCGGGAAAAATGATAGAAGTCCAAATTCATATTTTAGATACCATAAGGGTCAAATTAGAAAGTTATCACCAAAATATATTCCTAAAAGATACTTAATTAATCTAGTAGGAAGAAACTTATATTGGGTTCTCAAATCCTACTTAGAATAAATTTTTTTTGAAGTTACAATTTGTAAAAAGAAAATTAATGTTTATTTTTTTTAAAAGACTTTGTCTAGAAGTAGTTGTTGTTCCAATATCCAAGAAGGTATAGTGCCTCGTCATAATCTGAAAGCCAATTATTGAAATAAATATTTAATAGACTAACGGTTAAATAGTTAACTCCTTTGTGTAAAATTTTATAACAATTAAATAATGAATTTTCTATAGATTATTTGCCGAAAACTACATTTCCAAATCTAAAAAATCTTGAAACTTATTTTTGAAAAATTTAAATTCTATTGACCCTTAAGAAAAATTTTATTTAACCCTTAGAAAATTTAATTCTTTTTCCAACTTTGCTTTTCTCACTTTATTTTTGATGTGATCAAAAGGGGAGAAATTAATACAAGTTTAGGAGAAGTTTGGATAATTGCATAAATAATTTTTTTTACTAAATTCTTTAATTCATTTATTGCAATTGTTATTTGCAATTTACTTATGTTATTGCATTTTTAACCCTAACTTGAACTTGGGTTGGTACACATCAAAAAGGGGGAGATTGTTAGAACCCTAGGATGGTTTTGATATGGTTGACCAAGTTAAATTAGGTCCTATTATATTTGATCCTTGTGTCTAAGTGCGTAGGAGCTTAGAAACGTAAAAAGTCGAGCGGAAGACGCAACTAAAGAGAAGGGTGACATGGGAAAGGAGCTGACGGGCTTGGTGAATCCAAGGGACAAAATGCTGCGGAAGAGTACATCGGTGAATGAGAAGAACGTGCACAGCGATCGAGAGATGAGAAGCCAGGGAGGAAGCCAGCTCGAGGAGAAAGCCGAAAAATAGGTCCAGGTGAGCCCAATTCCGGATGAACGAAGTCACCTAGATGATTGGAGCAGTGAAAGAGCAAACAGAGCTGCTGAAGCTACTAAAGGTGGCTCTAATGCTGCTGGAGGCGCCCTCGCACCTATCTGGTGGAAGGCACCTTCAATCTCTTGAAGGCGCCTTCGAGCCTTTATGGAAGGCGCCTTCAACTACTTGAAGGCGGCTTAGACTGGGCAAAAGTGATCATTGGCGAAGATAAAACATTATCTTCGCTTGCCTCGCTGGAGGCGCCTTCTGTTGGGACCGAAATGTAGCTAGAAGGGGGGGTGAATAGCTCGTCGCATTCCTCGTGTGCTTCGTTGCTTGTTTCTTCAAAGATGTGCAGCGAAAATACAAGAAACAACTACAACAACGCTAACAAATGGATTTTACTTGGTATCCACCTCACAAGAGATGACTAGTCCAAGGATCCACGCACACACACACCCTCCACTATGAATAACATTCCTTTATGGTAACTACCAAAGGCGTAGAAGCCCTACAACACTCTCAATACAAGAAGAAGGAAAGGGAAACAAAATACAAGCAAAAGCTTACAAGTTATGCAGTGAAAACCCTAATCCTAACTTCTTGTTTTAGCCCGCCTCTTGATCTTGAATCACCAGCAAACCTTGCTCCAAGAACTCTTCAAGAACTGGCGGTAGAGTGGAGAAACGCTGTGGAGTCACCTGTGTAGATCGGAGCTGTATGCGCAAAATCTCTATGGAGTTCTACCGAAGAGGACGCACGCCAACGACCTTTATCTACGCCAACGGTCGGATCTCGATCGACTGGATTGCTCCCAATCGATCGGGGAGGCTTTGGATCGATCCACTGATCGATCCAAAGCGCCTCTGTGCTCTCGAGAAATGCCTGGATCGATCAACGGATCGATCCAGGGCATATCGTGACAAATCACAGCTTCCCAATCGATCCACTGATCGATTGGGGCCTCTGAATCGATCCATTGATCGATCCAGCAAGCTTTTTTGCGCTCGCGACTGCCTCCCAATCGATCCACTGATCGATTGGGACGAAGGCTTCTCGCGGGGACTCCCTAATTAATCGGCCGATCAATTGGGCTCCAGCCAATCGTTCAGCTGATCGATCCAGCTGCTGGTTTTTGCCCAAAATCAAGTCCCAAGCCCCTCAAACCAACATCCGGTCAACCTTGACCTGTTGGTTCATCATGCCTAGCATCCGGTCACCCTTGACCTGCTAGGACTCTCTCACCAAGTGTCGCGTCAATCCCTTTGACCCACTTGGACTTTTCCTCATCATGTCAAGTATCCGGTCTCTCCCTTGACCTACTTGGACTTTCACCAGATGTCTGGTCAACTTTGACCCATATGGACTTTACCCGTGCCTGACTTCACTCACCAGGACTTCTCATCTGCCTGACTTCACTCACCAGGACTTCCAACTGCCTAGCTTCACTCACTAGGACTTTCACCTGGCTTCAATCACCAGGATTTTCTCTCTGCCTAGCTTTACTCACTAGGTCTTTCACCTGGCTTCACTCACCAGGATTTCCAACTGCCTAGTTTCACTCACCAGGACTTCCACTTGGCTTCACTCACCAGGATTTCCTTCTGCCTGGCTTCACTCACCAGGGCTTTCACTTGGCTTCACTCACCAAGATTTTCTTCTGCCTGGCTTCACTCACCAGGGCTTTCACTTGGCTTCACTCACCAAGATTTTCATACTGCCTAGCTTCACTCACTAGGATTTTCTCTCTACCTAGCTTCACTCACTAGGTCTTTCACCTGGCTTCACTCACCGGGATTTTCCTTCTGCCTAACATCCCAGTTAGGACTTCCCAGTCAAGTATCTGGTCAACCTTGACCTACTTGACTCTTCTTCAACCAACCTGATCAGACCCTGATCAGAGGAGAATTGCACCAAACAATCTCCCTAAATGAACAACTGCACCTGCACTTGTCCATATCATCGAAGTCTTGTATTGTCAAACATTTAAACTCAAACCAAGACTCAATCTTGATCAACCAGGTCAACCTTGACCTGTGGGATATTGCACCAACACCTTCCACCTGTTGGAGCAATCCCAATGGTCTGTGCGACCATGTGTTTTGGTGTTTGGGCAAAAGGTTTAAGTTAGGTTCACCCTTGTATTTGATATGTGTATTTGAGTTGTGCAGGCTTGCAGGATACACATATGACTCAGGTTGATAACTTCGGATCCGGGGAAGGATGGAGCATTCGAGGGACCGTGGACAAAGCAGCAAGGATAAGGGCCGAGGGAAGCGACTTCGAGGCATACGTGAAGGATGACATTGGGGACGAGCCGCGGGCTTGGATGCATCCGAGGGACGAGAGTCAAAGGAAATAGGCTTGAAGGCTAGAGGTCAAGGCTGCAATGAAGGGTCAAGTGAGTCGTGAGGGTACGAATGCATGAGAGATTATACTCAGGATAAAATCCTAGGTTTAGGGTTTTACTGTAGCAGTTACTGTAGCAGTTGACTGGTGTTTTCAGCAGTTGACTGGTGCAGTCAATTGGGGCAGTCGACTGGAAGTGAACAAAATGCTTCTGTTCGCTCGACCAGTGTGAGCAGTTGACTACTAGTTTTAGCAGTCGACTGGTATCGAGTCGTCGGGATGTAACGGTCGAATTTTCACAGAGGGCAGTCGATTGATGGTTTTAGCAGTCGACTGGTAGGCAAGGGTTTCCAACCCGCGACCTATATAACCAAGCCTTAGGAGCTTGATTAAGGTTGACGAAATTAGTGGTGATAAACCCTAATTAGTAGTCTACTAGTTCTCAAGTGCTTGTGAGTTTTGTGGTGAGGTTTCTCCATCCATAAGGAGCGACTTGAGATAGCCGGAGTTTGCCGGGGGCTAATCCACCGACGAATAGGGATTGCCCACCTTACGGACAGCTATAGAATAGGAGCAAGATATCTCCGAATCACGTTACATTGACGTGTATTGGTTTGCATTCTTTCCTTTAGTGTTTAGCTTATTTGTTTTGTTTGTATTCCGCTGCGCAAGCTAACATCGTAGGAAAAGTGAGTATTTAGGGGTGCTATCTATCCAACCCCCCTTCTATCTGGCCACCAATCCCCAACAAGTGGTATCAGAGCCGAGGTCTCACTTCACCGGACTAATCGTCAAGAAGAGAAAATACAAGAAGATGATCGACTTGATTGAACCGTCGAAGTTTGAAGGAGGAAGCTTATGGGGCATCACCTTTTGGATGGTGAAGATGAAGAATTTCCTCAAGACGGATTGGGACACAATAATGGTGGTGGAAGTGCCATTTGAAGTCCCGAAGGACAAGAAAGGGATGAAGCTTCGACCACGGCATTGGACGGAGGAGCAAACCACACGATCGGAGGCAAATTCAAAGGTAATATCAATGTTGATTGAAATTTTGCCTTCTAATGTGATAAGTCATGTAGGTAAATATAAGAACACCCATGAATTATGGAGCAAAGTGAAGAAAGTTCTAGGAGAAGAACTTTTGCCTACACATGAGGAGGTGGAGCAACCAGAAGTTGAGTCATGCTCAACATCCGAGGAGGTGAAGGAAGATGAGGCATCATCTACATCCTCAAGAATTGAAGAAAATTCCAAGATAAGTGAAGAAGAAGAAGAGGTCTTGGAAGTGGTCAACCTAGCAAGCACCTCCACCGAAGTGAAGTCAAAGGACCACATAATTTGCTTCGGGTGCAATGAGAAGGGACACTACAAGAGTAGGTGTCCAATGGGTAAGAAGAAGGTAACTCCTAAACCTATTCAAGTTAATTTAAATATTAACAAGGGTTGTAGGAATGAAGAAGCCCAAAGGAGGAGAATGTGCATTAGATGCTTCACGTGTGGGGAGAAGGGCCACTACCACACCAAATGGCCCAAGAAGGAAGAGATCAAGAAGCTAGCACATTTGAAGATGTGGGAAAAGAAGTGGAGGAAAAATGGAGGCTCATGTCAAGGGGGAGTTTCAAAGGTAAAGGGTAAGGTAAACCCTAATTTAAATTTGAAGTCAAATTTAAATTCCTCCATGCATACTAGGAAAAATAATGATTATCATTATATAGAAATGAAAATTTTCGGATTTAAATATCATGATAGGAGTAGGGTAAATGTGGATCATAACCCTTGGAAACCCATTCATGATAACTCTAGAAATGGTAGACCTAAGGAGACCCAAGGCATTAATCCTAAGAAGGGGAGACATATGCCTAGAAAAATGGGTAGGTCTAGGAATGTCTAATTTGGACAAGTAAATTCTAGGGTTAGGAACATAGAGAGGGAAAATCAAGTTTTGAAGGCAAAGCTTGATAAGTTTGAGAAAACCCTAGAAAGATTCAATGTTGGATCTAAGGGTCTAGGTATGGTGTTGGGTAGCCAAAGATCCAACAATGATATATCGGGTTTAGGATACCGATCTAGTATCTCCAATGTTAAGGGAAAGTCATATGCTAAGGTCGCATATGATTATAGCAAGGAGAAACCAATAAATGGCAAGGGAAAGCCATTTAGAGGTAAGAAGAAGTTAACGAAGGACAATGTCTCCAAGGTTAAGAAGGTTAGGTTTGTAGGCCAAGTGTCACCGGAGGTGCAGCTATTGTAGATGAGTCACCTAGGGAGGTAACTAAGGTTAAGGGCTCTAGGGGGAGCTCTAAGAGTCAAGTTGAGACACATGACCAATGGATCTCAGGTGGATTGTACTTGGGAGTCTAGAGGAGTCATGGAATGTGCCAAGTGATTTGGAGACGGACTTGAGTCTCAAACCTAGCGATTTGACACACATGGGTTGTGTTTCATACTTAGAAATATGACATTGGGGGTCATATAGCATGCTAATTGGTTTTGGATATATAGATGTCATATAAACCAATGCTAGGGATGCATTGTGGGTTAGTATGAGCAAATATATCAAGAGGAAGCCAAAACTAGGACTTTAGGTCAAGGTTCAATTGAACCATTTAGCTAATTTTGAGTTTTTTTGTCAATCTTAGGATTTGTGATAAATATATATTTATATATATTTTTCCCAAGTAGACATTGATAAAATAGACATCTTCATAAAATTTGAGAATTTTTGGAGGTCTGTGGAATTTCTGGTGTATTTCTGAAGTTGATAAAAAAAGGTTAATTTTTGTAGAAATATGGTACCAGTCGACTGGTAACAGTATTTTTTAGCACAGAATATCTCTGTAAGCTCATTTCGATAAGGAAAGTCGACTGATACTTCTGACAGTTAACTGATACTAACCTGAAATTATTTTCCAGCGCTATTCTTGACTGTGTCAACTCGTTTAGATGTATGAGATCCATGGGTGATAAATACATGAGTTTAGGGTCAGTTGGATGATAAGTTTTTAACAATTGGAATATTGTTGGAAAACTTTTTGGATGTTAGGCAAAGGGGGAGAAGTAAGGTTTAGTTGGGAAAACCTTAGTGCCTTTGCGTAGGAGGAGCCTTGTGATAGGTTCTTAAATATCCCTGTTGGAAATTCCTAGCTCAAAGGGGAGCTTAGGTGTAAGGGGAGCTTTGGGATAGGTTCCAATGCATGTTTCATTTTGTTTTGGCGGTGTAAGTCCAAGTGTGTAGCCTTGGCAACGTAAGTCCATTCGGCGGTGTAAGTCCAAGTGTGTAGCCTTGGCAACGTAAGTCCATTCGGCGGTATAAGTCTAAGTGTGTAGCCTTGGCAACGTAAGTCCATTATTATTAGCATTATTATTTGCTATTTGTTTTCCCTAACTTAAACGTATTGCCAAATATCAAAAAGGGAGAGATTGTTGGAGCAATCCCAATGGTCCGTGCGACCATGTGTTTTGGTGTTTGGGCAAAAGGTTTAAGTTAGGTTCACCCTTGTATTTGATATGTGTATTTGAGTTGTGCAGGTTTGCAGGATACACATATGACTCAGGTTGATGGCTTCGTGTTCGGTGAAGGATGGAGCATCCGAGGGACCGTGGACAAAGCGGCGAGGACAAGGGTCGAGGGAAGCGACTTTGAGGCATACGCGAATGATGACATTGGGGACGAACCGTGAGCTTGGATACATCCGAGGGACGAGAGCCAAAGGAAGTAGGCTTGAAGGCTAGAGGTAAAGGCTGCAATGAAGGGTCAAGTGATTCGTGAGGGTACGAGTGCATGAGAGATTGTACTCTTGAAAATCCTAGGTTTAGGGGTTTACTGTAACAGTTACTGTAGCAGTCGACTGGTATTTTCAGCAGTCGACTGGGAGAGAACATAATACTTCTGTTCGCTCGACCAGTGTGGAGCAATCGACTGCTAGTTTTAGCAGTCGACTGGTATCGAGTCGTTGGGATGTAACAGTCAAATTTCTACAGAGGGCAATCGACTGATGGTTTTAGCAGTCGACTGGTAGGCGGAGTTTTCTAACATGCGACCTATATAACCAAGTTTTAGGAGCTTGGTTAAGGTTGACGAAATTAGTGGTGGTAAACCCTAATTAGTAGTCTGCTAGTTCTTAAGTGCTTGTGAGTTTTATGGTGAGGTTTCTCCACCCATAAGGAGCGACTTGAGATAGTCGGAGTTTGCTAGGGGCTAATCCACCGACGGATATGGATCGTCCACCTTACGGACAGCCGTGGAGTAGGAGCAAGATATCTCTGAACCACGTTACATTAACGTGTATTGGTTTGCATTCTTTCCTTTAGTGTTTAGCTTGTTTATTTTATTTGTATTCCGCTGCGCAAGCTAACATCGTAGGAAAAGCGAGTATTTGGGGGCGCCGTCTATCCAACCCCCCTTTCTATCCGACCACCGATCCCCAACACTACCTTGTTGGAGGTGCATTCCAGCTTAGGATAAAATTTTCCAGGGGCTATAAAAAGACCCTGGAGCTAGGAAATAGACAACAATTTCTGTATTAATTTTCTAGCAACTTTCTGAGCATTCAAAGTGTGTAAAAGACTTCTCTGCCTTCAACGTAGGAGATCTGCTAGTACTTTTCAATGCCTTAGATTAATAACTACCTAGGTTGTAACCAAGTAAACCTTTGGTCTTTTACCTATTCTTTATTTTATTAGTTGTTCATTTATTGTTATTATAAATGTGCTATCGTGCTGCTAATTTACATTGAAAGAACGAGAAGAGTTTTTCTATTTTATCCTATACAGACAATTCACCCTCCTCTTACCGACCACCACTGTGCCAACAGATATTGCCGTTATAGTGGTCATTTTTGCTGCTACGGTAGTTTACCTTTGTTCAACAATAATGAACACTGAGACTTACAATGTCCCTTTTCTTTATAATAGGCACACTCATCACTAGAAACCTTCGAAGTCGACCTACTTTGATTATACGACATAGACCGCTGTGGTGCTGTAAAAACATATGACGTAAATAGTGCAATAGTCCTCTTATCAACCTGAGACTTAAGATGAACCTCCTAAGCTTGCAATTCATGTACTATTGAATCAACAGAAGAGAGAGAACTACGATGTAAAATTATTCCATGCAATCCTTTATAGTCATCACAAAGAGCCATCAAGAATTGGACTAGACGTTGTTCTTCTCTACGAGTGATATAAGCTGGGAATGCTCACAATTCTGAGGATTCTGTGAGTGCTAACTGGTCCCATAGTTTAGACATGACAGAATAAAAATCTTGTTTGCCCATATCTTGCTACCGAAGTGCGTGGATATCTGCTTCCAATTGATGTTATTTGGTAAAGTTAGACTGCATATATAATCTTGCCAGATGATCCGAAACTTCTTTGGCTATCTTGAACTTGGCCAACTGAGTACCAATAGAATGTGAAATAGAATTATTGATCCACATAATAATCTTTGCATTATCGGTCTTCCAAACATCCAACGACTTTACATAATCATTAGCATTGATGTCCGTAGGTTAAATTCGCACACCTGAAATATATTCTCACATAGATTTTCCCTGCAAGAAGTCTTTCATAACATATCCCCAATACGAATAATTTTTTCTATCTAGTCGGACACTGATCGATTGGAGCGATTCATTTGTGCGACCACTCATGATGATAGAACGAATTATGCTTACGAATAATCGAATTGTGCAAACTCACTACGGAGTTTGATCCACCGAAACTGTGGATTGAATTAACAGTTCTTTAATCAAATTATCAAAAAATAAAAAATCAAGGCTCTGATACCATGTACAAATTGATGCTAAGAAAAAAAATAGTCATCTTGATTTGATGAATCCTACCATGTAAAAGTTGATGCTAAGAAAAAAAATAGTCATCTTGATTTGATGAATCCACACCAATTTACTTTGATAACTTCATAGTGATCAAAGCAAAAAAGAATTTATGAATTTATAGCAGCATCATGAGAGCAATTCTGATCTCGTTTTACTATTTTGTCACTCGGACATCACTAAGATATATTCTCGTATAAGAAAATTATCAAGATGTTTATCAAAATAGCAATATAAGACCATTTATGATGTTCCCAGAATTCATTCACAATGTTACCTTTTTCTTACATATTATAAAATAATTAACTCATTTCATCCATAGTTTTCCAATAGTCAAAATGACAATATAGAACCCCAATCGTGTTCATGACTGATGTGGTTGGTTTTGAAGGCCTCCATCTCGGATCATATGGTCAACTCTTTATTAATAAATGGTCAAAGTCCGGTCAGGTCAATATAATTATAATTATGGATACCCTGATCAGATTTTTACGACCCCAATGGCTGACTCCACCTTTCTAGTTATGAGACAATCTGCCAAGCGGATTAAGCTGGGTCTCTATATCTTGTATTAGCCCCTTGGGCCTCCATTAGATTCCTCTTATGAGGGCTAAGCCCTGAAAGCCTAATAGGAGGAATTACAAAGAAGTTAGAGAGGTATTATAAAAGGAGCAAGGGATCAATCCACCCATCCAATGAATGAGTAAGAGATCAGGATTGATCCAGGGATCCGGGACCAGAGGATTCCCGGATCCCTGCCCCTCACAGGCACAAGTACATTTTTAGCACTTTCAAAACTTGATTTTTGGTCTTATAAATTTTCACTATTAAATTAGAGGATCATCAAAAATACTTTTAAAAATTTGAGTAGTGATATTTTGAGAATGACTCTTTTGATAAATCTAAAATTATAACGCATACATTGTTGAATTTCAAATGCACTTTTTTTTAATTAAAATATGATCGATCATTTGACAAACTAAGTAGTCATTCTTTAAATTACCAATTATCAAAATTTGATCTTTTTTTGCTCATTACTCATTTACTTAGATTCTTCCCAGATATTAATTAGAGTAACATAATGATCTAAATACGTATTATAACTTGAGAAGGATTCTATAGTGTAACAAGATAGGGAAAGGTATATTAAATCATAATATTATTTAGGACAGTGAATAATATTTATCAATCATGAATTACCAGTAAGGGGTCTGACAATTTTTTTTTTTTACCGATAATATAGATCACTAACTAAAAATATGAGATTATGAGCCAATTTTATTGGATGATAATTCCTTCTTTACTAGACCAGTGAGAATATAAACAAAGCATAATAAAGTCGTCAAAATTCTATACTTAATTACTTCAAGTTGCATTCTAATTAGCCTCTTGGAGCATACCAATCAAATTAACAAAAAGCTACCCTATCGTTATGGACTTAAGAGACCGTATTATGTTCTGATAGATTTTGTAGTTGCTTTTTAACGTAAAATATCTTGTTAGATGTATAATCTTTTCGATGTAAAAAGTTATTATGTTAGGATAAAATATTCTTAATAATTTATTTATGTATATCTTATTATGGGACCTATAATATTAATATTGAATCGTTTGAAATGAATGATATCATAGAGGTCTTATGTTTCTTGATCTATTATTTTTTTTTACCGAAAAATTAAAATTGAAAATGCTCCATTAATTACTTTATTTCTGTTTTCTCAATATAATCAATTCCATTTCACCAACCGCCTAACGGCATTAATTAAGCATTTCGATATCGCATTCCCAACTTTAAAAAAAATATTCCACCTAATTTTTATATTTACTAAAAAGTACACTTATTTTTTAAAATATCTTTTTCTCTCTTTCTGCTCGTACGTAGTTGTGATCGAATGTGAAGTCATAGCTTGATCGAAGACGTAATTAATCAGCCAAAAAAATCATGGTAGGTCAAAATCTACGGTAAGAGTTTTCTTGATTTATTTATTTTTTGATATTTTAATTTTATTTTTTTAAATATGGAAGTTAATGATTTAGATATTTTTTAAAAGTTGAGTATTTTGATTATGACCGAAGTAAATTGACGTCAAACTTCTATTCAAGCTAAGCCTAATAGACTTGGGGTTAGCCCCCGGATAAGGTTCAGTTGTAGGATAGAATTATTATAATAAATAAAGATCTGAATTTCGATAAAGTCAGGGAAAAATCTTTCCCCACATTAGTTAATTATAATTTTTCGATTTACTTCCTCACAGATGATCGTGAGATCGACCGTATGAACCGCTGAGATGATGGATTCTACCTTTTGCTATAATTAATAGACTTGGAGGTGCCCAAGAGTTATAATACAGTGGAAAAATATTCAGTTGTCATTTAGATATGATATTTATAGTGATTTATCTTTCTAAATGGAACACGTAATTAAAGAATATTGAGCTTTTGGATAATCTGTCGTGAGTACTTTTCAATTTATCCTGACCATCAGACAAAAATTTATAAAGCCGGATTAGTTGTCCCAAATTCATTAATTATTTTTTTTTAACAAACTTAGGGCAATTGCTACCCACAATAGGACGGACTTCTTATATAAAAAAAATCAATTCTTATTCAAATTAAATATTATATTTGAAGAGTTGAAATTACTTGACGGCAAGTGCATACTTGAATTATATATATATATATATATATATAAAACAAAAACTATAAATTTCAAATAGCAGTGTTTTTTTTTTCACTCGCCGTCGCTCGTCAGTGCTTAACCAACTCCAACTAACCTACCTGTTTATTTCACTTCAGTTGAGCATTCTTAATTAACAGATAACGTAGCTATATAAATCGATGGAATTCAATCCACATGATTAGAGACAAATTCTACCTAAGACAGGTTAATTAACCTCATCATGATTTTAATTAGGTCGAATTATAATATTTGCCGAGCTCTTATTTTGCACCCACTGGACGTTCACAGTCAGTGTCGGTGACGTGCGTAATCACAAATAACAACAGATCGTCGATCGTGAATCAAATTGGCATTGCATAATTAAGTATAATTTAACTAGTTATTATTACACATGATAAAACTGATGGCACATCATTTATATCATCTTATATATTAATTTCATGCATGACGCAGGACTAAACACTAAAAAAATTTTGTTAAGAAACTAAAGCACCTACAATTTGTAAATTTTTAATTTTTCAGAAAAAGATTACGTGATGTTGTGATGGGTCACACCTTAAAGAGCTCTGGGTGTTCACGGTATATTATTCAATAAAGCTAAGTATTATTTTTGGCCACAATAATTGAATTGGCACAGTTACTACTTACAAGGATGATTATTTTAATAAAATATTATTTTCAATTGGTACTCAGTGAGGCACGGACCGATGTTCTAAACATGCAGGTAGGTAGTCATGTTATATATATATATATATATATATATATATATATATATATTTGTTATCACATTAGTGAGTATTTTGTTATATATCATATTTATTTAATTTTGAAATCGTTCTTAATTGTTAGAGTTTGATAATTGAAATAATAGGAACATTCATAATCTTTAAAATATTTGCATAAATTAATTTAAACTCACATATACATTGAAAAAAGAAAATATTGACCTAAATGTTTGACAATTATTTTTTTATAACCAAATTTTTAATGAATTATTTATTAGGATTTGTGCGAACTAAGAGTGAATAGTTTCAATCGCTTCTCGATTTTACTTTGTAAGAGTCCACTTCTCGCTCACATCTTTTAATAAGAACTTTTTTCTTCTCGGAAACCTTTTGGAGACGGAAAACCTTTTAATAAGAACTTCTTTCTTCTCGGAAATCTTTCGGAGACGGAAAACCTTTAATAAGTTTAAGTATAAAAATACAATAAGAAAAGAGAATGCAAAATAAAATACAATTGAAAATGACTTTACAATCAAAATCTTGTTTTATTTGATCTCTTATTACTTGAAAATGTCACTTGGTGGTGGGAATATAGCAACACTTCGTCTCCATATACTCAAGAATGACAATTTCAAATCTTCATGAAATATCTTTTTTCGAACTGATAAACGTCTTCTATTCGATTAATCTTATCCTCAATCAATTGTCACATTAGATCCGACCGTTCAAACTTATAGAACTACCCTTTTTCACCCGACCAATCAAATACCAATCGATTGTCAACTTCCAATCGATTGACTCATTTGAAGCCTTTTAATAGTAGAGAAAATATTGTTAATTGATTAGCCCAATCAATTCGGCCAATCGATTCAGCAAACTTCTATTTTCTCATGAAACTTCTGTCAATCGATTGCTTAGCCTCCAATCGATTACTCTAATCGATTCTGAGACCTTATGTTTGCTAGGAATAAGTTGTTAATTGATTGCTCCAATCGATTCTATATAGCAAATCCTAAATTTAGGATTTAGGGTTTGTCAATCGATTGTTACATCCTATCAATTAATTGATAACCCTAGTTTTAGTCTTTTTAAGGTTGAAATCACGTCTTGCCTAATATCATATTGTCCTTAACCTACAGGTCTTCCTCTGCTCAATATACATTCATCCATGATTTATTAAAACTTCCCGTTATCCAATATCTGATTATCTATGATCTATTAGGACTTCCTTACTAAGTATTCGATTCTTTTTGTACTATTTAGAATTTTTCCTTGTCAACTTCTCGTTGGACTTTCAATTACCAAGTCTCCGATCCTCAGTAACCTACTTAGACTTTTCCTTTGCCAACTTTTTGTTAAACTTCCAATCATTAAGTGTCTAGTCCTTCGTGACTCATTTAAACTTTTCACATGTCAATTTTCCGTTGACCTTCTGACATCTTCAAGTATTCGGTTAGCCATAGCGCACTTGACTTTTATTTCACATATTAATCAATCATCGAAATTCAAACTCAAGCCAATTCGATCAAAACTTGGTCAACCTTGACCCAAAATCGATTACCCCAACATTATTAATATAATTATTTTTAATCATTTATCTCATGAGCATAATAAGTAAAAGTGATATTTAAATATAACTATAAATAAATTGGATCAATATGAGAATATTCAAAAATATTTAAAATTAATCCCTTAATGTTATGTCGAGAGAGGTCATGAGAAGTTGGACTCTTTTTTTGATATATTTATTCAAATCTTTATAGTAGTTTACTACGTGAAAAAGTACATTGTTTTTCAATGAAATCTTTATAATAAATGGAAATAGAACTAACATACAATATAGAAGACTCCTTCGCCTATAATATTAGGGCGATAAATAAGTTAAGCTGAGTCTATTTTAAGGTGTTTAAGTTTATTTGATAAAGTAATCAAGTAAAGCTAAGTTAAGTCGAACTTTAAATGAACCAAACTTTTAAAATGATTGTTCAAACTTGGCTTGGTTAATTTTTAATGAACTTGAGTTTTGCTCATTTATATGTTATCAAGCTTTCAATTCAAACTTGACTTGAGCTTGGTTTGCTTAAATATTATCGAGCTCTCAATTTAAAATTGTTTGATTGTTTGAAACTTTTACATGTTTGATTGATTATTGAGCTTGTTAATTCAAACTTGTATGTTTATTTTATTTTATTTATTTAGCATATTGATATAAATTTTATTAACGAACATGATTCATAACTATTGTTCATGAGTGTTGTTTACGAACCTTAACGAGCCGAACACGTATGTGTTCAAGATTATTTGTTTAATTTAACAAGTTGTTCAAGTTTATTTATTTAATCGATCTTATGTGTATTGAATGAACATAAATAAACTCTTATCAAATCAAATACCAAAATTATTCATGAACATTCGATTCATTTACAACCCTATATATATAATTAATTCCCCCTATAATTCGACATAACTTAAGTTCCAATTTAATAGTACCTAGACAAAATTTAGTAACTATTATAATATTATTTGGTAACACCTGAAATAGAATTTGATAATGCTTGCACTATAATCTAGGGGCACTTATATTATAATTTAATAGCACCTAGACTATTCAAATAATTGAATAAGGTTTGTAATATGATTTGATATCTCTTAATATATAATTTAGTAACTCTAAGAATTTAATTTGACAACTACATTTTGAGATAGAATAACACTTAAAAACATAATTTAATTGCTAAATGTAAAATAATATTTTTAAATCTATACATTATTGGTGTAATTGACCTTTAGTTAAGGTTGATCAAGTTCACCCAGCTCGAGTTGACTTAAGTTAGGGTTTCGATGTTTGATTAATACGTAGTGTGTTGGGAGATTTGCTGGTGCAATCGTCCTTGGGTCAAAGTTAACCAGTTGACTAAACTCAAGTGGATTTAAGCTTGAGTTTCAATGTTTGGATAATATGTGGGACAATATGTGAGAAGAGACCAAGTAGGTACAGATTGACTGGATAATTGACTGGTAAAGTCCTAATTGGAGGTCGAACAATGCAAAGTCCTAACTTGAGGGTTAGGCAAGGGTAAAGTCCTAACTGGAGGTTAGGCAAGGTAAAATCCTAACTGTAGTTAGGTAAAGGAAAGTCTTAGTTGGTCAAGGAGGACCGCACGTTGGCATAGGAAAGTAGACTCTTCAATTTGGGTTAGGCTTGTTGGGTTTGTTAGAGTGTATACTAAAAGCCTAGCTTTTGTAAACATTTATTTTTTGAAATAAAAGAATCACATTGGTCAAATGTCTATATTTATTTGTTAAGTGTAGTTGTTCAATTAATTTATATTGTAGATAACATGGTGTGTGATGTCACACACAGAAGATCGTGTTATCAGCTCTTTATAAATTATAAACAGTTGCTCACGACTAAGATGGAAAGGAACAAACCGTTGGAATAGTCGTAGTGTAATTAGGTATTAGTTTATCTTGACTAATAAATTACACTAATACACTCTAAGTGTATTGAGTAGGACCATTTAAGGTATGTTCTTTTTATACTGACTTAATAAAAGAACAAGACCTTAGTTATTATGGAAGTGTGTGCTCTTAATCCTAATATAATAACAAGCACATATATTTAGTATTTATTTCTTTGACTTATCAAAGGGTGAGATTTAGCTCGATAAATTAATAGGCCCGATAAGTTGGGAAATGATATTACTTATAGTGTGTGTTGTTGATTATAGAAGGAAACTGTGTCCTAGTCATCTAGGTTGAGAATGTCCCCAAGAGGAGCTCATAAGGATTGTCATGTTAAACCCTACAGGTGGACTTAGTCCGACATGACAATGAGGTTGAGTGGTACTACTCTTGGACTAAGACATTAATTAAAATGAGTTGTTAGTAACTCAATTAATTAGTGGGCATTCGATATCTTAAACACAAGGAGACTAACACACTCATGATAAGAAGGAGCCCATAATGTAATTTGGGATTGGTGCGATAGTACAATAATAACTCTCTAGTGGAATGAGTTATTATTGATGAACCTGAGTTGTGTGTTCGGGGCGAACACGGGATGCTCAAGCTCATCGGAAGACCAAAACCAATTTCTCCTCTAGGTCCCTGTCGTAGCCTCATTAAAGCCTCAAGTCCATCCAAATATAAGCCTATCTTGGTGTCCAAGAAGGGGGCCGGTCCAAGGCTTGGTGACCAAGCCAAGGGTCGGCCACCATCTCCTCAAGAGGGTTGGCCCTATGCTTGGTGCCCAAGCAAAGGAGGGGCCGACCACTATATTTCAAGAGGGGTGTTTTGAATTTTTAAAATCTTCTCTTTGTAGATAACTACAAGTTTAAAAGAAGGATTTTAAATTCACAAAACTTTCCTTATTTGAATTAGGCCACATGGTTTAAAAGAAAGTTTAAAAGTTTTTAAACTTTTCTTTTTTAATCATCCTCATGGTTGTTGGAAAAAAGGAAGGGAGTTTTAAATTTGAAACTTTCTATTTTTGTAACCATGTTAAAAAAGGAAATTTTAGATGAGAAGTTTTAAATTTTAAAACTTAGTTTTAATTTTTAGAACTTTCCTTTTTTAACATCCACATTAGGAAATTAAAATAGAGTTTGTAAAATTTTATAAGAGCTTTTTCTTTTTGCTTATAAAATTTTTACAAAGTTTTTTTCCTTCTTTTAAAGGGTCGACCACCCTTGCTTGGTGCCCAAGCAAGGGGCCGGCCAATCATCCTATTAATGATCCAATCAATGATTGAATCAATCAAGAGGAAGGAAAAGGAAAAATAATAGGGGAAAAGGAAAAACAAGAGGAAGATTTTAATTTTTGTAAAAATCTTTTCCTTATTTGCCTTGGGCAAGTAATATAAAAGAAGGGGAGGGGAGACTTCATAATTAATCAATTCTTATTCTCTTGTTGAAGCTCCCTCTTGTGGTCGGCCCTCTCCTCTTCTCTTTCCCCTTGCTCTCTTTTGCTCCGTGGTGGTGGTGGTGGTCGAATACTAGAGAAGGAAGAAGAAGTCTTTTGGGTGGTGTTCATCTTGGAGGATCGTCGTCCACACGACGTCCAAGAGGAGGCGAAGAATACGGCAGAAGATCTCAAGGTTATTAGCATACAAAGAAGAGGTATAACTAGTAATTACTTTCCACATCATGCTAGTTCTTCTTTGTACGAATTCCAAACACAAGAGGCATATGATTCTAGAGTTTCGAATTTGTTTCAAATTTGTGTTTTATTATTTTTTTGAATTTGTGATTCGATTTTTCTTTTTGGTTAAACCTAGAGTTATATAAGAAAATTAAATATTAGCTTTCCTTAAAAGGCTTTGTCTAGGAAGTGGTGGTTGCTCCCATATCCAAGAAGGCCTAGTGTCTCGCCATGTTTAACCTGGAAGCCAATTTTAAAAATTAATATTTAATTAAATTTATAACATAGGTGGATTTGGATCAATAATGTTAAGCATAGTTTGCAATCCAAATCTAAACCATTAAGAACAGATAAGTTAAATTTGGAATCAATAATGTTAAGTTCCGTTTGCGATTCCTAATTTAATTTCTAAAGAACACAATAGGTTGTTTAGGAAAGGTTCGACACTTGTACAAAATTGTTGTACAGTGGAGCCGGTACGATCTTCCTAGGACTAACCAACAATTGGTATCAGAGCTAGGGTTTGCCTCTGTGTGTTTGGTTTTCAAATAGATTATGCACATGTCATACATAATTTAGGCAAGATAATAGTAGGATGCGCTAACTTTGTGGATGTAGGCTCCAACTATTATGACATATAGATATTGTGTGTGATTGGACCCTTGGACATGTCTAGGGCATTTTATTGTGTGTATATGATTGTAATATTAAATATAGCAGGAGCTGTATTAGTTATTAGGATTTTATATTTTTGTTTCGATCTAGATTACATACATTCCTTTCTGGAATATAAGATCGATGTATGTAAAATTCTATTTTTGTCACGGATCATATCCTTGCGAGGCGTGGTGCTATTGGAGGACCAAAGGCGCAGCGGAAAAAGAAGCTCGATGGACCCGACGCCATGATCCCGAGGGATGGCAGCAAGCGAAGGACAGTGATGGAAGAAACCATAATAGTTGAAAAATTAATTTCCATATTTATTGCTTTTATTTACTGTAATGTGTGTTTGCATGTGATGTATGCTAGCATAGGTTAAAATTCCCCACCTTAAATAATTAAGTGGGAGAGGGATTTTTAAATAAATTCCACGGTCTCCATTACTAGTTTGTAAGTGATGCAACAAACTTGCGTGTTGGCTCTGAGTGTCTCCCTCCACAACGAATGAGTTTGTTGCGGTTCACTAGATCAAACTTCCTTTATGGATGGTTATAAGAAATTATTTAGGAGCGTGTGATCTTCTCCAACTGAAGGGGCATAATTCTATTTAATGGACTAAGTATCAAGTAATGGTATACACTTAGACGCATTCAATAGTATCCTCCCTAACGGAGTCATTGCTATTGTTTTGCGTGACTAAACTAAAACCAACTATTAATTTTATTCGTCATAAAGTTAGGATGACAAGATAATAAAATTAATGGGTAAGACCCTCCTCTTACAAATGATGAATTTGTATACGTCCACACTAACGTGGCATGCAATATTCACGGTGTTTTGAGGTGTTGATAAATTTAAATAGTATTGTTTAAGGAATCAATATTATTCTAAATTTAGAGACCTGACCAAAGTTATTTTTGTGATTCTTACGATGACTTTCAATCCACTGGTTATCATACTAAAAGAGAATAAACTTACTGTTCCCAATTATATAGACTGGAAAAGAAACTTGAACATTGTCCTAGCTGCTGAAGGCTATAAGTGTGTACTGTCAGAGGAGTGCCCTAATGCGCCTAATGGTGAGTCTACCCAAGAGGAGATTGAGAATCATAGGAAATGGGTAAAAGCAGATGAGATGGCGCGGTGTTACATTTTGGCTTCAATGTCAAATGTGTTGCAACATCAGCATCAGGATTTACCAACAGCTTATGATATAATGAACAATCTCAAGGATCTCTTTGATCACCAGGATCGGGCCGCTAAGCAAGAAGCAATAAGAAAGTTAATGACAGCCACCATGACAGAGGGTACTCCCGTCAGGGACCATATCCTAAAGATGATGGCTTATTTGAATGAAATACATATCCTTGGAGGATAAAGTGATGGGGAAATCCAGATCGATATAATTCTCCAAACGCTACCCAGAAGTTTTTAGCATTTCCGCCTGAACTATAATATGAATAAAAGGATGTATTCATTGGCGAAACTACTGACAGAACTTTAGGCAGCAGAAGAGCTATTTCGTCAAAATTCTCAGATTCACTATGCTGAATATGGTTCTACTTCTAGGTCGAAAGGCAAGAAGAAGAAAAAACAGGTTGCATCAGCAAAGAAGGTAAATAAACCTCAAAGTACAGGATCAAAAGCTGGAATGAAGAAGCCGAAGGGCAAGTGCTTCATCTGCAAGCAGTCAGGACATTGGAAGGCAGACTGTCCTCGTAGGAAAGAGAACAATAAAGGTATATCTCATACTCTAGTAGTTGCAACATGTTTAGCGATGTTATCTACCAGCACCTGGTGTGTAGATACAGGAGCCACTGATCATGTCTGCAACTCTTTGCAGGGGTTCCAGAAAATCCGACGACTATTTGAAGGAGAGATAACCATCTACATGGGCAATGCTACTAAGGTGACGGCTATTGCAGTGGGAGACGTCTACTTATCTTTTGATAGGAATAGAAGTTTGGTTTTAAGAAATTATTTTTATGTACTCAGTTTCAGAAAGAATTTAATTTCAGTTTCTAAACTGTGTTTGGATGGATATTCTGTTTCTTTCAGTGACAATGTAGTTACAAAGAGAAATAGAGTTATTATCTGTTCTGGTGCATTGGTTGGCAATTTATATACATTAAATCCAATTTCTCCCATAAAGTAACAAATGGAAATTAATAACACATCTTCTAACTCTAATAAGAGAAAAGAACATTCGAAAATGAACCAAACATATCTTCGACATCTAAGGCTTGATCATATTAACTTAAGTAGGATTCAAAGGCTTGTAGCCGATGGACTCTTGGGCTCATTAGAGTTGGAAAACTTTCCAACTTGTGAATCTTGCTTGGAAGGTAAAATGACCAAGAGACCTTTTAAGGCCAAGGTGTATAGAGCCAAAAATGTGTTAGAACTAGTTTATTCTGATTTGTGTGGTCCTATGTCTATCCAGGCAAGAGGTGGTTATGAATATTTCATCTCCTTTATAGATGACTATTCAAGATACGGATATATTTACTTGATGCACCGCAAGTCTGAATGCTTTGATAAGTTCAAAGAATATAGGGCTGATGTGGAGAAATATCTTGGTAAAAATATCAAGACACTACGGTCTGATCGTGGTGGCGAATACCTTTTTGGAGAGTTTAGAAATTACTTATCAGAAGCCGGGATCCAATCCTAATTGTCTACACCTGGTACACCCCAACAGAATGGTGTAGCAGAACGAAGGAATAAGACTCTTATGGAAATGGTTAGATCAATGATGAGTTATTCAGAATTACTAAATTCGTTTTGGGGATATGCTCTAGAAATAGCAGTGTACATTCTGAATATGGTACCTTCTAAAACAGTTCCTTCTACTCCTATGGAATTGTGGAATGGGCATAAGCCTAGTCTAAATCATATCTGGATATAGGGTAGTTCAGCACATGTGCTGAAGGGAGATACTGACAAGTTGGAATCACGTACAGAAGTTTGTCTGTTTGTGGGATATCCTAAGGGAACGAAAGGTAGTTTACTTTGTAATCCTAAAAATCAGAAGATCATTGTTAGCACCAATGCTCATTTTTTAGATGAACCATAAGCCCATGAGTGAAATTATTCTAGAAGAAATAAGAGAGGGCACGCCTACTTTAGTACCAACAGTACAAGATGAAGTAACACAAGAGACTATAGCACATGTCACACATGATGCACAGTTACAGACAGTGCCTCGTCGTAGTGGGAGGATTGTGAGGTAACCTGAGAGATTCATATTTTTGGGAGAATCTTCGGATTTGATCCTGGGTAAACATGAACCTGATCCCCGGACATATGACGAAGCACTCCAAGATATAGATGCAGTATCTTGGCAAAAGACAATGAATTCTGAAATAGAGTCTATGTATTCTAATAAGGTCAGAGAGCTTGTAGAACCACCATATGGTGAAAAAGCCGTTGGATGTAAGTAGATCTACAAAAGGAAAAGAGGGACAGATGGGAAAGTAGAAACCTTCAAAGTAAGGTTTGTTGCGAAAGGGTATACTCAGAAAGAGGGAATCGATTATGAGGAGACTTTTTCGCCGATTATAAGGAAATTAAATATTAGCTTTCCTTAAAAGGCTTTGTCTAGGAAGTGGTGGTTGCTCCCATATCCAAGAAGGCCTAGTGCCTCGTCATGTTTAACTTGTAAGCCAATTTTGGAAATTAATATTTAATTGAATTTATAATATAGGTGGATTTGGATCAATAATGTTAAGCACCGTTTGTGATCCAAATCTAAACCATTAAGAACAGATAAGTTAAATTTGGAATCAATAATGTTAAGTTCCGTTTGCGATTCCTAATTTAATTTCTAAATAACACAATAGGTTGTTTAGGAAAGGTTCGACACTTGTACAGAATTTTTGTATAGTGGAGCCGGTACGATCTTTCTAGGACCAACCAACAGGGTTGGCCTGCCCCGCCAAACAATTTAAACAGGTTGGGTTGGAATTTTATCAACCCAAGCCCGTTGCGGGTCGACCCGCCTAGGCCCGCGACCCGTGACCTGCGCGGGTCGGCCAGCGACGGGCTTGAGTTGGCCCGCCGATTGAGAAACACATATAAGGTAAGTTTTATGTCAATTTATTATTTTTCTTTATTATAATTTTGAAATAAAAATAGTACTTTTCATCCCACATAAGTACTCGTTTGTGTTCATTTATATTTAAAATACATGTTTATGAATACATTTGATTGATGAAACATTTCCAAAGTAAAACATTGAAGATATGAAACATTTTTTTTATTTTTAAAATTGATGGGCCCGCGGGTTGACCTGCCAAACCCGCAACCCGTCTTGGATTGGGTTGAGTTGGAAATTTCCAACCCGCCAAGTTGGGGAAATCCCAGCTAACTCAAGTAGCTCTTTATGGGTGGAGAAATCTCGCCACAACCTCGCATAAGCACGTTTGATCACACGAGAGCTTAGAAGACTCTAATATACTTTCACCAAGTATATTTTGTCAACCATGGCCGGCCACTCTGGGCTCTATTAAATAGAGCTCGGGAGAAAACACAAGCTGTGTTTCCCTCCACCAGTCGACTGTTCCTATGTGGAAATTTGACTATTACAATCCAACGAATCGATACCAGTCGACTGGTGCCAAGACCAGTCGACAGGTCCACTTGGGTTGAAAGAACAGAAGTATTATATTCTCTCCCAGTCTAATCACTAGTCGACTAGTACATACACCAGTTGGCTGGTAAACCCTAAATCTAGAATTCCACTCTGAGTACAATCTTTCAACACTCGTCCTCGCCCACACAACCTTGACCTTTCTTTCTAGCCTCCTTCATCAGTCTTGCGTCCCTCAGATGCTTCCCCATCCTTTGCACATTGCCTTCAAGAGCTTCCTTTGGCCTTCTCCTTGTTGTCGGGTCTTCCATTACAAGAGACTCCTCACCTCGGGGACTTCATCCTTTGCCAAGTCACACTTGGACTTACATTGCTAAGACTACATACTTTGACTTACACCGCCAAAATTCACTCTTGGACTTTCCTCCTTTGCCAAGACCATGCTTGGATTTTTCTATACCTGCACACTCAAAGACACATCAAATACAATAATAAACCTAACTTAAACCTTTGCCCAAATATCGAAACCTAGGGCACCTAATTGCTTCAACAATCTCTCCCTTTTCGATGTTTGACAATCCGTTTAAGTTAGGAAAACATAAATGTAATAAAAATATAAATAAACATGCAATCTACACATACATGAGTCATAAAACCTAACCCTAGGCTCTCCCTTCACCTAAACTCCCCCTTGAGCTAGGATTTTTTACAAAGGTGTGTAAGTTTCCCACTTAAACTTAACATTTCTCCCCATTTTCCAATCAATTAAAAAGAGCTCCAACAATATCTCAATTATTTAATTCTTTAACTACTAATGACCATAATTAATTAATCTTCTATAAGATTATATACATGTATACCATCCTTTTGATCATTTTCAAACTGCTGAAAATAATTTCAACCTGTAGCAGTTGACTGACATAGACCCTAGTCGATCGAGCTCATTAAAATAATCTCACAGAATCATTCTGTGTTTGATAAATAATATTACCAGTCAACTAGTATCTGCATCAGTCGACTGACCCACTATTTTGGCCTAAACTACATTCTAAACCCAATTTCAGAAATGCACCAAAAATTTCACTGACCTCTAAAAATTCTCAAATTTTATGAAGAGGTCTGTTTTGTCATGTATACTTGAAAAAAAAATATATAAATATATTTATCACGGATCTCAAGATTGATACAAATCTAAAACTATCTAAATGGTTCAATTGAACTTTCATCTAAAGTCCTAGTTTGGTTTTCTCTTGATGTATCTGCTCATACTAAACCACAATGCATCTCTTGCATTAGTTCATGTGGCATCTATACATCTAAAACCAATTTTTATGCAATATGAATCCCATTTCATATTTTTATGCATGAATCATATCTCAAATGTACCAACCAACTAAATTAGAGACTCAAGTCCATCTCTAACTCACTTTGGCACATTTCATGACCCATTTATAATCTCAAGCAAGGTCCACTTGAAATTCATTGACCATGGGTCTCAAAAATACTCTTTGAGCTCCCCCTAAAGCTTTTAACCTTAGCCACCTCCCTATGTGACTCATCCACTATGGCTAGGCCACTTCAGTGCACCTTGAGTGATATTTAGTCTATAAACCTTACCTTCTTAACCTTAGATATCTTGTTCTTGGTTAATTTTTTCCTTATCCTTAAATGATTTTCCCTTGTCATTTCTTGACCTCTCCTTACTATAATCATATACCACCCTAGCATATTTCTTTTCATGGGCTTTAGATGATATTCCCTTTCCCTTGGTCACTCCTCTCCTATCAATGTCATGTGTCTTTCTAGCACTTGTCCTCCTTTTGGTCTTGGAGGGATCTAAATTGATATTTTTGAGTCTTTGACTACCCAAATACTTATTAAGTCCCTCGGTCCAATAATGAATCTATCTAGGATTTTCTCCATTTCCTCAAGCCTTACTTTCAAGGCGTGATTTTTCAATTCTAGGGTTATAATCCTAGAATCAATATATCCACCTTGAATATTCCTAGATCTATCCTTCCTAGGCATATGTCTCCCCTTTTTGGGATTATGGATGACAATTTTCCCCGCGGGTTCGGAGCCCCACGGGGAAAACCCGAAATGGGGACGAAGATCCCTAATTTATTCGGGGATGGGGACGAGTTCGGGGTTTTTTTCGGGGATGGAGCGGGTTCGGGGCGGGTATGGGGATATTGTCCCCATCCCCTAACCCGCCTCGAAAATAATAATAATGATCCGGTGATAAGGAGGGGCCTCGGTCAGCAAGGTGGTCAATGACATGGTGGAGGTCAATGTCAAGTTGGTCAACGTCCCGGTGTTATCGTTCGATCGGGCAATCCCCTTTTCCGACCGGGAGGAAGAACCGTCGAGCCTACATGAAGCAGACGTTAGTACAGCTCGGCCAGGTACCGAGCTTCCGATGCTCAGACTGACAAGGTATGCACTGAGCGACCAGCCTGCTCGAACTCACACCGGCAAAACAGTGACGATCGAGCAGACTACATTCAGACACAACTTCTCCGTTCTACATAGCAGCAGAGCCTAGACAGTGGATGCTGGACGAACGACCATTCCGCTCGACCCGAGGACAAGATCACCCGGACGACCGATAGCTGACCGAGTGGCTCTTCCGCTCGACCTATAATAGACAAAAGGAGGATCAGAGGATATCCTTATGGGAACCTGTGCCACCGACAGACGACATGCTTGGCGGCATGGTTAGGCAGAAGATTGTATGATGGAAGCTTCCGCTGTCTTGTCAGAGACATGCTCGGGTCGTTAAGGTATGGTGTCAAGGATACTTTTCTGGCACGTCTCTTCAGGGTATGCTTTGAGGAGCGTGCATGCATCGGGGAGCATGCATGCGCTCCCAAGGAGTCCTATATAAAGATCCTCAAGCTTCGATGGAGGCTTCATTGACGAGGAGTCCACTAGTGGTCAACGGGAGCGCCACGTCCCCAACATCCATTGCCTCGACTCTCGGATAGAATCAAATTTGGTGCCGTCTGTGGGAGCACAGGTACATCCGAACTGAGAAAATGGAAGAAGCTGGACGACTTCACACCGTGACGCCCACTCAAGAAGAGCTCGACGCGCTAATACAAGTGCGAACGACAAAGATCGTCGAGCAACAGCAGCAAAAGGCACTAGCCGACCGACTAGCGCAACAAGCAACGTCGACCTCTGGAGGCCGAGCGGCTCATGACGACCGACCGGAGCAGTATTCTATTTGGGGACAAAATAAGCTGCCGACCGGCACGCATGGAGAAGCTCCACCCGAGCCTATTCCATTTCATTGGACTCTGTTTCAAACACCCTCAGAGATTGCGCAAGCAAATCAGGAGAAGGGATCTTCTTCAGACGAAGCGCCCGTTCGAGACGCAAGGAAGGACAAGGCGCCCCGAGCCGACGCATCTCTCGAGTGGATCAACTGTCAGTTCTCCGAAGCAATACTACAAGACCCATTGCCAAGGCACTACGCTCCATTGGCAATCAGAGAGTACAATGGATCGATCGATCCGGATGATCATTTGGGAAAGTTCGACAATACTGCTATACTTCACCAATACACAAATGAGGTGAAGTGTTGAGTCTTTCTTACAATGCTATCCGACTCGGCCCAGGGATGGTTCAGGAGGCTGTCGGATAGGATCAAATTTTGTGATCCGGTGGTAAGGAGGGGCCCCGGTCAGCAAGGTGGTCAATGACATGGTGGAAGTCAAAGTCAAGCTAGTCAACATCCCAGTGTTATCGTCCGATTGGGCAACCCCCTTTTCTGACCGAGAGGAAGAACCACCCAGCCTACATGAAGCAGACGTTAGTATAGCTCGGCCAGGTACCGAGCTTTCGATGCTCGGATAGACAAGGTATGCGCCGAGCGGCCAGCTCGCTCAGACTCACACCGGTAAAACAATGACGACCGAGCAGACTACATTCAGACACAGCTTCTCCGTTCTACATAGCAGTGGAGCCTGGACAGTGGATACTGGCCGAGAGGCCATTTCGCTCGGCCTGAGGACAAGATCACCCGTATGACCGATAGCTGGCCGAGTGGCTCTTCCGCTCGACTTGTAACAGACAAAAGGAGGATCAGAGGATATCCTTATGGGAACTTGTTATGTAACGCCCCAGCTCGGGCGGGCCCCACCCTGACCGAACCAGGAACGCCACCAAAATTGCCCATCAGATTGACGACTAGCTTCACAGACCACCAGAGGTCCTTTCATCTTGTTTTGTCCTCACTCGCACACACACTTAACCAGAATTTTAGAACCGGGGTATTACAATCACCCCCACTTAAAGACACAACGCCCTCGTTGTGTAACCACGAATCACACCACAGAAAAATCACAGAAGCTCCCTCGCTAGGTGGTACCCTGGGTGCTCCTGCCACAGGCGCACTCATGGTCGCAAGGTCGCTCTGATACCATCTGTAACGCCCCGGCCCGGACGGGCCCCACCCGGACTGAACCGGGAACACCACCAGAATTGCCCATCAAGTTGACGACTAGCTCCACAGACCACCGGAAGTCATTTTAGCGTGCTTTGTTCTCACTCGCACGCACCTTGAAAAACTTTCCAGGATGTCACCCATCCTCAGACTTCCCCAAGCCAAGCACGCTTAACTTTAGAGTTCTTAAGTTTGGGCTTCCGAAAAGGAAGGTACACCTTGGCGATATGAATAGTACCATCTAACCTTTTAAGTCATACTTAACCATGCCGCCGACAGACGACATGGTCAGTCAGAAGATTATACGATAGAAGCTTCCGCTGTCTTGTCAGAGATATGCACAGGTCATTAAGGTATGTTGTCAGAGACACTTTTCTAACACGTCTTTTCATGGTATGCTTTGAGGAGTGTGCACACATCAAGGAGCGTGCACGTGCTCCCAGGGAGTCCTATATAAAGACTCCCAAGCTTTGACAGAGGCTTTATTGACGAGGAGTCCACCAGCGGTTAAAGGGAGTGTCACGTCCCCAACATCCATTGCCTCGACTCTCGGACAGGATGTGGTTGTCCGTTCGGCTAGACTACCGGGCAACCAACAATGAAGCTGAATATGAAGAACTTATAACTAACCTACAGGTTGCCCGACACGTCGGAGCCATCAAGGTCCTCATCCACTCAGATTCACAGTTGGCTGCTCAGCAGCTAGTGGGAAGTTTGAGATAAGCAACGTGCAACACAGGCTCTACGCGGAGGCTTTTGAAAAGCTTAAGGCCAATTTTCGGGAGGTCATAATATAGAAGGTCCCCCGAGCGGAGAACCAAGCTACAGACGAATTGGCTAAACTGGTCAGCTCGTTATCACCGATCGTCATATCACAACCGATCGTGCAGGTAGTTTTAGTGGCCCATATTAACCTGATAGAGGGACTTACCTTCCCAGACGATTGGAGGACGGTGTTGACGGAGTTTCTGCGATCGAGAACTACACCATCCAATCGGGAGGAGGACCGCTTATTAAGAAAGAGGGTTGGTCGATTTACCCTGATCGGAGATCAGCTCTACAAGAAAGCTTTCTCGAGGCCCCTACTTAAGTGCGTAGGGTCGGAGGATACCGATCACATACTACAGGAGGTACACCAAGGGTCTTGTGGAGGACACCCAGGCGTTCGCTCATTGGCAAGGAAGATTTTAGTTGCCAGATACTTCTGGCCGACCCTCCAGGAGGACGCCAGTCGGACGGTTGGCACCTGCTTATCTTTCCAGAAGTATCACAATCTCTCGCACCGGCCGACTGAGGAGATGAAGGCATCCACAGTGGCTTGTCAGTTCGACTAGTGGGGCGTGGACATCATGGAGCCCTTCCCCATGACGACGGGTTATAGGAGGTTCCTGTTCGTCGCGGTGGACTATTCTCCAAATGGGTTGAAGCCGAACTGTTGGCAAGGATAACCGAGCAGATGGTCATGAAGTTCATTTGACAGCACATCATTTACTGGTTCAGGATCCCGCGTCAGCTCGTCTCCAATAATGGGAGACAATTCGTTGGTCAGAGGCTCAAGGAGTGGTGCGAAGGGCACCACATTCAGCAAGCCTTCACTTCGGTAGCCTACCCTTAGAGCAATGGGCAAGCGGAGGTCGCCAACCACGAAATACTTCTGATCCTGCGTGTTCGGCTCGACCATGTCGGAGGGAGCTGGGTAGATGAGCTCCCCAGTGTGCTATGGTCGATCCGCATGACTCCCAAGGAAGGGACCGGGGCAACGCCCTTCCACCTGTTATATGGCGGCGAAGCGGTCGTCCCCGTCGAAGTCGGGGCTGAATCCGACTGGATACAACATTACAACGAAGACAACATCGAGCGGAGGCTTCTGGAGCTGGACTTGGTGGACGAAGTGCACGCTAAAGTGGTCGTCTGGCTGATGGCGTACCGACAGAGAATGAGGCAAAGCTACAACCGAAGGGTGATCCCAAGATCGTTTTAGGTTGGCGACTTGGTGTGGAAGAAAGTAAAGCCGGTCGGTGATGTCACCAAACTGGAAGCTCTGTGGGATGTACCTTTCAAGGTCGTAGAAAAGCTTCACTCGGGTGCCTAATATTTACAGGACGAGGACGGGCGGCGACTAGAACTATCGTGGAGTGTGAACCATCTACAGCCTTATCGAGCCGGATGAGAGGTGCACCGATATGATCAATGTACCTTTATATCCCTGTGTTCCTTCATTGCAGGACAAGAAATAAAAGATTAAGCTTCTAAGCTTTGTGCCGAATGGCATGTCGAACCGTCGAGCAGCAACGTTAAACTCCTGTCTTCACCAAATCATCGAGCGGCGATGTTAAACCCCGGTCTTGACCAACCGTCGAGTGGTGACGTTAAACCCCGGTCTTCATCGACGGTCGAGCGACAACCTTAAACCACGGTCTTCATCGACGGTCGAGTGGCGACCTTAAACCCTGATCTTCACCAGCCGTCAAACGATGACGTTAAACCCCGATCTTCATCGATGGTCGAGCGGCGACGTTAAACCCCGGTCTTCACCAACCGTCGAGCGGCGACGTTAAACCCCGGTCTTCATTGATGGTCGAGCGATGACCTTAAACTCCTGTCTTCACCGAACTATCGATGTTGAGCAGCGACGTTAAACCGCTGTCTTCACCGAACCATCAAGCGGAGACGTTAAACCCTTGTCCTCATCGACGATCGAGCAACGACCTTAAACCCATGTCTTCGTCAAATCATCGAGCGACGACGTTAAATCCCGATCTTTATCGACGGTCAAGCGGCGACCTTAAACCCCTGTCTTCACCGAACTGTCGATGTCGAGCGGCGACGTTAAACCCCTGTTTTCATCGAACCATCGAGCGGTGATGTTAAACCCCTGTCTTCACCGAACTGTCATGCGGCGACGTTAAACCCCTGTCTTCACTGAACCATCGAGCGACGACGTTAAACCCTTGTCCTCATCGGCGGTCGAGCGGCGATCTTAAACCCACGTCTTCATCAAATCGTCGAGCGACGACGTTAAACTCCGATCTCCAACGATGATCGAGCGGCGACCTTAAACCCAGGAGAAGGTATGAACCTTGTTTAAACTCATCAAATAGCTGATCGACGACCCGCAAGTCACCGGGATAGCCATGATTATAGCCGAGCGAAAAAACTGGTGCCAAGCATGGAAGCAAACAAATCACAAGGAAAAGCCCCGTTGAGCGGGCGAACCGTTCATTTCACAAAAGGATACTGCCGAGCGACAGGATTACATTTAAGACTTAAAAACTTTTACAGGGCTTCAGCTCACTCTATATAGTCGAATACATTATCAGGCATGGAGTCGTTCTGCTGACTGAGGCTGATAACGCCGTCTGTCAGGGCTTCGGGAAGGTGACCGCCTGCCTTGAGCTACTGGAGGGTCCCATCAACGGCTAACTCGAACGCTCGGACGATCCATTGGACAACTTTTTTAGTAAACTGGTACGAGCGGAGATACTCTTGTTTCATCACGACAAATCAGCTCGGCTCTTCTTGTTGGTAGACCGTCAAGGTGGAACGGGAGGCCTTTAGGTCATCTTCGGCATCCTTGAGCTTCTTATTCAGAGACTCCTCTCCAGCCGCTCGGCAGGCCCGCTCGGTGATCAGATAGTCCTCGGCTTCTTTAAGCTTTTGAGCGAGTCGTCTAGCCTCCTGGTTCTTCAGTTCCAGGTCGGCGATGGCTCACTGCTTCCTTGTGGAGGCCAGGTCGAGCTTTCTGTCGTAGGTCTTCAACTGAGTCTCTATCTGGCCCAGCCTACTAGTCTGATCGACCGACTTATGCTGCTCTGCCACGAGGAGTTGTTGGGCCTTTTCCAGATCGACCTGCAGCTGGGAGACCGATGGCCCCTGGGAGGAAGAGGCACCGCCAGAAATCTTGAGCTTCTTCAGTTCTTCCTCCACAAGGGCGAGCCATTGGCACATAGCCACGCTCTCCACCCAGTACTGCAAGGGAACAGAAAAATATTAACGTCGATCGAAAGAAAATTATGAAATGATGAAATACGTACCCCAGTGGACATCTGTAGATGTTGTTCCCGAGTGCTCCTGGCGATATCGTTGCCGCTCAGGCTTGTGCTTCCTCCCAAACACTGGCAAGTGGCCCACGAATTATAATCTTGTATTCGGGGATGGCCGGGCGGGCGCACTGCTCAAGATAGTCCTCCGTCGGAAGGTTGATAGTCGTCGTCACTGATCGTTGGTCACTCTGGTCCGACGAGGAGGAGACCGCTAGACCCAGAGGAGCGACGACAGACACCGGATCGATCCTGGACACCCGCGGTCTTCATAGGGTTCAGGACGGTGACAAAAAGGAGACCGGGGGAGCAGCGATGGCCTCTGACGGCGTTTCGGTTAGGGATGGAGTTCGATCGGACGAGGTGACTTCCACTATTGGGACAACCACAAGAGACGAAGTTCCCTCGGCAGTACCCACGACCGAGGTGGCGGATCGGGAGGTGTTTTCCATACGGCACCTCTTGCGCTTGATGAGTGGCAACCCCTCATCAGAAGACTCGATACCCTCAGTTTGAGCGGTGGGTTGTGCTTCGAGAGTTGGGAGCAGCTCAGCAACTTCTTCGATGTTGGTTGTCTGAACGTTGGTGGGGGTCTCCTCGCTCTCAACTTACGTGCCTTCATGGGAGTCGATCGACGCCAGGCCAAGGCTCGCCATTTCCTTAGCAACAACCGCTTCGATTTCGGCATCCTTCAGGTTCGTCAGGCCAGCCGCGCGCGCTCCCATCATGATCTTGGCTACAAAAGGAAAAAAGCAAATCAGTTAGACTCAAAAGAAAGGAGTCGAGAAATTTTATACCTAAGCCGCTCAGGAGCCTCGTGCGAATCAGACTTAGCCCAAAGATGTACATAACACCCTCCAACAATATCTTATGGATGTCGTACTTTTGACCAGCCAGCATGTTCGCTACATGAAGATAATCCAGTTGGCTCTTGTACTTCTTCAGGTTCGGCTGAGGTGGTAGTCCGACCTGCCATTGGGTCCAGAAGCTTGGTCGTTCGGGAAGCCGCATGAAGAAGAAATACTCCTTCCAATGTTTATTCGAAGTAGCTAGGCATCTTATCAAAAAATACTACACTGATCCGAGATTGAAAGAGATAGGTCCCTAGCTTTGACTGCTTGGGGTAATGAAATAATGAAAAACTGGAGGACTTAAAGGGATGTCGTGCAGCCGGAACATGATGACAACGCCGCACAGCAGACGAAAGGAATTGGGTACTAGTTGGGGGAGAGGAACACAGAAGTAATTACAATCTTCATGGATAAAAGTATGGATTGGGAAGCGAAGACCGACCACAAACTGGTCTCTGAATAAACATATTGTGCCGATCGACGGATCATTAGGCCGGTTGGACAAAGAGGCTAAAATGATTTCATGGTTAGGGGGGATTTCGAAAGCGTTTCGAAGGTTCTTGGCGCCACCCTCATCAAACCTGGTCTCCATGGTGGTGTACCATAGGCTAGGAGCGGGGTCGGACGACCAAGAAGAGCTCGCCATCATCGGAAAATGAAAAACAAGAGGTTCGACGGAAGTTTAACAAAACAGTAAGCAGGAAACACAAAACGGACACTAGGAAAACTACAAGGAACAAAGAGGGCTACGAGCAATTGGAGAGAGGAAGGAACGAGAGAGCTTACAGGAGAAGAAGAGGTCACCGGAAATAGGAGCGGAGCATCGCCGGAGCACCAACTGCACAGGAACTCGCCGACAACCTTCGCAGAAAACGCGAGAGGAAGAAGCCGACACCGTGGCTTTATAAAGCTTGAGTTCAGTCGATTGGGGATGTCCGATCCAGGTCATGGAAACCAGAGCGCAAATCTAGCCGTTGAATTCAAACCGCCAAACATCACATCAACGTCTGTCGCTTCGGGCGTGCGATGATGACGACAGTGACACGTGGCACACACCTACAGGGTAACATTTAATGAATGCCATTAACAAGCATGGGCGTGTGCTCGGCTTTAATGAAGATGATTTGCATGAATTTCGAAGGGATTCGGATGATGTCAGCATTGACCGCTCTCAGCTAAAAACAGAAACTGCAAATTTCTCCAAATACGAATTAGCGAAGTACCGATCGACCTCAAAGAGCAATCTCTGGGCTGCTCAACACCCTCGGGCAAGCCAGTCGGGGTCCAACCAGTATCACGGTCGATCGGCCAACCAATCTTCAAACTAGCTCATCCAGTCAGTCATACTTATAGCCTGATTCGACTAGACTCGAGGGGGAGGCATGTGATCCTGTGATAAGGAGGGGCCCTGGTCAGCAGGGTGGTCAATGACATGGTGGAGGTCAAAGTCAAGCTAGTCAACGCCCAGTGTTGTTGTCCGATCGGGCAACCTCCTTTTTCGACCAAGAGGAAGAACCGCCAAGCCTACATGAAGCAGACGTTAGCATAGCTCAGCCAGGTACCGAGCTTCTGACGCTCAGACACAGAAGGTATGCGCCGAGCGACCATCCCACTCGGACTCACACAGGCAAAACAATGACAACTGAGCAGACTACATTCAAACACAACTTCTCTATTCTACATAGCAGCGGAGCTTGGACAGTGGATGCTGGTCGAGCGGCCATTCCGCTCGACCCGAGGACAAGATCGCCCGGACGACCGATAGCTGGCCGAGCGGCTCTTTTGCTCGGCCTATAACAGACAAAAGGAGGAGTAGAGGATATCCTTCTGGGAACCTGTGCCGCTGACAGACGACATGCTTGGCGGCATGGTCAAGCAGAAGATCGTATGATAGAAGCTTTCGTTGTCTTGTCAGATATATGCTCGGGTCATTAAGGTATGGTGTCAGGAACACTTTTTTGACATGTCTCTTCATGGTATGCTTTGAGGAGCGTGCATGCATCGGGGAGTGCGCACGCACTCCCAGGGAGTCCTATATAACGACCCCCAAGTTCGACGGAAGCTTCATTGATGGGGAGTCCACCAGCAGTCAACGGGAGCGCCACGCCCCCAACATTCATTGCCTCGACTCTCGGACAGGATCAAATAATATTAATATTAATATTATTATAATATTATTTTTAAAAATATTAATAATAATATTGAAAATAATATTAATATTAAAAAATTTTAAAATATTAATAATAAAATTATTATTAATACTTATATTAATATTAATAATAATAATAAATTAATATTAATATAAAATTAATTTGGGCATGAAAGCGGGGATGGGGATTTGATCCTCGATGGTTCGAGTTCGGGGATTCCTTGAACTCGAAAATATGGGGATGGGGGCGGGGATGGGGACATGGATGAAATTTGGGGGCGGGGATGGGGATGTTAAATCCGTCCCTGCCCCGCCCCATTGCCATCCCTACTTGCCTAGGTTTTTAACTACCTTCCTCTCCTTAGTCAAGGTGGATTGTTTTTTGCTAGGTTTATCATTTGAATGCTTTCCTAAGGTTATTATCTACATTAATCATATTCCTATTATTAAATTTAAAACCATGATTTTGCATGGGTAAATAAAAATTATTTCTACTATACATGGAAGAATTTAAATTTAAATTCGAATTTAAATTTAAATTAGGGTATACCTCCCTTATCCATGAAGCCCCCCTCCCCCCTTGACATGAGTGTTTCTTCTTCTCCCATTTCTTCAAGTATGCCAACTTCTTGAGTTCTTCCTTCCTTGGGTACTTTGTGTGGTAGTATTTCCACTCACCACATGTGAAGCATCAAATGTGTCTTTTCTCCTCGGCACTATCCCTACAACTCATGTTAGTTTTCAAAAGAACTTTTCTGGATTTAGAATTTACCTCCTTTACCATCTTGAGCAATGAATATCTACTCTTGTACTTGTAGTGCCCCATCTCACCACATTTAAAGCACTTGATGTGGGCTTTCCCGCTCTTCTCAGTAGTTGAGGCTGAGAGTTGAGCTTCCAAGACTTCTTCCTCACTCGTCTTGGATTTTTCTCTCTCCTTTGAAGATGTGGGCATTTCCACTTCCTCCTCCTCCGAAGATGTAGCTGATTCCACTTCTTCCTCCTCAACAAATGTTGAGCTCGTCTCCACATCTGATTGGTCCTTCTCCTCCTCTTGAACTAATGAGCTCATCTCCTTGGGGTCATCCACTTCTTGGACTTATGCAGGGCCTTTATGAAGTGTAATCACTTTGCTCCATAGCTCATGAGCACACTTGTACCCACCTACATGCGACACAATATTAGAAGGTAATAAATTTAATACAATTCTAGTTACCTCTTTATCCGTCTCTGATTACTCCCTCTGCACCTTGGTCCAATACCGAGGTCGGAGACGCTTCCCCTTCTTGTCCGTTGGAACTTTGAAAGGACCTTCCAACATATTTCAATGGTTCCAATATATTTGGAACCACATCTCCAATCGCTTCCTTTAATTCTCAAAATCATCTCGATCGTATGGAGGTGGGATTTGGATATCCCATCATAGCAGACCTTTCAACTCCATCTTCTTCCTCTAGCATTTGCCCCTTTCGACGATTAGTCCTTTAAGAACACTTCTCACTTTGATACCAATTATTGGAGATCTTTAGACCTTGATGCTTGGTTAGAGGGGATGAATAGCTGATCACCTACTTCGTTTGCTTTCTACATATTCGTTAGCACAGCGGAATACAAAAACAAACACGAATACAAAAGCTAAACCAAGAAGACAAGAAAGAACAGACTGACACATTGCGTTTAATGTGATTTAGAGATTAGGGTTCCTACTGCATGATTATCCGTAAGGTGGATGATCCGAATCTATCGGTGGATGACTCCCCAGAAAACCTTAGCTAGCTCAAGTAGCTCATTATGGGTGAAGAAATCTCGCCACAACCTCGCACAAGAACACTTGATCACATGAGAATTTAGAAGACTCTAATAGACTTTAACCAAGTCTATTTTGTCAACCATGGTCGGCCACCCCGAGCTCTATTAAATAGAGCTCGGGAGAAAACATAAACTATATTTCTCGCCACGAGTCGACTGATGTATGTACCAGTCAATTGGTCTTCTATGGAATTCGACCATTATAACGCAATGACTCGATACCAATCGGTTGATGTACTTTGATTGAGAGAATAGAACTATTCTGTTCTCTCCGAGTCCAACTATCAATCGATTGGTACATACACCAGTCAACTGATAAACCCTAAACATAGGGTTTTACCCCGAGTATAATCTCTCAACACTCGTCCTCGCCCGCACAACCTTGACCTTGTCTTCTAGCCTCCTTCATCAGCCTTGCGTACCTCAAATGCTTCCCCATCCTTCACGCTTTGCCTTCAAGAGCATCCTTCATCCTTGTCCTTGTTGTCAGGTCTTCCATTGCCAAGAGACTCCTCACCTTCGAAACTTCATCCTTTGTCAAGTCACACTTGAACTTACATTGCCAAGACTACATACTTGGACTTACACTGCCAAGAGTTACCCTTGGACTTTCCTCCTTTACGAAGATCACACTTAGACTTTTTTGTACCTGTACACTCAAAGGAACGTCAAATATAATAATAAACCTAACTTAAACTTTTGCCCAAATATCAAAAGGGTACCTAGAATGCTTCAACAGACTTAATTGAAAACTAGGCAATAGAAGTCTTAGTTAAGAACTAGGTAATGGAAGTCTTAGTTTGGCTAGGAGGTGGAAGACCTAGTTAGGAACTAGGCAATGAAGTCCTAACAAGGCTAGGTGGTGAAAGACCTAATTGAGAACTAGGCAATGAAAGTCCTAGTTGAGAACTATGCAATGAAAATCCTAGCGGGACTAGGTGGTGGAAGACCTAATTGAAAACTAGGCAAACCTAGTTGGAAATTAAGTTAAGTCCAAAGCGGGTTAGATGGGAGTTGAATACTTGGCACGAGACGAAAAGTCCAAGTGGGTCATGGTTGATCGACACTTAGCGGTCGGAAGTCCAACAGGGAGTTGGCATGAAATGAGAAAGTTCTGACATATCAAACTTCCGAATGTCATTGACTCGGATATTAGAATGAGGTGATTTTCGTTGTGAAATGGAACTCGTTCAGATATCTATATTTGTCAAACTCAGGTATCAGTCGATTGATGACTTTAAAAATCGAACAGAAGCAAGTCGATTCGGTTGCTAGATTCAACTGATAGAATCAATCGACTGATGACTTTAGAAACTGAACAGAAGCAAGTTAAATTTATTTGATTTAATTTGATTAATGGAATCAGTCGACTGATAGTTCACATTAATCAACTGATGTCAAATTACAAAGAACAGAGATAGGTGGGTCCTGCTTGTTTTGTTCAACTAATGAGATCAACTAACTGATGTCGAATTAAAGAGCACATGAGTGAGTGGGACTCGTGTGCTTTGTTTAACTGATACTCTTAGTCGACTAATGTTTAAATTATTGATAAAATTAGACAGATTTTAGAAAGTTTAGATGTTATTCAATAGTCAAGGACCATATCAATTGATTGATAGGTAAGATCAGTCCACTGATAGATTGAAATCAGCCATGACTAAAAGCTTTAAAAGAGAGATTTCAAGGAGTTTTCGTTGTCAATTCTTGGGAGTTTTGGAGGGTAGTGTTGCTGTATTTCCAGACCATCAAGAAGCATTTCTAAATTACAAAAGATTAAAAAAAAGTAAGGTTTTCAATTGTAAAGGGTTATTGTTTTCATATTCATTTGTGTGTATTCTTTGCCCTTGTTTTGGTAAGAACACATTGTAAGAGGCTTTTTTCCTTTTGAAAAGCTTTTGAGAAAGAGAGATTTCTTAATGGATGTGATCATTAAAAGTGGACTTTTGAATTAGTTACCTTAAGGAGATAAATATGAAATAAATTCTAGAATTATATATGTGAAGTGAAGATTGAAATAAAATTTCCACTATACATTCAATAAGTACAAAACATCAAAGAAAAGTGATTGAACTATTTGCCCCCTCGAGTTTGCACTGGCCCTAACGTATATAAAAGTATCTTTTTATTATTTATTGTTATTGATACTACTTTTTAATATACTGATGTGAATTTTGTTGATTGTTTAAAGAGGCAAAATGCCTCCCTAAATGTATTAAATTAAATGTTGTATATGCAGTACGTAAACTTTTTAAAGTTAAAAATATTTAATTTTTTAAAGGTCCCCGAAACCACTTCTACTAGCTACCACAAAACCCCTTTTCATAAGTATTAAAAACTTAATTGCGTGACATCGTCGTGTTGTTGCAAATTGCAATGGTGTTGTAAATTTTCATTCTTATATATGGCACTTTCATAGTTGCGTAATACTTTCGAGTTCATAAAACAAAATATATATGTAGCCAAAGACATACCTAAATTCTATCTTGTTTTTAGATAATTATGTTAATTAAGGACAATTATTGTTGCAAAATTTCTAATTAGTTCGTGTGGCCCAATAAGGGTCCTCATGTTTAGTTGGCTCTTCTTGGTAATTCTATCTAATATTCTAATACAAGATTGAGAGAGCAAGTGTATGAATAAGTTACTCAGAAGATGTCAAAAATACAAGGCATAACAATATTATTTGATCAACTTTAAACTTTTTTAGGCCAACATTAATTTGATTAACATAAAGAAATAATATTTATTATTAGCTCAACTTTAATTGTTTTAGGTCAACATTAATTTAGCATTAATTTGTGACTATTCGCAAGGGAAAAAAAACGTAGAAACGAAACAAACAAACAAAAAAAAAAGAGAATGATTCGTTATGTGTCGGCAAATTTTGTAAAAAAAATTAACATCGGCTCTAATAATAATTAATTTAATATCAGGTGATAGAGGAAGCCCATCTGTCACGGGATCGGGATCAACTGTCAAGATAGAGGTCAAAGTTAAGAGAGTCGACTAGATATCAAAAGGCCGAACGGAGTACAATTGCGACGGACGGTCGGGACAGTCAGGGCCCGACCGACGGGAGACATGTCCGAACGGACCACCCGTCCAGCTCGGGATTATACGTAAGACAGCCGACGTTCAGTACGGAGCAACAAGACGCCAAAGGAGACCAAATAGCTTGTCCGAACGGAAGAGGACATATTATTACATAGTCACCGCACGGAAGAACAACTGAGTTCGACAGAGCGGAGGGGTCACGGCCGAGCGGCTACCTCGCTCGGCCAAGCAACAAGACCTGATTTAGGACGGATCAGAGTCCCGATTGAGCGGCTATCCCGCTCGACCAAGCAACGTGATCACTGTAGTATCTCTTGACATCCTTTTGGGAGATAGTGCTGTTGACACAAGACATGGTCGACAGATGGATCGTACGATGAAAGCTTCTACTATCTTGTCAGGGATATGCATGCCCTATTAAGGTATGGTGTCAGAGGTACTTTCTTGACATGTCCTTTCATAGGATGTCTTGGAGAACGCACCCACACCTTGAGAAGTGTGCACGTCGCCCATCAGAGCTCTATATAAAGGGAGGTCCATCACTGGTGGAGATATGCGTTATTACTGTTTGGTGCTAGTTCTACTGTTGCTCCACTTCTTCTACAGTTTCAATGACTAACTTGAGCATTAGAGGACCAACGCTGGGGACCCCTTCCCTGGCTTGGCACTGACATTACTTGTTTTGCATAGCGGAGCGAGATCTACAGTTGGTCAGCGAAGTCGCAACATCCCCAGCTTTCCACCTTCCCGCCTTCGGACATGATCATTTTGGCGTCGTCTGTGAGAACATAGCCTGCATCTAAACGAGAAGATGGAGGATGCTGGATGATTCACCACGGTGACACTGACACAAGAGGAGCTCTACATGCTAGTACAATCTCGAGTGACCAAAATAGTGGAGCAGAAAAACAACAGGCGCTGGCCAAAAGTCAAGCGCAGGAACCCGCAGCATCAGCCGTTGGTCGACCGGCTGAACGAGGTGATCGAGCGGACCAAATATCCACTCGAGAGAATAACAAGAAGCCGACCGACACATATGGGGAATCGCCCAATGTGGCTATTCCCTTCCACTAAGCGTTGTTCAGAACCCCATCAGAGGAACGGGGCCGAGCGGACAAGGAGCGGGGATCTTCATTGGACGATGCGCCTGTTCGGGACGCAAGGAAAGGGAAGGCGTCGAGGGATGATGATTTGCCTGAGCGGATCAATCAGTAAATTTCACAAGGGATTCTAAACGATCCCTTGCCCTGGCATTATACTCCGTTGGCGATCGGAGAATACAACGAATCTACTGACCCGGATGACCATCTGGCCAAATTTGACAATGCGACCACACTTCACTAGTACACCGACGGGGTGACATGTCAGGTCTTCCTCACCACCCTCTCTGGGTCAGCGCAACGTTGGTTCAAGAGACTGCCGATCGGTTCCATCCACAACTTCAAGGACTTCCGGGTCTCGTTCCTACACCATTTCGCCAGCAACTATCACCACCAAAAGACGAGCATGAACTTGTTCTCACTGAAACAAGGGCCCAAGGAAGTATTGAGGGCCTACATCTAGCATTTCAATCAGGTGACTGTGAACATCTTGGCAGTCTCCTAAGATGTATTGGTGAACGCCTTCACCTAGAGACTTGCCGAGGGGGAGTTCTTCCAATCGCTAATTCGGAAGCGGCTAAGAGACTTCGACCACTTGCAAAGGAAGGTCATAGAGTACATAAATGTGGAAGAAGCTCAAACGACCAGAAGAAGCGAGGTGCCGGCTGAACCCACAGCAACGCCTGAGCATCGTTTGTCGAGTAGCTATTAGCCTCCCAAGGGGTCTCGATTGGGTGGAGCGCAACCACATAACGAGCCAAGGGCGCATGTTGTGCAACATGTGGCTGCTAGTCGCCTAAAAGCTACAAAAAGGAAAGTGTGGGCGCCAATGTTTTGTTCCTTCCATCAGTCGGCGATGCACAACACACGAGACTGCTACAACCTGACGCCAATACCTAGAAGGTCGGCTCCACGAGGATATCACCGCCGATCCCCATCTCCTGATCGGTGATATAAACGTCGATTAGCCTGGTGAAGGGAGGAAGAAAGGACGATGGTCGAACCACGACCTCATCAATCTCAGAGGGGGAACAATCAAAGTTCTACTCGAGCTTCAGCCGAGCGGAGCAGACCTTCAGCTCGAGAGGAAGAGAACAGGAGTAACATTGCTCGAGGAGAAATAGGAATGATCGCTAGGGGGCCGACTGACGGTGATTCCAACCGGGCGAGGAAGTCGCATGCTCGGCTACTTAAGATCCATGTTGTGGGTTGTAGCAAGGAGAGGGCCGAAGGATCCGAGATCAATTTTGGCCCGAGGGACTTAGAGAGAGTGAAGATCCCTCATGATGACGCACTGATCATCCGAGCGGTAATCACTAACTAAGTTATTCACCAAACCTTTGTTGACACAGGGAGTTCGGTGAATATCATATTCAAGAAGGCGTTCGATCAGCTGCAAATCGACCGAAGCAATTTGTTGCCCATGACAACTCCACTCTATGGATTTAAGGGAACGAAGTATTGCTGATCGGCTAAATCCACCTGGTCGTCTTCGCTCGGGGAGGAGCCGCTAAAGAGGACAAGGACTACAAATTTCATTGCAGTGGACGCACCGTCAGCCTACAACTTCATATTGGGTCGACCAACACTCGATGACTTCCGAGTGGTGGTGTCCAGCTTTTGCCAAAAGATTAAATTCCCGGTGGATGACAAGATAGGTGAAGTCAAAGGTGACCAGTTGGTTGTGATAGATCGAAAGCGCTAGGGGGGGTGAATAGCGCTCGTGGCTATTTTATCGATTTAAAACACAGAATAGAAACGCAGCGGAAAGTAAAAGAAAACACACAGAGACGCAAGTGTTTTACTTCGTTTGGAGCCTATAGCGACTCCTACTCGAAGGCCCGCGGTCCTTGACCGCTTTCGGTGGGCAACAACTAAAATATCGGAATTATTACAATCTAGAGTACAATTAGTGCAATAAAGAAACTATACCAACGAAAAGAAGAATAGAGAACTTTGGAGTTGATTCGTTGGAGTAGCAGAGCGTTGTTGAGGCGTTAGCAGCAGCACACGGAAGAGCGCAGTTTTCTTGTTCGAATTCAATGATCTGAGCTGCACCTCGAGGCCTCCTTTTATAGCTCTGCAAGGTTTGATCCAGATCCCCAAGTCTCGGGATCAGCTTTGACCCGAAGCGGATCGGTCGACCGATCCTCACGTTCGGTCGACCGATCAGATGATCTCCACCGCATCTGATCAGTCGATCTGTCGCTCCGCTTCGATCTGGTCAAAACTTTATCCCTGCATTCGGTTGACCGATCCCAGGGTCCGGTCGACCGATCAGTCTCCTCTGACCCGCACACCTCGACTTGATCCAGTCGACACCTATCCCAGGTTCGGTCGACCAATCCCGAGGTCCGGTCGACCGATCCCTGGTCGAGCCCGGTCCAACTTCTGGAGATCTGATATGGTAGCTTGGAGGTTGATCGGAATCAAGGTTGATCGACCGATCGATCGATTCTAACCACGCAAAATATTAGTTTCTGCAAAAGCGAGTTAGAACACAAAAGATAATCGATAAATGAAATTGTCGGTCATCGGATGACCGATTCGACTTCAAGTTTCGGCCGGAAACCTAGGTCGACTTGGCGCCTCTGTTCCTCTAAGGGCGCGTCCTCACCTACTCCTCTCATGAGATTTACACAGCTAGTACGATCCTCCGGATCATTGGACTTTGCTCGTCCGATGCTTCCGGTCTTCATGTTGGATGTCCGGTCCTCGACCCATCCAGACTTCTACCCGGTTCGCGACACCAGGATTTTAACCTAGGGTTACCATCCCCTAGGATTTTTGCCCGAAGCGTCGACCCGCCAAGACTTACCGCATAGGGTTACCACCCCCTATGACCCAGGGTTACCACCCCCTAGGGTTTTCCCTTGCCTAACTGCAGTTAGGACTTTCCTGAAACACTGAGTCATGCACATTAGATAACAATTAAACTTAACTTTGAGTCCCTTTGCCATTATCAAAACTAAGGTTCGATCGTCGGATGCTTCCCGCACCAAAAATCTCTCCCTTTTTGATTATGGCAACCGAAATTCAAAGTTAAGTGAAAAAATGCAATAAAAGTAAATATAAATGAGCACAAGCATAAATAACGCCTAAGCACGTTGAAGCTCTCCCTTAATAGGAGCTCCCCCTGAAACTGATTTCTTTCTTTTAGTTTTTAATTTTAGTTTCCTTAGTTTCCTTTGAATTTCCTTATGCTCTCCCCCTTTGCCATATATCAAAAAAATAAAGAGAGGGAAAAGAAAAAAAGAAAAAAAAATGAATACTGAAGGAAACACTAAGCTTTTCAAATTATTTTTCCTGTAAAAATTAAAGTCTAACAAAATTTCTTCTAAATTCTAAGTTTGAGAAATAATTTTTGAAATTAATTTTCAAAGTATATTTGATATAATTTTTGAAATTAATTTTCAAAGTATTTTTCAAATAATTTTGAAGTTAATTTTCAAGGTATTTTTCAAATTATTTTTCAAATTAATTTTCATAAGTATTTTTCAAATTATTTTTCAAATTATTTTTGAAAAATAATTTTCAAAATATTTTTCAAATAATTTTGAAATTAATTTTCAAAATATTTTTCAAATAATTTTGAAATTAATTTTCAAGGTATTTTTCAAATTATTTTTTAAAAATAATTTTCAAAGTATTTTTCAAATAATTTTGAAATTAATTTTCAAAGTATTTTTTAAATAATTTTGAAGTTAATTTTCAAGGTATTTTTCAAATTATTTTTGAAAAATAATTTTCAAAGTATTTTTCAAATAATTTTGAAATTAATTTTCAAAGTATTTTTCAAATAATTTTGAAGTTAATTTTCAAGGTATTTTTCAAATTATTTTTGAAAAATAATTTTCAAAGTATTTTTCAAATAATTTTGAAATTAATTTTCAAAGTATTTTTCAAATAATTTTGAAGTTAATTTTCAAGATATTTTTCAAATTATATTTCAAAGTATTTTTCAAATTATTTTTGAAAAATAATTTTCAAATAATTTTGAAATTGATTTTCAAAGGATTTTAAAATAATTTTTCAAAGAATTTGAAATTGATTTTCAAAGAATTTAAAATAATTTTTAAATAATTTTTCAAAGATTTTGAAATTGATTTTCAAAGGATTTTAAAATAATTTTTTAATAATTTTTCAAAGATTTTGAACTTGATTTTCAAATAATTTTTCAAAGGATTTTAAAATAATTTTTTTAATAATTTTTCAAAGATTTTGAAATTGATTTTCAAAGGATTTTAAAATAATTTTTCAAAGATTTTGAAATTGATTTTCAAATAATTTTTCAAAGGATTTTAAAATAATTTTTTAATAATTTTTCAAAGATTTTGAAATTGATTTTCAAATAATTTTTTAAAGGATTATAAAATAATTTTTTAATAATTTTTTAAAGATTTTGAAATTGATTTTCAAATAATTTTTCAAAGGATTTTAAAATTATTTTTCAAAGATTTTGAAATTGATTTTCAAATAATTTTTCAAAGGATTTTAAAATAATTTTTTAATAATTTTTCAAAGATTTTGAAATTGATTTTCAAATAATTTTTCAAAGGATTTTAAAATAATTTTTTAATAATTTTTCAAAGATTTTGAAATTGATTTTTAAATAATTTTTCAAAGGATTTTAAAATAATTTTTTAATAGATTAAATTTTGTTAAGTTGATTAATTTGATTAGATTACATTGATTAGAGACTAAGTTCAACCTTGATCCATCTCACCTGATTCTAAGTTATCAATCAGGTAATCTTAAGTATTTTTGTGAGATGATTATCTTTGATTTAAATTATTTCTAAGGATTAATTTACATTTGAGTTAAAATTAGGTTTTCCAATTAGTCAATTAAATAAGTATTTCAAAGATTGATTCCCAGGTCAGGGCGAGGCTCTAGGCCTTCTTGGGTATGGGATCATCCACCCCTTCCTAGACATAATCGCTCAAAGAAATATATATTCAATTTTCTTTTTGAAACTCCTAGATTTAACTAGCAAGTGTAAATTATGCCTAGATCCTTAAGCTATCCTAGTCTAAGCTTGTATATTTGCAAGGAAGATAAATAAACAAGCATTTTATCTATTTATTGAGATAGTTTTTTTGTTTGCTCCCCCTGGATCATAGCCTCGATATGGTCTATCAAGGAAATAGATCTGATCCTTGGAGACCCAATAGTGACCAGGTCCAACTTGATTAACCAAGTTTGACTTGGGGACCCATGCTTGAATTATGTTTCTATTATTTCTATTTACTAACGACAAGTATGATTTAAACTTTCTTTTGGTCTTAAATCCAAGTCCGGATTTGTTGTAAACGGCTCGCTGTTTTCCAAGAATCAGATCCAGATTCTTGGAACCCAAGGTGAACCGTTCCAACGTGTCCTTGAGTTCTTTAATTTGAGTTTTTAAATTGGAATTTTCTTCCTCAAGTTGTTGGACTTGAGTTGAACTTCCAATTTGAACTGACTCAGTTAAAGAACTCGAGTCAGTTGCTCCCTTAAGGGTTGTTACCTCCTTTTGGAGCGACTTAACCCGGATGTTGGATTTAGCCAACTTTTTAAGCAAGTACGGAATTAAATTTTATGAGTCATCTAAGTTAATACTAGACATTAAAGCACTTACAGTGGGGTTCGGTCCTTCGGAAACGGATGCGGATCCATGACTTCGCTCGTACTCAGTTTCCGACTCGCTCTCGATTTCGAACTCGAATTCGGACTCGGTTTCGTCAATATCTACTTGTACTGGCAACGCGAGGAAGCTTATCGGTTCTTCTTCGTCGGACTCGGATTCATCTGAGGACTCGGACCAGGTTGCTTTTAATGCTTTCTTTTTACGTTGCTTTTTGTTTGGACAGTCCGGCTTGTAGTGCCCCTTCTGGTTACATCCGTAGCAGGTTACTCCAGATCTGTCCTTCGGGTCCGTTTGAGTTGCCCTTTTTGACTTGCATATTTTCCGCACGAGCTTTACCAGTTCGGAAATAACTTCGTCTTCATCCACTGCGTCTGATTCGTCTTTGGACTTGGGCTTAGTTTTGCGCCTCGACATTGATTCACGTGTTCTGCTAGTACCTGCAACCAAAGCAACACCTTTCTCGACCGGACGTGCATTAGTCTGTTCATGCAATTCTAATTCTGAAAAAAGTTCATCTAATTTGATTGAAGAGAGGTCCTTAGAGACCTTGTAAGCATCAACCATGGATGCCCACAAGGTGTTCCTTGGAAAAGCGCTGAGTGTGTACCTTATTATGTTCCGGTTTTCTACCTTCTGTCCAATTGCATGAAGACCGTTGAGCAGATCTTGAATCCGGGCATGGAGTTGGGCAGCTGTCTCACCTTCCTGCAGTTTGATATTAAATAATTTATTGAAGATTAAGTCTCTTTTACTTACTTTAGTGTCGGGCGTTCCTTCGTGAAGTTCAATGAGCTTCTCCCACAGCTCCTTGGCATTGTTGAAGGGGCCAACTCGGTTAAGTTCTTCTTTTGATAAGCCACACTAGAGGGTGCAGGTCTCCTTGGCATTAGCTTCAACCTTCTTAATCAGAGATGCATCCCAGTCCTCGTACGGTAGTGGTTTGCCGGCGCTATCAGTTGGTAGTTGGAGTCCGGTTTTAACAATCATCCAGACTTCAAAATGAGTCTGGAGATATGCCTCCATCCGACCCTTCCAGTACCCGAAGTCGTCTCCGGTGAATAGCGGGGGGTGGGCTGTACTGTAGCCTTCTTGAAGAGCCATTTCAGATTAACTAAAAAGAAATAAACAACAAGAAAATTCTAGGACTTGGTCCTGGATTAGTAGTGCGGGAAGTATATAAAAACATAATACGAACTCGGGTGGTATTGTACCAACCTCGAGCAAAAATCGATTCGGAAAAAGAATTAAAATATAGCTATAAAGCTAAATTCTAATTGACTCCGTAAAATCTGAAAATACCACGAAAAAATTTGTTTTGAATGGTGGTTGCACCGATTCAAAACGACCCCGCTCTGATACCAATTGATGGATCGAAAGCGCTAGAGGGGGGGGGTGAATAGCGCTCGTGGCTATTTTATCAATTTAAAACACAGAATAGAAACGCAGCGGAAAGTAAAAGAAAACACATAGAGACGCAAGTGTTTTACTTCGTTCGGAGCCTATAGCGACTCCTACATGAAGGCCCGCGGTCCTTGACCGCTTTCGGTGGGCAACAACTAAAATATCGGAATTATTACAATCTAGAGTACAATTAGTGCAATAAAGAAATTATACCAACGAAAAGAAGAATAGAGAACTTTGGAGTTGATTCGTTGGAGTAGTAGAGCGTTATTGAGGCGTTAGTAGCAGCACACGGAAGAGCGCAATTTTCTTGTTCGAATTCAATGATCTGAGCTGCACCTCGAGGCCTCCTTTTATAGCTCTGCAAGGTCTGATCCAGATCCCCAAGTCTCGGGATCAACTTTGACCCGAAGCGGATCGGTCGACCGATCAGATGATCTCCACCGCATCTGATCAGTCGATCTGTCGCTCCGCTTCGATCTGGTCAAAACTTTATCCCTGCGTTCGGTCGACCGATCCCAGGGTCCGGTCGACCGATCAGTCTCCTCTGACCCGCACACCTCGACTTGATCCAGTCGACACCTATCCTAGGTTCGGTCGATCGATCCCGAGGTCCGATCGACCGATCCCTGGTCGAGCCCGGTCCAACTTCTGGAGATCTGATCTGGTAGCTTGGAGGTTCGGTCGACCGAATCCAAGGTTTGGTCGACCGATCTCGGTCAGTTCTAACCCTGCACGAAAATATTAGTTTCCTGCAAAACAGAGTTAGAACACAAAAAGATAATACGATAAATGAAATTGTCAGTCATCAGACTGACCGGGTCTGACTTCAAGTTTCCTACCGGAAACCCTAGGTCGACCCGACGCCTACTGTTCCCTCTAAGGGGAACGCGTCCTCACCTACTCCTCTCAGGAGATTTACCTGTTGTCAGTACGATCCTCCAGATCGACTGGACTTTTGCTCAGCGTCCGATGCTTCCGGTCTTCATGCTGGATGTCCGGTCCTCGACCCATCCAGACTTCTACCCGGTTCGCGACACTAGGATTTTAACCTAGGGTAACCACCCCCTAGGATTTTTGCCCGAAGCGTCGACCCGCCAAGACTTACCGCATAGGGTTACCACCCCCTATGACCTAGGGTTACCACCACCTAGGGTTTTTCCTTGCCTAACTGCAGCTAGGACTTTCCTGAAACACTCAGTCATACACATTAGATAACAATTAAACTTAACTTTGAATCCCTTTGCCATTATCAAAACTAAGGTTCGATCGTCGTATGCTTCCAGCACCAACAGGTCGCTCGGCGATGCTACGTCGAGATGGTTAAATTCGAAGCAAGGGCCGCTCAAAAGAACCCGCGCTTGGAGGTGAACGCTATCACAGAGAAACCTCCTACGCTGGTATATGGTGAAAAGGAGGAGGTGCAAATTCACCCAAGGTGGTCAGAGGCAACTGTTGAAACCCCAAGGTTGTTTTGATGTGATCAACAATTTAAGTTAGGTCATGTCGTATTTTAACCTCGTGTCTAAGTATGCAGGAGCTTAGGAGCACAGGGAGTCGAACAAAAGACACAGCTAGCGAGAAGGATGACACGAGAGGGAGCCGACGGGCTTGGTGCATCTGAGGTACGAGGCGCTGCGGAAAAATACGCGGGCGGACGAGAAGGAGGCGCATGACGTTTCTGAGGGATGAAAAGCCGAAGCGGAAGGTTGCTCGAGAATACCGAAATTGGGTTCGGGTGAGCCTTATTTCGATTGGCTGAAATCACCCAAGCGAGCGGAGCCGGAGCGGAAGACTCGAACCGAGGCAAGCAGCACCGGAGCAGAGGGCCCAGACCAAAAGTCAACTTGGTTGACTTTAGTGGTCCGGGCGCCCGGAGCCATTCGCACGGAGTTGAATTTTGACCAGGATCGCGTCAAACGTGATCCGTTGGGAAGGGGATAAAATTTTATCCCCTCCCAGGCACCTGGACCCCTTCCAGGTGCCCCGACCAAGACTATAAATACAACCTTGGTCCAGAAGCTTCAAATCATCTCAAGCATTAGCATTTCAACACTTGTACACTTTCTTTTAGAGTTGAGCTTCTATTTTTTGTACGTCATTGTTGTAAGAGGCTTCTCCACCTGAAGGATATACTAGTGCGACACTTTCCTTGGATTAACAACCTTTCCGGTTGTAACCAAGTAAACATCTTGTGCCTCTTCCTTTCTATTCTAATTTATTGTTTTTATTTTATGCAAGTGTTCTGTTGAAAGTTTGAGAAGGGTTGTGTTTTAATTTTTGTAGGGCTATTCCACCCCCCTTCTAGTCGGTCGCTGTGATCCAAAAAGTGGTATCAAAGCGAGGACGCTTCAGGAGGTCTAACTGCCGAACGAAGCACCAAACTAATGGTCGGACCAAACATCTACCCGCCAAAATTCGAAGGGGAATTCGCTACCTGGAAAAAAGCGAATGCAGGTATTTTTCAAAACCGACTTTGAATTACTTCTTATAATGGAATTTGGTTTCGTAGTACCGGAGGGCAAAGAAAAATATCAATGGACGAAAAAGAAGCAGGCCGACTACGTGGCAAACGACAAAGCGGAGTACCATCTGCTGAGCGTTCTTCAGCTACAAGAAGTCAACCGAATCGGCAACTACGACTCCGCGAAGGAACTTTGGGAGAAGTTCCTTGAGCTGCACGAAGAGACGTCCGAAGCCAAGCTCGCAAGACGGGATCTACTTCGCAACCAGCTCACCAACTTGCGACTTGGAGAAGACGAAACAACTGTGCATCTGCACTCGAGAGTCAAAGAGCTTATCACCGAACTTTCAAATCTCGGAGAAAAGGTAAGTAACCAAGATTCGCTAAGGTATGCACTAATTCTTTTCCTAAAAATACGAAATGGGCATCACTAGTAGATGCCTTTTATATTTCTAAAGATTTAGAAAAAAATCCTTTAGAAGAATTATTCTCGACATTTGAAGTGCATGAATCAAGATGTGCAGGTACGAAGGAGCACAAGCACAACGTCACCTTCAAAGCATCGAGAGACGAACTTGAGTCAGAGTCCTCTCTCGACGACGAGGAAATGGTTATGATGGTAAGACATTTCAAGAAACTTTGTAAATCTAAAAATACTAACCACCTGCAGGGTAGAAAGAAAAGGACTATCCGCTGCTACCACTGCAACGAAGAAGGGCACGTCAAGGACAACTGCCCCAAGCTGAGGAATAAGGACAAGGACAAAGGTAAGAAGCCTGTCCAAAAACGCAAGATCTTAAAGGCGACGTGGGACAATTCGTCGTCCAAAACGGAAGTTGAGGCCTTCTCCAGACTTGCACTAATGGCAAGTCATCAAGACGACAACTGCGAGTCAAGTTCTTCCGAAATGAGCATCGATGAAGGGGGAGATATGTCGGAAGATAGCAGCAGTTCAAAGGGAGACACGGACAACGAGATCGACAATGTAAGTTAGGTACGATCTCTTCCTCCCGATAAACTATTTAAGTTTATTAAACTGTTAACTAAGGATTGCTATAAGTTAGAAAAAGAAATTAAAAATTAAAAGTAATACTAGCTAAATCTTGCCCTTTAGAAGAGTTAGACAAATTAAAATTAGAAAATGATAATTTAAAAATACAAGTAAATAATTTGAAAAACCATGCATGCTCATCTAATACAAATGTTAGAAAATATAATAATCTAAATTGGCATTTTAGATACCACAAGGGACAAATTAGGAATATTTCAAAAAGATATGTCCCTAAGAAATTTTTAGTTAACCCAGTAGGTTGGACCCTATATTGGGTTCCAAAGTCCTATTTAACTTAAACAATTAATTAGATTTAGAGCTTTCAGCGAGAAAATTTGACATTAAATTTCTTTATAAGGCTTTGTCTAAGAAAGTGGTTGTTGCTCCAATAACCAAGAAGGTCTAGTGCCTTGCCACTGCCTGGAAGTCAAAATATTGAAATAAAATATTTAATTAATTTTATGATAAAACATTAAGATTAAAATTTAATAATGCTTTAAAAAGTTTTTTTCAAATATTTTTTTGGAAATATTTTAAAAATATTTTTTATACTTAGAAAAATTATTTTTGCCTAAGTTAAAATTTCTTCTGAAAATTAGAAATTGTTGCTTAAATTTCTTTTTACTCATAAAATTTTCTTAACTAGAGTTTTACTTAGAAAATTTTCAAAGATTTAAGTTAGAAAAATTCTATCAAAATTATTTCTTTTGCAAATTATCTAACTTAGAATTTTGTTTAACTTAGAATTTTTTTAAGAAACTTAGAAACATTGTTGGAAATTATTGTAAATTTTTAAAGTAAAATCATTGAAATAATTTTCAAAACTTTCTAAGTCTTAACCTTTAGATTTTGTCTTGAAACCCCATTTTTTTTATGTGATCAAACGGGGAGAAGAAAAAGTATAAGTCTAGGGGGAGGTAGACCAAAATTTCTCTAAATTTCTCTATCTTTTTGCACTTTATTGCAATATTAGTTATTTCTTTTTATGTCTATTTACCCTAGCTTAACTTGGGTTGCTCACATCAAAAATGGAGAGATTGTTCAAACCCCAAGGTTATTTTGATGTGATCAACAAATTAAGTCAGGTTCTGTTGTGTTTTTAACCTTGTGTCTAAGTGTGCAGGAGCCTAGGAGCACAAGGAGTCGAGCAAAAGACGCAGCTAGCGAGAAGGACGACACGGGAGGGAGTTGACGGGCTCAGTGCGTCTGAGGTACGAGGCGCTGCGGAAAAGTACGCGGGCGGACGAGAAGGAGGCGCACGATGTTTCCGAGGGACGAGAAACCGGAGAGGAAGGTTGCTCGAGAAGGCTGAAATTGGGTTCGGGAGAGCCTTATTTCGGTTGGCTAAAATCACCCAAGTGAGCGGAGCCGGAGAGGAAGACCCGGACCGAGCCGAGCAGCACCGGAGCAGAGGGTCTAGACCAAAAGTCAACTTAGTTGACTTTAGTGGTTCGGGCGCCCGGATCCATTTTGGGTGCTTGGACTGTCCGGACGCCCGGAGCCATTCTAGGCACTCGGAGTTGGATTTTGACCAGGACCGCGTCAAACGCAATCTGGTGCATAGGGGATAAAATTTTATCCCCTCCCAAGCGCCTGGACACCTTCCAGGCGCCCCGATCAAGGCTATAAATACAGCCTTGGTCCAGAAGCTTCAAATCATCTCAAGCATTAGCATTCCAACACTTGTACGCTTTCTTTTAGAGTTGAGCTTCTATTTCTCGTATGTCACTACTGTAAGAGGCTTCTCCGCCTGAAGGAGATACTAGTGCGACACTTTCCTTGGATTAACAACCTCCCCGGTTGTAACCAAGTAAACATCTTGTGCCTCTTCATTTTTGTTTTAATTTATTGTTTTTATTTTATGCAAGTGTTCTGTTGAAAGTTTGAGAAGGGTTGTGTTTTAATTTTTACAGGGCTATTCAACCCCCCTTCTAGTCGGCCACCGCGATCCAACAACAACTACCTTTGTCGTCGTTGACCTGGAGAGCGAGAAGAAAGAAGAGTTAGTCACCTGCCTCAGACAAAATCACGACGTGTTCGCCTAGTCGACACATGAGCTCTTTGGGATTTCGCCGAGCATGGCTCAACACGAGCTTCATGTTCGACTGGATGCTAGGCTCGTGAAGCAGAAAAAGAGGGACTTCAATGCGGAGCTGAACCTGATCATCCAGGTGGAGATCAAAAAATTACTGGAGGTCGAATACATCCGGGAAGTCCAATTCCTGAGCTGGCTCACTAATGTCGTGTTAGTCTCCTAACCAGACAACAAGTGGAGTGTCTGCATCGACTTTCGCGACTTGAATAAGGCGTGCACGAAGGATATTTACCCGTTGCCAAGGATCGATCAGATGGTGGACTCTACGGTAGGCTGCAAACTGATCTACATGATCGATGCGTATCAAGGATACCACCAAGTGTTGATCGCCCGGAAGGATCAGGAGAAGGCCAGCTTCATCACGGCCGACGAAACGTACTGCTACAACGTAATGCCGTTCGGATTGAAGAACGCCGGCGCCACCTACCAGAGGTTGATGAAAAAGTGTTCCGTCGGCAGATCGGATGAAACATGGAGGTATATGTCGATGACATATTAATAAAATCCATCCAAGCTACTAATCTTTGTGCAGATATTGAGGAAACATGCCGAACCTTAAGGGTATATGGGATAAAGCTGAACCTGAGCAAATGTCTGTTTGGCGCGAAGAGTGACCGCTTCATCGGATACATTGTCATCGAACAGGACATCGAGGCGAATCTGAGCAAGGTGAAGGCGCTACAGGATATACCCCTGCCTCGCAACTTGAAGGAGGACCAACGGCTGATCAGACGAATCACAACGCTGTCAAGGTTCATCTCTAAGTCATCCGACCGAAGCCATCCATTCTTAAAGGTGCTGCTCTAAGCGACGAAATTCCAATGGGACGCGGAGTGTGATAAGGCACTGGAAGAGCTTAAGAAGTACCTCAACTCCTTGCTTGTATTGGCCAAGCCGAGTACTGGCGAGCCTTTTTGGATCTACCTGTCATCCATCGAGTACGCGGAGTACGACAAGGCATTGGTGTCGATTTTGTCACAGAGGTCCAAAACACCAAGCCAGATGCAACTTGGAAGATATATGTCGACGACTCATCCACTCGGCAAGGCAGCGAGATTGACATTCTATTGATTTCACTCCGGGAAGACCGGATGCAGATGTTCATTCGGCTAGATTATGGGCGACGAATAACGAAGCTGAATATGAAGCCTTGATAGCCAGCCTACAGGTAGCTCGGCACGTTAGAGCTACAAAAATTCTCATCAACTCGGACTCTCAGTTTGTCGCTCAACAGCTATTGGGGACTTTCGAAATAAGTAGCTTCTGACTCAAGCTATATGCAGAAGCCTTCGAGAAGCTGAAGGCAAATTTCCAAGAAGTCATTATATAGAAGATCCCCTACTCAGACAACCAGACAACAGACAAACTGGCTAAGTTAGCTAGTTCATTATCTCCGGTTGTGATAAATCACTCAATCGAGCAAGTCTCACTAGTGGTGTACATTGATCGGATGGAGGGAGTCTCCTTCCCAAGTGACTGGAGGGCACTATTGATTGAATTCCTCTGATCAGGAAGCACACCGTTCGATTAAGAAGCAGTTCATCTATTGAAAATGAGGGATGGACAATTTACGTTGATCGGGGACCAGCTTTATAAGCGGGCTTTCTCGAGGCCACTACTCAAATGTGTTGGATCAGAAGACACAGAGTACATCCTCCAAGAAATACATCAAGGCTCCTGCAGAAGTCATCCGGGCAGCCAATCACTAGCCCAGAAGATCCTTCTGGCTGAATATTTTTGGCCCATGCTTCAGGAAGACACTGCTCAGGTAGTGGCCACTTGCTTGTCGCGCCAAAAATATCATAATATCCAGCACTGACTGACCAAGGAGATGAAGACGTCCGTGGTGTCTTGCCCATCGTCCAATAGGGCATACACATTGTTGGACTGTTTCCAATGGCAACCGCTTAACGAACATTTCTGCTTGTCGCTGTAGATTCTTTTTTAAAATGGGTGGAAGCCGAGCCGTTAGCAAAGATAACTAAGCAGATAGTTATCAAATTTGTCTGGTAGAACACCTTGTATCGGTTCAGTATCCCCCGCCGGCTCATCTTAGACGGCGGGAGGTAGTTTGCCAGTTAGAGGCTCAGGGAGTGGTATGAAGGCTATGGTATTCAGCAAGCCTTCATCTCAGTGGCATACCCCCAGAGCAATGGCCAAGCAAAAGTCACTAATTGGGAGATTCTCAAAGGTTTACAGGCTCGGCTCGACCACACAGGAGACAGCTGGGTCGATGAGCTCCCCAACGTCTTGTGGGTCCTTCGCATGACTCCAAAGGAGGTGACTAGTGTAACACCATTTCATCTAGTGTATAACGGTGAAGCATTAGTCCCGGTGGAAGTCGGAGTAGAATCCGATCGGGTGAAACTCTATGATGAGGGGAACGCCGAGCGAAGGCTTATGGAACTTGATTTGGTGGACGAGGCGCTAGATAAGGTTCCTATTCTATTGGTGGTGTACCGGCAGTGGATGAAGCAGAACTACAACTGGAGGGTGATCTCGAGGTCCTTCCAAGTCGACGATCTGGTGTGGAAGAGAATAAAGTCGGTCGGTGATGTCACCAAACTCGAAGCCCTATGGGTGGTACCCTACAAGATCGTGCAAAAGCTTCGCTCGGGAGACTACTATTTAGAGGACGAAGACAGAAGACAGCTCGAGCGGCCGTGGAATGCGAATCATCTCCAACCCTATAGGGTCGAGTGAGAGGTGCGTGAATAAATATAAATGTACCTGTATAAGTGCATGTATGGCTTCTGGATGCAGGATAAATATGAATAAAATCACGAGTGTTCCATACTCTTGAGCCAATGGGCTAAGTTAAAAGTCAAGTGACGACTATAAACCCTAGTCTGTCGAGCGCCGACCTTAAACCCTCGTCTACGTTAGCGGTCGAGCGATGACCTTAAACCCTCATCTTCATCGACGGTCGAACGATGACTTTAAACCCTCGTCTTCATTAATGGTTGAGCGGCGACCTTAAACCCTTGTTTTCATCAATGGTTGAGCGGCGATCTTAAACTCGTGTCTATGCATTTCAATTGTCGAGTGGCGATGTTAAACCCCGATCTTTGTCAACAGTCGAGTGACCACTTTAAACCCGAGGTTACAATAAAAAATGACTGATCGACTGCTTTAAAGCTAAGCCTACTACAAATAAAGATGATCGACAAATATAACGTCGTTAATCGGTAGTCCATGGAGCCACACTTAAGAAATTTTTCGCAAAAACGATAGTGGTTCGTAGTCCTACTTGAAGCAGAGTGGAGATCAATGCATAAAAGGAAAAGCACGCCGAACAAGCGATCTTCCATTAACACTTAGAAAAATTCTAAGGAGCAATACAAAATGAGACAAAAAATTCTAAGGAGTAATATGAAATTAGACAAGATTCATAGGAGTGGGTTCACTCGAGGTAATCTAGTACATCGTCGGGCAGCGACTCGGTCATCTTGTCCTGGCTGATGACCTTGTTTGTCAAAGATGTTGGGATATAGCCGCCGCCCTTCAGCTGGTCGAGCGTCCCATCGATGGCAAGGTTGAAAAGACGGAGCGCCCGGTCGGTGAGCTAGTCATTGAAGGCGTTTGAGCGGAGGTAATATTGTTTCATGAGCTCGAATTGGCTAGACTCAGCACCTTGATAAACCTCGAGGGCCACTCGGGATGCTTCCAGGTCCGCCTTCAACTTGGCCATCTCCTCATCCTTTGCAGCAAGCTGGGTCTTCGCGGTGGAGCGCTCAACCGATCGACTCTCCCGTTCGGCATTCAGGGAGGTCTCCGCCTCCTTCAGTCTCTGAGCCAACGCCCGAAACTCCTTGATCTTGATTTCCAAATCCTTGATAGCTCGAAGCTTCCTGGTTCGAGTGGATCTTCGCTTCGAAGGAGGTGGCCTGCTTGTTGAGCCTCGCTAGCTGCGTTGCCTGCACGACACTCTTGCCCTTTTCTGCCTCCAGCAACTCAGAGCTCCTCAGCATGTCGGCCTTTAATTGGGTCACTTCGGCGCTCATCTGCTACAAGTGTGCTTGTGAAGCAGATGATTGGCCGCTTGGAGCACATAGCTCCTGGACTTCGTACTCCAAATAGGCGAGTATGTGACACATGGCCAGACTCTCCATCCAGAACTGCAGCAACAAGAAAATTGTAAAATGCTGAACGGATAAAAAGTAAATGCAAAAACAGTACACATACCCTAGTGGGCATATGGATGTGACTGTTGGCGAGCTCCCTAGGAGAGATGACGGTCGCACGGGCCCGAGTATCGGTCCATATCTGTGTGAGCGACCCTTGGATCCTTATCTGGTGATCGGGGGTGAGGGACGTCGGGTCGTCTGCACTACAATACTCGTCGGTCAGCAAATGGATAATCGTCGTTATTTGCCTCTAGCTGCTCGGGCCAAAGGTGTTTGAAGGCGCCCTTCCTAAAGACAGAGAAGTCGGAACTAGTCGGATCTAGGACACTTGGGCCGTCGGCAAAGATGGTGGTATGAAGGCGACCGACGACGCGTAAATTGTCCTCTGAGGTAGCATAGACAACGAGGGTGTCCGATTGGATGATCTGGAAGCACGGAGCTCTGCGACTCCCTACTCGAGAGGAGGAATAAAAGTTTCACCCCGCTCAGAGGAGGATCAGGAGATGACTGGTGTGCAAGGTAGAAGTTGTAAATCGGGAGGGCCCTTCCGCTTGGTGTCTCTTGCGATGTCACAGCAGTTCACCGGAAGTAGCTGACTCCGAAGCCATCGCGATCGGAAGCATTGACAGTCGTTCTGGAGGAAGGTCCGCTGTGTCAGCCGCTGTATCACTCGGCGCGGTTGGGTTTCTCCCACAGCTGGTCGGTGCTTGCATCCCCTCGACTTCTCTGAGTGAATCCAAGTGAGAGTCGACTGGCTGTAGGCCACGACTCTCCAACTCGGCCACGACCACAGCGTTGATCTCTGTATCCGTGAGCTTGCACTTGTCGGTCAGACGTGCTCGCAACATGATTCAAGCTGCAAAAGAGGAGGAAAAATTAGTTAGATTCAAAGATTGGGGAAAGAAAGAGTATACCTAAGCTGGACGGAAGCTTTGTGTGGATCGGACTCAAGCATAACACATAGAAGACGCCCTCTAGCAACAACTTATGGATGTGGTACTTTTGACCGGACAAGCTTGAGGCTGCTTGGAGATAGTCCGATCGGCTTTTGTACTTCTTGAGCAGTGGTGAGTTTGTCACTTCTAACTACCAGCTAGTCGAAAAATCTGGCCGCTCGGGAAAGCGAATGAAGAAGTAGTGGTCCCTCTAATGCTTATTGAAGGACGACATTTTATCAAAGAAAAACAAGCCCACTCGGGGTTGGAACAAAAAGATCCTCGGCTCGGATAGTTTTGGGTAATAGAAGTAATGGAAGAGCCGAGGAGTCAAAGGAATGTCATGCAAGCGGAATAAAACTACGACCCCGCACAATCACTACAACAAAAATGGCTTTTCGCAGCACGCAAATTCACTTTTCGCAACGCGCATTGCGCGCTGCACAGTTAAAAGCTGTTGAAAGTCATAAATTATTCACGGCGTGCTTTTGCGCGCTGCGAATAGTATTTTCCGCAGCGCGCAAAGCACGCCGCGGATACTATTATCCGCGGCGTGCTTTGCGCGCTGCGGATAGTATTTTTCGCAGCGCGCAACGCACGCCGCGGATACTATTATCCACGGCGTGCTTTGCGCGCTGCGGATAGTATTTTCCGCAGCGCGGAAAGCACGCCGCGAATAATAGTATCCGCGGCGTACGTTGCGCGCTGTGAAAAATACTATCGACAGCGCGCAAACGTATGCTGTTAATGGTCTTAACTATATTAAAAAAAATTGACAAAAATAATAAATTAAAATTTTACGACAAATTTAGTACAAATCAAATCCATACAGAATTAATAAAAGTCATAGCTTTTCATTATACCACAAAAACTCAAAACATCTAAAACAATATATGAAATCTCTAACAAACTAGCAATTACATAACAACAATTCAACTTACAATCCAAACAAATTAGTATAATATGTATCAATCACACAATACTATAAATTAGATAATCATGCGACCGTGCTTCCTATTGCATCATCGAGAAACTGCATTTCATCATTTGGTCGAATTAGGTCCACCTGAAATTGAACACATGTACCAACTCACAAGTAAAAAACAGCTTGAACACATGTACAAGGAGGTACAAAAAAAACATTTTAGGCTGTATAAATAGAGATCTTAAGTATAAATTCTTATGAAAAACAAGATCAGTGAAATAAAATACTAAAGGAATCTAAAATGAGTGGACATGCTTACTATTTTCTCTCCAACAGCTTGAGTACTAGGCTCCCCATTTTTTTTCTTGTGACCTTCAATCCAAACTTGCAATCTTGTAATTTTTGTATCTACCAGACTTGTCTTTTCCTTAAATATAGAAATATATACAAAATCATTACGACACAATTCAAAAGATACATATATACAAAATTAAAAATAATTACCATAATGTGAGTCAAACGAGCATAACCTACCTGAATGGAGAAGTCTCAAATCCTGTTAAGGCACTACCGCAACAAATCTACTGATATTTTGAGCTGGAAAATCCAAATTGGATACATTTCAGCTGTTACCGATAAGAATTAAATCCACGTAATTATTTAACAAAGAACATACAAGAAACTAAGACGGAAAAGTGAAATTGTTCGACCAGAAGGAACAACAATTACATAATATCTTTCCGATCTTGTAGCAGCAAATCAAACTCGGAAAAGCAAGTAGCATGGAAGTTCCATCTCAGATATGCTCGTTGAGAAGAACTACCTTAGCACAAATCATGGAGCTTTCTAGATATGTAGCAAGCCAACAGAGAGCAAGCCAACACTCAGACGCCATCACAATTCAAGACCAAACACTACTGTGCGGAAAAGAATTAGTGCTATCAATTCAACAGTACATTAAAGACATGAATCTAGTGGCAGACTTATATATAACATGCTTGCGAATACAAGTAAATACCTCTTCGTTCAAAACACAATTTGAAGATTATCTAGGTCTATGTATGTCATCTTAGGGTCCTCTGCCATTTTAGTATCAAATAGAGGAGTAGCCAGCTTGGGAGGGTTCTAAACAAAGGTGAATCACTCATTAAGACAAAAAATCTCCAAAACAATCAAACATGCAAGTTAACTTTTTGATTACCAAGAAAGAAAATCACATATAAAAAATTGATTCCTACATCATTATATTTTAAACAAATAAATATCATGTATTATTCACACAAGTTTTACAAAACTTGTAATTACAAAACTTGAAAAAACCTATCATTATATTTTAATAGGTAGAGGTAACTGACAAAGTTTTTCCTTGGTATTATGTCCTTCCATCATGTAATTGCCACAAAGTTAATTTTTTTTATGGATAACAGTATATAAATATGATTATTCTTTGGCCTGTGCCAAACAGATTTGCTATTGTTATAAGAGAGATAGTTTAATAAACTAGATTGCAAATGAATCATAGAGATTGCAGGAACCTAAGTTGAAAGAAAATGTTTAATATGCCATCAAGATAATATACATACTAAACCTAGAACTCTATCATAGAACAAAACAAAAAAGATATTAAAAAAAATAAATAAATAAAGTATGGAAAACCTAGAACTCTATCATAGAACTCTTATCCTAATTGTTAGAAAAAGAAGTAGAAACATGGGAGAATTAGGATATACACAAACCTAAGAGGAGATGAACTCTTATCCATTAGATTAATTCTAAACTAAATAAATCTACACACAATCAACAACTAATTACAACATGTATCAACTAATGATATACCAATCATACTAGCTGATCTAGTAATCCAATTAACCCTAATTCCTACACCTTACCTCAAATCACATATTTCTGATCTTAATTAGGAACCAAAGAAGAACTCTGGAAGGAGTGTTGCTTGAACAACGTCAGCTGGAATCAATGATCACCACAGAAGAGATCAGATCAGAATCTCATAACCATCCTTCTAGCCTCTTCCCGGCAGCTCAAGAACACCTCCCTGATACCAACATCTCCAAATCTGTAACCTAATTCAACCGAAAAGAAGAAGAAGATCGGTAACAGAGAAGAAGACCTAAGCTTACCTCAATCGGTTGTCTCCAGAAGGTATCGCCCAATCCGATCCACTTTGAGGAGCCATGGATCGTTATGTGAACAGCTCAAGAAGGAGGAAACGAAGGGGCAATCGGTCGGAAACAACCAAAACCAAGCCCTCCACCGTGCCCTAGCCACCTAGCCATCGTCGCTCACGCGTAAGAACCGGCCGAGGAAGGGATCGCTCCATCGGAAGAGCTTGGACAGCGTCAGCACCTTCAAGAATCCGGCGATGGTCCTCAGGCGACACTAAGAGGCCCAGATCGTCGGAAAGCAGTTGCCCTCTGTCGGCGTCGGGTGCGTCGGATCTTCCGCGTGAGAGAAGAGAGAGATCGGACTGAGAAGGAGAAGGGTTTCGGCTGGATCTGAGCTTAAGGGTCGATTCCGGCAGAGAAAAGATCGCCGGAGCTGAAGCCTTGCTCCATCGGCGTCGATCGTCCGCGAGAGAGAACAGAGAAGAGAGGGAAGTCGGGTCGCGAGGGGTTGGGGAAGAAAGGTTCGGCGTTTGGGAAATTGGGAAAGAAAATAAGGAAAAAGGATTATATAAATAAAATATTTCCTCATTTAAATGAGTATCTCAAATCGGCATTATCCGCGCCGTCAATTTGTCCCCTTAAACCCCGTCGTACGAGCTCCGAAAAATTTCCAGAAAGTTTCTAAAAATTCTGGAAAAATTTTATAAAGTTATTTCTCAAATAACCTTATTATTTAAATTTTTCGATATCTTACAGCGTGCAGCGTGAGAAGTTTTTCGGCGCCATAGGGAAAAGTGCGGAGGGTGTGACAAGTGCGGACGAGGGTTTGGATTTTTGCTAAGGCTAATTATTAATAGATTAAACTAATTATTAATGGATTAATAATGACATTTATTAGAAATGTCAAGATAAAGGATCTAACATGATATTTTATTTTATTTTTGTATTATTTTTAAATAAATGTCATTATAAGTTATTTATTATGACACTTAGAAATAAGTGTCATTAAGATAATATCACAATAGATCAATTTTCCTGTACTGGGAGAGGAAGCGGCGATGGCTTCGGCGGCTTTGATCCGGTTTATGTTTTTAACCTAGCATTTTTTTTTTATTTTAATTGTGTTTTTTTACTTATTACATTTTTATTTAATTACTTACTTTAAATTTTTCTTTTCTTATTTTTTTTAACCATGTTTATTATTGATCGACTTTTGGGGTTGGATGTATTTTTTTATTATTTACATATTTTTGTTTAATTTATTTTTTTTAAAGATAACTATCTTTTAAACTATAATTTAAAAAAAATTAAATTTGGTCAAAACATGCTGGGTCAAAACATATTCCTTTTAATCATGGTTGTAAATAATAATTTATTATTATTATTATTTTTTAAACTAATCGCAGCATGCTGCATGCCGTTAATAATTTTAAAAAGTATTCGCAGCGTGCTTATTTTTGCATGCCGTTATTGTTATTAAATATTTATAGTATTAACGACATACTTTTAATGTGCGCTGTTAATATCTAGACGTAATTTTTTTCCTTCTTTAAGTTTATACTATTAATAGCGCGCATCAATATGCACGCCGTTAATAATACTATTAACGGCGTGCTTTTAATATGCGCTGTTAATAGCAAGCTGCGAAAAGTTATTTTTGTTGTAGTGAATAGTCGAAAGGAGTTCGACACTAATTGATTAAGAGAAATACGAAAATATTTTACAAACTGTGAAGAAGAAAGGGTGGACAGGGAACTACAGACCGATGGTGAACTGATTCTTAAAGAAACACAAAAACCTGGTGGAGGGGTGTGCGACCAATCGTACGCGGAAGGAATGACAACTTCGTAGTCAGATGGAAACTCATAGATGGATTTCAGACTTTCAATATCGTCCCTGTTGAACCTGGAATTGATGGAAGTATACCAGAGCCCAAGGATAGGGATAGGAGGTTTTGAGGAACTGGCCATTGAAAACAGAGGCGAGGAAGAACAATGAACATATTCAAATGAGAAAAAGTAAAGGAGCTTACGAGAAAGATTGTCGGAGAAGAAGAAGCAGCGAGTTGTCGTGGAGAAAGCTTGAAGATGGAAGTGTGAGGATGGAAGAAGATGGCGATGCACGCGGGTTTATAAGCCTTGCGGCCGATCGACTTGAGCGGTCCGATCCAAGGTTGCGGCAAACTAGGAGAAGATCCAGCCGTCGAATTTAAAAATGCATATGTCACATTGCCAATGAATATCTGTCTGCCACGTTAAACGTGCGGTGGTAGAAAGGGGGGCACATGGTGTTCAATCACCAGGAGTCATTAATGAAGCTTAATTAAAAGGTATAACCATGTGCTTGGCTATAATAATCGAAGATTTGCACGGGCTTCAAGAAATCTGGATGATATCAAGACATTCAGCCATGGAGGCGCAAGGAAAGAAGAAAATTCACTAAGTGTTGTCGTTCACCGTCTTGACTAGGTACAGATAAAGGATTAGCACACGACTGAACGACCGAGGCATAATTTGCTTTGAAAGACGTGGTCCGAGCAACAGTTGCGGGCTTAGCCTGGCAATATAAAGCCGAACGACGAAACTGTGGAAGCTGCCAAAGACTACTGGTCTAGTCAGTCGGATTTATAGTCTTTTTCAACTAGACTTGAGGGGGAGGTTTGTGATGCGACGATAGAGAGAGGCCAACTGCCAAGGTGGAGGTCAAAGTCAAGGGGGTCAACTCCTAGGTGTCAAAGGGTCGAATGGAGGACAATTGCGACGGACGGTTAAGACAGTCAAGGCTTAACCGACGGGAGACATGTCAGAGCGGACCACCCGTCCAGATCAGGATGATACATAAGACAACTGACGTTCAATACAAAGCAGCAGAACGCCAAAGGAGATAGGATAACTTGTCAAAACGGAGGAGGACCTGTTACTACACAGTTACCGCACGGAAGATCAACTAAGGTCGACAAAGTGGAGGGGTCTTGACTGAGGGGCTACTTCGCTTGGCCAAGCAACGGGACTTGGTCAAGGAGGGAGCAGAGTCCCGGCCGAGTGACTATCCCGCTCGACCAAGTAACGAAACCACTATAGTATCTCTCGACATCCTTTTAAGAGATAGTGTCGATGACATGAAACATGGTTGACATGTGGATCATACAACGGAAGTGTTTACTGTCTTGTCAGAGATATGGATGCCTTGTTAAGGTATGATATTAGAGTTACTTTCCTGATAGGTCCTTTCATAGGATGTATTGGAGAATGCACCTACACCTCGAGAAGCATGCACGTTGCCTACCAGGACTCAATATAAAGGGGGGTCCATCATCGATGGAGGTACGCGTTATTACTATTTGATGCTAGTTCTACTGTTGCTCCACTTCTTCTACAGTAGAGGGTCAACGCCGAAGACTTCTTCCATTGCTTAGCACTGATATTATTTGTTTTATAGAGCGGAACGAAATCTACCGTCGATCAATGAAGCTACCGTATCCATAATTTTTCACCTTTCCATCTTCAGATAAAATCATTAAATAAAAAATGTCATAATTCTAAATAATCATATATTATAAATGTGTAGTTAACGATAATCTAAATATTTCTAGCTGCTGATGATGTTGATGATTCTGGTGAGGTGACACCTAAAAGTACGTATTAAATAATTATAATAATATTGCCTTAGTTTTATTCGCCATTGTATTTTTGTATTTTAATTTTTTAAACCAACTACTTTCGTAAAATATTAGTATATGTGATATTTTATCCCTGGGACGAAATTATAGGGTCAAAATTTGATGCATGATGACGCTAAAGTAAATGTCACCTTAGTATATGTGATATTTTTCTACAATAAATATATTTATAGGAAAATAATTACGAGTTATAAGTGTTAAAAATTTACAAATTGTATACGTATTTTTCATATATGTATAGAGCACGGTGTTACCCTATATACCCGGTCGGAGGATGATTATCGATGACTCTATGTGAATCTGGATAACTGAGTGTGGTTCGAACGTCCAGATTCATAGAGAGTTATCCATGAGTTACCCATCGACTGGAGTGTGCAGGATAACACATTATATACATGGTTTCAGGGACCCAGATTTCATTTTATTTTATTTTCAATACTAACGGTTCTTTTATAAAAAACAAAATAATACTCCTAAAAATAACAATATTATCTAAAAAGGAAGCATAAATTCTAGAAGAAAAATTTTATCGACTTAAATCAGTATAATTTAATCTCTAAATTTTAAAATCTTAAATGTTAAATGCATATAATATATCAGTGAGTATCTAAAATTTTTATTTTAAAACACTATAACCTAAAGTCTGAATTCCAGACGAAAAATCTTATTTGCTCATATCTATTATAATTCGATTTCTAAATTCTAAAATTTTAAACTCTAAATACATATAATATATTATAAAAAAATTTAAAAAAAAAATTTATTTGACTCCAAGCAGTTGGACCTCAATCTAGATGCTTAGATTCAATTAAGATACCCTAGATATCCACATAAGCGAGTATATATATATATCAACCTTTGAGACATGGATCAAAATCTAATTTAAATATTTATTCGACAAATAAAAATATTAAAAAAAAATTAGTGAATGTTTTTTTAAAGCAAACACATCTTCAGCTTTATAAACACCTACGAAGTTGCAATAAGATGATAACATATGTTCTAAAGTAGGACCAATTGCTCTAGCTGGGGCATAGGCTGATATTGACAGGATGCGTCTCTTATATGAGATTCAAGTCGAAATTTAACATATTCAAGCATGCCTCCATCTATACTTTGGCATCTGTACTAATGATTAATAATCATTCATGATTTATCTCTCCCGTGTTGATATAAAAATAAATTAACAAGATCACTGTGGGCAAGTCAAAATTTAACATATTCGAGCATGCCTCCATGATGTCTTCTTGATATTTTAGATATTTAAGGATAGAATCTAACTAAATTAATAGATAATTATTTTTAATGGATGATTAATTTAAAAATATTAAGTTGATGGACCATCTTTCATCAACACTTTCTAATTTTTTATAATTATCAGTAGAAATTTTCATAAGAATGAATCAGATCAACCCATAATTAATCAACATATTAAATATATAATGACAGCTAAAATAAATAAAAATAATCGCCCGTCTCTTAAGTTGGGAAAGGCAGACTTGGTCGATTGTCATTACAAACATAATTCATATTTTATTTAAGTATACTAAATATATTAGAAAATAATAAATTTACTATTCCGTAAATTGTAAAAAAATAAAAAAAATACACCATATTTATAAAATATTTTAATAGATGTAAAAATTTGATTTAAGTATATATGCAAAATTTATTCATTAACAATCATTTATTAAAATGAATATAGAATCCAAACCTATTTTATCTTTAACTAATTGAATCTTTAAGAGTTCAATTTCTATTAAAAATATACCTAACTAACTAGATGGTGCCCGACTTAAGAATATACATCATTAAAACCTTTGACACTTTATTATAATATTTACTCTAAATAGTAAAATTGAGGGAGATGAATCGGATGCAAGTTGGATCTCCTATTGCATACTATATTATATTTTTAGCGTGTGTTTTATTTATTTTATTATTATTATTTTCAGCACTTTATCATTTTAGTAGTATTGTTCACATGCTCACTCATAATTTAACTTTATGTTTAAATGTACGTACTTCGAAAGAATAATTCCAATGGAGATTAATTAACAACCATCTTTATTTTAAAAGGATTTTTAATTTTTAATTTTTAATTTTTATTTAAAAATCAGAGGTTCTAATTTTACGGCTGATTTGGTAAAGCGTTTAGTAATTTGATTATATCTAATAAATATTTATATATTTTTTTTACTCGTGTAAAGCTTCTTCTTCCTTTCCTTATAAATAGCAGAAGACACGGCGCTTCAAATACACCGTTCCATCTGTAACGCAAGTAGAAGAGAGAGAAAGAGAGAGAGATTTGTCCCTCGCTTCTTCCTCTTCTCCTCTTCTTACGTTTACAGTGGGAAGAAAGACACCAATCGAGCGAGATGGAGGCCTATGAACTCATTAAGGGAGAAGAAAACGCCGCCGCCGCCGCTTCTCAGGCGCTGGAGGACCTAGAGGCCGGTCGCGACGCCTCGCAGAAGAAGGATAAACCTTCCGCATCCGCCTTCGCCACGAGGAACCGCCTCGTCTCGCTCGACGTATTCCGGGGGCTCACCGTCGCGGTAAACACACCTCCAGATCCACATTGTTTCCTTTTCGGGCTCCCCTGTTTCTTTTTCTTCCTTCCATTACTGATTTATTAAGTAAGATACTTAAAACTTGTGATCATTTTTGGAGTTATCACAGCTGTGCCTACATTTTGGAAATCGTAGGGGAAGACAATTTTCTGAGATTTGCTATTTTTGATATTCATTTTTTAATAAATTTAATAAACTTGTCATTCAATCGAATCCTATGGATTTGATTTGATCGATAAAATTATATTCTCTTTTTATTGCCTCGCCTTGTTTATTCTTTGTTCCTTTATCTGCTATTTTTTCATTCTAGTCAGGATACTGAACAAAAAGTTTTTTTTTTAAATGTTTTGAAGAAAAATAAATTAGAATTGCCGACTGATTCGCGGATTTATTGTGATACACTGTTTAGAGTACTAGAATTGCATTTTTGGTTATTCGGATAGAAATAAAATAAGTTGAATTTGGAAGAACATAACGCATTTATTTTCTTTCCTCCAAATAAAAACGGAGTAAAAAAGACAGAGTACGATGGGGAGACAAAGGGAAATTGTAGTTTAGAGAGAGCACAGTAATCAGAGCAGATAAATATTTTAATTTGAATAGCCATAAATGTACTTTAATTCATCAACTATTATTATTCTGAATCATACTTATGTCACTAAAGATACAATATTAAATGAGGAATCTTCATCTTCAGTATGATGTCACATTTTACCAAAATTATCAGCTATGGCTGTCCCTTGCTTCATGGCACACTCACCTCCAGTAAGAAACACATAATCTGACAGTCCTAACATTTTGTCTTGTATAACTTTCTGATTTTATTTCTTGAGGACTTGCAGTGTCGATTGATAATGATGCTTAGGATGCCCTTCACTTTTTGTACCATTTGCTCGTTGCATATCTTTTTTTTCTATCTAAACCCTTTGAGTAATTTCAATAGTGTAGGTCTACTGCCTCTGCTCGATTGCCACAGGGTCAAATGTTCCTTCTTCATTTGCAGACTTGTGAAAATAAGACTGCTGCTAAACTACCCCAAACATGGCCTATTTTTCCATCAAAGGAAGGAAGCTTTGTGTTTTAACAAATAATTTAGTTTTTTTTAATCTCAATTAGGGGGATTTTTAAGCCAATTCTGAATTTTCTGAAATACTGCACACACTTGCACTCAGATCATCTTCCCTTCGCTCACTATAAACATTTCTTACCAAATTATCAAAAAACATACATAAAGTCAGTGTTCTCATCTGTATTATATAAATTTACTCTAATTTTGACTAAATCATTCTTATCATCAGATATCATTCTTCTCTGTTCCGTCATACCATATGCATAAATTTGTTTAATGACAGTAATGACCAACAAATCTCTTTATGCAGCTCATGATATTTGTAGATTATTCTGGAGGATTTCTTCCGGCCGTCGATCATTCTCCTTGGAATGGCATTGCACTTGCTGATTTTGTCATGCCATTTTTCTTGTTTATAGTGGGAGTTGCACTTTCCCTCGCGTATAAGGTAAGCCATGCAGTTTCACAAAATTCCTAATCCTTCGGTTTGAAGCATCAATTTCTGTAAACTGAAAAATAAGTTTGCTTAGTAATTACTGTGTGTTAAAGAATCAAAGTCAGTTTTTTTTAATACAAAAACATGCTATCTACTTTCAAATTTTTGTTCAGAGAGTCCCAAACAAAGTTGTCGCAACCAAGAAGGCGATACTCAGAGCCTCAAAGATGTTTTTTGTAGGTCTTTTTGTCCAAGGTATACAACTCTTTCATTTTGCATGCCTAAATACATTATTCATATATTTGGATTGTTCATATGATGTTATTGCATTGAGTGTAGGTGGATATTTTCATGGTCTTCACAATTTAACTTATGGAGTGGACATATCAAAAATCAGATGGATGGGAGTACTACAGGTAGGATATCCACCATTGCTAAATTTAATTCCTTTTTGGCTATGAACTCATTAAGCTTTATAATGCTTAGAACAAAATATGTATTTTTCTAATGCTTCAATTTCATTGTCCACACCAAATAGACATGTGCTATCTTTTCCTTAGAAAAGCCCACATTATGAACTAAATTAACATTCAAAATGTGATATGAGGTAATGGTTTGGGGCTTTTAAAAGCTATGTTCAAAAGGTCATAATATGTAAATGTTATACATTTTTTTTTTGCGAAAACAGCATTATGTGAACGTATAAGTTGATTTGATCAATTAGAGTGATCTTTATTGCAGAGAATTGCAGTAGCCTATTTGTTTGCTGCTATGTGTGAAATCTGGCTCAAAAGTGATGATAATATCAATTCTGAAAGTTCAGTATCTAGGCCTGGCAAACTTCAATTGTAAGTGTATGCTAAAAACTGCAACATTTTCAAACAACAATTTTAGTGCATGATCCTATCACAAATCAATAAATAAGCAGTTTTTGTTTCATAAACTTGAGATGCTTTAGTGATTACAGAATGTGCTTAATTATTAAAATAAAACTAGAAGAGATTCTTTTTTGACCAGGCAATTTTCATTTACATCCAACTTCTTTTGGCATAGGTTGCTGTGCTTGATTCTTGCTTCCATTTACACGGTTCTATTATATGGATTACATGTTCCTGATTGGCAATATGAGATACCTTCTGAAGGTTCCACAACCAAATCCTTCGTTGTAAGAATCACTTTGTTATATTCCTTGTATAAAGATTTCCAAGATCTGTTTTTCACATTCTAGTATCCACTTTCCTCAAACCCAGGTGAAGTGTGGGGTGAGGGGTGACATAGGGCCTGCATGCAATGCTGTGGGAATGATTGATCGCAAAATCCTCGGCATCCAACATCTTCATCGTCGCCCTGTTTACGAAAGAACCAAGGTTTTATTCACCTACATCACTCATGTGTCATGAAGAAATCCTTTTTTCTTCCCTTTTATTTGATCACATCTAATTCCATGATCTTTCTTCAGCAATGCAGCATTGATTCGCCTGCAAGTGGCCCCCTTCCTTTTGATGCTCCTTCATGGTGCCAAGCTCCTTTTGATCCTGAAGGACTACTCAGGTCAGCAGTTGCATGCACTTCCCTAATTGTCATTAGTGCCCACTTTCCACACTCATTTTTGGGGAACTTATAATGGTACTAATTCAATGATACAGCTCTGTCATGGCAATTGTTACTTGCTTGATTGGGTTGCAATTTGGGCACGTAATTATACAAATGAAGGTACTACTTGTTAAATCTGATCATATCAAGAACACATGTGAGTTCACAGTGTGACACCCTGACTATTGTTGCAGCATCACTATGATAGAATCATCCATTGGGTTATTCCTTCATTGTTTCTGATTGCATTGGCCTGTATCATGGAAGCCACTGGTATAGACTGATATTCATCTTTATGTTTTTGACGTCATTTTGATTACGTTGAGACTTAAACTTCCAACTTTGTAATCGAACCTTTTATTCGAATCATAGGAATGCAAATCAACAAGTCTCTATACACAGTAAGTTACACTTGCATCACTGCTGGGGCTGCAGGCATGCTGTTCACTGCAACATATGTGTTGGTTAGAAAGAAACTCCCTTTCTTCCATATCCCAACATTTCTATCTTTATCAAAAAAGAGATCAAATTCTGAGACCCCACTGTTCTTGATGCCTGCAGGTTGATGTGTTTGGCTACAGGAGGCCAACCCTCGCTATGGAATGGCTGGGGAAGCATGCACTCATGGTGTATATTCTCATAGGCTGCAACATTTTGCCTATTCTTGTTCAGGGATTCTACTGGGAGGAGCCTCGGAACAATCTGGTGAGCAAAGTCGGATTTCAATAGTCTTTTTGGTTTCTTTTTGTGATTGCTGACTAAAGAATGGATGTTGAATTGTTCTCTGTTCCTTGATTTTGATCAGTTGAGGCTCATTGGCATTCACTAGACCTTAATCACCAAGCTTTTGTGAAGATATAGGATCTGCTTTTCTTTTAAGAAGCTTGCTTTTGGTGCAAGTTCTCCACATCACAGAACAAAGTTTCTTCTGGACCCGTGAAGTTTTTCCTTCCCCCTTTTTTAAGAAGGATAAAGTTAAACTTAGTAGAGGAACTGCTCTATGCCTCCTCAGGAAATGTTAGATGTACATACAATGTAATAAGCATTTTGATTTATGATGTGAAAACTAGAGTTTGATTTATATAGCTGTTTATTTTGTTGTTTACTTAAACTTTGATCTCTCCATCTTTCTGAACATAATAGATTTAAGTTTATAATGTGAAAACTAGAGTTTCCGTAAGAACTAAGAAACACCACAAGTTTTTTTTTTTTTTGGGGTATTGACGTCTTTTATTTGTTTAAGTCAAATGAGCTCTTCTAACAAAAAATTGAGCATCCCTTATATTAAAAATATCGTTAGATTTAATGTTATTGTAGAAACTACTGGTTAACTTCTATAGCGTATAGAGTATTGACTAGTTTTTACAATATGTAGAAGTTAGTCGGTAGCTGTTACACATTGTAATAGTTATATATTAGTTTCTATCTATTTGATCATGATTATATTATGCTCATTTGAAATCTAATAAATATATAGAGTTAATTTGCTCATTGAAATATTATTTTAATTATATTATTATTCAGAAATTAAATCAAAACGATATAAAATTGGTAGAAAGATAACAATTAATTTCTATAATTGTAGAAGCCAGAGAAGATAAAGTTACTAGTTTCTTTATAATTTAAAGGATTATAAAGAAATGTTCATTCGACTTTAATAAGAAATGAAACGCTCATCTGAGAATGTAAATGATGGGCAGTAATTTGATTTTTATTTTTTGTCCCTGCTTTGAGATTTTTTTTGGAAGTTATTTAATTTGCAATATTATAACGATAAATCGATTTTAAAGATACTCGTTGACTTTAAATCTAAATTTAATTCCAATTAGTGAGAGAATAAATCAAGACAAAAAAGGGTTAATAGAAATATTTAAGATGATGGACCGACGCCGACGTTTAACAATAATTAAAATTAAAAAAACGATTTATTTGATGATTTTGAAGAATAAAAAGGCACCAGCATTGGAATTTTCTGTTTCTCCTCTGTTTCCTCCTTCTTCTTCTTCCCGGCGGGAATAGTTTTATAATAATAATAATTATTATTATTATTTTCTTCTGAAAACGACTCGATTAAATCAAGGAGTTGACTGGCATTATTATAGGGCGGAGACCGTGTTATAACGGTTCTCCGGTCGTTCTGTGATAAATCATCGTCCGCCGCCGCTCTGCTGCCGGAGAAGGAAACTAAAGGACGACCGGCGACGCGTTCCGGGGAAGAAACTGAAAGAAAAGAATTCGAGGAATATCGGATCGCCAGTGCCGTTCCAAAGATTCAATCTTTAACGGTTCACCGGGCATATCAAGGAATCGACGCATCCTATTGATCAAAGTCGGTTTGTTTCTCCTCTCGTTCCTTTCGATTTGTTCTCGCATCTTTAGTTCTTCGATTCCTCTGCTCGAGACGAATCAAAACTTTTACGAAGAAGGTTCTGCCAACGTTCTCTTTAAGGCATTTGCAGGTCTGCTTATTTCAAATCTGAGTTTTTTTTTTCTCCCTACCCCTCTCCTGTAGGCTTTTATCTGAGTTTTATCCATCCATGAATTATTAGTGTAACCATTCTCCTGTGGGGTTTATCCGTCTCAGATACAGACATCTTTCTTTCGAGTATTTTGCGATATCTCTGCAAGTTTCAACCTTCCTTCAGAAAAAAAACGGTTTTCTAGATTTTGATCTCCTTGAAACGGTAACCATTAAAAGAAGGAAAATTTGAATTTTTGTGAGTTTTATTTATTCATTTTCTTCAGAGGAATAGAAAGAAACCAATTGCAGAATGCCAAGGTACAGGCCATCATGTTCTTCGTCAACTTCTATGTTGAGGAACTACCGCATTAAACGACCAGTTCTGGTGGCAAAGAGGAGAAGATCAACTACTCCAGTTTCCTCGTGGAGAGTGAACAATAGACCTTCACGTCTTACACAAGTCATTACTGAAACATCTTGGTATCGGTCATTGGAAGGTACTGCCAGGGATACTCAAGTGACAGTGTCAGCTCGGAAACTAGCAAATGCTTTTCATGCATTGAGTTTCATTTCTTCACCAATAACTGACAAGAACCAACGTGAAAGGGACTTCCCTTCTAATATGGAGATAAGAAATCACCAATCAAAGTTCAACCCTTCACGTAGCCCAATCACAGAAGTAAGCATATGGTTCCTTGTTTATTTTTCCTCTCTTTTATTTTTCCTAACTTCAATTTATGGTCGTGTTGTAGGTAGGTGATCATGGATCGAGGAATTACAATAGAATATGCAATGAGGCAAGTGAGGCAAACCCCATGGAGGTAAGCTACTTAGTATCAGTTCGTTGAAATTTTAAGTTCATGTGGTTGTTTTGATTAATAGATTATGATCCTTTGAGTGATAGCTAAGCGATTAATAGCACTATGTGAACTTAGGAACGGATGCAAGCAACCATGTTCTTACTTTTGAGAATTTTGTGAAGATCAAAGTCATATAATATTCTCTTCAGTTCAATAACAATCGCCCTACAATCTAGTAGTACTTCACAAGTAGCTACAGTTGGTTTCACAAGTAGCTACTGTTTCTACAAGAATCATTTTTTTTAATCTCAAGTGCATAAATTTCAAATATGAAAAGTTTAACGAATAGAGATAAATTTGTTAAGACCATTAACTTTCGATCCATCACTCGTGCAGCTTCAAAGATGTTTCCCAGGAATTGTTTCAGGAAGCAAGAAGTGTTTGAAGGACCTGCGAAGTTTTTTGGTGTCATCGAAAAAGCTGCTCAAGATGTTGATACGTTTTGGTGGAATCGACAAGCAGCTATCACCAGTAGTTTCTCTCGCTACAGCGGTTTCTTGTAAGCTAGACCAGGCCCTCGTCCGGGTGGATCAGTTTGTCCTTGAAAAGAATTCTGCTAACGATGAAATCAGATATCTCTTGAAAGAGCACGCAACAAGGAGGCACAAAGAACAGGAAAGAGTAAGAACTCCACTCAAATCCGTGATTGACGAGCTTGAGCTAGAAAAGAAGTTGAGAAGAGCTGAGCGGATGAACAAGAGGCTCGAAGTTGAATTAATGCAAACGAAGACCTTACTAGCAAAAACAGTTCAAGAACTCAAGAATGAGCGGAAAACAAAAGAAATATTTGAAACGAGTTACGAAATATTAAAGCGGGTCGTTGAGGATAAGAATCACGTAGAAAAACTGAAGAAAGAGTCTGCCGAGGCACTAGAGTTGGGGGAGAAGGAAATGCTTCAGCCTGCAGCTGAATGGCGTGAAGAAAAAGTTCATATGAAGTTATCTGAAGCAAAATGCCAATTTGAGCAGAAAAATTCAGCTGCAAATCGATTGAGATATGAGCCTGAAGCATTTCTTGCAGCCAAAGGGAAGGAGAAACTTGCAAGTGTGCAAACTGATGTTGCAAATTATAAGGAAAACGATTGCCACAGAATCACCAATAGAAGCGATATTGATGAAGAAGACGGCCGAGAACATAACAATGGAACTGAATCAGAAGTTAGTGATTCGCATTCCACCGAACTCGATATTAACAGTAGCTATAACCGGAGCAATGCTTGGGTAGCTGATAAAGGTGAAGATAGAAGTGCTCTAACAAACGAAAAGAACAAATTGATAGACAAAAACTTCACAGGAAACTCAAGGGCTTTAGGACCGAGGAACAAAATCTCAGATGGATACTGGATTGCTCTGCCCCACGGGCTGTTGAACTCAACAAGACAAAATCAAGCTCAACAAGATCCACTAATTAACCAAGTTTGTGCAGGATCTAAGGTCGCCGGCATGGTTGGAAGCATTAGGGAAGGCGGATCGAAGGCAAGTTTCGTTAGGAAGAACAAAGTTCACTCCTAGTTGCAGAGAACCCCAATTCAGTAATTCTTCTGTCATTGCATTCTGATATTTATCTTACAATTTTATGCTCGCTTCAATGAAAGTACCAATTTCAAAGAAGTAATCAGCGAGCGTGTGCTTGTCCGGTATCATCTGAATAAGATGATACAAACTGAATTGATCGCAAATCTGCAAGAAGCGACTGTAGTTATAAAAACATGATATCCTCAGGGAACGATATAAGCACTACTAAAACACACGGGTGGAGATAGAAGGAGCTATGGTGGGGGCTTCGTGCATGTCGCCGAAGCTGGAGCGTGGAAGTGAAGATCTTCATCGGCAACTTAGCTTAGGGAGCATTCCAGCTCTTTTGGTCCGGTGCTAAGAGCGTATACATCGTGTTTGACAAGGATGAAGAGCGTTCAAGAGGGTTTGGTTTCGTCATGTGGGCGTGGTGCCACTCCTCCGGCGAGTTACGAGGCGCGTCACAGCATCTGGAACCTACTGCACCGGCGCATGGTGGAGGAGCTACCGGAGTTTCGACTTGAGAGTTTTCCTGATGGGGAGTATCCCTGCCAACACTAAGCTCACGGTGAAAGGATGCATCTTCAACCTAGAAATGCGGGTGATCGCTGCGTCGGCTTGGACGAGCGGAGGCAACTTTCCGGAGTTCAGCTCCGAAGATCGGGGTCCTCTGATGATGGTGACGCCATGACCGATGGAGAGGCAGCAAGGGAGCTTGGTTTATAAGCTGATCCGTCGTGGACCTGAGCCGGGCCCCGCTTGCGCTTGCTCCCTTTAACACTTGGGAGGTGGCGGTAACGGAACTCCAATTGTCCACGTGGATGGTTTTCATTGGAAGCTGCCTCGGAAGCTATCTTCCCGCGCTAAAGCGGGGACTATTAAGTTAAGGCATCTTAATCTTCATCCTCCAACAAGGAAGGAAAAAACATAAAATATAAAAGAATCCGAAAACGCACGAGGGAGAGAGAAAAAGGAGAGAGGAGGGGGGAAAAAGGAAAGAGGGTAATCAAGAGCGAGGTTAAAGCGATAGATAAAGATTCGAGGACGAGGGACCAGAGAAGCCGAGCTCGAGAGAGAACGGAAGCCAGCGAAGTATTGATTATTCGGTACTGTCCTCGCGTCTATCACACTTCCGGATTTGCCTCCGCCCGTCGGTTAAGGATTTGGACTGTCCGCTAGTCAGGAATCTCACGCGATCTATCGTCCCCCCCCTGCTTGGATCCGTCTTATTGCTACCGCGACGCCTGCCCACCCACTTTAGCAGTCCATGATCGGTCTTTTAGGGTTTGGGTTACCGAAAAATTTGAACCGATGAGCCCCGGCGTCGGTGCCGCGCGCATGGAGGAACCCGCGTTGCCGGTTTCTTCTTCAGATCCGCAGGAGACGGATGGAGTCATCGTTCGGTTTGCGGATCTGTGCCAGGTTTGAGCTGACTTGAATTGTATGTGATTCAATTATTGCGTATTTTGTGTGTGCTTATCTAAATTGATTGTGGTTGAGCTAAAGGAGTTGGCCCTTGGGGAGTATGTGAAGAGAGACGCCATGGATGTATTCAGAAAGGGTAAAAATTTGTTTTTTGTCAGCTCAACGTCACTGGGGACTAGATCAGTAATTCGCCTCCTGTCTCTCTCGTGTTTTTACCTCAATTTGATTTGGCTTCTCCTAAAAATTTGAAATTTTCAGCCGGAGGAGATGGGAAGATACTGGTCAGCATTTGTTCTTTTCAGTGTGCCAAGATTAATCGAGGGCGAGGTAAAGGAAGGCCAGAAAAAGGAGAGGGCTAGTCTGTGTTGGATCTTAAGTGCTTGTAAATTGAAGTAAGCCTTTCATGATCGTCTTAGAAACATTTGTTTTCTGATGGCATAGCATTGATTCATGGTCTCAACTATAGAATTGTGGATTTCTTCAATGAGTTTCCGCTTCTTTCTCTCAAGGCGGGCCATATTTTTTGTGAGTTATATGGCTCAGATTGGGAGAAGAGGCTTAAGGTATGCATTTGGGGGTCCTCATTCTTTTTTGAAAACTTTACCATTATTATCCCTGATTCCTTTTCTGATACTGATGCTTAGGTGAAGGAATTGCAGGAGAATGTTTTACAATTAATTGACATGAGCAAGTAAGCAACCTGATACTTTTTCTTTTCTGGCAATGTGGGTCTTGTCAGTCTTATCAGTGAACATAATTTCTGGCTCATGTAGTGTTTGTAACAGAGTTAACTTTGTGGGACTTAGATAAAGCTTGATCTGATACCTTGTTTTAGTTTGATTTGATACATTTCACTGTTTTGTTGCACTAAAGGCTTCAGCCTAAGTTCAATCACATCGTTTCTTTTCAGATGGTGGTTTGAGCAAGCCTTCAAGAAAAAATAATGAACTAACATGATACACAGCACTATTTGTGACCTAAAGGCTTCATCTTAAGTTGGACTACACGTTTCCATTCAGATGGTGGTTTGAGCAAGCTTGCAAGAGAAAAAACAGAAGAAATTATTAAAACTGAATCAGGCCATCATGCCCTAGTAGTTTATTTCCTTTTCTATTTACCTTTTGTTTTATAAATATGCGTACACATGATTGACAACCCAATGGTCAATTTTATACATTAAAAATGTGTTGTGTGGCATGAACAATGTTTATACTTGATTATAACTATGATTAGTGATCCTGAACGCGGGAGAGATGGCGCGCTGGGTAGGTGACTGTGATGTTGACTGTGCGAAAACTTTGAGCTGACAAAGATGATAGGAAAAGGCTATGAACTAGCAGAAAAGGGAGCTGCTTCTTTTTCCATGTGCAGAGGGTAGACAAACGACGCCAAAACCAGGGTGGGGGTCCTGGTGTAGACCATCCGACGCTCAAGTCAGTGGAATGACCAAGTGGAAATTAGAAAGATGAGCAGTAGATGCGTGCAGTATGTAAAGTATATTACCTCGCATAACTTCCCAACGGAGAAAACCTTCTTTATATACCACCTCTCATAACCTCCTTTATATGCCACTCATGATTGCTGAGGTTATGAGAGGTGGTAGACAACGTCGAGTAAGAGGTTGTCAAGTGAGGGAAGACGTATAGCCTCAGAGAGGTACAGTCACTTCCGTTACCCATATGTGCACCCCTTTTGTACTTATGCCATTGATGAGGCGGTTACAAGAATATGCTGTCATATTGTGTCGGCTGATGGCCGGTGTAGTCACCTTCGAAGAAGGTTCCATTGAATGCATTTGTTGCGATGAAAGAATATTCTATGACAAATGGTTGTTACACTCTGACCGTTTGTTGTGATTCTCTGATAAGGTTGTCCCTTGAATATATCTTGGTCGGACATTTAGCCGACTGGTTGAACATTGTATTGGCAGACCGATACATAAGCAAGGTATTGAGTCCTGTTAAAATGTTCCAGCAGCCTGGCTATATGTCGTGTGATGCTGGAGATCTTATTATGAAGTAACAGAGGGCCAAGTCCCATAGGTTCGACCGAGTCTATGACCGATCGGCCAGATGCTGGGATACTCGCTTCTAAAGGATGGGAAACCAAGCCTCGAGAGACTCGACTGGTGCCTTAAGCCGATCGTCTTTGCACTCGGAGGCTTGTTCCTGAAGTGATAACCTGAGCTCTAGAAGTTCGGTCAGGTTCCTTCTGAGATTTGCCTTGTATATTTACTCTAAGATAAGGACGTTGTACCATATAAATTTGATCAATATTATAACTGGTCACTTATATGAGAGAGGACGGGTGCATGAGCAGTGAAGGCCCATAAACCCGACCGACTTTTGGGTCGACTAGGTATATACTGAATCGTACCTTGAGAGTGGAAGGCTAGGTTCTCGGGTCCTGGCCAAATATATTCCCGGTTGGCCTTGTGGTAAGCCGGTCCTCTCATAAACCCGAGCGGCTCATGGATGCTCGGATATACACTAGGTGTCTTGGCAGGAGTGAAATACTAGGTCCATTGGGTTCGGCCGGTTCTCGGACCGGTCGTCCTTGGATTGAGGGCCTAAGCGTTGGGTGAGGAGCAAAGGTCCTGTCAGGAGTGACACGTTGGCTGTCACCTCTCCTTGATTTTGACCGCCATGTCACCTTGACCTTGACCACCACATCACCCCGGGGTCCATGTTTAACATCCCGTATCAATTAACATATTTCTTTAGGGATTTCATTTCAAATGCAGAAAGGGTGTGTATGTGTGGAAAGCTTTTATATATTTATATTCAACAATCAACATTCCTATTACGTATTGCATATGGTGTTGAACCTGGCCAATGTATGCATTATAGGCAGCATGAGCGGTTCTGTATCTCTAAAATGCTTCTTTCCCATTTTTTTTCAACATTTGCAATATTTATTTATATATTTATCTTTTTGATGATTAGTAGCTTACTTATTTGACTTAATTTAATGCAACAGTTCACCTAATATTCATGATAGTATTATCTTATGAACTTTGCTTGGACACAGGTTCTATAAGAAAGGGTTCCAGGAATTATTTTCTATGAATAACATGATGAACAAAGATCGAGATTCTACAGATTATGGAAGTTCTGAAACTGTCCTAGATTTTTACCGTTTTGGGTGGATGCTTTTCTTAGCACTTCGTCCACAATTATTGAGCCACTGTAAAAATGTTGTGACGTGCAAAAATGAGCTGGTTTCTGTGTTGGTCAGTTTCTTCTTTAGCTTTTTTTAAATGTTTAGATGGAAATTTGAATTTGTTCTTGTTCCATGGTTACATATGTTGTTTAGACATTTGGATTATTCATGTTAGAATTGATTAAAAATTGCACTTTGATATGACAGGCAATACTCATTCTCCACATTCCTCCAAAATTCAGGAAGTTCTGTGTCCAAGAAACCTCCATATTATGTAATGTTTCTTTTGTATCATATCAAATTTTTTTTCTTGTTTAGACAGGCTTCTAGCATCATTGATAACATTCATCTTCTACAGTTAAGCAATCCCACAAAAAAGTGAATCTTCTTGCTTCATTATCTGAAATTTATCATACCTCGGAAGATGAACTGAAGAGGACAATGGAAAAAATTCATTCTTTGATAGTGGATGTTTTAAAAAAGAAACCTTACTCTGCTTCAGGATTCGAATCAGAAAGTTTAGACAACATTGATACAGGTAAGAAGTTTGCTACTGCTGTCTTTGACTTGTATTCTTATTTGCTTTATCACCTCATCATTTAATAGACGTAATCTAATTGCTTTTGAACCATAACTCAACAGATGGATTGACATATTTTGAAGATTTATTGGAGAGAGAGTCATTAAATTTGAGTTTGGAAATTTTGGAGAAAGTTTATGACGAGTCATTGAGCATAAGAGGAGAATTGGATGAGCGCATTTTCATAAATACTGAAGTTAATATACTTAGTTCTGAAAGCGCTGGAGGTACAACTAGCTTATACAACACTGAGGTATGTTAGTCTAAGGTTTCATGTGTAACTCTATTGCTACATTGAGTTTCTTTGAGTATTTAACTGCATGTAAATTTGCAGTGCAATGCCTCACCTTCAAAGACGATAGCATGCCACTTGGCTCCAAATTCCCCAACATCTTTAAATGGTTCGCTTGTTCATAACTCCAAGATGACTCTTACACCAGTGAGCACTGCCATGACAACAGCAAGGTGGCTACGAGATATCATTTCCCCTCTTCCTTCAGAACCCTCGGCAGAGCTTCAGTGTTTTTTTTCATCTTGCAATCTAGATATCATGAACATTGTGACCCACAGGGCAAACATTATACTGGAGACAATTTTTCCAAGTCCTTTTGGAGAATGTTCAATTTCTGGGAGTTTCCAGGGTGCAAACCTGTCTGAAGACATAGCATGGGCACATGAGAGGAAAATGGAAGCTCTTAAATTATACTATAAAGTTTTGAAAGAAATATCTCTAGCAGAATCACGGTTGTTGAATCACAATAATCTTACACCATTGTTATCCAACGAACGTTTTCATCGCTGCCTGCTTGCTTGTGCTGCTGAACTAGTTCTAGCTACACATAAGACAGTCATTTTGATGTTCCCAGCCGTATTGGATAGAACTGGATTAACAGCTTTTGATATGAGTAAGGTGATTGAGACTTTCATTAGATACGAAGAAACTTTGCCAAGAGAGTTGAAGAGACATCTTAATTCTTTAGAAGAACGGCTTCTGGAAAGCATGGCATGGGAAAGAGGTTCGTGACTGTACAATTCTTTGATCCTTGCAAGGCCAGCCCTTGCTGGTGAAATAAACAGCCTGGGACTATTAGCTGAGCCAATGCCATCTCTGGATGCAATTGCAATGCATCAAGATATTTCAAATGGATGCATGCTACCTAAGGTTTCACAGAAGATAGATGCTTTTCCAGGTATCTTTCCTATTCAGATGGCGGCCCATAATTTTGTACTAGTGATATGCTCCTAAAAAAAATAAGATTTTGCAGCAGATAGATTCATATAGCCAACTCCAAATTGTTGGGCTTGTTGTTTGTTGTTTATGAAGTTATTTCTCATCAGTAAGCTTGGCAGTCTATGCTCAGAATCACATTAGATTCATCCGAAACAAATGTGCATTAAATGTTACCTGTGCTAGTGAATTTGTTTCTTTTGAGGATTTTTTTTTCACTTTTCATCCAATTTGGAAAACATTATATGTCATTGCCCCTTATTCTATTTAACTTAGATTTCTTTTTTTTGAAATATATAAGATTATGTGCATTTTAGTCGCTAAAATATAGTGGATTTCAAACTTGTTACTTGTATTTCTATTTTGAAATATATAAAATTATTATCATTCTGGGCTCTAAACCATGTAGAGTTTGGGCTCTTCATTTGTGTCGACTAGTTCTGAGAAAATGTAGAGAAGATTCAAGAAAAAGAAATCACCAGCTTTGACCACCCTTCTATTATATGTTGTCAATCAGGAAATTGGCATTCGACTCCTAGTGAAAGAGAAGGCATTTAGGCAAAAACAGTTGAAGTTGAGCAAAACCATTCGAATTATTTGTGTTCTGCTTCATGAATGTTTTAGTCCGCTGAATGTCACCAGTAACTAAAATTATTTCTTTCATCACCGCTAAATTTTCTTTCTTTTGATTCCTTCAAATGAGATAAGTTTTTTAAACTTGCCCAACATTTCAATTCATTAGTCAACAAGGCTTGCTAGCTATGTAGCTATAATAGAATGCTAATATGACGAGTTTGATATATATATTTTTTCTGTGCTAAACTACTAATGTGTTGTTTTCTTATATACATACCATTGCAGATAACAGGGGGGAACCTAGATCCCCAAAGAGACTATGTACCGAAAGCAAAAGTTTACTGCCGCAGTGTGGTTCTACACCAACTGGCAAGAAACATATATTGAGCTTTAGTTGTTTCAAATTTAAGTCACCGTCACTCCAGTCCAAATTTGCAAGGTTTGCACGTATTTTGTCTGATTGATGCTCTAGTTGTGTTTGCATCTAGTGACAGCATTTATTTTTGGTTCTTATTTGTAGTCCTTCACAGTCTAACCCTGCTGGAGGGGAAATATATGCTGAAACAGGAATTAAAGTTTTCTTCAACAAGGTAAAGTTACTTTGGAAATTGTCTTTTCTTGTCTTCCTTTTGCGTTTGTTTTGTAACTTTTCATACCCATAGATTTTAAAACTAGCTGCTATAAGGATCAAAAGCTTGTGTGAGAAGATAGAGCTGCCTCAGCAAATTTTGGAGCATGTCTTCTGCCTGTTCCAACAAATCCTTGCTCACAGGACAGCTCTTTTTTTTAACCGTCATATCGATCAAATTATTTTATGTAGCTTGTATGGAGTTGTTAAGGTATGCCAATTCCTCCAAAGTGACTTGTTCTGACTTTACAATTTTTATTTCCAGGAAATAAAGGGGTCTGTCAGTTTGAGTTCATAGGTTAATTTTCTTCATACAGGTTTGCCATATCGGTCTGACCTTTATGAGTATAATTGACTGCTACCAAAAACAACCTCAGTGTAAACCTCAAGTTTTTAAAAGCATTTTTGTTGCTCTACCATCAGCTAATAGGAATGGGGTAATATACGATTGCTAGTCCATCTGATTTGATTTCTTCTTTTAGTTTCTAATTTCCTGCTATTTATGTAAACAGAGAATGGTCCAGGAGCATGTAGATATTATTACCTTCTACAATCAAATATTTGTTCCATCTGTAAAGCCCTTGTTAGTGGAAATTCAAACTAATGGAGTTACTGCAGAAGAGAAGAATCACACTGATGGTATGCCACTATATTGGTTGTTGTTTGTCCCTCTTTTGGATGGAGGATGAATTCTTTCTTCCCACTGCTGAATCTGTTTCTTGCATTTTTCTTGTACCTATAGGTCAAACTCCTAATTCACCCAAATTGTGCCAATTCCCAAGTCTTCCTGATATGTCTCCAAAGAAGGTTTCTGCTGCTCATAATGTCTATGTTTCCCCCATGAGACAGACAAAGGTGAGTCCGTTTGGCCTTGTACATACTATGCAATGACTTATCCAAAAGTATTTTAACGGTAGACTGCTTTAAAGACTTCAGGTTTAATTTTGAGACAAAACGCCGGTATAGAAAAACATTGGCGTCTTTCTATGCAAGGGCTTCACAGAAATTGTTATAGATTCCTCAACGATTGAGATTTAATCTAGTGTGTATCAGATGGTGGTAGAGAAACTGCATTCATGCCTTTTGCAGAATGAACATGTGTAATATAACACGCTGTTTCAACAGATGGATGCTCTGCTTTCTCCAAGTTCCAGGAGTTACTATGCTTGCATCGGCGAGAGCACTCGTGCATATCGGAGCCCCTCCAGCGACTTACTTGACATCAATAACTGCCTAAACGGGTATTGAATCGAACCAAACTTGTGGTGAATTCCTACTTATTAGTCCCGGATGCTCACCCTCTTTTAATCCAGCAGCAATCGTAGGAGGATCAATGGCAGACTCAATTTCGACTTTGTAAGTGACGCTGTGGTAGCTCGATTTCTCAGCTCTCAGAATGACAGTTGTGTTTCTTCAAATGATCATGAGACACCAAACTTGCCCATGAAGCGAGAGGAACCCGACTCGTAAGCAGCTCGTCACACCGAGAAAATTCTGTAATCCCCATAATGCTTTCTACAAAGCTGTTTATTTGTAGATAAATGGAAAGAAATAAAAGAATAAGAGGACTACGAAAGTTATCTCTTAAATCGGCTACGACCTTATTTACTCGGACCATGTTTAATCAAGGAAATCAGAAGCAAAGAAATTAAGGATGATAAAAATTGTGTTTCCACTATTCAAAAGTGGCTTAACTTTTCATTTTTTTATTTAACTGGCTTAGCCTCATCGGATCCTGTTTTCTAAAGTTGGCAGAGGTGGCTCTTTGTTCCTGGATGCATCAGAGTTCAGAGGACCAGCAATCCACAGAGTCGGTGTCCAAAAAGTTCAGTGGCCAGTTGCCACTGCCACGACCCATGAGTGGAGGATCATTGCTACTGTCCCAAGCTAGCAACAACTGTGCTCAGCCCACGCTCCCATGCCTTCAACCCCACCCAACTCAAAAGGCTGTCACACGCCATCATGCCACAGGTTGAGGTGCCCCCAAACCAGCACTCCCCTACAACATCTCCTAACACTGAATACCTCCTCTTCATGCTTTGTTCCTAGGATAACCCCTTCAGCAATATGGCGATCATCACCTTTTAACATGCACAAGAGAAGCTGCTGACTGCTTACTTATTTGCCGGCTCTTGATCCGAGTCCTGTTGTTTGATCTGGATCTGTCATCTTCTAGTTTATGGCGAAGTGGTCCTCAAGCAAGAGTGCAAGACAGTGGTCCTCCTTCCACAACTTTATAATTTTAAGCTAGCACAAGCCTGACTAGTGTTTTTTTTAAATGTATTTTTTTTGCTTCTCACGAGCAGATAAAATACATGAAAACGAAGAAAGGAAACAGGTTCAGAATAGTAATATACAGGCAATGAGAGGGGTTAAAAAACCTTGGACTGATAGTTAAAGACTGGTTCTGATAAGAATACTTATATTACAACATAAAGGAGACTCTGCCACCCGGAAGAAAAGCATGATCTGTCTTATGATGCTCAAAAGCTCTTGCACTTTTGAAACTGTGTGATGCTGAAAAACCATGTCGAGTTGAATTCATGAGCATGGCCAGAACTCAGCCTTTTTCACCTTTGATATGCTCTCCAGGACCCCAACAGGGGACACATGCCCCATCACTGTTACTCTCTTGGATTCCAGATCTATGCTGAAGGATGTCACACCTATCAGATTTATCGTTTGTCAGATTTTTTTTGAAGGAAAATAAATTCAGCAGTGATTTAATGAGATTTATATCAACATGGCAATGGAGGCAAGTCCTTTAGCATTACCTTCCATTTTAGAGATATGTTTCCTCACTTTTCCTGCGCATCCTTGACAATGGATTGAAACTCTCATGACCACCACCTTCAACGTACAAGTTAATTGGACAGTAGAAACAAGAAGGAAAGTTGAAAAAAAAGAGAGGAATAATTGCAGGCAAAGTTTAAATTACAAGAAAAACCCTGAATTTGTAGCTAAAAGTTCAAATTTTATTTACTACTCACTTGGAAGATATGTTCATTGGCTGTAGTAGTAGTAGCAGCGGCAGCAGAAACAGCTGTGGGCCATGGCGGCAAGTCGGACCTTTGCTTCTTTGTGACCATCGGGAGGGTGACTGCTCGATTCCGGTCACCGGAGTTGAGTCTCCGGGAGTCGACAAGGCGGGAATACTTCAAGTCGATGAGTGCCTGTTCCGGTCGACATGGCACTATCATCGACAGCGGATCGCCAGGGATGCAAACCGCCGTCGAGGCTTGCGACCGGCAGAGGAATCCAGTGGCCTTCATGAGCGGGGCAGAGACGAAGAGGCTGCACTAAGACAGGGGAAGGATATAAAGCCAAGAGGACTGGTACTTAAAAAGAGAAGGAAAGTTTCTGGTGTTCCTGCTGAACTTTGTGAGTTTGCAGGTTACTGAGGTGGAAAGAAAAAGTATAATTAAGTTTTAAATTAGACAATTAATTTTATTAATTACTGAATTAAACCTTCGCAATTAAAAGAACTGCTGACAAATACCACACTGACACTGCTGTCTACACTAGATAAGCTGACGTTCCCTGCCTGAATTCTGCTCTCAAATCAAGCGGATGAGTTCAAATAATGGCCTAACAAGTATTGAGAGGAGGAACAGTGAAACAGTGTGCTTGGGAGAAGTGTAAAGGAGGCAATGGTCAATGGATGCATGCCTTCCAAACCTGTTTGTTGGGGAGTAAAATACAGGAAGAAAAGAAAGAGGGAAAGGAAATTAGAGTGAGAGATAGGAGGCATTAGATGAAGCTGCTACATATGATTTGGAACTCTGAAAGGGTGGTCAAAAGAACCAAAACTGCAGGTTGGAGGAAGAGAGAGAGAGAGAGAGAAGGGGAGGAAAGCTAAGGAGGTAAGGATTCAGTTAAAGTTCAGTCCAATTAATGCTGCAAACAGAGGGAAAGATTCTGAGAGTGAAGACAGTGGGGGGCCACCTGACGCATCACTGTGCCTTCTTCCTAAGTTTCGAGTTTAATTCTGCTGCTTTCTTCTTCTTTTCCTCTCTTTTCTCTTTTACCGCGCTGAACTGTGGGATAAAAGCTCCAGTTACTCTACTGTAAGTTTGAACTCCTTTGCGTGCAGTTGGAATTGCCTAGCTGTTCGACGACCATTTCAACTTATTCCTGTAGTGAGGCTCGTGTTAGAACAGAATGATGAAGTATCAATTTAACTTGTTTGAAGATAAAATTTCATCAAGTGAACCAAAAGGATTTCTTGAAAGACATAAAGAAGAGATACAACCTCAGACAAGCATGGAAGATTCTAAAGAAGATAGAGGCAAAGTGATTGATCCAACCCTTTTTATTAAGAGTTTGGTTGGAAGCTTAATAACTTTGAGAGGTATCGGTAAAGAATATTTTTGTAATTTCCTAGTGAAATCAAAGCATAGATGTCTCAATTCATTGCAAAATTTGTCACATTAGCTTGTCTACAAAATTGGTACTGTTGACTCATTTGGCATTTTGGTGGCACTATGTTGGACCAGATTGGATGATCAATAACTTCCATGTCTCATCTAATTGTTTGTATCGTTTTAGTGATTTATGTTTTGAAAATAGTGGTTTTTTTTTTGAGTGTGCATATAATGTGTCAAGAATAATTCACAATGGCATTATGATTGACACAATAAAAATCAGATGAGGAAATGTAATAGAAAGACTATAAATTCAAGGCTTCATTCAATTGAATGGTTCTAATATTTAATTTAATCATCTACTAATAAAAAACGACTCACTTGACATTTCAAATTTATTTATTGGATTAGTTAGTTCAATGTGATTTAACATTAGACAATCATAATTTTCATTGCCAAAAAAAATGTTATTTCAAAAAGACAAAAAAGAAGGTACATATGACAAATAAATAGTTCAAATAGACGAATATGAAAATCACATATCAAATATTGAGACGTATTTGGGCAAAACTTAAACAGGGTGCCTTTTTTTTTTATAATCATCCGTCCATTTTGAATTTTTTTTATCAAAAAGGATATCTAATCCCGTGTAAAATGATACAACTAACCTTTAGTACGGTTCATCTTCTACCTAAATACTAAATTGGTGGTTGGATGCGTTATAGTAGCTACGAAAACGTAGATGCTATAATACTATTTTTTTAGCAAAAGTCAAAAGAGCACATCTTTTTTTCGAATCATCAAGATGATATCTGATCCTATCTAAAGGTGATGAGACGGTTTTCTGGCTCCGATTGATGATTGCTCAATGAATAATAAACTTCTTTAGATTTGAAGAGAACTCCTCAACGATTCTGCGCACAGTTAGACAAGCCAATAAAGCGTTAGTGACATAAGTCCGGGGTGGAAATCCCTGGCTAGACCCTTCGACGCTCAAGTCAATCTCCTCTCTTGGAAAGTGAAGAAGAACAGTAACAAAAAATGCAGGAAAATAGGGTTTCAGATACAAATGCTTGTATTTGCGTACCTCGCAAGCGGAGAGGATTTCCTTTTTTATACCACCTCACATAACCTCCGCGATCGTGAGGTGGCCCCCGGTTTATTAGAGTTTATTAGAAGATGAGAGAAGTACAACCTAGACATCGTGTAATAATCTTTCGAGGAATCTTTTTTCTACCCCAGATATAACTCCTTTGTCGTTTATAACTTGGACCCTTGATAAAATATTCAAAGGGATATATTGCTGTAACTGAAAAAGCTTCGAGAGAATATTTTCCGACAAGTTCGCTAGACTGTCATAAGGTTGTCGACTACTTGTCTGATAAATGTATTTTGACCAGTCATTAAGTCGATTGTATATTGAAAATACGTTCTGTTGAATATATCCCGACCGGTCATTAAGCATGTCGTATATTAAAAATACCTTCTATTGAATATATATTCCGACCGCTTATTAGGCCAGTCGTACATTGAGCATACCTTCTACTGGGAATATATCCTGACCGATCGTTAAGCCAGCCGTATGTTGAGAATACCTTCTGTTGAATATATTCTGGCTGATTATTAAGTTGGTCGTATATTGAGCATACCTTTTGTTGAATATATCTTGGTCGGTCGTTAAGTCGGTCATATGTTGAGAGTTTTATAGGATTGAGTACCCTTAAGCTCGTATGGGTTTTGCTCGATTGAGCACACATAGGAAGCTTTATATTCAATTGGGCTTCATCCGACTGTTTGTATGTTAAGAATCTTATGAAGTTAAGTATCTCTAGGCCCACCCGAGCTATGCCCGACTGGGTGTTCACAGAGAATCTTACATTCGTTCAGCCTTTGCACGGTCGAACGTGTATCGAGAACTATATATGGTTAAGTATCTCTGGGCCCGTCCGGGCTATGCCCGGCCGGGTGTTCACAAAGAATCTTAGGTTCATTCAGCCTTTATCCGGTCGAACGCGTATCAAGAACTATAAAAGGTTAAGTCTCTCTGGGCTTGTCCGACCTATGCCCGGCCTGGTGTTCACAAAGAATCTTAGGTTCATTCAATCTTTACTCCGTCGAATACGTATCAAGAACTATAGAAGATTAAGTATCTCTGGGCTCGCTCGGGCTATGCCCAACCAGATGTTTACAGAGAATCTTATGTTCGTTCAGCCTTTACTCGGTCGAACGCGTATCAAGAACTACATAAGATTAAGATCTCTAGGCCCGTCCGGGCTATACTCGACCGGGTGCTCACAGAGAATCTTACGTTCGTCTAGCCTTTACCCAGTCAAATGCGTATCAAGAACTATAGAAGATTATGTATCTCTGGGCCCGCCCGGGCTATGCTCGACCGAGTGTTCACAAAGAATCTTACGTTTAATCGGTCCTTATCTAACCGCTCATATCTTAGGAACCTGACCAAGTTAAGCGTCTTTAAGCTAGGTCGACCTTTCTCGGCTGGGCGTACATAGAGAGCCCTACATTTTGACCGGTCTCCCTTCAGCCATTCATATATTAAAGAATTTACAAGGCTGGATGCCTTTTGTCCCGGCAAGACTTATGTCCGTCCGGGCGCATGCACAGAGTCCCTTGGTCGGTCGGCCTTTATGTGGCCCTTTGTATGATGTAGACTTGATAAGGCTAAGCATCTTTGGGCCCGACCGGTCTTTCCCGTCCGGGCCTATGCAGAGAGTCTTGTATTTAGTCGGTCATCACCCGATCGATCATACATTATAGACTAGATAAGGCTAAGCATCTTTGGGCCCGACCGGTCTTTCCCATTCGAGCCTATGTAGAGAGCCTTATATTCGGTCAGCCATTGCCTGGCTGATCATACGTTATAGACTAAATAAGGCTAAACATCTCTGGTCTGGTCGGTCTTTCTCATCCGAGCGTATGCTAAGAGCTTTATACTCGACCAAGTTTGGGTGCCACCTCATCCTCTTGACTTTGACTTCCACGTTACCTGAAGGACTCACTTACCATAACTCGTATCAATATCCTATGTTGTTTTTTTATCAAAAGGGTGTCCCACCTCCATATACAATTACCCAACTACCCTCCACTACATAGCAGTAGCTTATTATCATTATTATCTCTCTCATATTTCTTCCTTATCTAAATCGGGGTATTATAATAGCTACGAACTTGTGATTGCTACATAGTTGTAATAGTTAGTTGTAATTGTTACGATCTCATAGCTATTACAATTGAGTTGTCATACAATTGTAGTAGCTACGACTTTATAGTTGTTACAACTGAGTTGTCACACAGTTATAGTAGTTACGACTTCATAGCTGCTACAACTGAGCTGTCACATAGTTATAGTAGTTATAGTTCCAAAGTTGCTATAATATGTTTTTTTAAGATTAAAATTGTTTAGAGCCTCTGAAAAGGATTTAATTGATATTTTTGAACCTAAAATTTGGCTGTTACGAGTTCTATCTCATAGCTAGTTGTAGATCTCTGAACGAACTTCAATTTGATATATTATGCATTATATGGTTCAACCTAAGTCAAAAGTTATTATCTCTCAAATTTAGGATTTAATATTCATGTTGTAGCAGCTATGGAATACAATTGAACTGTCATGTATGTTAGGGTCGATTCGTAGCTAGAAGGGGGGGGGGGGGGGGGGGGGAATAGCTTGTCGCACTTCGTTTGCTTGCTTCATAAGATTATATGCAGCGGATAGAACTCGAAGCAACACTCACAACGTTAACACAAAGGATTTACTTGGTATCCATATCAAGAAGAGGTGACTAATTTAAGGATTCACACACGACACACTCTCCACTATGAAAAATACTCCTTCTCGATAACTACCGAAGGCGGAGAAGCCTTGTACAAACTCTCAGTACAACAAGAAGAAAAGAAGAAGCGAATACAAAGAAAATCTTACAAGATTTATACAAATAAAACCCTAGCTAGCTTCTTCTTCTTGTGTGGAACACCTTTTGACCTTGGAAGTGCATCAACACTTTGCTCCAAGAAGTTTCAAGAACTAGCAAGATCACCTGAGAGAATCGTGAGAAGATGAAGTGGAGAGGTGCGAAGGAAGAAGGCTCACCATGGCTTTAAACTGTGCGCTTCCTTTGCAACGGTCATATCCCAATCGATTGGGGAGGCTTAAATCGATCAACTGATCGATTCAGAGTGCCTCTGTGCTTCGCTGGAAAAGGCTTGAATCGATCGCTTGATTGATTCAGCCATCCTCGCATCACGTCGCGCGAGATTTCCAGCCCCAATCGATTGCCTGATCGATTGGCGATGCCCAATTGATCGGCTGATCAATTGGGGATGCTACTATGCTCGCGATTCAGGTTCCCAATCGATCGGCCGATGGATTGGGTTGATGTTTATCTCATCACTCTCTCAATTGATTAGCTGATCGATTAAGCTTTGGTTCAATCGATCGACTGATCGATTGACCACCCTTGACTTGCTTAACTTAAGCTCAAGGGTTCCCAAATCCCATATTCGATCAACTGTGACATGTTGGAACTCATCATGCCTAGCATCTGGTCAACCTTGACTTGCTGGGACTTCTTCACTAAGTGTCCAGTCAATCCTTTGACCCACTTGGATTTTTTTCCTCGTGTCAAGTGACCGGTAATCCATGACACACTTGGACTTCCTTTCACCAAATGTCCGGTCACCCTTGACCCATCTGGGTTTCCTTGTGCCAAGTATCCGGTCACTTCTTTGACCTACTTGGATTTCCCAACACCAAGTTTTCGGTCAACCTTGACCCACCTGGATTTCCACATGCCTGGCTTCACTCACCAGGTTTTTCCATCTACCTGGCTTCATTCATCAGGACTTTTACCTAGCTTCACTCACTAGGATTTTCACCTGGCTTCACTCATCAGGATTTTCCCACTGCACGACTTCACTCACCGAGACTTTCACCTGCCTAGTTTCACTCACCAGGACTTTCACCACTAAGTGTCTGGTTAATACTGGTCCATTTGGATTTTCACGTTTGCCAACCTTCCTGTTGGACTTACCTTTTCCTAAACTCTAGTTAGGACTTTCCTAGTCAAGTATCCGATCAGTCTTGATCTACTTAACTTTTCTTTACATCAAACTGGTCAAATATTGACCAGAGGAGAATTGCACGACACAATCTCCCCAATCGGACAATTGCACTTGCAATCTCCATATATTATCAAACATCGAAACTCAACATCAAGACTCAAGCTTGAGTCAACTCAAGCTTAGTCAACTTGGTCAACCTTGACCCGGGGATATTATACCACCCAGGGATATTACACCAATAATGTATTTATAGTAGCTACGATTTCATAGTTGCTATAACATGAATGTTAAACCCTAAATTTTGAGAGGTCATAACTTTTGACTCGAGTTGAATCACAAGATAAATAATATATCAAATCGAAGCTTATTTAGAGATCTACAATTAGTTATGAGGTAGAACCCATAATGGTCAGGTTTCAATCTTAAAAAACATCATTTAAATCCTTTTTGGAGGCTTTGAATATTTTTAGTTTTGAATATTTTTAGTTTTTAATATTTTTTTATGTTATAGCAACTACAAAACTATAGTAGTTACTAAATTATAGTTGCTATGACTATGTGACAGCTCAGTTGTAGTAGTTATGAAATCATAGCTATTACAACTGTGTAACATATACGATTTCGTAGCTAATACAATATGCCCAATTTAGGTAGGAATAAGCAGGATAATGATAAAAATGATACTGAAAGATAGTTGTATCATTTTACAGGGGGTGAGATGCCATTTTAATAAAAAAATCAACATAGGTATAGTAGCTACAACTTCATAGCTGCTATAACTGAGCTGTCACATAGTTGTAGTAGTTATAGTTCCAAAGTTATTATAATATGATTGTTTTAAGATTAAAATTGTTCAGAGCCTCTGAAAAGGGTTTAAACGATATTTTTGAACCTAAAATCTAGTTGTTACGATTTCCATCTCATAGCTAGTTATAGATCTTTGAATGAGTTTCAATTTGATATATTGTGCGTTATATGGTTCAGCCTAAGTCAAAAGTTATGGTCTCTCAAATTTAGGATTTAACATTCATGTTGTAGCAGCTATGAAATATAATTAAACTATCATATATTTATAGTAGCTACGGTTTCATAGTTGCTATAACATGAATGTTAAATCCTAAATTTTGATAGGCCATAACTTTTGACTCGGGTTTAATCACAGGACACATAATATATTAAATCGAAACTCATTTAGAGATCTACAACTAGTTACGAAATGGAACCCGTAATGGACAGGTTTCAATCTTAAAAAATATCATTTAAATCCTTTTTGGAGGCTCTGAATATTTTTAGTTTTAATTTTTTTCATGTTATAACAACTACAAAACCATAATAGTTACTAAATTGTATTTGCTACGACTGTATGACAGCTCAATTGTAGTAGTTAAGCAATCATAGCTATTATAACTGTGTAATAGATACGATTTCGTAGCTAATACAACATACCCAATTTAGGCCGGAATAAGCAGGATAATGATAAAAATGATACTGAAAGATAATTGTATCATTTTGCAGGGGGTGAGATGCCATTTTAATAAAAAATCAACATAGGATGCCCCTTTGATGATTAGTACAAAAGGGGTGCCCTTTTGACTTTTGTTAAAAAAATTTTAAGACTAAAATTGTTCAGAGCCTTGAACGATATTTTTTGAGTTTGAAACTAGATTGTCACAAGTTTTACCTTATAACTACTTGTAGATTTCTGAATGAGCTTCGAATTAATATATTGTATATCCCGTGTTCAACCTGAGTAAAAAAGTATGACATCTCAAAATTTATATGTTGTAGTAGCTACGGTTTCATAACTATTACACAGTTATAACAACTATGACTTTTTACCAAAAGGAGCGATCACGTTTTCTTATTTATCAAAAGAAGCACCTAGTTTCAAAACTACCAAAAAGAGCACAAAAAATAGTGTTATTCCCTTCTTGCCTCTCCTGCCAACCTCTTAAATCCCATGCTATTTTTCAATGCATGAGTCTGATATGGGAAAATATTAGACCTACGTTGTTCGATATTGGTCCATATCAGGCTTAGCGTGTACCTGATATTTTCCATATCAGACTCAACATGCATGATATGGGAAAATATTAGGCTTAGTGTGAGCCTAATATGGAAAATATCAGGCCCAGGTTGGGCCTAATATGAAAAATATCAGGCCCAAGCTGGGCCTGATATCGGACCATATCATGCTTAGAGTATGCTTGATATGTGATCATATTAGGTCTAACGGTGGGTTTGATATAGGAACATATCAAGCCCAACGATATGATGGGCCTGATATGAGAACATATCAAATCCTTTTTAATCCTAGAGAGAAGGGATGCATTGGAAAATAGCGAGAGAGAGGGGATATAGGAGGTTGGCGGGAGGGGTAGGAAGGGAAAAATACTATTTTTGGTGTTTTTTTAGTAGTTTTAAAACTAGGGTGCTCTTTTGGATAAATAAAGAAACGTGGTCGCTTCTTTTGGTAAAAAGCCGTAGCAACTATGATTTCGTAGTTGTTTCAACGTAAATATTAAATCCTAAACTTTGAGAGATTATAACTTCTGACTTGAGTTAAATAACAAGACACACAATATATCAAATTGAAGATTGTTTATCTACAGCTGATTATATGATAGAACCCGTAATAGCCAGATTTCAAATTAAAAAAAATATAATTTCAATCCTTTTAAGAGGGTTTAAACCAGGGGCGGAGCCACGTTGATGATTGGTGGGGCAACTGCCCCACCTCAATATTTTGTACAAATGCCCATAGATATTATAAAATTACAATTTTGCCCCAGTAATTGCCCCAGTAAAAAAAAAAATAAAACTAGGGCTCGTCCTGAAATTCCTTCCTCGCTGTCGCTGCCCTCTCCCTGCGCGACGGCTGCCCTCTCCCTGTGCGACGACGACTCTGAGTCTGAGATTTTCATTTTTCTCCGCTCTCCTTTTCCTCCTCCGCCGCCTTCATAGTCCATAGCAGCATAGCTTCTCCAGACTCCAAGCAGAACCTCATCGACGACTCGACGAGGCTCTCTTTTACGGTGTCGACAGCCGGCTTCCCTCCGCCTTGTCAAGTTGTCCTCGCCGCCACTCGTTGGATTCGACGACGCTAGTCACGCTACTGTGCTTACCTCCACCATCCACCCTATGACCTGTGTTGGACAATGGACATCATTCCCAGATTTCCCTAATTTCCACTGCTTTGTCCGTCGGATTCAAGACTTCGAGGACAACTGGTATCTTCCCCAATTTCACTTATTACTGCTTGCAAGTTGGAATCCATATCCATTCCATGATTTCTCTTATTATTTACTAGTTTTGGTTGATTAAATATTATTGACTTTACATAAGTTACATTACTAATTTACTAGTTAACTCACAAATCACATTGCAGTAAAATAACACATTTTTTCATGTGGGTTTAGTTGCTTAATCAATTAAGTTGCAGAATTGTACTATGACCTGGTGAATAATGCTTCATCTTTTTGTATACAAATCATCTATTTTCCTCTTGCATTCTTCTCCTTGATAAGTGTCGTCACTAGAAAATAGAAATCTTCACTGACTTCTGTGTTTTGTGATTGTCTCCTTATTGTACAGGACGAAAGTTATCTATTTTTCTGCTCTACTAATCTACTCTGCTTGAACAATTGTGTAATTTGTGTTATACTGTTATTGTTTTTGTTGAACTAGGACTTTTGAATTTTGATCCTCTGTATCAAATCATTGAGGATCAAAAGTTCACCAACTTCATAATCAATAATGGCATTCATTGCCCCACCTGTTATAAGGGGCCTAGCTCCGCCCCTGGTTTAAACAATTTTAGTCTTATTTTTTTCTTATTATAACAGCTATAAATCTAAAGCTGCCATAACGCCCTGATTAGTTTAGAATTTAGATAAGAGATTGAGATGAGATCCTCTGTCCCGAAAATGATGTGTCCTCATGTCCCAGCGCCGATTGAACGAACTAAATCATATTTCAAGGATGCAGTGTACATGAAAATATCATAGTCGTCCCATCGACGCTGGGACATAAAGACATCATTTTTGAAACAGAGGATCTCATCTCCAAGAGATTGATAGTACTCAAGAATAATTGTGTTATTTTAAAGGACATGTGCGTCTTTTATTAAAAAAAAATCAAGTGGAATATATTTTTTAATTTTTTATTTAGGATTTGAAAGAAAAACAAGATGTCCGTTTAAGCTTTAACCTATATATTTCTTATGCTAAAATAATGGAGAAGAGCCGGTTAGTAGAGGGAAGGCCTGAAATATAATGCATGTCTTAGTAATGCATGTCTTAGTAATGCATGCATTGACAACCTGAAATATAACAGGCCAAGAAGCAAATAGTCAAATTATTATTATTTTTAATTTTTTCCATATGCACTGATTCAATAAGTAGAAGAAGAAATAAAAAAAATCGTACCACTCACTATATATCTTAAATTTATATCGATTAATTTTAATAGTACCTATTTGACTTATGAAAAATTTTCATTAAGGATAATAAAAAATACTTATAATAATGACTTATCAATTTAATATTATTAAGTCAACGGCCTATTAAAACAAATTCATACTAAATATTTAAAAAACATCACTTAAAGCATCGTTAAACAACATAATGCACTTTGAAATTGAACAAATCTTCGTTCAATGAAATGACAATTTTTGAAGGTATATAAATTGTATTTTGAATAAAGTACTGAAATTTTGACACTGAATTATCAAAAAAAGTAATGCTAAGGTTTAGAAACAACGACGTAGCCATGAGAAAGCACTTGCTTAAGTAACCAGCCACCATCTTAAGTTCATCCCAAAGGAACACTAACACACCTTCTTAATTAATACATGAGTAGAATATGGTAAAGAGTACAATTATTTAGTTTGGGATCTATTTAAAGTGAAACACTTGTTCCGACGGAGTGCTGTGGTTAAGTCCTTCAATGATAAATTAGGTATCTGAAATCGAAATTCAATTATAGTATATTATAGAAGATTTTTCTTTCATTATATAGCGAATCCAAGAATATTTGCAATTAGGATGGGTCTCCATATATACTTTCTTGATTTACCCTGATAGTTAATAGAAAATTTTTATACGACCGATTTAGTGATCCTCGATTTACACTCTAGTGCTTTTTAAATTCTAATATATTCAAAAATTTTCTTGAAACTCTAGTTTTCGAATTTTAAAATAATTTAACAATTTCTTTTTGAGAAAATTCATAACTTCACTTATTTTTTATTTTTAGAAGTTCATGTAAAAAACTTAGCAGTTAAACTTCAAAATGTTTTATTATAAAAAATAATATATATATTTAACTATTCTATGTATTTAAAATTCTAAGTATTATTTAAAAATAGTTCCACACACTTCTAATTGCATAAACATTTTTTTTTGTATGTTTCTCACTCCAAGTTAGTTTCGATGCATGTCAAAAGGAGAAAGAATAATATTAAAAGTTAAGGTTCCTAAGACATTAATTTTAGGAGGAGAAATTAAGTTAAGAGGGAATATTTCTTCTATTTAGTTTATTTGTTTTATATATGCTTTATAATTACTTAACTTTGAATTAGTTATAATAATAAAAAAAGGGGAGATTACTGGTTCTGAGAGTACTAAAAATTGAACATAGTTTTGATGTTGCCAAAGATTCAAAGTTAAGGTTAATTTTTATCTGATGAGCTTACCTTAGTGTGTAGGAAAGTTTTAGTTGAGGCTAGGCAAAGAAGTCCTGGTCGAATGAATTATACAAGAAGTTTTGGTCAAGTGGATTGGGCAAGAAGTCCTAGTTGAGTGGACTGGGCAGAAGTGTTGGCAGATTGAGGGCATCAGGTAGAAATTCTAGGAGTCAAGGACACTAGGTGGAAAGCCCTTGGGGTGCAGACACTAAGCAGAAGTCTAGGCGGGTCGAAGAAGTCTAGGCGGGTCAGGTACTAAACGTCTAGCAGGAAGTCCTAAAGGTTAAGATCGGATGCTGAGCAAAAGTCCAAACAGATCTGAAGGACTGGATGTTTAGTAAACAAGTAATCTCTCGAGAGAGAAGCGAGGACGAGTTCTCTTGAAGGGAATAGTAGACGTCGATTCGGCATAGGGTTTCAACAAAATCCATAAGTCAAAACTTTTTATATCTATTTTATATGCTTGTGTGCTAACTCTATGTTTTAGAGACATATATAGATGTTCAAATTCTGTACGCATAACCATCGACAGATCTTGATTCTGAGTTCCGAGTCTAAAGGTATGACTTTCGGAATATTGTTGTGTCGAACAGTAGATTAGAGGCACCCCAGGATGACTGGAGGCGTCTCGGATGGTTGGAGGTGCCTCAGATTCTTGGAAGTATCCCGGAACATCTAGGGTGCCTTGAAACTAGAAAATTATCAAGTTAATCGAATAAGCTTCATTGAAGGTGCCCTGGGTCGATACGAGGCACCCCAGATACCTTATATAAGTTTAACCAAAGCAATCACATAATTCACTCATCATTCTACACTCAAACGATCTTCGCGCTGCTCTAAAATTTGACTATGATACCGAAATGTTGCTCCTACATCGACACTCTGCTATGGATCTTGTCTTCGTGTCGATATAATTATAGGGATCTTATGCATAAAATAATACATAAAAGCAGCAGAAAATGATCCCTCCAAAGATCCTTATGAATACGGTATATTCGTTCTTGCTATTGTATCAAATAAAATAGTTACCTTTGTTCCATGAACGGTACTCCCGATAGTAACTTTGATTCGGATGTAGACCTCAGCGTGATCAGAACGTCCGAACCTCTACGGTATCCACATGAACAAGGCCTTCGTTCATCGCATGAACTTAGTATTCAGAGAAGCACCAACTATGTTGTGGCAAAAAGGTGGAACCGCCACCCTAGCGGCCCCCTGGCCCCGGCCCTACAAGATTCCAGAGGGAGTAAATCACGGTTAATGCTGGGCAGGATAGGTGACTGGGGGTCGAAGGAATTTTTGGCGCAGCAGACCAGGGTTTTATCCCCGAGTGCAACTAGCGACCTTCGACCCAACGACTTCAGTGGCAAGCTGCAGGCACCTAACCAGCTGATCCAGCCCGTGGGGGCAGCACCAACTATGTTGTGCTTGCAACAAAGGAGGTTCGACCAAGACAAGATGAAGAGGAGGAAGAAGAATTCATCACACAAAAATGAATTCCAAGAAGCTTTTTGTACTTATCCCAGGAATACAAAAGGTCTTTTGCCTTTTGGTTTTCTTTTGATTAATGATCCATTAACTTATATTAATGGACATTAATTCTCTTTAGTGGTTGAGTCCAATCCAATGAATCTAATTCAGATTAGACTCAATCCAACAATTTAATGGTTGGATTCATTTGAATCTAACTCAATGAGTCTAATCCAAATTAGCTCACTTAACTAAATGAGCTCATTATCTCATATTAATTCATTTGAGCATAACATGGATTTTAATAGTCCTACTTAATCAAGGGACCCACAGATATCATTTCCGTCAAATGGAAGGAATAGATTTTATCTACATCACTCACATCCCTCCGCATAATTTATTGCATATATAGAGATCGACTTTATAGTTCACCTTATTACAGGTGAGATTTGCCGATACCAAAGTACACAACTCCTTATGTAGGGAGTAGTAATAACTTCAGATCTAAAGACTATTCATACAAATAATTACTATGAGAATGTTTATGACACTCATATAACGATCCATGAAACATTCTCATGGCTAGTCAATTCAATACATATTCTCTAATATATACACATATGTCAACTTAATAACTTATATTCATGACTTGTGAGATTAAGTCATCAATTGACTTACATGCTAGTCTTAAAATATTAATATTGTCCTTGTATATTAATGTTTAAGTAGGAATAGTTAAGAGTAGTGTCTATATATATTTACAGTCTCCCACTATCAATTTGAACAATTCATATGTTGTAAACTAGAACCTATTATCATAGGATTTTATTATACTTATTCATCTGACAAAGATATGAAGTAAATATAATAACTATAAAATTTACCTTTTATTAATAAATATGATACAAAAGTTTCCTTGTCAATCATCTCATAATTGGCACTAAGCGCTAATACTAACAATAATTTTATTATTGCATTTATCTTTTTTGTACGTGTTTTATAAGGATGGTAAAAACTTGCTACCGGTTCTAATTTTTTGTAAATGATGAATTGACAGTGGATTATCCATTGAAGGGATCAACGATCATGGGTCTTAGATTATCAGTCGTTGGGTTGTGAACCAAGTAAAAAGAAACTTATCTTTTTGTGTTTGTCTTTATTTTATTCTGCTATGTATTTTTGAAAACTATGAAAAAAATGATGAGTGTTATTCACCCCCTCTAGCACTTTTCGTCGATCCTATAATTGGTATCATAATTAATTTTACTTGGTTCAGAGTCTTCAATGACTCCTACTCCAAGGCCGACGCCCTTTCGGGACATATCCGATGGGCAATCTACTAAATAATCAAATCTCAGTTACAAAAAAGAAGAAAAATGTAACAAATTACACTTCCTAATGCAATAAAAATAACTTTAAATTGTTACCAACACTTTAGTAAATTGAATATTGTAGCTCGAGGTTAGTGTCGCTCTGACTGCAATGATTGGATATAGTAGAGTCGTAGCATAAGAGTAGCAAGAGGATGGTGCAGCAGAATGATTGAAGAAGCTCGTACAAAAGTTGTGTTTGTTAGTGAGAGCCCTAGAGCCAATCATGTGATGGTTACTTTTTGGACTCTTTGTATCATATTCTTGTACATATATTTCTGATATATAAATAAAGGCATTGTGATTATTATACTTGTGTGTATTTGTGCTATATAAATAAGTATAATAATGTCCTAGGGTAGTAGGTTCATATCTATATCAATCGATTAGTTAAATCGATAGTGAGATGATATAGAGAACACTACACTTAATTATTCCTAGTCAAGTATTAACATAGAAGGACAATGTTAATGCATTGAGACTAGCATGTAGGTCAACATGATGACTTGATCTCACAAGTCATGGATATGAGATATCAAGTTGACACATGGGTATACATTGGAGAATGTATACTGAATGACCCGCCATGAGAAAGTATCATGGATCGTTATATGAGTGTCATATACTTTCTCAAGTGACTATTAGTATGACTTTAGTCCTTAGACCTGAAGTCACCATGGTTCCCTACATAAGGAGTTATGTACTTTGGTTTCGTCAAACGTCACCCGTAACTGGGTGGACTATAAAGGCGATTACTGGGTATGTAACAAATTATGCGGAGGGATGTGAGTGATGTAGATGGGATCTATCCTCCTATATTACAGGAGTGATATCATAGTCTTGATAGAGTGAGATCACTAAGTGCATGGCCATGCCCAAATAAGGCAATATGTGATATTGTGCTTATTTGATTATAGTGAGTCTACTTGGAGTTCAAGACACTTAGATTGATTGGAGGATGACACGGTCTATGCCTCATATAAGATCAATCTAGATATCAAGGATAGAAGGACAATGTCACATATTGTGAGAGTCACAATTATTAGTCATATTGGTGATGTTGGATCTCAACATTCTTGTAACTTGGGTAGCAATGATGTGTTGCTAGATACCTCTCATTGCTTATGTCCCTAATTGGATTTAGGGACATTGCCAACGTTGACAAGAACCTATAGGGTCACACACATAGAGCAATAGATGGAGACTAGTTCATATGATGAACCAAGAGGAAAGATGAAGTCAAGTTTGACTTGGCTAAATATGGAAAGTCTATAAAAGGCAAGTTTGACTTGACCTAAATCCACAAGTTTGACTTGACTATGAGTTAGACTCAAGTATGATCCAAATGTTGGATAAATCAATTAAGGGAGTTAATTTGGTCATGTTTGACTTTGGCCAAATTAGGAAGGTTGAAAGTCAATATTGACTTGACTTGGATGCCACCACATTTGATGAGGTGGCATGGGAGAACCAATGGGGATGCTACACATCACCATGCCACCTCATGCTTGCCACCTCATGGGAGGTTACCCATGAGTGGCCGGCCACATTAAGGGGGCAATTAAGAGCATTAATTGCCCACTTAATGACATTTATGTGGCCGGCCACATGATATGGTGGATTGATTGAATTTTGAATTCAATTTTTTTTATTCTTCTTCTTCCTTGGTGCTCTCGGCAACCTCTCCCTCTCTTCCTCCTCTTCTTGGCCGAAAACCACATAGGTGCTAGCACACCTTGTTTCGGTCATCTTCTCCACCTAATTGCTTGTGTGGACACATATAGAGGGGCTCTACTTTGTGCCCTCTAGATCCAACTTCAACCTTAGTCGAGCGGGATAAGCGAAGGGCACGCATCAAAGGTAGTTTTTCTTTAAACTATAGATCTAGGAGTAGATCTAACATATTCGGGTATTAAGCATGATATAAATACGTGAAATTTTTCGAATCGGATTTTTCTTTGCACGAGATCCTTGGCTAGGGTGTTTCGGGGTTTCCGCGACGCGAAAAGCGGTTTTCGTGGCCCGAAAAATTCTAACAGTGGTATCAGAGCCATCGTGCGAAGCACGTATTTATTTATTTTTTCTGTATTAGATACAAAATTTAGATGCTTTTAAGTTTCTGTGATTTTTCTAAATTTTAGGAATTTTTGGGTATTTTTCTCGTAGAGGCGAAAGAACGAGTGCGAAGCACTTGTACACTTTTGTCACCGAGAAAAATTTCTCCGAAACGGCAAGTTTCACCCAAATAGATTTTGGGACAGCGGGTAAGGGCGCTGTATAATCGCAAGAGGACACTCGCGAAGGTTATTTCGCGAATAGGGGCGCTGCCCCTAACCCCGCAAGGGGCCTTGTCCCGCGATTATGCCCGAAACCCGCTTAGCGGGACCGCCGTGGAGAAGGGACTCAAAAATTCAGAAAAATCAGTAGAAAAATTTTAAATAAAAAAAAAATACACAATTCTGAATTATGTACAGTATGTGTTGGTCATGGCCCAAGTCCCAGAATTTTTATGAAAAATTATGCGTGTAATTCATAATACGGCCTGCGTGCCGTCATGTGTTGTGTGTGCTGTATTGTGGATGCGACCTGCGTGTTGCCTTTTTCCATTATTTTATTTCTGTAAAAATTAGTTTTAAGACTCGAATGTAACTCGAGTATAAATTTTGTAATGTACAAAATTTGAAGATGACGAAATTCCGGAGAAGACGGACTCGCGGGAGCATGCCGGCAACACATGGGGATCGGAAGGAGGAGCTTGGAGAAGCTGCCACCTAGACCCTAGGATGACCATTGGATCTTCTCTTTGGCTAGAGAGGATCCTAGTAGGGCCATGACCAATCACATAATTTGAATGTATATATTTTATTTTTGCTTATGTGTATGTGATGCATGTTTGTGTAGAATAGAATATGCATGAGTGTATGTGATGCACATGTGATGTGGGAACCACATCTTGATGTGCACAATACACATTTAGGATTTAAATTAGATTTAATTTACGCCTAAATATGATGCACATCGTCGATTAGATTAGATCTAAATCGAAATCAACTCGTAAACGCCTACCGGGCCATGATACCCATCACTACCTCGATCATATGCGATTGTCGTATCTGCCAAAGCAGAGCAACGCATTTAATCTTGGTAGGATGCGGAGGGACAACCTTAGTCCCGCCTATCACGCTCGGGTTAGATTGAGCTCAATTAGATTGAGTAGCTAGCAAAGCTCAATTGGATCGAGTGAAGCTATAGGCGTATTCCAATAGTTGGAAAGGTAGGACAAGATCACGTTTATAAATAATCTTGGGCGATTTAGCCAAAGCTAACTCAAGATTATTTGTAAAAGTTAAATCTTGATCCTATAAACAAGAGTTGCATGGAGATGTAATTGGTAATTAGCTACCTACCGATCATACTAGGTCTTGGGCGATTCAGCCAAAGCTGACTCAAGATGTAGTATGATGTGGATCTTGTCCCACAAAATTCAGTGGGAGCATCATTTAATTAAAGGCCTAATTAGATGATAGAATATGATATTGATTCTCTGCATGTTTAATATGTTGTAGATTGCCATGTCACCAAACACGAACACTCTCTCCCTACGATCTGTCCTTGAGAAGGACAAGCTCACAGGAGCTAACTTCCTGGACTGGTACAGGAACCTGAGGATAGTCCTCATGCAGGAACGTAAGCTGTATGTTCTGGAGCAAGCAGTTCCTGAAGCACCACCAGCCTCTGCCGCTCGTAGCATTAAGGATGCTCATCAGAAGCATCAAGACGATGCGTTAGACGTGTCGTGCCTAATGCTATGCTGCATGTCCTCTGAGCTTCAGAAGCAACACGAGAACATGAATGCCTTTGATATGATTGGCCATCTTAAGCAATTATATCAAGGGCAAGCCAGGCATGAGAGGTTTGAAGTGACTCAGGCCCTCTTTTCATGTAAGATGAAAGAGGGAACCCCTGTAGGAACTCACGTACTCAAGATGATTGGGTACGTCGAGAACCTAGAGAGGTTGGGGTTCCCATTGGGCCAAGAGCTGGCCACTGACTTGATCCTGCAATCGTTGCCGGCAAGTTACCGTCAATTCGTCATGAACTATAACATGAACGAATTAGACAAACCACTGCCCGAGATGCTCAATATGTTGAGAACTGCTGAGCCCAATCTCACCACTACCAAGACCAGTACCGTCCTGATGGTACAGAAGGGCAAGGGTAAGGGCAAGTGGAAGCCCAAGGGTAAGGGTAAGACCCAGACCAAGGGCAAAGCCAGCTCTTCAGCACTCAAACCCAAGGGCGGGGTGCAAAAGGATGCTACCTGCTTCCACTGTGGTCAGACAGGGCACTGGAAGAGGAACTGCAAGATCTACCTGGAGGATCTTAAGAAGAAAAGAAGCGAGGCTTCTACTTCAGGTATAAATGTTATAGAAGTCAACCTTTCTATTTCTACATCATGGGTATTAGATACTGGATGTGCATCTCACATTTGTACTAATGTGCAGGCACTGAGAAGTAGCAGGGCATTGGCAAAGGGCGAGGTGGACCTACGAGTAGGCAATGGAGCAAGGGTTGCTGCTGTTGCTGTAGGAACATATTTTCTATCTCTGCCCGCTGGGCTTGTATTGGAACTAGATAATTGTTGTTATGTCCCTGCACTAACAAAGAATATTATTTCAGTTTCCTGTTTAGATAATAAAGGTTTTTCATTCATAATAAAGGACAAATGTTGTTCTGTTTATTTGAAAGATATGTTCTATTGTAGTGCACATCTGATGAATGGCCTCTATATTCTAGATTTAGAGAGCCCTATCTATAACGTGAGTACCAAGAGGTTGAGATCAAATGAGTTGAACCCAACCTATCTCTGGCATTGCCGCCTAGGCCACATAAACGAGAGTCGCTTGTCCCAGCTCCATAAGGATGGTTTGCTGGACTCATTTGATTTTGAATCATATGAGACATGTGAGTCATGCCTTCTAGGCAAGATGACCAAGACTCCCTTTAGTGGACATAGCGAGAGAGCGACAGACTTGCTAGGACTCATACATAGTGATGTATGTGGCCCTTTCAATATCGCTGCTCGGGGTGGTTATAGGTACTTTATCACATTTACTGACGACTTCAGTAGATATGGTTATGTGTACTTGATGACACATAAGTCCGAATCCTTTGAAAAGTTCAAGGAATTCAGAAATGAAGTACAAAACCAGCTCGGCAAAAGTATTAAGATACTTCGATCAGATCGAGGTGGAGAATACTTAAGCCATGAGTTTAGTGACTATCTAGCAGAGTGTGGGATTCTATCCCAACTCACTCCTCCTGGAACACCACAGTGGAATGGTGTATCTGAAAGGAGGAATCGTACCTTATTAGATATGGTACGATCTATGATGAGTCACGCAGATCTTCCTATATCCTTTTGGGGATATGCTCTGGACACGCAGCGTTCACACTTAACCGTGTTCCATCAAAGGCGGTCATGAAGACACCATATACGATATGGACTGGGAGGAGTCCCAAGATGTCTTTCATGAGGGTTTGGGGTTGTGAGGCTTACGTTAGACGTCAAGTCTCAGACAAACTGGGACCCAAATCTGATAAGTGTTATTTTATAGGATATCCCAAGGAAACTAAGGGATATTACTTCTACATTCCTAGTCAGCACAAAGTGTTTGTTGCTAAGACTGGGGTCTTTCTAGAAAGGGACTTTGTTTCTAGAAAGGCTAGTGGAAGTTCGTTTGATCTTGAAGAAGTTCAAGACAACGACCAAAACACTGAGCCATTGATGGATACTGAACAGGAACCACAAAGAGTTGTGGATGATAAGATTGTTGCACAAGAAGTTGTGGAACAACAACCTGTTCATGTAGACCTACCTCTTCGCAGGTCTGATAGGGTACATCGTCAGCCTGAGAGATACTCATTTCTCTTGCCTGACCAGGATGACGTTATGCTCATTGAGAATGAGCCTACCACCTATCAGGAAGCTGTGATGAGCCCAGATTCTGAGTCATGGCTAGAAGCCATGAGATCTGAAATGGATTCCATGTACACCAACCAAGTTTGGACCTTGGTTGATCCACCTGAAAGGGTCAAACCTATTGGGTGTAAGTGGGTCTTTAAGAGAAAGACTAACATGGACGGACTTACTCATACCTATAAAGGTAGATCGGTAGCTAAAGGTTTCAAGCGATTCATGGTATTGACTATGATGAAACCTTCTCTCCAATAGCGATGTTTAAGTCCATTCGGATTATGCTTGCTATTGCACCTACCATGATTATGAGATTGGCGGATGGATGTCAAGACAGTTTACGAATGGAAACCTCCTCGAGGATGTGTACATGACACACTGAGGGTTTTGTAGATCCACGATACTAGCGGTATGCAAGGCTGCATAGGGCCATTTATGTGCGAAGCAAGCCTCTCGGGCTGGAATCTTGATTCGATGATGCAATCAAGCAGTTTGGTTTCATCAAGAACGAAGATGAACCTGTCTACAAGAGGGTTAGTGGGAGCACAGTTGTCTTCCTCGTATTGTATGTGGATGACATACTTCTCATTGGGAACGACATTTCCTCGCTACAGTCTGTGAAGACTTGGCTAGGGAATTGTTTCTCAATGAAGGACTTAGGTGAAGCAGCCTGCATTCTAGGCATTAAGATCTATAGAGATAGATCTAAGAGATTGCTTGGCCTAAGTCAGAATACATACATTGACACGGTATTACTTCGATTTGCCATGCAGAATTCCAAGAAGGGAAATCTGCCGATGTCACATGGTGTGAGTCTTTCGAAGACTCAAAGTCCCTCTTCTAGAGAGGAGAGGGACCGCATGGATAAGATCCCCTATGCCTCGGCCATAAGATCTATCATGTACGCCATGTTATGTACTCGTCCTGATGTCTCGTATGCTTTGAGCATGACGAGCAGATACCAGTCAGATCCAGGTGAGCATCACTGGATTACGGTCAAGAATATCCTTAAGTACTTGAGAAGGACTAAGGATTATTTCTTGATATTTGGAGGTGATGAGCATCTAGTTGTAAAGGGTTACACTGATGCTAGCTTCCAAACTGACCAGGATGATTACAGATCGCAGTCAGGGTTCGTGTTCTGCTTGAATGGTGGAGCTGTGAGCTGGAAGAGTTCGAAGCAGGACACATTGCAGATTCTACAACGGAGGTTGAGTATATTGCCGCATCAGCAAAGGAGGCGTTTGGATCCGCAAGTTCATTTCTGAGCTTGGGGTGGTTCCTAGCATATCGATCCCGTAGAGCTCTACTGCGACAACAATGGAGCTATTGCGCAGCTAAGGAACCTCGCTCACACCAGCGGACAAAGCATATACTACGGCGCTTCCATCTCATTCGAGATCATCGATCGAGGAGATGTGAAGATTAGAGTACCCACAGAGGCTAACGTCGCGGATCCCTTGACCAAGGCTTTGGCACGGACTAAGCATGATGGTCACACTAGGTCATTGGGTATTAGATACTACATTGGCACTAGTGCTAGTGGGAGATTATTAGTGAGAGCCCTAGAGCCAATCATGTGATGGTTACTTTTTGGACTCTTTGTATCATATTCTTGTACATATATTTCTGATATATAAATAAAGGCATTGTGATTATTATACTTGTGTGTATTTGTGCTATATAAATAAGTATAATAATGTCCTAGGGTAGTAGGTTCATATCTATATCAATCGATTAGTTAAATCGATAGTGAGATGATATAGAGAACACTACACTTAATTATTCCTAGTCAAGTATTAACATAGAAGGACAATGTTAATGCATTGAGACTAGCATGTAGGTCAACATGATGACTTGATCTCACAAGTCATGGATATGAGATATCAAGTTGACACATGGGTATACATTGGAGAATGTATACTGAATGACCCGCCATGAGAAAGTATCATGGATCGTTATATGAGTGTCATATACTTTCTCAAGTGACTATTAGTATGACTTTAGTCCTTAGACCTGAAGTCACCATGGTTCCCTACATAAGGAGTTATGTACTTTGGTTTCGTCAAACGTCACCCGTAACTGGGTGGACTATAAAGGCGATTACTGGGTATGTAACAAATTATGCGGAGGGATGTGAGTGATGTAGATGGGATCTATCCCTCCTATATTACAGGAGTGATATCATAGTCTTGATAGAGTGAGATCACTAAGTGCATGGCCATGCCCAAATAAGGCAATATGTGATATTGTGCTTATTTGATTATAGTGAGTCTACTTGGAGTTCAAGACACTTAGATTGATTGGAGGATGACACGGTCTATGCCTCATATAAGATCAATCTAGATATCAAGGATAGAAGGACAATGTCACATATTGTGAGAGTCACAATTATTAGTCATATTGGTGATGTTGGATCTCAACATTCTTGTAACTTGGGTAGCAATGATGTGTTGCTAGATACCTCTCATTGCTTATGTCCCTAATTGGATTTAGGGACATTGCCAACGTTGACAAGAACCTATAGGGTCACACACATAGAGCAATAGATGGAGACTAGTTCATATGATGAACCAAGAGGAAAGATGAAGTCAAGTTTGACTTGGCTAAATATGGAAAGTCTATAAAAGGCAAGTTTGACTTGACCTAAATCCACAAGTTTGACTTGACTATGAGTTAGACTCAAGTATGATCCAAATGTTGGATAAATCAATTAAGGGAGTTAATTTGGTCATGTTTGACTTTGGCCAAATTAGGAAGGTTGAAAGTCAATATTGACTTGACTTGGATGCCACCACATTTGATGAGGTGGCATGGGAGAACCAATGGGGATGCTACACATCACCATGCCACCTCATGCTTGCCACCTCATGGGAGGTTACCCATGAGTGGCCGGCCACATTAAGGGGCAATTAAGAGCATTAATTGCCCACTTAATGACATTTATGTGGCCGGCCACATGATATGGTGGATTGATTGAATTTTTGAATTCAATTTTTGATTCTTCTTCTTCCTTGGTGCTCTCGGCAACTTCTCCCTCTCTTCCTCCTCTTCTTGGCCGAAAACCACATAGGTGCTAGCACACCTTGTTTCGGTCATCTTCTCCACCTAATTGCTTGTGTGGACACATATAGAGGGGCTCTACTTTGTGCCCTCTAGATCCAACTTCAACCTTAATCGAGCGGGATAAGCGAAGGGCACGCATCAAAGGTAGTTTTTCTTTAAACTATAGATCTAGGAGTAGATCTAACATATTCGGGTATTAAGCATGATATAAATACGTGAAATTTTTCGAATCGGATTTTTCTTTGCACGAGATCCTTGGCTAGGGTGTTTCGGGGTTTCCGCGACGCGAAAAGCGGTTTTCGTGGCCCGAAAAATTCTAACAGTGTTGAATGTACTGGTCAAATCCTCCTTTTAAAGAGTATTGGAGGAGCTTCTAATGTTTTCAGGGCACCTCCATTTGAGTTGATCCTCTCCATGAACTTGGTTGTTTATCCACTTGAAAGCACCTTGAATCCCATTCGAGGCACCTCCAATCAACCCAAGGCCCCTCTAATGACTGAAATTTCATCCGCGAAGTTTATCTGTGCGAAGACACCTGTTAGTATTAACGCTAGTACCAATTATGAGATGATTGATAAGAGCACTTTTTGTATCATATTTCACTTATTAATAAAATGCAAAGTTAGTTATTATATTTACTTCAGTTCAGTGCTGAATGAATAAGTATAATAATGTTCTAGAGTAGAAGACTTTAGTTTATAACATATTAATTGATTGAATTGATAATGGAATATTGTGTATATATAGAATGTTGCTCTTAACTGCTTCTAGTTAAGTATTAATATACAAGGATAATATTAATACATTGAGACTAACATGTAGGTCAACGAATCACTTAATCTCACAAGTCATGGATATGAGATATCATATTGACAAATAAATATATATTAGAGAATATGTACTGAATGACCCGCCATGAGATGTTTCATAGATCGCTATATGAGTGTCATAAACATTCTCACAGTGACTATTAGTACAAATAGTCCTTAGACCTGAAGTCACTACAGTTCTCTACATAAAGAGTTGTGTACTTTGATATCGACAAACATCACTTGTAACAAGGTGAGTTATAAAGTTGATCACTGGGTATATAATAAGTTATGTGGAGGGATGTGAGTGACGTAGATGAGATATATCTCTTCCATATGACGGAAGCGATATCTATGGATCCCTTGATTAGTAGGACATAAGAAAGCATAACCATTCTCAAATGAGTCAACATACGATATTGAGCTTATTTGATTATGTCTACTTAAAGATCAAGAAACACAAAGATTGATAAGAGGATGACACGGTCTATGCTTCATTGATTAATCTAGATATCAAGGATAGAAGAATTGAGTTATATAAGATAATAGAAACGGAAAGGTTAGGTTGAATCTCAACACACTTGAGTAGCAATGATAGCTTACTAGATGTCACTCATTGTTTATGTATCTAAAATAGTTTTAGAGATATTGTCAACGTTACGTGAACCTATTGGGTCACACACAAAGAAGAAGTTGATTTGGAGATGAGTTCATATGATGGATCATTAGATTAAATCTAATTTGAATTAGACTCATTAGTTAAACTCAATTGGATTCAACTATTGGATTGAGTCTAATTTGAATTAGACTCATTGAGTCAATTCAGATTTATGATGATTAATGAGTTAGACTCATTGAGTGACCTAATGAATTTGAATTCATCAAGGAAGAGATTGAAGTGTTCAATTTAAAATTGATCATGTATTAGATGAAGAGCAAAAGGTGATCAATTTTGAAATGATCATGCATTGGATGAAGACAAATATTAATGTCAATCAAGACAATTGACATTAAGACAATTTCATGAATGAGTACAAAAGGGGTTTTGATTCATTTTCATGATGAGATTTTGTGTTCTTGCTCTTCTTCTTCCCTCCTCTCTTCATTTGGTCGAAACCTCCATTAGGGTTACTAGCACAACTTTGGTTGATTTTCTTCTCCACTTCGTGAGCTCGTAAGACAAATGGAAGGCTTATTTGTGTGGATACTAAAAGAGGCGCGAACACTTGATCGTGTTGAGATCCTTGCAGTTTGGAGTTCGTGTTTACGCAACTAAGATAACTCCCTTTTATAAAAATTAGTATATGATTTTCCTACGCATGGATCTTCAGCTGGAAAGGAACTAGTTTTTCCACTACGCTTTTTACGTGTTTTGCGCTCTAGTTCCTTACAGCACCTCCATCCATCCAGGGCATCCTCTATTCAGTTGAAACGCCTCGAATACTGTTCATCCAAGACTTATTTTTGCTTTAACTCCTGCGAGACATGTTAGTCCAAAATTAACAAAGAATATATGTAAATTAACAAAGAATACATGTAAAACATAGTTAGTACACATAAACGTATGAATTAGATCTTGTTATACCAAAATTATGACATAGTTTTGATCTCAATTTAAATTTTCAAAATAGATTTAAATTGGACCAAGTTTGAGATGTAGATATAATACATCAACATGAACTAAAAAGGAGTTTTTTTTTTTTTTTTTTTACAAAAATCAACCACATGTGGCTAATAATTTGTTCACCTTATATCATTCCGATCAGAAAAAGTTAGACATTCATTTAAGGACATTATTTTAGATGATTATTTATAAACTAAGTTTTTTTTACACCTAATTAATTTAAACCTAAAACTTAATTAAAATTTATAAACTTAACTAAAAATAAACTTAAATTAAGTTAATTCAATCTAACTAAACTTATACCTTAACTAAACTTAAATTGAAGCTTCTTAAACTTAAATTACACTTCAACTAGACTTAATTAAATCTAAATTAAATTTTAACTAGACGTAAATTGAATAAATCTAATTAAAACTTAATTACTAATTTAAAATTAAAATTTTTATTCAAATTAAAACTTCGTTCAATGAAATAGTATTGAGGTTCATTCAGATTGACGAATTTTGAAGGTATATTATAAATTGTACTTTGAATTTATTCGGTAGTGAAATTTCGACACTGAATTATCGAAAAAAATATGCTAAGATTTAGAAACATCGGCATAGCCATGAGAAAGCACTTGCCTAAGTAACCAGCCACCATCTTAAGCTCATCCCAAAGGAACACGCCTTAATGCACGAGTAGAATATGGCAAAGAGTAACAATTATTTAGTTTAGGATCTATTTAAAGTGAAACACTTGAAACCGACAGTTGCTATGGTTAAGTCCTTGATTAAGCATCTAAAATTTGAGATATAATTGTGGTGTATCATGAAAGATTTTTTTTAAAATAGATAGCTAATTCGAGAATATTGATGGTCAGAATGAGTCTTCACGTGTGCTTCATCGATTTATCTTGGTAATTGATGACAAATTTTTATAAAACTGAATCAGTGATAGCAGAATTAGTGACCCAAAACTTAAATACTTAATACTAACTAAAGAGAGACTTTCAGCAAGTTAAACAGATAAAAAGAAGAATGAAAAATTCTCTTACAAAACAAGAAATAGAAGTCCTAAACTCTTTCGGAGCAACATTAAGTCAGGAGTCTAACAATACTTTCTACTGTTGGATAATTTTGTAGTAAGAAAAAAAATCTAAATTTATAATAAAAAAAATTTAAATTTATCCGTTGGATTGAACTGAGTTGATAATCTTAGATTGTCAAATAGAAAAAGAAGAGTTGCTTGGGATGACTAAGTTGGTTAGAAAAACTAGATTACCTTGTATGCCCGAGTATAGATTATCGACTCCCGAGTACAGAAAAAAAGATGTTGAGACCTACTTTCAAATAGTTTCCTTAAAATAAATTTATCATTCTCCGATGTGAAAATACACAATGGAGATTTAGGAAACAAAGGTGGATGGAGATTTTCTTCTTTGCTATGTCTTTTGCTTCTACGTCATTCTCCTGCTCAAGACCATGATCTCCGTACCGTCGACCCTCAATGGTTGACAATTACTATTATTTTGGGAGATTACAAAATCGGCATTACCAATGATTAATGCTTTGTTGTTATTTTATCTTGACTGGTTCGACATTTGACGCACGTAAATCATACTCTAAATTTGTACCCCGCGCATTCACGCGTGAGAAACAATTTCTCCTGATATATTTGTTCACATTATATATACATGTGAAACAATATAAACTAATACTAAAATCATGAAACTTGTCGTGTGAGACTAAAAATCCGTAAGTCTCCTTCCCCTCTTGTTTTCAATCCATATTTCTAACCATACAAAGAGAGAAATCGAAGAATCTCCGTAACGAGAGGGAGTTTTATTTTTCTGGTTTCTAACACAATATCATCGAGGCTCACTCAAACATTTTCCTTTTTCCCGTACTGATCGTTGTCGAACCATTGGCATGCTTTGTCTCCGTTATGTTGATTGCCGAAATGAATTTAACTGCAGGTGGATCGAGTGTCTGTCCATTTCCCAGCGAAAAGTTCAATCACGAGAATATTCTAAAAACAATAGTTCGTGCAGATGGTGTAGTCAAGAGCCACGCTCTTGCTTTTTTGTTTGCTTTCAAGTAGCGTGCAGGAACAAATGATAAAGTTTGATGTGCATTCTCAGTCTGATCTGTTTGTTGGTCGGTAAACTATAGTTCCTTCAAATAAAGAAGCAAGCATGATAAAGAAGAATTGTCCATTTTCTGATCATTGATCAAAGAAGCTATATATTCCAACTGTCTGATTCCTAAATACCAAATACTACGTTCTTTTAAAGTAGTCATAAACTGATTTTTAGAAAAACGAACTTGCAGGAATAGTCGACTATGATTTTTGTTTCAGCCTTTGTCATCATCGCATCTAATCATTCTTCAATTATTCATCACTAATAATTACAACCTTCCAACCCAAGTAAACCGTTTTAGCATCCAGTAGTAAATTCTACGGAATGTTGCAAGGATGTAGATTGAGATATCATCTGGATTCTCCATCATCATTCTCTAAGATCTCATCGATTGAATAACAAACCAATGCAATAGAATTTTGTCTAGATCTTCTACATTAAATTGTGTTGAAGTTTGTGAACTTACTCTCAATCAAAATTATAAAAAGGCTGAATCACGATCAACATTCAATTGGACCTGACTACTATTCAGAACCGACAGTTCATGATTCGTACATAATTTATCATAGTTCAAAATTATTATTATATTTTAAAAATTAAAATTTTATAAATTGACTAATAAAATTCTCTTAATTTATTAATAATTTATAAATTATTATTATTTACTCTTCTTTTTATGAAAAAACAAAAAATAGTTATTTAAAAATATAATTGACTATATTAATATACTATAAGTCATATGGATAAGACCGTTTGGCTTTCACCAATAGATTTAGGTTCAAATCTCTCCAATATCATTATTTTTAACAAATTTCTATCAATAAAAATATACCATATATATTAAAATTTTAAAAATAAATGAAAAATAATATAAAATTAAAAAAAAAAAAAATTGAACCGCCGGCTATGCCTGGTTCAATTATTTCACCTTGAATGCAACTAAATGAGAAAGGATAACATATTTAAGAAGGATAGTTGTTGAAACAAATCTGCAGAGTGATCCAAATAATGAATCAGATTGCAGCCAATTTTAAAATCAACACTTTGGTGTTCTACATATTTTGGGTGAGGTATTTATTAATCATTTATTCCTACTAGTTCATATTTTCAAGATATATCATCTCAATAAAAATCCTCTCTGGCATCTCTTTCACATCTACATAACAATTAGGCATTGACATCTACATAACAATTAGGAAATAATTTGGAAAATTCACAGGTTTCTGAGACTGATCTCCATTGCACCAGGCCAATTTGACTACTAAGCAGTTTGTAGAAAATTCTGTCCAAATGGAAACAATAACGGAAAATTTTCTATACTAAACGAACTAGAAATTTATTTGAGCAACCGACACAGCAGTACAACAAAATAGATCAGAATCACTTCATACCACATAATCAAAAAAATATGAATAACATATACAGAGTTAGAAATCAGATCTACAATTTTAGCATTTTCTACATGTCCTATTTGAAAGATTTGAACCTAGGAATCCTACCTTCTACGGACAAGAAACGCCTTCCATAAAGCTAGCTTGTTTTTAATGAGAAAAGCTTGTGAAAAATTTCATGCCCTACATGTACAGAGAACAGTGCCTCGGTCATCTTGGCAATTGGTCACATACCACAACATACCTATCTCAGGAAAAACAAAATTCAACTTTTATCAATAAAAAATATGAATATTTACTGTTCCTTCAGTTGCTGGAATAATTTGCACAGAGTGCAATCCTCAATTTTCTAAGATAATCCTTTCTTAGGGGTTGATCTGCTCCCCAACTCATCATCCACACCGCATTTCCGCGACCGAGACAAGATGGGGCGCCTGGAATCATTTGAGGCGCCCCGAGTCATCTCTGTCATCGAAATACATCATGGACGCGAGTCAGGGAGCATAACACTCCCCATCCTTTCTATAACTCAATCAGGATATATGATGCAATTTTAGAAAACTTGGCATTTTACTGTCTAGATGAACACTTTTAGGAATAACAAACACATAAGAAAACTACAAGATTGGTTCAACATCCTTGTTCTCTTTTGCAGTTCCAATTATCCAACCATCATTCAGCTACAGCGAGAGATCTCAAGAAGTTCAGGGAATTCATTTTTGTAAGGGAGAATGAATTTGTTCAGAAATTTTAGATCCGATATTATAAAAAACATAAGTAGCATGTCGTTTGAAGTCCACAACCCTTCTGATTTTAGTATCTTCATGACCTGAAACCGAGGTATCATCCTCTTCTTCAAACTGAATACTAAAAACCTCGGCCGTTGAGCAATGTCCTTGATCAAAAATTCCATCTTTATCCGTAAGATATCTGTGGAAACATTTAAGAAACATGGTCGTTTTTTGATCACAAAAACCAACTCCACTTCCTAACATTCTTGAGGAGCAGCTCCCTTGATCCAAAGAGATTTTCCCATACATTCAATTTGAGGAGAAGAGTACGCTGGACGTTGAAGGACACGACGGGGTGCCTCACGATAACATGAACGAGGTCGGATTGTGACGACCCCAGGTCGCGTAAAAATTGAAACTTCGGGGTGAGGTTTGATTCCACATTACAGCAGAGGAATGTTGGTCTGCTGGATATCATCTTCCTGAGATTAGCGCCATCAATGCCCTGAGATCTGAAGAAAGCAAGAACAGCGTCGGGATTCTCGGTCGATCGGAGATGCGCGAGGTGCTTGGAGGCCTTCGACGCCTCCTCCTCGGAGAAACCGCACGAGTTCAAGAGGTACTTGACCATGAAGTGAGGATCGCGAGAAGAGGTGCTGCCGCATGACAAGGGGAGGACGTGGAGGTGGCGAAGAAAATGCGGAGTTGGGGCAAGGGAAGAAGAGCATGGCGGCGGATGGTCGGGTGGAGCAGCATCGTCGTCGAAGGCAGTAGAAACTCAGTCGTTAGGGGTACGACGGAACATGTCAAAACCCTAGCTCAAAGAATCTTCAACAACTTATTATTAGTATTTTTTTAGTTAATTCCATTTTTTCACGGTAAAATAAGAAAGGGCTAAAAAAGAAATATGAAAAACATCAAAATAATCATTCTTCTTCCCAAGAATATTTTCTTTCCCACCTCCAACATTACATCATAATTTATTTTTTTCCATTTCAATCGTATAATTGCGACCGCCCGTCTCATTGTTTTGCCAAACAAATGGTTAGATTGCTCTAATAAAATTTTAAACTTTAAAGGTCTTTTATGAAAATTTAAAACATGAGTATAATTAGAGCGTCAATTTGGATTGGACCCGTCGGGTTGACCCGCCCCGTCAAACAATTTAAACAGGTTAGGTTGGAATTTTATCAACCCAAGTCCATCGTGGGCTGACCCGCCTAGGCCCGCGATCCGCGCGGGTCGGCCCGCGGGTTGAAAAATACATGTAAATTAAGTTTTGGGCCAATTTATTATCTTTTTTTGTTATAATTTTGAAATAAAAATAGTACTTTTCATCCAACATAAGTACTCGTTTGTGTTCATTTATATTTAAAATATATGTTTATGTATACATTTAATTGCAGAAAATTTTTTGAAGTAAAATATTGAAAATATGAAATATTTTTTAATTTTTTTAAAAAATTTTGATGGGCCCGCGGGTTGGTCCGCCAAACCCGTAACCCGCTTTAGAATGGGTTGGGTTGGAAATTTCCCAACCCGCCAAGTTGGCGGATTGGCCCGCCACGCCTTGCCCCGTCAAATGATCAGCTCGCCACGGGCCGACCTGTCCCACTACGGATTGACCCGTTTGACAACTCTAAGTATAATTTTGGGTAAAAATTAAATAGACACCCATCATTTATGTTTTCTTCATATCAACACCTAATTTTAATTGTTTTTATTAAAGTCAAGTGAGCATCCTTTTTAAAGTGACTTACATAAAATACCCTTACATTATTTGATTATTTAGCTATGTAAAAATTAACAACTAACTTTTTATAATTATAAAAATTAACATCCAACTCTTATAATATATAAAAACTAGTAACTAACTTTTATAATACATTATCTAATCATTTAACTGTGCAGAAATTAGATTGCTAGTAATTAGCTTTTACCTATCGTAGAAGTTAACATTTAACTTCTACAATGATGATTTTATACTATTTTAATTTTCTAAATAATACTTTGATTAAAATAATATTTCAATTAAAAAACCAAACGATGAACACTCTACGACGCTTATTACATTCAAATGAACATAATTTAATAATAATCGAACATGTAAAAAACTAACATATAATTTTATAAAATATAATAGTTATCAGCTAATTTCTAGCTATTGTAGAAACTAGTTGATAAGTTCTAAGTATTGCAAAAGTTAGACACCGAATGTAGGGATATTATAGAAATTAGGGTGCTCGGTTTTTTAAAGGGCGTACATTTGACTTTTTTTTTAAAGAAAAAATTGTCAATCTCATATTTCGGTTAACTTGGGTGGCTGTTTAATTTTTGCCCATAATTCTTTGATATATTTAATTTGTCTAATTCACCTTTTGAAGTTTTCACCAATAGCCTATTAACACTGGTTAACACCACTCTCTAGTCCCTTCCAAAAACATGAATATCAATGTTGCTATTTACTTTTGGATTCCACAATTATAATCATCTTTTTATCTGATATACAAGTTTTTTTTCTCACAGAAAATAAATCTAGAGTTAAAAAAACATATGCAAAAAAAAAAATTATTTTCACAAAATAAAATCCTTGAGATCTTGATGAGCTATCGTTTGCTTCCAAAACAAAGACACAGAATCGTTAGAAGTATCTCGCCTTTGTTAGTTCAAAGGAATTGATGTTCCACAAAAGTAATTATGCTCATTTTAAACATCTCTAACGTATTATCCCTAAATTATATGAAGAAAGATAAATTATGAGATAAATGATAAGAGAAATTTTTCTCCTAAAATATGTGCCGATAGTAAATATGTCACCCTCTAATTAATTCAACACCCATGGAGACATGTTTCACAAGCAACATGTTTGTATATATCGTTGTCACAATGAGATCTGGGGTTTGAATCTCTATAAAATCGAGGTAAATACTTCCCTTATGTGTTAGTCAGTATTCCAAAGGCTAGTAGCTGCCCGTGGTTTACCTCCTCTGTGTTGGTCCTGGGACGGATTGACGGGAACGCTGGAGACGAGCGTATTCACCTTTTGTCACAATATTTATCAATTAGAGGTTTACACTTACATTGTAATGCAGCTACCTTTGAATCAAACGCCAATGCTACTAGAATAAGGAAAAAAAAGTTGTAATTACTTGATCAGTATAAGATCCATCAGGTTTCAAACGTGATCCCATTGTGGATTGTAGAAAATCATGCCTTCTTTTGACAAAACTCCAGATGTCCTGTTATGAAGATCAGACAAAAGATTGCATTTAGTCTAAAATAACTCTATGAATTGGCAAAGATCAAGAACTTGGCAGCTTACAAGCTCTGCTGTCATAAAATCCTTAGAAGCAATCACCTTCCAAAGTTCAAGTTCATCCTTTGTTCGGGAATAGAGAGGTTTCATTCATAGAATCACCAAATTTGAGCATGTATATCTTTTAGTCAGACTCCAATACCAGAATATTACAATTGGTACTTTTTTAATAACATGGAGTGTTCCTACTAAAGCCAGCAAGTAATGATCCATTCACTATAAAATTTGTTGTTTAACAAGCTTGTCTCACAAAAAGCTCCAACACTAGGAAGTAACTTCCTGATATATAAGTTAAGCCATAGTCATATTTGCAAACACAATTGACTGCAAAGGCTTCAAAAAAAAAAGAAAAAAAAAAACTAGCACATAGAGGCAGGTAAAGACAGTAAATGACATTATGGGATTAGGTAAAATCAAAATGACAGTAAATGACATTGAGTCAATTTTACAAATGAAATATTAATGATAAGTCTTTTACATTCAAAGTTAATGCAACATTTATTCACAAACAAAAAACCTGACAAAACTATGTTCCTCTATCAACACAATTTGAAACAAAAGAAAACAATTAGGTAAAATCAAAAACTAACTAAAGCAAGTTGATTACAGAGCTCCCCATCAGATGGTCACCACATTAACCTTTCAGAATTAGCTCGTGGTGTCACCTTGGCTGACATGCGTGAACTTAAAGCCTCCTCTCTTGCCGACCTGTGTCCTTGTTGAGTATGCATGAGTTCAGTTAGATATTCAGACTCAGTTATAGATTGACAACTTGAAAACTAGCACGAATTTTTGAAAATACAAGTTGTTTAGTACTTGAATGGTTGTTGACTTGTTTTACAAGCATAATTGCTATTGGCAAACTTGAAAACATAAAAAGGGAACCATTGGTTCATTTGAAAGTATAAAGTTAAGCAATTCATTGAGATAAGCTTATTTATTCCAGACCAAGATAAGTTTAATAGTATTTTAAAAAAAAAAAGCAGTAATTGTATTTTTACTTGAGGTGTGTGTAGATATGAGATAATATGAGATATGTTTACTTGAGGTAACAGCAAATTGAGGATTAGAAATAAGAGAAACATGCATGTTTGAACTTTAAAGTGTCAATGGATATAACTTACCCAAATGTTCCCATTACTCGGGTTATTACATAGCTTGAACCAGAGCTCAAGACCTTCACCAATCAAAAGTTTGGCACTTTCGGATACCATTGCTTGTTTAGAAGAATTTACTTTATTTGATATCTTGGTGCACAACTTTAGGCTCCAACCCTTCATGCAAGTATGGTATGCTACAATTCAATAACCATAATAGGAAGACCATAAAAAAGCTTAGAATTTGGACAACTTGCACGTTAAAAAGCTAGTGGATTTAGTTTCTTTAATTAAATAACCAGAATCAGTTCTTTTAACTCTATGGTTAAATGAACAAAGAACGGAAGTACAAACCCTTTTTTTGTTCCAATGGCAATTTTCATTTTGATATCCCAAGTTAGTGGAATTGGTCCAACATCAACATGTAACCACTTCTCCAAAGTGCCATTGTCAAGTTTCCATCTTTATTTTTAAAATTTTTGCCACATGGTCAAGTTTCCATCATAGAACTCCTTTCCTACTTGCGCCGTGGAGAGTCTATGAGTGATTGATACGGTTGGCAATGGAGGGGCCCAAGAGGAAAGGGTTAGAAAGGTCAAGACCATATAGCGGTCAAAAGTCAAGAGAACGTGGCGGTCAATAGTCAGGGTGATTCAGCAGTCAATGGTCAGGCTGATTAGGCAGTCAGAGGCAAGCATGTGGGGTAGTCAGAGGCCAGGTAGACTTGTTGATCAAGGAGGCAAAGTAGTTGAAAGACAAGGGGAGACGACAGGCGGAACACCAGGTATAGGTCGGGAGCGGCTGAGCTGGGTAGAGGCAGCCCGATTTACAAGCTTGCGATTCTTAGGCCCGGAAGCGCAAGTCACAAATCATAGATCGGAAGCGTCAGAGCTGTGCAAAGACAGCCCGATCTACGGGCTTATGGTCGAGGGCCAGCAAGTACTCATGGGTCAGGAGCGACAGAGCTGGGTAGAGGCAGCCCGATTTACAGGCCTGCGATTCGAAGGCCCGGAAGCGCAAGTCACAAATCATAGATCGGAAGCGTCAGAGCTATGCAAAGACAGCCCGATCTACGGGCTTATGGTCGAGGGCCAGCAAGTACTCATGGGTCAGGAGCGGCAGAGCTGGGTAGAGGCAGCCCGATTTATAGGCCTGCGATTCGAAGGCCCGGAAGTGCAAGTCACGACTCATAGGTCGGAAGCAGCAGAGCTGGTCGGAGTCAGCCCGACTGGCAGGAGTCAGAGGATCACAACTGTCCGTCAAGGGTAATCATTGCATACCAGGGACATGTGCGGAGGCGGAGGTTCCTAAGCGAAAAGATGCTCTCATAACCAATGGCAGCCTGACAGATGTCCTTCACTACAAGACAAAACCCCTGTGTAAAGGCGGAGGTTCCTAAACAAGAAGATGTCTTCACGACCAATAGCAGCACGACAGGTGTCGGGGATATACGACAAAGCCCAGCGTCTAACGTTTTCTGACAGGATGGCAGGTTCTGGAAGCAAGGCGGGTGCATAAAAAGGAGGAGATTCCTCGTGCGCGGGTACGCGCTCTCTCGTCATTTTTTCCACAACTTTTCATTTTGAGTCTCTCTGTTTTTTCTGGGGAAAAAGGACCTGACTTGAGCGTCGGAGGGCCTGATCCGGGGACTTTTTCCCTGGGTTCTGGTCTCTAATGTGAGGGAGGGAGATCGTCTGAGTGTGTGCAGGGTCCTGCAGCATCGTCAGCCGCCCGTGGGAGTCGAATCGCCCACGACTTTCCATCAACGACCAGGCCACCACGACCAGCCTCCGTCCGACTCAGCCTTCGGACGGGATCAAATTTGGCGTCGTCTGTGGGAAGCACAACAGCCTGATCCGGAGCGTGAAGATGGAGGACTCTGGTCGAAGCTCTAGCAGGAGGATCAACGTGACCATGACCGCGGGGGAGTACGAGCTCTTCAAGGAGGTCAGAAAGCAAGCCGCCTCTGAAAAGCAAGGAACAGTTTCACGGCCTCGCCTAGCACCTGAAGCGTCCAAAGAACCAGCTCCTGCCTCCGATAGGGGCTCGAAGAGGAAGCAGCAGGAAGAACCCCCCCCCCCGTACCTCTTTCCGAGAGCCTCGCCGCAACTATCATCGAGCCGGACCTCGTGAGCATAGTCCGAAGAAAGAGGAGCCGCTGGCATCGGTGGCGGAAAGCTCTCTACATCCACCTTGGGATTCAGGAAAGGGAAAATCTATAATCCCTGCCAGAGATCTGCCTGAAGATCCGGATGACAAGGTACCCTTCTCGGCTCAGATCCTGAGGGAAAGCCTGCCCAAGGGGTATCGAGCCCCGAACATTGGAGAATACGATGGGAGTAAGGACCCGGAAGAGCACCTGAGGAAGTTCAAGAATGCGGCTATCTTGTATCAATACAACGATGCTGTCAAATGCCGAGTGTTCCTACACACTCTGTCCGGGTCGGCGCAGAAGTTGTTCGATGGATTGCCCCCAGAGTCCATCAATCGCTTCATGGATTTCAAAACGACCTTCCTACGCCGTTTCGCCAGTAGTCGTAAGTATCAAAAAATCGACCATTGTCTTTTTGCTCTCAAGCAGGATCCGACCGAGCCTTTGCGAAGCTACATCAACCGGTTCAGTCAGGTGGCCAATGACGCCCCCTCCGCCACCTCAAAAATATTGATGAGCGTCTTCTCCCACGGATTGCGAGAAGGGGAATTCTTCAGGGACCTCATCAAAAACCCCGCTCGAAGCTTTGACGATATGGTGGAGAAAGCTTCTTGCTACATCAAGGTGGAAGAAGCGCAGGCCGCTAGGCGGAAGGCCGAAAGGACGGTGGCTCCAGGCAACCGACCTGAAAGGAGAGCACCGCAACCAGCTCAGCCCTTCCAGCGCGGTCAACCCAGGCCTGCCCCTCAGCCCGCTCAGGGAGTCAGGCCAGCTCCGCGAGTTGTTGCTATACACGCACCCAGACCTGGACCAAGGGGAGCACCATATTGCACATATCATCGGTCCAGGACGCACGATCTTAGTAACTGCTTCCAATTCGCTCGTGATTCCAGGAGAGCTGCCGAGCAGGGTCTGCCCCCCCCGGAGTTAGCGCCCCAAATACAGAGGATGGAGGAGGAACGGGCCACAGCGGGACGTGCTCGTCAGACCCGGCCCGACCTAGCCGGCCCATCTAACCAAGCTGGCATCGGGGAAGACCGAAGAGATGCCGGAGAACTGGAGAACCGGGGCAACGCCGCTGTGCGAGAGATTGGTATGATTTCAGGAGGGCCCACTGACGGGGACTCAGGCCAAGTCCGTAAGTCACACGTTCGGCGGTTGTATGTGGGAGCCGTGGGATGCAGCCACGAGCAGGCCTCCGGCCCTGTTATTAGCTTTGGGCCTCAAGACCTGGAGGGTCTGGAGCTGCCCCACGACTGTCACGCCCCAGAGGAGTCCATGTCCGAAGAAATTTCGGCAGCATCTCCCCTGTACGGCGGACAATCTGAAATTTCTACATATCACATATACATCAGCCACAGGCGGCTAGAATAATAACAATAAGTAAAAACAAACACCACGCAGTTAAGATAATTAAATAGAAAATAAATAATACTCTGACTCGAAATCCACCATACTCCACTACACTCGTAAAGCTCAAATCCGACGAACTCACCTCTTCTGCCGTCCAGGCAGGCATGTAGTAAAAACATATCGAATAGAACATCCATCAATATCGCAAAAGAAAACATACAATGTCCAAGTATCCAAATAACCAAGTCCACACATAATCAAAATAAAAACAAAACTAAATGATAGATAAATCATCGAGGTCTGCAGGGATCTAGCACTACGTGCAGTGAGGACTAGCGACTGGAACTCCCTCCTGACAGCATCAACCTGAAAATAACAACAATGGAGGCGGGTGAGTCCAACACTCAGCAGGTACAATTGATATGCAAAGTAAAGAAATAACACCTAGCACTAATCATGCGTACAGTCTCCTGATAAAAATAAAGATAAATACAAACCGAAGTAGACAGGAGAGAATCTGTACTAACCAGGACCCGGTATAAGGACAAACAGTCCGAAAGGTATAGGAAACCTGTATGTATGTCAAACATAGGTATCCAAACAATATGCAGCATATAAATGCAGCAAACACAATCACAAACAATAAATGCATCATGCATATGATGCCAATGTCATGGTCACCCCTTACGCCAGTCAGCCAACTCATAACAAAAGTGGGACCGAGTGGGTGAGGCTGACAACAGTGCACTCGCATCACTACCCGATGGTGGCCGAGTGGGCGGGATCTTGTCAGATACACGTACTCTACCCCAAATCATAAATGGGGGAGCGCAATGCTCTCATCTCCCTACGCTATGGCGGGAGGGATCTCTAACGTGCTACTGCTGCGCCACACTACCCATGAGGCGGACTAACGGAGCAGGAAGAGCCAAGCGGCGTGCTACCAGCTGTCGGGCTACCATAGGCGTCTGGCGGAGGACCGAGCGGTGATGAAAGCGGCAAAGTGCTCAACAATAATAGAGCAATCTATCGCACAGCATGCGATCATGCAAATGGTGCATGTCACTAAGCATGGTAATATACTAAACCAACCTCTTGACATATAACAATGGGCACCATAGTGAATAAATCATATCAAGATATACTGATCAATAAGGTATCAAACCTAGGTCCTGAACATGTGAAACATGGTTATATCACTACCCATGAGCATGAAAAATCAGGTACGAGATCAATACGAGATGCAAACAAACAACCAATCAAACAGGTAATATGTATTGGGCAGTGATTAACCGAAACAAATAAGAAACACAATTAATACAACATGTTAATTTCATTACTAAGCATATCAAAGACAATAAGTCAAAAGTACCCGCCTCCAAATAGAATAGTCCAAACCGGTAGTCGAGATACTCGTCTCGCGTCAAGGTCCTGTGATAAATCCTACAATTTAGCTAAGTATAAACAAATAGCTAAATAAATTCCTAATCACAAGACCATCATCCTGTATACAATAATTAATCTACACATGATCATCTATCTAAAAATAATCGAATCAAAACAATGATCTATAGCATGTATCAAATGCTCCACACCTTACCTTACTTCTCAGCCGTTCTTGCTGCCAGTAAACTTGACCGAAGATAGGTAAATGGTGTTGCCCTCTAAATCAAATACCCTACATCAATAATCCACACTTAACTAACTTAGAAATTTATCACTGCATAGATGCTAACCTTAAAGTATAGCAGTAAATCTGCAACTCACCACCACAACTCAGAGATCAAGATCTCACTTCTCACCCTGCTCAACTGATACACAGTCCAAACTGCGACCGCTGAACCAAGAAACAACCCACAGCAACAACTTCTCTTCAGGATTCCAGTATACTGTTCTGATCAAAGGAAATGGCAAAAGTGGAGACCCCGGATCAGATTTGGGATTCAACCATATTATTCCAATAACAACTTAAATTCAAGAAAATAATTTACTCATCTTAACTCAATTCGCAACAGGGACGTTGCTGCCGGAGGAAAGTAGCCGATGGAAGGTGGCTGTCGGACCCAAGAACAACCCACAGCCAACCCTAATTCCTAAACCCACTGAACAGCACAACGTGGAAGCAACCTCCACTCGAAAAAGGAGAAGAAGAATCGTCGCTAATGCTGAGGAGTCTAGGGCACGACCAAGTGGAGGAGGTCAGCGCTAGGGTCGAAGACGGCGGCGTCGGCAGGCACAATGGTGGTGGCAGCCGGCGCTAGAGCAGAAGGAAGGGCGGCGGCAACTCGTCGGACCAGAGGAAGGGAGGAGAAGTCGCTGGTCGACCGGGGCTGGCTAGGGCAGGTGGCGAAGTGAGGAGGAGAGGAGGCTAGGGCTCGGATGGCGGCTCTCGTCTGCCGGCGTCGGCCGTGGCGATCGGGAGACGCGAGAGGAAGGAGGCGTCGACAGAGGAGAAGTTAGTTAGACTTGAGAAGAAGAAGATGAGACAACGGGTAAGAGAAGAAATAAGAAATAAGAAAAGAAAATATAAGGTAAATAATAGCCACTTACTGGTTGTGAAACTTAATTATCTTCATTAAGACACTGTGGACGTGCTCCCATTTTAAAAATTCTCAAAATTTAAATTCTCTAAAATAATATTCTGGTATTTTACCATGACGACGCCCTCATAATCAAGGCCGTTATTGCTAACAACCGAGTGGCTCGAGTCTTTGTGGATACTGGGAGCTCGGTCAATATTTTATTCAGAGCTGCGTTCGAGGAGATGCAAATTGATGCCGCTGAGCTCCAACCCGTAACCACTTCCTTGTATGGGTTCACCGGTAACGAAGTCAAGCCCTTGGGTCAGATCAAGCTGGCCATCTCCATGGGCACTGAGCCACTGGTGCGCACCCGGAGGAGCACCTTTATTGTGGTGGATTCGCCTTCCTCCTACAACGTCATCCTGGGAAGGCCAGCTCTGCATGAGTTTCGGGCTGTCGTCTCCACTTTTCACCAGAAGATCAAGTTCCCGGTCGGCGAGCGGGTCGGAGAAGTCAAGGGAGAGCAGAAGGTGTCTCGAAGCTGCTACATCGATATGGTCGGGTGGAGGCGCGCAAGAGCCGGCGGACTCAGGATGGTGGTGTACACGCTATCCAGGAGGAGCCTCTGCCTATTGCCGAGGAGCCTATCTCCTGCGAAGATATTCAGTTGCATCCTGGCAGAGCCGAGAGCATCACTCGCATTGCCAGTGACCTACCGCCAGAGCTCAAGGCGGAGCTGATACAGTGCCTGATTCGCAATAGGGACGTTTTTGCTTGGTCACCAGAAGAGTTGCCCGGGGTCAACCCAGGGGTAGCTGAGCACAAGCTGCATATGATGCCCGAGGCCAAGCAAGAGAAATTTCTCTGTCGACCAAAATAAAATTATCCGAGCTGAAGTAGACCAGCTCAAGAAGGCAGGACATGTTCAGGAGGTGCAATTCCCGTCCTGGCTTTCTAACGTGGTGTTGGTGAAGAAGCCTAATAACAAGTGGAGGGTGTGCATCGACTTTCGCGACCTCAACAAAGCCACCGCCAAAGACTGTTATCCTCTCCCGCGGATCGATCAGATGGTGGATTCAACTGCTGGCTGTGAGAGGATATGCATGATGGACGCTTATCAAGGATATCATCAGATACCCTTGGCCAGGGAGGATCAGGAGAAGGTTAGCTTCATAACGGCTGATGGTACTTTCTGCTACACGGTCATGCCGTTTGGACTCAGGAATGCTGGGGCTACCTACCAAAGGATGATGGACAAAATCTTTCGGAGTCAGATCGGGCGGAACGTGGAGGTCTATGTAGATGACATCTTAATCAAGTCCCCCCAGGCGTCCAGTCTAATAAAAGATGTAGAAGAAACCTGTGGGACTCTGAGGCAATATGGTGTAAAGCTGAATCCCCTGAAATGTCTGTTCGGGGCTAAAGGAGGAAAGTTTCTGGGCTATCTGGTGACCGAACGAGGGATAGAAGCCAATCCTGAGAAGGTGCAAGCACTCCGGAACATGCAAATCCCTCAGAATCTGAAGGAAATGCAGAAGCTGGTCGGCAGGATAACAGCGCTGTCCCGATTCATCTCCAGATCTACAGATCGAGCCGCTCTCTTCTTCAAAGTACTCAGGAAGGCAACCAAGTTTCAGTGGACGGAAGAATGCACACAGGCCTTTGAGGAGCTAAAGCAATACCTGGAGTCTTTACCATCGCTGTTTAAGCCTGTTGTGGGAGAGCCCCTTTGGGTCTACTTGTCAGCCACCCTCGAGGCCGTGGGGGCCGTGCTGGTTAAGGAGCAGGACAATATACAACGGCCGATGTATTTTTTCAGCCATCTATTGAAGGGGGCTGATTCTCGGTACACGACCTTAGAAAAGTTGGTTTACGGACTTGTTCTCATGGCTCGGCGCCTTCGACCGTATTTTTTGGTGCATCCCATCACCGTCCTGACAAACAGTACAATGGGTCGAGCTCTCACCAAGGTGGAGGTAGCAGGGCGGCTTATCAAATGGGCAACCGAGCTTGGGGAATATGATATACAGTATCAACCCCGAACCGCGATCAAGGCGCAGGCCCTGGCGGATTTCTTGACAGAGGTTTATCAAGCGGATTCGGAGGAGGTTTGGAAAGTTTACGTAGACGGATCGGCTACCCATCGTGGGAGTGGTGTAGGTGCACTTCTAATATCTCCGCAAGGAGACATTATGCAGCTGGCTGTAAGGCTAAATTTCAGAGCTACCAACAATGAGGCAGAGTATGAAGCCCTATTAGCAGGTCTGCAAGCAGCTCGGCATGTGGGGGCAAGCCGAGTCATAATATATTCAGATTCCCAGTTGGTAACTCATCAGGTGACTGGGCATTTTGAGGTAAACAATGAAAAGATGCGAGTTTACAAGGAAGCCTATGAGAAGATGAGGGAAGAGTTTAAAGAAGTCACAGTCACTAAGATTCCCCGGGCTGAAAATGAAAGAGCGGATGAACTAGCTAAAATGGCTAGCTCCCTGACCACTTGGACGTTTGACAGATCTATAGCACAGACCTTCCTTGTAGCTCAGATAGATCTACAAAATAACCTGGAAGAAGTAATTGATTGGAGGGCGCCCATAATAAGCTTCCTCCAACAAGGGATTGTACCCACCAACTTAGAAGAGGCACGCATGCTCAGGAGATAGACCCATTCTTATGTTATGATTGGAGACCAACTATACAAAAGGTCTTTCTCCAGACCTCTGCTCAAGTGCCTGAATGTGGAAGAAGCAGACCAGGCCTTGCGGGAGATACACTTGGGGTGTTGTGGCAATCACGCAGGTGGAAGAATGCTGGCTCGGAAAGTACTACTGGCCGGGTATTTCTGGCCTACCCTGCAGAAGGACGCGCAGAAGCTGGTGAATACTTGTCTGTCATGCCAGAGGTATCAGAACCTGACGCACCGACCCACAGAGCTACTGAGAACTTCTATAGTGTCTTGTCCGTTTGACCAATGGGGTATGGATATCGTAGGACCTTTCCTGATGGCTACGGGGCAAAGACGTTGCTTGTTGGTAGCAATAGACTACTTCTCCAAGTGGGTAGAGGCGGAAGCTCTAGCCAGAATTACTGAAGGTGCGGTGATCCAGTTCTTGTGGAAGAATATCTTTTGCAGATTCGACTTACCTCACAAATTGGTGTCGGACAATGGCAGACAATTTCAAGGACGCAAAATACAAAATTGGTGCAAGGGGTTCGGCATAACGCAGGCCTTTACTTCGGTGGCGCATCCCCAGAGCAATGGTCAGACAGAGGTGGTCAATCGGGAAATAGTGCGAGGGCTCAAGGTCAAGCTGGATCATACGGGGGGCAGTTGGGTGGACGAACTGCCGAGCATTTTGTGGGCTTATCGTACGACACCCCGAGAGAGCACAAGTCTGACACCTTTCCACTTGGTATATGGCAATGAAGCAGTGGTGCCTCTGGAGGTCGGGATACCATCCGTCAGGAGAATGATGTACGACGAGGGGAACACGGAACGACGGCTGGCCGAACTAGATTTCATCAGCGAAATTCGCGAGCAAACAGCTGCCAGGCTGGAAGCCTATAGACAGAGGATGAGACAGAACTATAATAGAAGAGTGATCCCTCGTTTCTTCGGAGAAGGTGACCTGGTCTCGAAATAGGTGAAACCCTTGGGGGAAGTGACAAAGTTGGCGCCTCAATGGGATGGACCTAACAAAGTTGTCAAGAAGTTGGCGTCGGGGGCCTATTATTTGCAAGACGCTCAAGGAAGGAAGCTAGACCGACCTTGGAGTGCTAACTACCTGCAGCCCTATCGGGTGTGAGGGATGCCAACCCTGTTGCTGTAAGCCAGGTCGGCCGAGGGGGCTGGAGATAGCATGGTAGTCAAGCCAAAACTCAAAGATACGTATGTACATGTAAAAATTTCTTCAGTTTAAGCAGTTGGTACAGATCATTTGAAAGGAGCAAAAATCTCATCCGGAAAGCCTTGAATGATTTGATCGCGATCCAAAAAGTCTGCGGGGGGGATGGAGCTCAAGAAGGCCTGTGCGTGCAGCTGTCGGATAACCCCGGCCGCCGTGTATGGTATGGTCACGGAGAAGCGTGCCCCAGCCTGGGATAAAAATTCGGGAGAGGTCAGATAAGACATTCGACTACGCAGGCAACGGTCCTCCTCTCCTTCTTGATAGACGACCAAGGCGGTGGATACTCCCGTCAATGCCGCTCGAGACTGGGATAGTTCTGCTTTCAGAGCCCTCAGTTCAGCTGCTTGAGTTTCTAGTTGAGCTGCCTGAACCTCCAATTTCTCGCTCCTCTCCTGCAGAAGGGTATATTTGGACTATATCTCCTGAGCTTGGTGGGCTAGTTGTTGCTGATACCCCACCTCAGATGCAGCTCTCTCCTCTCTCACAGCTCGGAGCTCATCTTTGACCTGTGTCAGGGACCGTTTCTGCCGGTCGGTCTGATTAGTTAAGGCTTGGATTTCTGCTCGCAATGCATAGCTGGCTTGGGCGGGGTCATTAAGTTGCAGCTCTAATTCGGAGACTCTCTCCCGGAGTTCTTTGCTTTCATGATGGAGGTTGTGGAAAGATTGGTTCAGCACCAAAGATTCTACGTGAGTCTGGATGAAAGATATAACCTTCAGTTAAGGCAATATAATAGCAAGTGTAAGGTGAGGAGTACGTACTTTAGCCCAGGACTTCGAGAACTTGTCCATCTGGACTAATGGAGGCGCGCTACCCATTTGGTTCATGCTCTCTGCCCATAAACTGCCGATGCAGCCTTTCATCATCAGAAGGCTCGTGGGGGCGTCATGCCGCCGATCTAGAGCAGCTTTAGAGGGGATGGTGGTCCTGTAACGATGGCGGGCGGAGAAGGAAGGTCGAGAAGGGCCGGCGTCGGAACCAGGAGCAGGAGGTGGCTCGGGAACGGGCTCCATTGGTGCTGTGGCAGGATGCTCGTCTGAACTGTCTTCCACGACAGGAGTAGGGGCAGAGCGGAACGCAGCTGGTCGTCCCCTGTAGGGGTTGGGAGAGGCTGCCAGATAAAGAAAACAAAAATAAAGAAGGAAGTGATGTCAGACCCAGCCACGACAGTAGCAAGGGGAAATGTGGTATTATAAGGAACAGAATCAAGCATTTATGAAGTCAGACCTGGTCTTCGACGCCGTCTATGAAGCAAGGGCTAGTTGTCAGGGTCAGAATCATCGGAACGGGGCTCACCCTGAGAAAAGGCTGCAGCACCCCGGTCTGGGTCGTCTCGACCAGATGAGCCTCGACCTGCGCGATGAAGGGCTGCACGACCACGTCTGGAGGCCCGGAAGGCTCCTCGGAAGACACGTCTGGCCGGGCGAGCAGCTTGATCGCGACCCCGACCTCGGCTCGAGGCGGCAGGCGAAGGAGAAGCGGCGTGTGAGGCAGAGCTGGGAGCAGGCTGAGTCGCTGCCCCAAATGAGGCGGATCCAAGATGAGGGAGCGACCTCCTCTCCAAGATTACCCGACCTCGCCGCAGTATTTCCAGGTCATCAAGGGGTAGAGGCAGAACCTCTGAGGTGCGATGCAGAACCTCCGCTGTAGGCACCAATACGAAAGGTCATTCTCACGAAGAAAATTGTCGAAAGCGGGGTAAGGAGGCTCAGCTTGAACTTACCTAAGGAGCGCGGTGTTTCAGAGGAAACGAGGCTCAGCCGGAAAAAGGAAAGTAGGTCCTCAGACAGCAGTCTGGTCAGATTCAAGCGCCAATCCTCCATGCGGGTCACAACCACAGTATAAGGAAGGTCCATATGGAAGTCTTCCAACGCCGGAGTCAGAGGCAGCGCAGATTGCCATCGCAGAGGCCAATCCACTTCAGGAAGAAAAAGATAGGAGGAGGAGGAAGAGGAGAAAGCAAAGGATGGCGACCTGCTGGTCAAATCAGGTGGAGCAAGAAAGAGAGGAAGAGGGGAGCGGACTAGGAAATCTCGCAAACTTCGCAGAGTATTACAAAGCCACATAAAATCTTTATGGAGTTGGGAGTTAGCTGACCTAAGGGGATCTTAAAGTAGCGGCACACTCCAGACAGAAAAGGATGCGGGGGTGGACGAAGGCCAGATACAAATTGCTCAGTGAAGAAAGTACAAGAACCCGGCGGAGGATCGAAGTACAAGTTCACACCAGTAGGGATGATGGGGTGAAAGCTAGTAGGGATTTCGTAAGTGTACCGTAGGTCATCCCAATCCAACTCAGCGAAAGTTGAAGCGCCTGGGAAGTGCTCCGCCAACAAGGAAACCCAAGAAGGAGAGGCCATTGCAAGGGAGATTATCTCAGGGGGTAGAAGGAACAAACGAAAAGAGGAGGCTGGGAAAAAAGGAAGGAGCACGGCGCGAGCTCGGAAAAAGTTAGTCGACGGCGGCGACGTTTGAGTGCTCCGTGGTGATGGCGAAGCATAACAGAAGGGAGAGAGGAAGAAGATACTTATAGGTATGGTGGAGGGAGGATATTTTCGTACGTTAACAACGGATGGTGGATACAGGGGCGGAAATAGACAGGGAGCGCTCTGCGATGAGCCTCGAGAATATAACCAGAGGGCATTATAGGAAAGGCAAAGGCTCGAGGTACGAGGCGCCTCATGAGGTACGAAAAAAGAGGAAAGAGAAAAAAGGGGGAAAAGGGGCACACTCAGTTCAGCCAACTTTTCGCCGAACAAGTGATTGCCTCGTAAGGACAAAGGTGGGCGGAAGCGGCCATCAGAAAGAAAGGTGGAGCAGATCAGCGAGCTTCATGGACATGCGTCAAAGACAAAAGTAAAAGCTGGCCCTCACCAGGCTCGGTATAAAAGTGACTATTGGGAGGAGAGCGACGTAGCGAAGGCAAAATAAGCAAGGGCAAGCTAGGTACAACCATCCAAAGTTCAGTAAGACCACGCGAATAAGTACAATCACGGAAGGTTCAGCATCAACACATAAAAGGTGAACATTACAACATATCGCCAATCATACGACATCCGGGGAAGAGGGCGCAGAATCAACGGAGGCCAGCGGAAGGAGTACGGGGTCGGCTAGCACTATGGGGAGAGACGCAGGATCCGTAGACGCTTCAGGAACAGCAGCAGGAAGAGCCTGGGCAGAAACATCCATGGGAGCCTGATCGGCCGCAGGGGGAGGAGCCTCCAAGAGAAAAAGTCCCTCATCCGCTTCGAAGGAAGGGAAGGTTTCCTGCGGCAATTCCCTGGTTAGGCGAGCTGTGTCCAAGAAGGTGGCAGGAGGTGCCGAGCGTAGGAAACCTTGCTCAAAGGCCTGTCTAACCCCACCAGCGGCCCCATGACAGAGCAACAAGACCATCCAGCGTCCCAGCTTTTGGAGGAAGAAGGAAGAGCGGACATAGGCCAGTCTGTACACCTTCAGCCGCTCTGATTCGCCAGCTTGGTACGCTTCCAAACTGTTCTTGTTCCTGGCAACCTCGGCGCGGGCCACGGATAAATAGTTCTGGCCCTGAGACACTGCTTCCAGGGCCTTCGATAACTCCGCTTGCAAGGATTGGAGAGTGGCTTGGCAAGCTTCCCACTGAGTCCGCATGGTTGCCTCTCGGGCAGCGGCAGCACTAGCCAGGGCCTGGGCATCAGCCAACCCCATTTGCAGGAGCTCCTGACTTTGCCGTAGCGAACTCAAATCCGCCGATCGGGAGAACAGCTCTGCCTCTTTGTCTTTCAGCTCAGAAACTGCCGCCTGATGACGCTCCGCTTCAGAAGCCAAGGAGGACTCACTTGTCTTTAAGGCCGCCTCCAGCTTCTGTAGTTTATCGAAGGCGGCGTGAGAGATGGCTCGGGCAGAGACTGCAAATTCCCCGGCGGCACGCAGATAAGCATCCAGGCTTCCAAGGGCGGGCTCAGGAAGAGTTAAGGAAGCCACAGGGGGCTCTAGTTCTTGGAGACGTGCCTTGAGCATCGCGTTCTCCCGCTGAAGCTCGGCCGCTCGCTGAACAACACTCAGACTCGCGGAACAGGTCTGCAAGTGGCCATAGGAGGGAAAGGGGGTTATATTAAGGTATGAATACCCAGAAGAAGAAAAACAAGGAGTTTACCGCCACCAAGGAATGAGCAATTTGATCAAAGCCCTCCAAAGGGGAACCGCTCTCCCAGAATTGGCGATTGGCTGATTGCCAAGTGGTAGCCAAGTCCCCATAGAAATCGACCCTACCCAAGATGGAAGATAGGTCGGCAGCAGGTGCATAGGCCGGGTCGGTCTCTGAGGGAAGCCTCCAGGAAGCCTCAAAGGCTAGGTCCGCGGAAGGCAGTTCTAGATTTGGCGCGGCGGAGCTCGTGGGCACGAGAAGAGGGGAGGCTGAGGGAGCCAGTGAGTCCAGGGGCTGATCACCAGAGGACGAAAGCGGGGCAGGTAATACACTCTGGATTGGTACTGGAGCTGTCAGGTCCAATGGCGGGTCTGCCACTTCCAGATTAGAGGCCTTCTCCTGGGCCAAGCTTGTCTCCTGGACCGAGCTCGTATCCGAGGACCTGGAGGGGGAAGAGATAACCGCCACACGTTGGCGGCGAGGAGGTGGAAGAGAAGTCGCGGTGACCGGGGCCGTCCTTTTGCCCTTGCGTGTTAGGCGCAGCTTCATAGTTGGAGGGAGAGAAGGAACTTGTCCTGCGGGCGAGGGCTCAGCCGTAGGTTGATCAGAGATCTGGGGTAGGGCTGAGTCTGCAGGGTTAAGAGCAGGTGGCTCAATAAGCATTGGGGCGTCCTCCGCATCAGAAGTCCGGGGTTCCGAAAGCTGCGGACCGGCAACGACGGCGGGATCAGAAGGTAGACCTTGCGTCAGCTCTTCGTTCAGAGCTTGCAGAACGGCCACCGAGGGTGTCTCTTGACAGGCGAAAGAACGGAGGGGGGCAGCCACTACAAATATAAGAGGAAAAAGCACCTCAGTTAGGGCTAAGGCCACCGAGGGGTAGTATACAAAAAAAATAACAACTTACCAAAAGGAGCTCCGATTTCCGTGGAAACAGGGCTAAGGCCAAAAGCGTGCAGAATGCCTTCTAGCATCAGTACAGATAGGCGAACAACAACACCTTTCAGCTTGTCCACAGCTGCGGAGCAAGCAGGTTCATGGACATGCGAAGGGAAGTCCGAAGTGAGGAGAGAATGCCATTGAGAAGGCCCGGTTAAGGGGGCAGGGGGCTTAAGGAAGAAAAAGCGAGATCTCCAGCCTTTATTGGAAGAAGGTAAGTCAACAAAAAACTTATGACCCGGCTTGGCCTGAACGTTGAATACCCCCGCTTCGGCCCGCCGGAAGGAATAGAAGTGATGGAATAGGCTAGCGGTCAAGGGAATGTGATAAATACGGCACAAGATGATGGTTCCGCAGATGGCTCGGAATACATTAGGGGCAAACTGAGAGATACCAATACCGCAATACTGACTCAACTCGAAGAAAAAAGGATGCAAAGGAAAGCGAAGACCGCCTAAGATTGGATCCCTAAAAATAGTGATAAACCCTTTGGGAGGAGAAGAAGGATGTTCATATGGCGAGGGAAGACGAAACTCATATGCGGCGCCTAGCCCCAAGTTGGATTGCAGTGAAGACAGGTCATGATGGTCTAAATCAGAGATGTAACGTGAATACCAGAAGAGTTCCTTACCATCCATATTTACGAGGAGTAAGCAGGTGAGGGGGATGAGAAGGGTCACGGGCTCAGGCCGGAAGAGGGCAGTTGCACTAACAAGGACGAGCACGAAGGGAGGAGGATAGCGAAGCGTCGAAGTAAGGAAAGCGGACTGCCTTTAGGGTTTATAAAGCCCATTCATTCCTAGAAAACATCGAGAGTCGAGCCGAGTATCTTTTTGAGTAACGCGCCCCAGCGTCGTCTGATAGGAAGTAAGCGCCGAAGGGTGCAAAAAAGGGTCAGAGGTTGGCGTCAGGAGGCGTGCACCGTAAAGGCGTCGGACAGGTGTCATCGCGAGAAGAAACGCATTAAAGATCGACAAGGCAAGGTAATCATGAAAGGACGTGGCCTCAAAAAAGAAGCAGCCTTCGTGAAAGGCTCAAGGTTAGGCGGGAAGTTTCTTGAAGCTGCAGAATCCAGGCAATTCAAAAAGGTCGCAACTAAGACAGGGCAGGTCAGCGGGAGTGATTGCCAGAGCAGAAAAATAACAAGCAGGCCTGTGGGGGTGTTCCTCACTCGAATCGACCGAGCAAGCAGCTCTGCGTAGGCGGTCCCTGATCCGATCAGCTAACCAAGCGCATCGCGAGAACCGCGGGGTCAGCAGGAGCGGCAAGGGCACTACGACCCAAGGGTTGAATAAGGTCTATACGCTCCTTTCTCTACTCTAAATTCTATACCATACATAGTGCAATTGCAGGACGAAATGCGGCGCGAATGAGTCAGCCCAAAGCCAACAATAATGACCAGATCAACCCAAGCAATCAGGTCGGCACAGGCGAGACGAATGAAGGTGAAAAAGAGCAATGCATCTATGCCTTTGCCGTTTGGGGTTCTTATTGGTCTCGGACCAGCGCCATCGCCACCGGTCTCAGACCGGAGTATCATTACTGGTCTCGGACCAGCGCCATCGCCACCGGTCTCGGACCGGAATATCATTACTGGTCTCGGACCAGTGCCATCGCCACCGGTCTCGGACCGGAGTATCCCAGACTCTCGCCCCAGTGCGAGTTATAAGTGAGCTCTGCTCTCACGCCCAACAACCTTTCAGGTCGGCTCCCATGCGAGAATTAAAAGTGAGCCTCGTGCTCACGCCCAACGACCTCTCGCCTCAGTGCGAGTTATAAGTGAGCTCTGCTCTCACGACCAACGACCTTTCAGGTCGGCTCCCATGCGAGAATTAAAAGTGAGCCCTGTGCTCACGCCCAACGACCTTTTTAGGTCGGTAGTCCCAGACTCTCACCCCAGAGTGAGTTATAAGTGAGCTCTGCTCTCACAACCAACGACCTTTCAGGTCGGCTCCCATGCGAGAATCAAAAGTGAGCCTCGTGCTCACGCCCAACGACCTTTTGGGTTGGTAGTCCCAGACTCTAGCCTCAGTGCGAGTTATAAGTGAGCTCTGCTCTCACGACCAACAACCTTTCAGGTCGGCTCCCATGCGAGAATTAAAAGTGAGCTCTGTGCTCACGCCCAACGACCTTTTTAGGTCGGTAGTCCCAGACTCTCACCTCAGTGCGAGTTATAAGTGAGCTCTGCTCTCACGACCAACGACCTTTCAGGTCGGCTCCCATGCGAGAATTAAAAGTGAGCCCTGTGCTCACGCCCAACGACCTTTTTAGGTCGGTAGTCCCAGACTCTCGTCCCAGTGCGAGTTATTGTTAGTTAGAGCCCTAGAGCCAATCATTTGATGATTGTATGGACTCATTGTATCATATTCTTGTATATTAATAAAGGCATTTATTTTGGTTATTATACTTACTTGTATTGGTGCCTAATAAACTAAGTATAATAATGTCCTTGAGTAGATGGTTCTCACCTATATCAA